>NW_028270169.1:54349698-54949698 GCF_037043375.1 Chiloscyllium plagiosum
ACGTTTCGGGCATAAGCCCTTCTTCAGGAATGAGGAAAGTGTATCCATGCTCTTCGGGAACTGGGCCGACCAATCCTCGATCCCCTTCACCGTCAGGACCGACCACCTGAAGGTGCTGGGTATTTGGTTCGGAGGGGCTGGGACGTGCGCCAAGTCTTGGGAGGAGCGTATCAGCAAAGTGAGGCAGAAACTGGGCAGATGGAAGCTACGGTCGCTCTCCATCGCGGGAAAAAACCTGGTCATCAGGTGTGAGGCACTGTCATTGCTGTTATACGTGGCACAGGTCTGGCCTATTCCCAGAACCTGTGCCGCTGCAGTCACCCGGGCCATCTTCCAGTTTATATGGAGGTCAAAGATGGACCGGGTCCGAAGGGACTTGCTGTACAAAGATCTGGGCAACGGGAGGAAAAATACACCCAATGCCACCCTCACCCTGATGGCCACCTTTGTGTGTGGCTGCATCAAGCTGTGTGTGGATCCCCGGTACGCAAACAACAAGTGTCACTACGTACTGAGGTTCTACCTGTCACCGGTGTTGCGAAGGATGGGCCTGGCCTCGCTGCCGCGGAACGCTCCGAGTAGTTGGACCGTTCCGTATCACCTGTCCTTCGTGGAGAAGTTTATGAAGAAAAACATCTTTGACCACAAGTCCATCAGGAAGTGGTCAGCACGTAGTGTCCTTGAGACCCTTCGGGAAAAGGAGAGGGCGGATCCTATCGAGCGGTTCCCTGAGCAGACTGTCAAAGCCATTTGGCAGAAAGCCTCATCGCCAGAACTTTCCAACAAGCACCAAGACATGGCTTGGCTGGTGGTGAGAAGGGCTCTGCCTGTGAGATCCTTTATGCACGCCCGGACTCTCAGCCGCACCGCACGCTGCCCTCGAAGTGGCTGCGGGGGGAACGAGACTGTCACACACCTCCTTCTGGAATGTCCCTACGCAGAGGAAGTCTGGAGAGGAATGCAGTGGTGTCTGTCGAGGTTCGTCCCGAGCAGCGCCGTGACGCGAGACTCCGTGCTCTACGGCCTGTTCCCCGGGACGCACACCGAGACGAACATCAACTGTGCCTGGAGGATCATCAACTCGGTGAAGGACGCTCTCTGGGCGGTCCGAAACCTGCTGATCTTCCAGCTGAAGGAGTTGACCCCGACTGAGTGTTGCAGACTTGCACATTCCAAGGTCCAGGACTACGTGTTGAGGGACGCGCTGAAGCTTGGGGCAGCTGCCGCCAAGGCGCAGTGGGGAAAGACCACCGTGTAACATCTGCCTGCCTAAAGAAGAACAGGGGGCCCACCCAGTCATTTGGGCTCCGCTGACGCCTCAGCTAAAAATGTAATCATACAGACGTGTAAATAGGAACGATTACTCTGTTTTCCTGTAAATGTAAATGGAATGTTTACATATGTGTGCCATGTCCAACTGTACAGACCATTAAAGTATTTTATGAATAAAGTATATTTTTGAAATAAAAAAAACTTTGGACCAAAGGGTCTATATGACACGATGACACCAATCCATTCTGACCAGAATGCTGTCTGCTGATCACAGAGCATGGTGTCAGAAGTGAAGCTGGCATTGAGTATTGACGAGCTGTAAAAAATACATTGCTACTGACAGAGAGACACAGGGATGTTGCGAGTTGTGGAAGTTGCAGCAGGCAACTGAAACAAACTGAAACGGAACAAAGAAACAGCCCACAGCTGAAATATTGCATGAGACAGAATGGCACCAGCTTTTCCCCTCTCAGTTCCATGGCCACGTGAAGCAAACTGACAGCCTCCCCATGCTGAACGGCACAATGATAAACTAACAACTGATCAACTTAACCAGCCAGAGGAGGCCACACACTGCTATACTCATGTCGCTGTTGGAAAGACATCATTTCAAACTGTAATCACAATAAACTTCTCTGACAAACAGAAAACAAAGACTGAGGAAAATTCAAAAGCCTTGAAGTCACCCTTTCATACCCAGGTGAATGTAACATATCAATGATACAAGTTCAATATAGGGTGGAAAAGAGTGTACTGATCATTATATGACCACGACAACTAAGACCGCAGAATCCTATGAATTTGTGGAGTTAAAAGATGATTTTATTAAAGACGTAGGACGCGTAATTCCCTCCTATCAACATCCTGGGGTGTTGCCATTGACCGGAAACAGAACTGGACTAGCCATATAAATATTGTGTTGACGAAAGCAGGTCAGAGACGAGGAATACGACAGTGAATAGCTTCTCTCATGACACCCCACAGCCTGGCCACCATCTAGAAGGCACAAGTCAGGTGTGTGATGGAATACTCCCCACTTGCCTGGATGAGTACAGCTCCAACAACACTCAAGAAGCTTGAGACCATCCAGGACAAAGCAATCCCCACTTGATTAGCACCACATCCACAATCAACCACTCCCTGCACCACCAACACTCAGGAGCAGCAGTGTGTACTATCTGCAGAAATTCACCAAAGATTCTCAGACAGTGCCTTCCAAACCCACGACCACTTCCATCGAGAAGGACAAGGGCTACAGATACATGGGACCACCACTGCCTGCAAGCTCCCCTCCAAGCTTGGAAATATATCACCATTTCCTCAATGTCATTGGGTCAAAATCCTGGGATTTGTTTTCCCTATTGGCATTGTGGGACTACCTACAGCAGGTGAACTGCAGCGGTTCAAAAAGGCAGTTCACCACCACCTTCTTAAGGGCAACTAGGGACGGGCCATACATGCTGGTCCAGCCAGTGATGTCCCACGAGAGATTACATCATAGTGTAAGGCCCGGTCCGTTCTGACATGAATACCGACCAGTTACTGCTGGTAACACCACTGAATGTCAGGGATGGGGTGGTTAGGTTGTCTCTTATTGGAGATGATCACTTCCTGGCATTCATGTGGTGCCAATGTTATTTGCCACTTGTCAGCCCAAGTCTGGATACTGTCCAGATCCTCTTGTATTTGAGTATGCATTGCTTCAGTATGTGAGGAATCATGAGAGATAGTTCACGACCAAAGGCCATAACAATTGTGAAGACGAGGACCGAATGCAATACAATGAAGGACATCATGCAAAGGAGCACAAGGTACCTCCAGTGTAGGGACAGCAGAGCTTTCACTGCATTTTACACACATACATGGCTTCAAGGAAACACAGATAACCAACGGAGAGAATTGAGCGAAAGATTCTGATGAATTAACCTACTCCATACAGCAGATTACTTCGGTCAGGTCGATAGGTGACATCTGTTAGAATG
This sequence comes from Chiloscyllium plagiosum, assembly GCF_037043375.1. Classification (NCBI taxonomy): domain Eukaryota; kingdom Metazoa; phylum Chordata; class Chondrichthyes; order Orectolobiformes; family Hemiscylliidae; genus Chiloscyllium; species Chiloscyllium plagiosum. Next base: position 54,352,953 of record NW_028270169.1, read on the forward strand.
TCGACTGCAGGTGGAGAATATCAGAGAGACATGGGTGTGTCATTCAACATAATGACCTTCACAGACCGGTGCGAATTGGCACAACATGGTGACCCAAAAATGAAGTCCGTGAGAGGAAGGTTAAGGCTGTATTGATGGCACCATACCCATTCTGAGAGAGCAGACTATCAGACAATAGCAAACATGGAGCTGGAGTTCCAGACCACTGGCAGCACACAAACACACTCAGCTCAGCTGGAGAAAGTCTCCATCTTGTCTACATCCAGGCTTCTTCAAAGACCGCAATTTCCCCCCTGACGTGATCGACGATGCTCTCCCCCGCATCTCCTCCACTTCCCTCTCCTCCGCCCTTGAGCCTCGGCCCTCCAATCGCCACCAGGACAGAACCCCACTGGTCCTCACCGACCACCCAACCAACCTCCATATACATCGTATCATCCGTCATCATTTCCGCCACCTCCAAACGGACCCCACCACTAGGGATATATTTCCCTCCCCTCCTCTATCAGCGTTCCGAAAAGACCACTCCCTCCGTGACTCCCTCGTCAGGTCCACACCCCTCACCAACCCAATCTCCACTCCCGGCACCTTCCCCTGCAACCGCAAGAAATGCAAAACTTGCGCCCACACCTCCCCCTTTACTTCCCTCCAAGGCCCCAAGGGATCCTTCCATATCCACCACAAATTCACCTGCACCTCCACACACATCATTTACTGTATTCGCTGCATCCGATGTGGCCTCCTCTATATTGGGGAGACAGGCCGCCTACTTGCGGAACGTTTCAGAGAACACCTCTGGGATACCCGGACCAACCAACCCAACCACCCCGTGGCTCAACACTTCAACTCCCCCTCTCACTCCACCAAGGACATGCAGGTCCTTGGACTCCTCCATCGCCAGACCACAACAACACGACGGTTGGAGGAAGAGCGCCTCATCGTCTGCCTAGGGACCCTCCAGCCACAAGGGATGAACTCAGATTTCTCCAGTTTCCTGATTTCCCCTCCCCCCACCTTGTCTCAGTCAAATCCATCAAACTCAGCACCAACTTCCTAACCAGCAATCTTCTAACCGACCTCTCCGCCCCCACCCCCACTCCGGCCTATCACCCCCTTCCACTATCCCATTTCCAACACCCCCCCCCCCAAGCACCTCCTCCCTGCCTTTTATCTTAGCCTGCTGGACACACTTTCCTCATTCCTGAAGAAGGGCTCATGCTCGAAACGTCGATTCTCCTGCTCTTTGGATGCTGCCTGACCTGCTGCGCTTTTCCAGCAACACATTTTCAGCTACATCTTGTCGAACCTATTCTTAATTTCTCTTCCTTCTCCCTGTCAGTTTCATCCTGTACAGCAGGAGAATGCAGAAAGAAATTGCCAACAGATTGCAAAGGTGAGACAGAGAGACGGAGTGAGTCGTTAAAAGGCCGGTGCTTGATGAATGGGAGTGTGAGTGCGAAGCTGTGAGCGGCCTCTGGTGGCTGCAAAAGCCTACTGCACCTGGTATTCCCAGGCGGTCTCCCATCCAAGTACTAACCAGGCCTGAGTCTGCTTAGCTTCCGAGATCAGACGAGATCGGGCGTTTTCAGACTAGTATGGCCGTAGGCATTTACGCCTGCCATTTATGCTTCCTTAAAGGCACACAGTACAGATATCCATTTATATTACGCTCACTTTCTTTCACTTTGATCAGCAGTCAAGTGCTCAGCTTTAACACAACTTGAAATTACTCCACACTTCAACCTCATCAGGGCCCACTCACATTCATCTTCACTCTTGATGCACTTTAGAAAATCTTTCAAGAAACACACAAAATTCACCAATCAAAATCTCATGAATGCAGTTTGTAATAATTTCAATATTGGAAAGGTACCTCACAGGTCACAGGCCAAAGGCCATACATGGTCACCTGGATGGAGTGAAAGGCATATCAATAAAAGATGGCTGCCCCGATATCACCAGGATTTGCCATACCCTGAGAGTCAAGATACCATGATACCCCTCCTGCTTTCCCTCCATCCTCCCCCTCCCACACTCCACTGTCGTTTGGGGGAACATGGTAAAATGAAGTATATGCCTCACCCATTGCGGACCCTCTGACCTGTCTGCCATGTTAAGGAGCTGGGATGAAAGCAACATAGAGTCATAGAGATGTACAGCACAAAAACAGACCCTTCGGTCCAACTCGTCCAAGCCGACCAGATATCCCAACCCAATCTAGTCCTACTTGCCAGCACCCGGCCCATATCCCTCCAAACCCTTCCTATTCACATACCCATCCAAATGCCTTTTAAATGTTGCAATTGTACCAGCCTCCACCACTTCCTCAGGCAGCTCATTCTATACACGTACCACCCTCTGCGTGAAAACATTGCCCCTCAGGTCTCTTTTATATCTTTCCCCTCTCATCCTAAACCTATGCCCTCGAGCTCTGGACTCCCCCACCCCAGGGAAAAGACTTTGTCTATTTACCCTATCTATGCCCCTCATGATTTTACAAACCTCTATAAGGTCACCCCCTCAGCCTCTGACACACCAGGGAAAATAGCCCCAGTCTATTCAGTCCCTCCCTATAGCTCAAACCCTCCAACCCTGGCAATATTCTTGTAAATCTTTTCTGAACCATTTCAAGTTTCACAACAGCTTTCCGATAGGAAGGAAACATGTTGCATTCAAAGTCTCTCTCACTTTTGGACCGATTGTTGGCAAAAAAATGGCCGCAGATCTATCTCATCCCCTGCCCTACCACTACTGGCACACAGCAGGTCAAGCCTGGCAGCATCTACGAGGTGGATTGGTTTCAGGCACAGGGAAAAGGGAGCAGGGGCTACAGCTCCTTTCTAGGTCCCCTGCTGTATTCATCTGCCCCTAACCCTAGCCTGCCACCCTCCTTGCCCACAGTCGCCGATACCCAAACACCCCTGGACAGAGCTTTAGTCCAACCACCAAGATGCCCTCTTCCTCGGGCACTAGCTGCAGTCCCAAGAGTAGCCACTGCACATCGCCGGCGCTGCTGTGACTACAGGGCCTCTGACCAATCAGATTGGCCTGCATCTCTCAGAGACGGGGCATCCTCCCCAGATGGAGGCAAAAGTCTCATCCAGAGCCAGTCATACTGTACTCCCACCATCCCATTCCCTTCTCCCACCCCAACATCTGGAAGAGTACAATGGCAGGGCAGACAGGTTTTGTCATGGGCCAGGTTTTCACCTGAGGTGGAGCCAGGGAACACAGAATCCTGGAGCAACTCTGTACACTCCTTTTTTCCACTTCAATTCGTCTTTTTCCTGGACAGCTTACTAGCACCTCCCTTACGTCTACTGTCACAAAACCAGTAGGTGGTTTGTCTGACGTCCAATAACTATATGGGCAGAAATTACTTCTTAATAATCACTGTGAAGACTTAAATTTGCATTCACCATCTTCAACAGCGCGGCCTAACTGCCAATTCTATTTTCTCCCTAGCAATGGCTTCAGATTAGGCCAAGTTGCTTTGAGGCTTTGTTTGAAATTTGACCCTAAATTGAGAGTATGACCTCAGATTTGACCCATTAGTAAGTGTGGGAGAAAAGCAAACCACTTTGCCTACCCACCATTTGCTCACAGAAACCATGTCTGTTTTTAGCCAAACACAGCCTACCCATAATGCCACTGGCACCTCAACTTGACCACACTCAGCTCAGGAACTAACAGTAAAATGAGACATTACCGTAGCAGTTTCCTGACTGAAGAAATACACCATCTAGATGATCTGCTAACTTGTTTTCTACCTCACAATACTATCACCGTTCCTGAAGCCCTGAGGGCATTCCCTGTCTCCCCATGACTTGGAGATGCTGGTGTTGGACTGGGGTGTACAAAGTTAAAAATCACACAACACCAGGTTATAGTCCAACAGGTTTAATTGGAAGCACTAGCTTTCGGAGCGCCACTCCTTCATCAGGTGGTTGATGAAGGAGCAGTGCTCCGAAAGCTAGCGCTTCTAATTAAACTTGTTGGACTATAACCTGGTGTTGTGTGATTTTTAACCCTGTCTCCCCAGGTACTCAATCCCCACAAAGCCCACACAGACCAGGTGGCACCAAGATACCTGACAAGAATGAACACTACCCCAGGCAGCTATTGAAGCCAACACGCCAGCCATTAGCACTCGTTTCTGCAGATTAGTTGTTTGGGGAAAATATAGTCAAGGAGAAACCAATTCTGTAAATCAAATTTCAGGCCGCATGGGGGTAGGGGATGAGTTTCTCACAGTTTAGCAACGATGTCTCAATATTGTCCATGCAGTCATGATTTGATCTATGATCCAGCAGCTGTTTGGGTGTACCTAGGTGTTGTAGTGGAATCCTTTCTATCAAATCTCTAGGTTTCTTAGCCTGGTTTTCACTCGGAAGAGAGGGGAGGCTGACAGACAGAGTGCAGAGGTATCTGAGTGCACTGCCTCCCAAGTCTGTGAAACTGCACTTTAAAAGCAAATCCAAAAGGCTGTAGTAAGAGGGGTTTTTTGATTCAGAGTTCCGCTGCCATATTCAAAGTATCCACTTCACTACTCTGAAAAGTAACAAACTTAGATAGCTAACCTGTCTGCCACACAACTTCACTTGACCTTCAAGTTGTATTAAAACTTTCTAGTACATACAGTAATGTAGCAACTTCCATTTTCCAGTTTACACTCCAGGAAATGTGGTCCCTTACACCAATTAGTATTCAAACCAATTGAAAAAGTAAAGCCAATTCACTATTGCACACCAAAGTACAACTTATTTACTATAATAAACAGGAAGTAAGGGAATAGTTCACTTGTCCAGTTCGTGTGGATGAACAGTGCAATCATATAGAGGTTTACAAAATTATGAGGGGCTTGGATAGGATAAATAGACAAAGTCTTTTCCCTGGAGTCGGGGAGTCCAGAACTAGAGGGCATAGTTTTAGGGTAAGAGGGGAAAAATATAAAAGAGACCTAAGGGGCAACGTTTTCACGCAGAGGATGGTACGTGTAAGGAATGAGCTGCCAGTGGAAGTGGTGGAGGATGGTACGATTGCAACATTTAAAAGGGTTTGGAGGGATATGGGCCGGGTGCTGGCAGGTGGGACTAGATTGGGTTGAGATATCTGGTCGGCATGGATGGGTTGGACCGAAGGGTCTGTTTCCATGCTGTACATCTCTATGACTCTATGTCCCTCGAGGTCACCCATATACCCCAGGTCAATCTGTACACTTACTCAGCACGTGTCCCAGCATGCACTGGTGTCCCAGCATGCACACTGACTGGGTTTGCCATTCTGCTTGTGGGTCCAAGTGGAGTGAGACCTCCTGAATTCAGAGATCCTGACAGACACACACTGCAACTCTTACCTTCCCCACAAGCTCACACAACATCACAAGTCAGACAGGAGGAGGCTATTCACTCTTTGATGCCACTTACCTCTGAAGGACGGGCAGTAAGACCCGCCTGTCTACAGCAACACAGATAAGACTTCCAAGAACAATATCCTTACTCACTAATGTCCTTCTGTCATCCTTAAATGTCAGGGGCTACTCCCCTCTCCAAATTCCACCTTACTACTGTTAATAGTCTGCACTCTAGAAATTTTATTTCTCTACCTTGGTCAACTTGTAGCCAAGGCACGGTGATGTCAATTAGATCGAACCATTTGTGCCATTATTACACCCATCTTTTTGTGAAGGCTTCGCCTGTTCAGATAATAAGCCTTGATTTTTGAACCTGGCAAATACTCTTTGCACTTATCTTATTATTTGCTGCTGCTGTGTAATAATCATCATTACAAGGATTGAACTTGCTGTGTTTGCTGACCCATTCTTCCTGCCTTAACCATATCGATACACCGTTGTATGAACTCGACTGGTGAGTGCAGATATTGTAAAACTCCCTTCACCTGACAAGCCCTCACCACAACGTTGTAGCTTTCAGGCCCTATCCACACCACTAGTTAGACGATTGTTGGAAAACAGGGGAACGCCGACATCGATCAGGGAGGTGTGATCATCGAAAGTGAGGCATCACTTGACAAAAACCACCGTTTGTGCTCTTCAATAAAAAAACTTGCTGCTTTGGTGTTCCTGGTGTGTTTGCTCCAATCTCAAGCAGTAATGATGTGTCTGTGTATTGGGGAAGAAGCTGAAAATGTGTTGCTGGAAAAGCTCAGCAGATCAGGCAGCATCCAAGAAGCAGGAGAATCGACGTTTGGGGCATGAGCCCTTCTTCAGGGGGAAGAAGTTGAACAATGAAATTGGGCAAGAGAAAGTGAGACAGAGAGACGGAGTAAGTAGTTAAAAGGATGTTGCTTGATGAATGGGAGTGTGACAGTGCGAAGCTGTGAGCGGCCTCTGGTGGCTGCAAAAGCCTACTGCACCTGGTATTCCCAGGCGGTCTCCCATCCAAGTACTAACCAGGCCTGAGTCTGCTTCGCTTCCGAGATCAGGCGTTTTCAGACTAGTATGGCCGTAGGCACTTAGAACCTACAGTTCTGGCTCCATATAGAGGAGAAAGTGAGGTCTGCAGACGCTGGAGATCAAAGCTGAAACTTTATTGCTGGAACAGCACAGCAGGTCAGGCAGCATCTAGGGAACAGAAGATTCGACGTTTCGGGCACATGCCCTTCTTCAGGAATGAGGAAAGTGTATCCATGCTCTTCGGGAACTGGGCCGACCAATCCTCGATCCCCTTCACCGTCAGGACCGACCACTTGAAGGTGCCGGGTATTTGGTTCGGAGGTGCTGGGACGTGCGCCAAGTCTTGGAAGGAGCGTATCAGCAAAGTGAGGCAGAAACTGGGCAGATGGAAGCTACGATCGCTCTCCATCGCGAGAAAAAACCTGGTCATCAGGTGTGAGGCACTGTCATTGCTGTTATACGTGGCACAGGTCTGGCCTATTCCCAGAACCTGTGCCGCTGCAGTCACCCGGGCCATCTTCCAGTTTATATGGAGGTCAAAGATGGACCGGGTCCGAAGGGACTTGCTGTACAAAGATCTGGGCAACAGGGGAAAATATTGACCCAATGCCACCCTCACCCTGATGGCCACCTTTGTGTGTGGCTACATCAAGCTGCGCGTGGATGCCCGGTACGCAAACACCAAGTGTCACTACGTACTGAGGTTCTACCTGTCCCCGGTGTTGCGAAGGATGGGCCTGGTCTCGCTGCCGCGGAACGCTCCGAGTAGTTGGACCGTTCCGTATCACCTGTCCTTCGTGGAGAAGTTTATGAAGAAAAACACCTTTGACCACAAGTCCATCAGGAAGTGGTCAGCACGTAGTGTCCTTGAGACCCTTCGGGAAAAGGAGAGGGTGGATCCTACCGAGCGGTTCCCTGAGCAGACTGTCAAAGCCATTTGGCAGAATGCCACATTGCCAGAATTTTCCAACAAGCACCAAGACAAGGCTTGGCTGGTGGTGAGAAGGGCTCTGCCTGTGAGATCCTTTATGCACGCCCGGACTCTCAGCCGCACCGCACGCTGCCCTCGAAGCGGCTGCGGGGGGGACGAGACTGTCACACACCTCCTTCTGGAATGTGCCTATGCAGAGGAAGTCTGGAGAGGAATGCAGTGGTGTTTGTCGAGGTTCGTCCCGAGCAGCGCCGTGACGCGAGACTCCGTGCTCTACGGCCTGTTCCCCGGGACGCACACCGAGACGAACATCAACTGTGCCTGGAGGATCATCAACTCGGTGAAGGACGCTCTCTGGGCGGTCCGAAACCTGCTGATCTTCCAGCTGAAGGAGTTGACCCCGGGCACATTCCAAGGTCCAGGACTACGTGTTGAGGGATGCGCTGAAGCTTGGGGCAGCTGCTGCCAAGGCGCGGTGGGGAAAGACCACCGTGTAACATCTGCCTGCCTAAAGAAGAACAGGGGGCCCACCCAGTCATTTGGGCTCTGCTGACGTCTCAGCTAAAAATGTAATCGTACAGACGTGTAAATAGGAACGATTACTCTGTTTTCCTGTAAATGTAAATGGAATGTTTACATATGTGTGCCATGTCCAACTGTACAGACCATTAAAGTATTTTATGAATAAAGTATTTTTTTGAAATAAAACAAAAATTTGGACCAAAGGGTCTATATGACACGATGACACCAATCCATTCTGACCAGAATGCTGTCTGCTGATCACAGAGCATGGTGTCAGAAGTGAAGCTGGCATTGAGTATTGACGAGCTGTAAAAAATACATAGCTACAGACAGAGAGACACAGGGATGTTGCGAGTTGTGGAAGTTGCAACAGGCAACTGAAACAATCTGAAACGGAACAAAGAAACAGCCCACAGCTGAAATATTGCATGAGACAGAATGGCCCCAGCTTTTCCCCTCTCAGTTCCATGGCTACGTGAAGCAAACTGACAGCCTCCCCATGCTGAACGGCACAATGATAAACTAACAGCTGATCAACTTAACCAGCCAGAGGAGGCCACACACTGCTATACTCCTGTCACTATTGGAAAGACACCATCTCAAACTGTAATCACCATAAACCTCTCTGACAAACAGAAAAACAAAGACTGGGGAAAATTCAAAAGCCTTGAAGTCACCCTTTGATACCCAGGTGAACGTAACATATCAATGATACAAGTTCAATATAGGGTGGAAAAGAGTCCACTGATCATTATATGACCACGACAACTAAGACCGCAGAATCCTATCAATTTGTGGAATTAAAAGATGATTTTATTAAAGACATAGGACGTGTAATTCCCTCCTATCAACATCCTGGGGTGTTGCCATTGACCGGAAACAGAACTGGACTAGCCATATAAATATTGTGTTGACGAAAGCAGGTCAGAGACGAGGAATACCACAGTGAGTAGCTTCTCTCATGACACCCCAGAGCCTGTCCACCATCTATAAGGCACAAGTCAGGTATGTGATGGAATACTCCCCACTTGCCTGGATGAGTACAGCTCCAACAACACTCAAGAAGCTTGACACCATCCAGGACAAAGCAATCCCCACTTGATTAGCACCACACCCACAATCAACCACTCCCTGCACCACCAACACTCAGTAGCAGCAGTGTGTACTATCTGCAGAAATTCACCAAAGATTCTCAGACAGTGCCTTCCAAACCCACGACAACTTCCATCGAGAAGGACAAGGGCTACAGATACATGGGACCACCACTGCCTGCAAGCTCCCCTCCAAGCTTGGAAATATATCACCATTTCCTCAATGTCATTGGGTCAAAATCCTGGGATTTGTTTTCCCGAATGGCATTGTGGGACTACCTACAGCAGGTGAACTGCAGCGGTTCAAAAAGGCAGTTCACCACCACCTTCTTAAGGGCAACTAGGGACGGGCCATACATGCTGGTCCAGCCAGTGATGTCCCACGAGAGATTACATCATAGTGTAAGGCCCGGTCCGTTCTGACATGAATACCTACCAGTTACTGCTGGTAACACCACTGAATGTCAGGGATGGGGTGGTTAGGTTGTCTCTTATTGGAGATGATCACTTCCTGGCATTCATGTGGTGCCAATGTTATTTGCCACTTGTCAGCCCAAGTCTGGATACTGTCCAGATCCTCTTGTATTTGAGTATGCATTGCTTCAGTATGTGAGGAATCATGAGAGATAGTTCACGACCAAAGGCCATAACAATTGTGAAGATGAGGACAGAATGCAATACAATGAAGGACATCATGCAAAGGAGCACAAGGTACCTCCAGTGTAGGGACAGCAGAGCTTTCACTGCATTTTACACACATACATGGCTTCAAGGAAACACAGATAACCAACGGAGAGAATTGAGCTAAAGATTCTGATGAATTGACCGACTCCATACAGCAGATTACTTCGGTCAGGTCGATAGGTGACATCTGTTAGAATGACGACTGCAGATGGAGAACATCAGAGAGACATGGGTGTGTCATTCAACATAATGACCTTCACAGGCCGGTGCGAATTGGCACAACATGGTGACCCAAAAATGAAGTCAGTGATAGGAAGGTTAAGGTTGTATTGATGGCACCATACCCATTCTGAGGGAGCAGACTATCAGACAATAGCAAACATGGAGCTGGAGTTCCAGACCACTGGCAGCACACAAACACACTCAGCTCAGCTGGAGAAAGTCTACATCTTGTCTACATCCAGGCTTCTTCAAAGACTGCAATTTCCCCCCTGACGTGATCGACGATGCTTTCCACCGCATCTCCTCCACTTCCCGCTCCTTCGCCCTTGAGCCTCGCCCCTCCAATTGCCACCAGAACAGAACCCCACTGGTCCTCACCTACCACCCCACCAACCTCCATATACATCGTATCATCCGTCATCATTTCCGCCACCTCCAAACGGACCCCACCACTAGGGATATATTTCCCTCCCCTCCCCTATCAGCATTCCGAAAAGACAACTCCCTCCGTGACTCCCTCGACAGGTCCACACCCCCCACCAACCCAAGCTCCACTCCTGGCACCTTCCCCTTCCTCCCCCCTTACTTCCCTCCAAGGCCCCAAGGGATCCTTCCATATCCGCCACAAATTCACCTGCACCTCCACACACATCATTTACTGTATTCGCTGTACCCGGTGTGGCCTCTTCTATATTGGGGAGACAGGCCGCCTACTTGTGGAACGTTTCAGAGAACACCTCTGGGACACCCGGACCAACCAACCCAACCACCCCGTGGCTCAACACTTCAACTCCCCCACCCACTCCACCAAGGACATGCAGGTCCTTGGACTCCTCCATCGCCAGACCATAGCAACACGACGGTTGGAGGAAGAGGGCCTCATCTTCCACCGAGGAACCCTCCAGCCACAAGGGATGAACTCAGATTTCTCCAGTTTCCTCATTTCCCCTCCCCCCACCTTGTCTCAGTCAAATCCCTCAAACTCAGCACCAACTTCCTAACCTGCAATCTTCTTCCTGTCCTCTCCGCCCCCAACCCCACTCCAGCCTATCACCCTCACCTTGACCTCCTTCCATCTATCGCATTTCCAACACCTCTCCCCCAAGCACCTCCTCCCTGCCTTTTATCTTAGCCTGCTGGACACACTTTCCTCATTCCTGAAGAAGGGCTCATGCCCGAAACGTCGATTCTCCTGCTCTTTGGATGCTGCCTGACCTGCTGCGCTTTTCCAGCAACACATTTTCAGCTACATCTTGTCGAACCTATTCTTAATTTCTCTTCCTTCTCCCTGTCAGTTTCATCCTGTACAGCAGGAGAATGCAGAAAGAAATTGCCAACAGATTGCAAAAGTGAGACAGAGAGACGGAGTGAGTAGTTAAAAGGACGTTGCTTGATGAATGGGAGTGTGAGTGCGAAGCTGTGAGCGGCCTCTGGTGGCTGCAAAAGCCTACTGCACCTGGTATTCCCAGGCGGTCTCCCATCCAAGTACTAACCAGGCCTGAGTCTCCTGAGCTTCCGAGATCAGACTAGATCGGGCGTTTTCAGACTAGTATGGCCGTAGGCATTTATGCACGCCATTTATGCTTCCTTAAAGGCACACAGTACAGATACCCATTTATATTACATTCACTTTCTTTCACTTTGATCAGCAGTCAAGTGCTCAGCTTTAACACAACTTGAAATTACTCCACACTTCAACCTCATCAGGGCCCACTCACATTCATCTTCACTCTTGATGCACTTTAGAAAATCTTTCAAGAAACACACAAAATTCACCAATCAAAATCTCATGAATGCAGTTTGTAATAATTTCAACATTGGAAAGGTGCCTCACAGGTCACAGGCCAAAGGCCATACATGGTCACGTGGATGGAGTGAAAGGCATACCAATAAAAGATGGCTGCCCCGATATCACCAGGATTTGCCATACCCTGAGAGTCAAGATTCCATGATACCCCTCCTGCTTTCCCTTCATCCTCCCCCTCCCACACTCCACTGTCATTTGGGGGAACATGGTAAAATGAATTATATGCCTCACCCATTGCGGACCCTCTGACCTGTCTGCCATGTTAAGGAGCTGGAATGAAAGCAACATAGAGTCATAGAGATGTACAGCACAAAAACAGACCCTTCGGTCCAACTCGTCCAAGCCGACCAGATATCACAACCCAATCTAGTGCCACCTACCAGCCCGGCCCATATCCCTCCAAACCCTTTCTATTCACATACCCATCCAAATGGCTTTTAAATGTTGCAATTGTACCAGCCTCCACCACTTCCTCAGGCAGCTCATTCTATACACGTACCACCCTCTGCGTGAAAACATTGCCCCTCAGGTCTCTTTTATATCTTTCCCCTCTCATCCTAAACCTATGCCCTCTAGCTCTGGACTCCCCCACCCCAGGGAAAAGGCTTTGTCTATTTACCCTATCTATGCCCCTCATGATTTTATAAACCTCTATAAGGTCACCCCCTCAGCCTCTGACACTCCAGGGAAAATAGCCCCAGTCTATTCAGCCTCTCCTTATTGCTCAAACCCTCCAACCCTGGCAACATTCTTGTAAATCTTTTCTGAACGCTTTCAAGTTTCACAACATCTTTCCGATAGGAAGGAAACATGTTGCATTCAAAGTCTCTCTCACTTTTGGACCTATTGTTGGCAACAAAATGGACGCAGATCTATCTCATCCCCTGGCAGCGTTTATGAGGTGGATTGGTTTCAGGCACAGGGAAATGGAAGCAGGGGCTACAGCTCCTTTCGAGGTCTCCTGCTGTATCCATCTGCCCCTAACCCTAGCCTGCCACCCTCCTTGCCCACAGTGGCCAATACCCAAACACCCCTGGACAGAGCTTTAGTCCAACCACCAAGATGCCCTCTTCCTCGGGCACTAGCTGCAGTCCCAAGAGTAGCCACTGCACATCGCGGGTGCTGCTGTGACTACAGGGCCTCTGACCAATCAGATTGGCCTGCAGCTCTCAGAGACAGGGCATCCTCCCCAGATGGAGGCAATAGTCTCATCCTGAGCCAGTCATACTGTACTCCCACCATACCATTCCCTTCTCCCACCCCAACATCTGCAAGAGTACAATGGCAGGGCAGACAGGTTTTGTAATGGGCCAGGTTTTCACCTGAGGTGGAGCCAGGGAACACAGAATCCTGGAGCAACTCTGTACACTCCTTTTTTCCACTTCAATTCATCTTTTTCCTGGACAACTCACTAGCACCTCCCTTACGTCTACTGTCACAAAACCAGTAGGTGGTTTGCCTGACGTCCAATAACTATATGGGCAGAAATTACTTCTTAATAATCACTGTGAAGACTTAAATTTGCATTCACCAACTTGAACAGCGCGGCCTAACTGCCAATTCTATCCCTCTCCCTAGCAATGGCTTCAGATTAGTCCAAGTTGCTTTGAGGCTTCGTTTGAAATTTGACCCTAAATTGAGAGTATGACCTCAGATTTGACCCATTAGTAAGTGTGGGAGAAAAGCAAACCACTTTGCCTACCTACCACTTGCTCACAGAAACCATGTCTGTTTTTAGCCAAACACAGCCTACCCATAATGCCACTGGCACCTCAACTTGACCGCACTCAGCTCAGGAACTAACAGTAAAATTTGACATTACTGTAGCAGTTTCCTGCCTGAAGGAATACACCATCTAGATGATCTGCTAACTTGTTTTCTACCTCACAATACTATCACCGTTCCTGAACCCCTGAGGGCATTCCCTGTCTCCCCATGACTTGGAGATGCTGGTGTTGGACTGGGGTGTACAAAATTAAAAATCACACAACACCAGGTTATAGTCCAACAGGTTCAATTGAAAGCACTAGCTTTCAGAACGCCACTCCTTCATCAGGTGGTTGATGAAGGAGCAGTGCTCCGAAAGTCAGTGCTTCTAATTAAACTTGTTGGACTATATCCTGGTGTTGTGTGATTTTTAACCCTGTCTCCCCAGGTACTCAATCCCCACAAAGCCCACGCAGACCAGGTGGCACCAAGATACCTGACAAGAATGAACACTACCCCAGGCAGCTATTGAAGCCAACACGCCAGCCATTAGCACTCGTTTCTGCAGATTAGTTGTTTGGGGAAAATATAGTCAAGGAGAAACCAATTCTGTAAATCAAATTTCAGGCCGCATGGGGGTAGGGGATGAGTTTCTCATAGTTTAGCAACGATGTCTCAATATTGTCCATGCAGTCATGATTTGATCTATGATCCAGCAGCTGTTTGGGTGTACCTAGGTGTTGTATTGGAATCCTTTCTATCAAATCTCTAGGGTTCTTAGCCTGGTTTTCACTCGGAAGAGAGGGGAGGCTGACAGACAGAGTGCAGAGGTATCTGAGTGCACTGCCTCCCAAGTCTGTGAAACTGCACTTTAAAAGCAAATCCAAAAGGCTGTAGTAAGAGGGTTTTTTGATTCAGAGTTCCGCTGCCATATTCAAAGTATCCACTTCACTACTCTGAAAAGTAACAAACTTAGATAGCTAACCTGTCTGCCACACAACTTCACTTGACCTTCAAGCTGTATTAAAACTTTCTAGTACATACAGTAATGTAGCAACTTCCATTTTGCAGTTTACACTCCAGGAAATGTGGTCCCTTACACCAATTAGTATTCAAACCAATTGAAAAAGTAAAGCCAATTCACTATTGCACACCAAAATACAACTTATTTACTATAATAAACAGGAAGTAAGGGAATAGTTCACGTGTCCAGTTAGTGTGGATGAACAGTGCAATCATATAGAGGTTTACAAAATTATGAGGGGCTTGGATAGGATAAATAGACAAAGTCTTTTCCCTGGAGTCGGGGAGTCCAGAACTAGAGGGCATAGTTTTTGGGTAAGAGGGGAAAAATATAAAAGAGACCTAAGGGGCAACGTTTTCACGCAGAGGATGGTACGTGTATGGAATGAGCTGCCAGTGGAAGTGGTGGAGGATGGTACGATTGCAACATTTAAAAGGGTTTGGAGGGATATGGGCCGGATGCTGGCAGGTGGGACTAGATTGGATTGAGATATCTGGTCGGCATGGATGGGTTGGACCGAAGGGTCTGTTTCCATGCTGTACATCTCTATGACTCTATGTCCCTCGAGGTCACCCATATACCCCAGGTCAATCTGTACACTTACTCAGCACGTGTCCCAGCATGCACTGGTGTCCCAGCATGCACACTGACTGGGTTTGCCATTCTGCTTGTGGGTCCAAGTGGAGTGAGACCTCCTGAATTCAGAGATCCTCAAGCCAAGCTCACTCTTTGATGCCACTTACCTCTGAAGGATGGGCAGTAAGACCCGCCTGTCTACATCAACACAGATAAGACTTCCAAGAATAATATCCTTACTCACTAATGACCTTCTTTCATCCTTAAATGTCAGGGGCTACTCCCCTCTCCAAATTCCACCTTACTATTGTTAATAGTCTGCACTCTAGAAATTTTATTTCTCTACCTTGGTCAACTTGTAACCAAGGCACGGTGATGTTAATTAGATCGAACCATTTGTGCCATTATTACACCCATCTTTTTGTGAAGGCTTCGCCTGTTCAGATAATAAGCCTTGATTTTTATACCTGGCAAATACTCTTTGCACTTATCTTATTATTTGCTGCTGCTGTGTAATAATCATCATTACAAGGATTGAACTTGCTGTGTTTGCTGACCCATTCTTCCTGCCTTAACCATATCGATACACCGTTGTATGAACTCGACTCGTGAGTGCAGATATTGTAAAACTCCCTTCACCTGACAAGCCTTCACCACAACGTTGTAGCTTTCATGCCCTATCCACACCACTAGTTAGACGATTGTTGGAAAACAGGGGAACGCTGACATTGATCAGGGTAGTGTGATCATCGAAAGTGAGGCATCACTTGACAAAAAACACCGTTTATGCTCTTCAATAAAAACCTTGCTGCTTTGGTGTTCCTGGTGTGTTTGCCCCAATCTCAAGCAGTAATGATGGGTTTGTGTATTGGGGAAGAAGCTGAAAATGTGTTGCTGGAAAAGCTCAGCAGATCAGGCAGCATCCAAGAAGCAGGAGAATCGACGTTTGGGGCATGAGCCCTTCTTCAGGGGGAAGAAGTTGAACAATGAAATTGGGCAAGAGAAAGTGAGACAGAGAGACGGAGTAAGTAGTTAAAAGGATGTTGCTTGATGAATGGGAGTGTGAGAGTGCGAAGCTGTGAGCAGCCTCTGGTGGCTGCAAAAGCCTAGTACACCTGGTATTCCCAGGCAGTCTCCCAACCAAGTACTAACCAGGCCTGAGTCTGCTTAGCTTCCGAGATCAGACGAGATCGGGCGTTTTCAGACTAGTATGGCCGTAGGCACTTAGAAACTACAGTTCTGGCTCCATATAGACACATGCTTCTGGTCCTCATTCTCCTCTATGCTTTATAGCATTTAACTGAAGGAGCACATTTATATCGCAATATTTCTTTCCTCGTGCCCACCAACCTTTTCTCCTTCTTTCTGCTCTGACAGACACACACTGCAGCTCTTACCTTCCCCACAAGCTCACACAACATCACAAGTCAGACAGGAGGAGGCCATTCAACACAATCAATGTTCATCCCAATCTGGTCTTAGCTCCGTTTTCCTGCCAGCCCCACATTCCCAAAGATCCTTCACCCCCGTCAATGAACAATTTGTCCAAATAGGTCGGGGATAAATCACAAAGAAGGGGCCACAGGTTGCAGCATTTGTCACTGTCTCACAGACAACTTCCGAACTACCTTTGTTGCCCCAGATGTTAACTCCCTCCCTCCCTCCCTCCCTCACACCAATATCTGGTCCCTGATCACTAACATTGCCCACTCTCGGGGAACAGCCTTTTCTCCCAGGCACTGTGGTCAACTCTGCTCACACACCATCCTGGAGCCTTTTTCTGTGAAACCACATGGTTTCTGAACATGTGATTCCTTGTCTGTTTACAAACAACTTTTACAACCACCACAACCTTGTTTCCATGTGCTGCCATTCCTCCCCACCTTCCAGCCAGGACACCAGTTCAGCCTCAAGATCTTAACATTACCCAGCAACTTGCACCTGCAACCCATCCGCCCTCTCTTAGCACAGCTCACACTAACACACACACGTGTACACACTCACCAACTTACACACAACGGGCAGCTTTACCTTGCTGCTCCATCGAGATGCTGTTTATGGGCAGGTGAAGATGGGCACCACCTTATGGAAACTGAAAAGACCATGGTGAATAAAGTGAGAGGGTGGCTCAGCACTGGAGAAGGGGGTGGTTCCACTTGAGTCAAGAGCAAGTTAAAAGGGACTTTGAGGAATACAGCAACTGGTTTATAAAGCACAAATACAAACACACCGAACAGTGAATAAGGTCAGTGAGTTACAAGGAGAAATAGCTGTGTGGGAATGTGATGTAGAAACTTGACTTGAATATGGGATTTAGACTGAAATGTAATCAAGTATAAAATGTCCTTTTTGGCTTGCTGTGAGACTCCTGAGAGCTACTATGAGGCACTCACACTGCAGGCTGCCATCTTGGAGGTTTGAATTATAACAATAGGGTGAATAGACTGGGACGTTTTTTCCCTGAAGCATCAAAATTGAAGGGTGACCTTACACAGATTTAAATCCTGAGGGACCTGCATAAAGTGAATAGCAAGGTCTTTTTCCCTGGGGAGTGGACCCCAAACTAGAGGGCGTAGGTTTAAGGTGAGAGGTAAAAGATTTAATTGGGACCTGAGGGCCACTTTTTCACACAGAGTGTGGTGCGTGTATGGAACGATCTGCCAGAGGAAGGAGTAAAGGCAGGTACACTCACATGATTTAAAAGGTAGGAACATGGATAGGGAAGGTTTAAATGAGGAGAAAGTGAGGTCTGCAGATGCTGGAGATCAGAGCTGAAAATGTGTTGCTGGAAAAGCGCAGCAGGTCAGGCAGCATCCAGGGAACAGGATAATCGACGTTTCGGGCATAAGCCCTTCTTCAGGAATGAGGAAAGTGTATCCAGGCTCTTCGGGAACTGGGCCGACCAATCCTCGATCCCCTTCACCGTCAGGACCGACCACCTGAAGGTGCTGGGTATTTGGTTCGGAGGGGCTGGGACGTGCGCCAAGTCTTGGGAGGAGCGTATCAGCAAAGTGAGGCAGAAACTGGGCAGATGGAAGCTACGGTCGCTCTCCATCGCGGGAAAAAACCTGGTCATCAGGTGTGAGGCACTGTCATTGCTGTTATACGTGGCACAGGTCTGGCCTATTCCCAGAACCTGTGCTGCTGCAGTCACCCGATCCATCTTCGAGTTTATATGGAGGTCAAAGATGGACCGGGTCCGAAGGGACTTGCTGTACAAAGATCTGGGCAACGGGGGGAAAAATACACCCAATGCCACCCTCACCCTGATGGCCACCTTTGTGTGTGGCTGCATCAAGCTGCGCGTGGATCCCCGGTACGCAAACACCAAGTGTCACTACGTACTGAGGTTCTACCTGTCCCCGGTGTTGGGAAGGATGGGCCTGGTCTCGCTGCCGCGGAATCCTCCGAGTAGTTGGACCGTTCCGTATCACCTGTCCTTCGTGGAGAAATTTATGAAGAAAAACACCTTTGACCACAAGTCCATCAGGAAGTGGTCAGCACGTAGTGTTCTTGAGACCCTTCAGGAAAAGGAGAGGGTGGATCCTGTCGAGCGGTTCCCTGAGCAGACTGTCAAAGCCATTTGGCAGAACGCCTCATTGCCAGAATTTTCCAACAAGCACCAAGACATGGCTTGGCTGGTGGTGAGAAGGGCTCTGCCTGTGAGATCCTTTATGCACGCCCGGACTCTCAGCCGCACCGCAGGCTGCCCTCGAAGCGGCTGCGGGGAGGACGAGACTGTCACACACCTCCTTCTGGAATGTCCCTACGCAGAGGAAGTCTGGAGAGGAATGCAGTGGTGTTTGTCGAGGTTCGTCCCGAGCAGCGCCGTGACGCGAGACTCCGTGCTCTACGGCCTGTTCCCCGGGATGCACACCGAGACGAACATCAACTGTGCCTGGAGGATCATCAACTCGGTGAAGGACGCTCTATGGGCGGTCCGAAACCTGCTGATCTTCCAGCTGAAGGAGTTGACCCCGACTGAGTGTTGCAGACTTGCACATTCCAAGGTCCAGGACTACGTGTTGAGGGACGCGCTGAAGCTTGGGGCAGCTGCCGCCAAGGCGCAGTGGGGAAAGACCACCGTGTAACATCTGCCTGCCTAAAGAAGAACAGGGGGCCCACCCAGTCATTTGGGCTCCGCTGACGCCTCAGCTAAAAATGTAATCATACAGACGTGTAAATAGGAACGATTACTCTGTTTTCCTGTAAATGTAAATGGAATGTTTACATATGTGTGCCATGTCCAACTGTACAGACCATTAAAGTATTTTATGAATAAAGTATATTTTTGAAATAAAAAAAACTTTGGACCAAAGGGTCTATATGACACGATGACACCAATCCATTCTGACCAGAATGCTGTCTGCTGATCACAGAGCATGGTGTCAGAAGTGAAGCTGGCATTGAGTATTGACGAGCTGTAAAAAATACATAGCTACTGACAGAGAGACACAGGGATGTTGCGAGTTGTGGAAGTTGCAGCAGGCAACTGAAACAAACTGAAACGGAACAAAGAAACAGCCCACAGCTGAAATATTGCATGAGACAGAATGGCACCAGCTTTTCCCCTCTCAGTTCCATGGCCACGTGAAGCAAACTGACAGCCTCCCCATGCTGAACGGCACAATGATAAACTAACAACTGATCAACTTAACCAGCCAGAGGAGGCCACACACTGCTATACTCCTGTCATTATTGGAAAGACACCATTTCAAACTGTAATCACCATAAACCTCTCTGACAAACAGAAAACAAAGACTGAGGAAAATTCAAAAGCCTTGAAGTCACCCTTTGATACCCAGGTGAATGTAACATATCAATGATACAAGTTCAATATAGGGTGGAAAAGAGTGTACTGATCATTATATGACCACGACAACTAAGACCGCAGAATCCTATGAATTTGTGGAGTTAAAAGATGATTTTATTAAAGACGTAGGACGCGTAATTCCCTCCTATCAACATCCTGGGGTGTTGCCATTGACCGGAAACAGAACTAGACTAGCCATATAAATATTGTGTTGACGAAAGCAGGTCAGAGACGAGGAATACCACAGTGAATAGCTTCTCTCATGACACCCCAGAGCCTGTCCACCATCTAGAAGGCACAAGTCAGGTATGTGATGGAATACTCCCCACTTGCCTGGATGAGTACAGCTCCAACAACACTCAAGAAGCTTGACACCATCCAGGACAAAGCAATCCCCACTTGATTAGCACCACATCCACAATCAACCACTCCCTGCACCACCAACACTCAGTAGCAGCAGTGTGTACTATCTGCAGAAATTCACCAAAGATTCTCAGACAGTGCCTTCCAAACCCACGACCACTTCCATCGAGAAGGACAAGGGCTACAGATACATGGGACCACCACTGCCTGCAAGCTCCCCTCCAAGCTTGGAAATATATCACCATTTCCTCAATGTCATTGGGTCAAAATCCTGGGATTTGTTTTCCCTATTGGCATTGTGGGACTACCTACAGCAGGTGAACTGCAGCGGTTCAAAAAGGCAGTTCACCACCACCTTCTTAAGGGCAACTAGGGACGGGCCATAGATGCTGGTCCAACCAGTGATGTCCCACGAGAGATTACATCATAGTGTAAGGCCCAGTCCGTTCTGACATGAATACCTACCAGTTACTGCTGGTAACACCACTGAATGTCAGGGATGGGGTGGTTAGGTTGTCTCTTATTGGAGATGATCACTTCCTGGCATTCATGTGGTGCCAATGTTATTTGCCACTTGTCAGCCCAAGTCTGGATACTGTCCAGATCCTCTTGTATTTGAGTATGCATTGCTTCAGTATGTGAGGAATCATGAGAGATAGTTCACCACCAAAGGCCATAACAATTGTGAAGACGAGAACAGAATGCAATACAATAAAGGACATCATGCAAAGGAGCACAAGGTACCTCCAGTGTAGGGACAGCAGAGCTTTCACTGCATTTTACACACATACATGGCTTCAAGGAAACACAGATAACCAACGGAGAGAATTGAGCTAAAGATTCTGGTGAATTAACCTACTCCATACAGCAGATTACTTTGGTCAGGTCGATAGGTGGCATCTGTTAGAATGACGACTGCAGATGGAGAACATCAGAGAGACATGGGTGTGTCATTCAACATAATGACCTTCACAGGCCGGTGCGAATTGGCACAACATGGTGACCCAAAAATGAAGTCCGTGAGAGGAAGGTTAAGGCTGTATTGATGGCACCATACCCATTCTGAGAGAGCAGACTATCAGACAATAGCAAACATGGAGCTGGAGTTCCAGACCACTGGCAGCACACAAACACACTCAGCTCAGCTGGAGAAAGTCTACATCTTGTCTACATCCAGGCTTCTTCAAAGACCGCAATATCCCCCCAGACGTGATCGCGATGCTCTGCACCGCATCTCCTCCACTTCCCGCTCCTCCGCCCTTGAGCCCGCCCCTCCAATCGCCACCAGGACAGAACCCCACTGGTCCTCACCTACCACCCAACCAACCTCCATATACATCGTATCATCCGTCATCATTTCCGCCACCTCTAAACGGACCCCACCACTAGGGATATATTTCCCTCCCCTCCCCTCCCCTATCAGCGTTCCAAAAAGACCACTCCCTCCGTGACTCCCTCGTCAGGTCCACACCCCTCACCAACACAACCTCCACTCCCGGCACCTTCCCCTGCAACCGCAAGAAATGCAAAACTTGTGCCCACACCTCCCCCCTTACTTCCCTCCAAGGCCCCAAGGGATCCTTCCATATCCGCCACAAATTCACCTGCACCTCCACACACATCATTTACTGTATTCGCTGCACCCGATGTGGCCTCCTCTATATTGGGGAGACAGGCCACCTACTTGCGGAACGTTTCAGAGAACACCTCTGGGACACCCGGACCAACCAACCCAACCACCCCTTGGCTCAACACTTCAACTCCCCGTCCCTCTCCACCAAGGACATGCAGGTCCTTGGACTCCTTCATTGCCGGACCATAGCAACACGACGGTTGGAGGAAGAGCGCCTCATCGTCTGCCTAAGAACCCTCCAGCCACAAGGGATGAACTCAGATTTCTGCAGTTTCCAGATTTCCCCTCCCCCCACCTTGTCTCAGTCCCAACCCTCGAACTCAGCACCAACTTCCTAACCTGCAATCTTCTTCCTGACCTCTCCGCCCCCACCCCCACTCCGGCCTATCACCCTCACCTTGACCTCCTTCCACCTGTCGCATTTCCAACACCCCTCCCCCAAGCACCTCCTCCCTGCCTTTTATCTTAGCCTGCTGGACACACTTTCCTCATTCCTGAAGAAGGGCTCATGCTCGAAACGTCGATTCTCCTGCTCCTTGGATGCTGTCTGACCTGCTGCGCTTTTCCAGCAACACATTTTCAGCTCCATCTTGTCGAACCTATTCTTAATTTCTCTTCCTTCTCCCTGTCAGTTTCATCCTGTACAGCAGGAGAATGCAGAAAGAAATTGCCAACAGATTGCAAAAGTGAGACAGAGAGACGGAGTGAGTAGTTAAAAGGACATTGCTTGATGAATGGGAGTGTGAGTGCGAAGCTGTGAGCAGCCTCTGGTGGCTGCAAAAGCCTACTGCACCTGGTATTCCCAGTCGGTCTCCCATCCAAGTACTAACCAGGCCTGAGTCTGCTTAGCTTCCAAGATCAGATGAGATCAGGCGTTTTCAGACTAGTATGGCCGTAGGCATTTACATCCTCCATTTATGCTTCCTTAAAGGCACACAGTACAGATACCCATTTATATTTCATTCACTTTTTTTCACTTTGATCAGCAATCAAGTGCTCAGCTTTAACACAACTTGAAATTACTCCACACTTCAACCTCATCAGGGCCCACTCACATTCATCTTCACTCTTGATGCACGTTAGAAAATCTTTCAAGAAACACAGAAAATTCACCAATCAAAATCTCATGAATGCAGTTTGTAACAATTTCAACAAGCAGTTGGAAAGGTTCCTCACAGGTCACAGGCCAAAGGCCATACATGGTCACGTGGATGGAGAGAAAGGCATACCAATAAAAGATGGCTGCCCCAATATCACCAGGATTTGCCATACCCTGAGAGTCAAGATTCCATGATACCCCTCCTGCTTTCCCTTCATCCTCCCCCTCCCACACTCCACTGTCGTTTGGGGGAACATGGTAAAATGAAGTATATGCCTCACCCATTGCGGACCCTCTGACCTGTCTGCCCTGTTAAGGAGCTGGGATGAAAGCAACATAGAGTCATAGAGATGTACAGCACAAAGACAGACCCTTCGGTCCAACTCGTCCAAGCCGACCAGATATCACAACCCAATCCAGTCCTACCTACCAGCCCCCGACCCATATCCCTCCAAACCCTTCCTATTCACATACCCATCCAAATGCCTTTGAAATGTTGCAATTGTACCAGCCTCCACCACTTCCTCAGGCAGCTCATTCTATACATGTACCACCCTCTGCGTGAAAACATTGCCCCTCAGGTCTCTTTTATATCTTTCCCCTCTCATCCTCAACCTATGCCCTCTAGCTCTGGACTCCCCCACCCCAGGGAAAAGACTTTGTCAATTTATCCTATCTATTCCCCTCATGATTTTATAAACCTCTATAAGGTCACCCCTCAGCCTCTGATACTCCAGGGAATATAGCCCCAGTCTATTCAGTCCCTCCCTATAGCTCAAACCCTCCAACCCTGGCAACATTCTTGTAAATCTTTTCTGAACGCTTTCAAGTTTCACAACATCTTTCCGATAGGAAGGAAACATGTTGCATTCAAAGTCTCTCTCACTTTTGGTCCTATTGTTGGCAAAAAAATGGCCGCAGATCTATCTCATCCCATGCCCTACCGCCACTGGCACACAGCAGGTCAAGCCTGGCAGCATCTACGAGGTGGATTGGTTTCAGGCACAGGGAAATGGAAGCAGGGGCTACAGCTCCTTTCGAGGTCCCCTGCTGTATTCATCTGCCCCTAACCCTAGCCTGCCACCCTCCTTGCCCACAGTGGCTGATACCTAAACACCCCTGGACAGAGCTTTAGTCCAACCACCAAGATGCCCTCTTCCTCGGGCACTAGCTGCAGTCCCAAGAGTAGCCACTGCACATCGCGGGTGCTGCTGTGACTACAGGGCCTCTGACCAATCAGATTGGCCTGCATCTCTCAGAGACGGGGCATCCTCCCCAGATAGAGGCAAAAGTCTCATCCTGAGCCAGTCATACTGTACTCCCACCATCCCATTCCCTTCTCCCACCCCAACATCTGCAAGAGTACAATGGCAGGGCAGACAGGTTTTGTAATGGGCCAGGTTTTCACCTGAGGTGGACCCAGGGAACACAGAATCCTGGAGCAACTCTATACACTCCTTTTTTCCACTTCAATTCATCTTTTTCCTGGACAGCTTACTAGCACCTCCCTTACATCTACTGTCACAAAACCAGTAGGTGGTTTGTCTGACATCCAATAACTATATGGGCAGAAATTACTTCTTAATAATCACTGTGAAGACTTAAATTTGCATTCACCATCTTCAACAGCGCAGCCTAATTGCCAACTCTATCCCTCTCCCTAGCAATGGCTTCAGATTAGGCCAAGTTGCTTTGAGGCTTCGTTTGAAATTTGACCCGAAATTGAGAGTATGACCTCCGATTTGACCCATTAGTAAGTGTGGGAGAAAAGCAAACCACTTTGCCTACCTACCAATTGCTCACAGAAACCATGTCTGTTTTTAGCCAAACACAGCCTACCCATAATGCCACTGGCACCTCAACTTGACCACACTCAGCTCAGGAACTAACAGTAAAATGAGACATTACCGTAGCAGTTTCCTGCCTGAAGAAATACACCATCTAGATGATCTGCTAACTTGTTTTCTACCTCACAATACTATCACCGTTCCTGAAGCCCTGAGGGCATTCCCTGTCTCCCCATGACTTGGAGATGCTGATGTTGGACTGGGGTGTACAAAGTTAAAAATCACACAACACCAGGTTAAAGTCCAACAGGTTTAATTGGAAGCACTAGCTTTCGGAGCGCCACTCCTTCATCAGGTGGTTGATGAAGGAGCAGTGCTCCGAAAGTCAGTGCTTCTAATTAAACTTGTTGGACTATATCCTGGTGTTGTGTGATTTTTAACCCAGTCTCCCCAGGTACTCAATCCCCACAAAGCTCACGCAGACCAGGTGGCACCAAGATACCTGACAAGAATGAACACTATCCTAGGCAGCTATTGAAGCCAACATGCCAGCCATTAGCACTCGTTTCTGCAGATTAGTTGTTTGGGGAAAATATAGTCAAGGAGAAACCAATTCTGTAAATCAAATTTCAGGCTGCATGGGGGTAGGGGATGAGTTTCTCACAGTTTAGCAATGATGTCTCAATATTATCCATGCAGTCATGATTTGATCTATGATCCAGCAGCTGTTTGGGTGTACCTAGGTGTTGTATTGGAATCCTTTCTATCAAATCTCTAGGTTTCTTAGCCTGGTTTTCACTCGGAAGAGAGGGGAGGCTGACAGACAGAGTGCAGAGGTATCTGAGTGCACTGCCTCGCAAGTCTGTGAAACTGCTCTTTAAAAGCAAATCCAAAAGGCTGTAGTAAGAGGGTTTTTTTGATTCAGAGTTCCGCTGCCATATTCAAAGTATCCACTTCACTACTCTGAAAAGTAACAAACTTAGATAGCTAACCTGTCTGCCACACAACTTCACTTGACCTTCAAGTTGTATTAAAACTTTCTAGTACATACAGTAATGTAGCAACTTCCATTTTCCAGATTACACTCCAGGAAATGTGGTCCCTTATACCAATTAGTATTCAAACCAATTGAAAAAGTAAAGCCAATTCACTATTGCACACCAAAGTACAACTTATTTACTGTAATAAACAGGAAGTAAGGGAATAGTTCACTTGTCCAGTTCGTGTGGATAAACAGTGCAATCATATAGAGGTTTACAAAATTATGAGGGGCTTGGATAGGATAAATAGACAAAGTCTTTTCCCTGGAGTCGGGGAGTCCAGAACTAGAGGGCATAGTTTTAGGGTAAGAGGGGAAAAATATAACAGAGACCTAAGGGGCAACGTTTTCACGCAGAGGATGGTACGTGTATGGAATGAGCTGCCAGTGGAAGTGGTGGAGGATGGTACGATTGCAACATTTAAAAGGGTTTGGAGGGATATGGGCCGGGTGCTGGCAGGTGGGACTAGATTGGGTTGAGATATCTGGTCGGCATGGATGGGTTGGACCGAAGGGTCTGTTTCCATGCTGTACATCTCTATGACTCTATGTCCCTCGAGGTCACCCATATACCCCAGGTCAATCTGTACACTTACTCAGCACGTATCCCAGCATGCACTGGTGTCCCAGCATGCACACTGACTGGGTTTGCCATTCTGCTTGTGGGTCCAAGTGGAGTGAGACCTCCTGAATTCAGAGATCCTGACAGACACACACTGCAACTCTTACCTTCCCCACAAGCTCACACAACATCACAAGTCAGACAGGAGGAGGCTATTCACTCTTTGATGCCACTTACCTCTGAGGGACGGGCAGTAAGACCCGCCTGTCTACAGCAACACAGATAAGACTTCCAAGAATAATATCCTTACTCACTAATGTCCTTCTTTCATCCTTAAATGTCAGGGGCTACTCCCCTCTCCAAATTCCACCTTACTACTGTTAATAGTCTGCACTCTAGAAATTTTATTTCTCTACCTTGGTCAACTTGTAGCCAAGGCACGGTGATGTCAATTAGATCGAACCATTGGTGCCATTATTACACCCATCTTTTTGTGAAGGCTTCGCCCGTTCAGATAATAAGCCTTGATTTTTGTACCTGGCAAATACTCTTTGCACTTATCTTATTATTTGCCGCTGATGTATAATAATCATCATTACAAGGATTGAACTTGCTGTGTTTGCTGACCCATTCTTCCTGCCTTAACCAT
This sequence comes from Chiloscyllium plagiosum, assembly GCF_037043375.1. Classification (NCBI taxonomy): domain Eukaryota; kingdom Metazoa; phylum Chordata; class Chondrichthyes; order Orectolobiformes; family Hemiscylliidae; genus Chiloscyllium; species Chiloscyllium plagiosum. The sequence goes on from NW_028270169.1 coordinate 54,379,877, forward strand.
ATCGATACACCGTTGTATGAACTCGACTGGTGAGTGCAGATATTGTAAAACTCCCTTCACCTGACAAGCCTTCACCACAACGTTGTAGCTTTCAGGCCCTATCCACACCACTAGTTAGACGATTGTTAGAAAACAGGGGAACGCCGACATCGATCAGGGAGGTGTGATCATCGAAAGTGAGGCATCACTTGACAAAAATCACCGTTTGTGCTCTTCAATAAAAAAACTTGCTGCTTTGGTGTTCCTGGTGTGTTTGCTCCAATCTCAAGCAGTAATGATGTGTTTGTGTATTGGGGAAGAAGCTGAAAATGTGTTGCTGGAAAAGCTCAGCAGATCAGGCAGCATCCAAGAAGCAGGAGAATCGACGTTTCGGGGCATGAGCCCTTCTTCAGGGGGAAGAAGTTGAACAATGAAATTGGGCAAGAGAAAGTGAGACAGAGAGACGGAGTAAGTAGTTAAAAGGACGTTGCTTGATGAATGGGAGTGTGACAGTGCGAAGCTGTGAGCAGCCTCTGGTGGCTGCAAAAGCCTACTGCACCTGGTATTCCCAGGCGGTCTCCCATCCAAGTACTAACCAGGCCTGAGTCTGCTTAGCTTCCGAGATCAGACGAGATCGGGCGTTTTCAGACTAGTATGGCCGTAGGCACTTAGAACCTACAGTTCTGGCTCCATATAGACACATGCTTCTGGTCCTCATTCTCCTCTGTGCTTTATAGCATTTAACTGAAGGTGCACATTTATATCGCAATATTTCTTTCCTCGTGCCCACCAACCTTTTCTCCTTCTTTCTGCTCTGACAGACACACACTGCAACTCTTACCTTCCCCACAAGCTCACACAACATCACAAGTCAGACAGGAGGAGGCCACTCAACACAATCAATGTTCATCCCAATCTGGTCTTAACTCCGTTTTCCTGCCAGCCCCACATTCCCAAAGATCCTTCACCCCCGTCAATGAACAATTTGTCCAAATAGGTCGGGGATAAATCACAAAGAAGGGGCCATGGGTTGCAGCATTTGTCACTGTCTCACATACAACTTCCGAACTACCTTTGTTGCCCCAGATGTTAACTCCCTACCTCCCTCCCTCCCTCCCTCCCTCACACCAATATCTGGTCCCTGATCACTAACATTGCCCACTCTCGGGGAACAGCCTTTTCTCCCAGGCACTGTGGTCAACTCTGCTCACACACCATCCTGCAGCCTTTTTCTGTGAAACCACATGGTTTCTGAACATGTGATTCCTTATCTGTTTACAAACAACTTTTACAACCACCACAACCTTGTTTCCATGTGCTGCCATTCCTCCCCACCTTCCAGCCAGGACACCAGTTCAGCCTCAAGATCTTAACATTACCCAGCAACTTGCACCTGCAACCCATCCGCCCTCTCTTAGCACAGCTCACACTAACACACACACGTGTACACACTCACCAACTTACACACAACGGGCAGCTTTACCTTGCTGCTCCATCGAGATGCTGTTTATGGGCAGGTGAAGATGGGCACCACCTTATGGAAACTGAAAAGACCATGGTGAATAAAGTGAGAGGGTGGCTCAGCACTGGAGAAGGGGGTGGTTCCACTTGAGTCAAGAGCAAGTTAAAAGGGACTTTGAGGAATACAGCAACTGGTTTATAAAGCACAAATACAAACACACCGAACAGTGAATAAGGTCAGTGAGTTACAAGGAGAAATAGCTGTGTGGGAATGTGATGTAGAAACTTGACTTGAATATGGGATTTAGACTGAAATGTAATCAAGTATAAAATGTCCTTTTTGGCTTGCTGTGAGGCTCCTGAGAGCTACTATGAGGCACTCACACTGCAGGCTGCCATCTTGGAGGTTTGAATTATAACAATAGGGTGAATAGACTGGGACGTTTTTTCCCTGAAGCATCAAAATTGAAGGGTGACCTTACACACATTTAAATCCTGAGGGACCTGCATAAAGTGAATAGCAAGGTCTTTTTCCCTGGGGAGTGGACCCCAAACTAGAGGGCGTAGGTTTAAGGTGAGAGGTAAAAGATTTAATTGGGACCTGAGGGCCACTTTTTCACACAGAGTGTGGTGCGTGTATGGAACGATCTGCCAGAGGAAGGAGTAAAGGCAGGTACAGTCACATGATTTAAAAGGTAGGAACATGGATAGGGAAGGTTTAAATGAGGAGAAAGTGAGGTCTGCAGATGCTGGAGATCAGAGCTGAAAATGTGTTGCTAGAAAAGCGCAGCAGGTCAGGCAGCATCCAGGGAACAGGATAATCGACGTTTCGGGCATAAGCCCTTCTTCAGGAATGAGGAAAGTGTATCCAGGCTCTTCGGGAACTGGGCCGACCAATCCTCGATCCCCTTCACCGTCAGGACCGACCACCTGAAGGTGCTGGGTATTTGGTTCGGAGGGGCTGGGACGTGCGCCAAGTCTTGGGAGGAGCGTATCAGCAAAGTGAGGCAGAAACTGGGCAGATGGAAGCTACGGTCGCTCTCCATCGCGGGAAAAAACCTGGTCATCAGGTGTGAGGCACTGTCATTGCTGTTATACGTGGCACAGGTCTGGCCTATTCCCAGAACCTGTGCCGCCGCAGTCACCTGGGCCATCTTCCAGTTTATATGGAGGTCAAAGATGGACCGGGTCCGAAGGGACTTGCTGAACAAAGATCTGGGCAACGGGGGAAAAAATACACCCAATGCCACCCTCACCCTGATGGCCACCTTTGTGTGTGGCTGCATCAAGCTGTGCGTGGATCTCCGGTACGCAAACACCAAGTGTCACTACGTACTGAGGTTCTACCTGTCCCCGGTGTTGCGAAGGATGGGCCTGGTCTCGCTGCCGCGGAACGCTCCGAGTAGTTGGACCGTTCCGTATCACCTGTCCTTCGTGGAGAAGTTTATGAAGAAAAACATCTTTGACCACAAGTCCATCAGGAAGTGGTCAGCACATAGTGTCCTTGAGACCCTTCGGGAAAAGGAGAGGGCGGATCCTATCGAGCGGTTCCCTGAGCAGACTGTCAAAGCCATTTGGCAGAATGCCTCATCGCCAGAACTTTCCAACAAGCACCAAGACATGGTTTGGTTGGTGGTGAGAAGGGCTCTGCCTGTGAGATCCTTTATGCACGCCCGGACTCTCAGCCGCACCGCACGCTGCCCTCGAAGCGGCTGCGGGGGGGAGGAGACTGTCACACACCTCCTTCTGGAATGTGCCTATGCAGAAGAAGTCTGGAGAGGAATGCAGTGGTGTTTGTCGAGGTTCGTCCCGAGCAGCGCCGTGACGCGAGACTCCGTGCTCTACGGCCTGTTCCCCAGGACGCACACCGAGACGAACATCAACTGTGCCTGGAGGATCATCAACTCGGTGAAGGACGCCCTCTGGGCGGTCCGAAACCTGCTGATCTTCCAGCTGAAGGAGTTGACCCCGGGCACATTCCAAGGTCCAGGACTACGTGTTGAGGGATGCGCTGAAGCTTGGGGCAGCTGCCGCCAAGGCACAGTGGGGAAAGACCACCGTGTAACATCTGCCTGCCTAAAGAAGAACAGGGGGCCCACCCAGTCATTTGGGCTCTGCTGACGCCTCAGCTAAAAATGTAATCGTACAGACGTGTAAATAGGAACGATTACTCTGTTTTCCTGTAAATGTAAATGGAATGTTTACATATGTGTGCCATGTCCAACTGTACAGACCATTAAAGTATTTTATGAATAAAGTATATTTTTGAAATAAAAAAAACTTTGGACCAAACTTTGGACCATCTATATGACACGATGACACCAATCCATTCTGACCAGAATGCTGTCTGCTGATTACAGAGCATGGTGTCAGAAGTGAAGCTGGCATTGAGTATTGACGAGCTGTAAAAAATACATAGCGACTGACAGAGAGACACAGGGATGTTGCGAGTTGTGGAAGTTGCAACAGGCAACTGAAACAATCTGAAACGGAACAAAGAAACAGCCCACAGCTGAAATATTGCATGAGACAGAATGGCCCTAGCTTTTCCCCTCTCAGTTCCATGGCTACGTGAAGCAAACTGACAGTCTCCCCATGCTGAACGGCACAATGTTAAACTAACAACTGATCAACTTAACCAGCCAGAGGAGGCCACACACTGCTATACTCCTGTCACTATTGGAAAGACACCATTTCAAACTGTAATCACCATAAACCTCTCTGACAAACAGAAAACAAAGACTGGGGAAAATTCAAAAGCCTTGAAGTCACCCTTTGATACCCAGGTGAATGTAACATATCAATGATACAAGTTCAATATAGGGTGGAAAAGAGTCTACTGATCATTATATGACCACGACAACTAAGACCGCAGAATCCTATGAATTTGTGGAAATAAAAGATGATTTTATTAAAGACGTAGGACGTGTAATTCCCTCCTATCAACATCCTGGGGTGTTGCCATTGACCGGAAACAGAACTGGACTAGCCATATAAATATTGTGTTGACGAAAGCAGGTCAGAGACGAGGAATACCACAGTGAGTAGCTTCTCTCATGACACCCCAGAGCCTGTCCACCATCTATAAGGCACAAGTCAGGTGTGTGATGGAATACTCCCCACTTGCCTGGATGAGTACAGCTCCAACAACACTCAAGAAGCTTGACATCATCCAGGACAAAGCAATCCTGGCATTCATGTGGTGCCAATGTTATTTGCCACTTGTCAGCCCAAGTCTGGATACTGTCCAGATCCTCTTGTATTTGAGTATGCATTGCTTCAGTATGTGAGGAATCATGAGAGATAGTTCACCACCAAAGGCCATAACAATTGTGAAGACGAGGACAGAATGCAATACAATGAAGGACATCATGCAAAGGAGCACAAGGTACCTCCAGTGTAGGGACAGCAGAGCTTTCACTGCATTTTACACACGTACATGGCTTCAAGGAAACACAGATAACCAACGGAGAGAATTGAGCGAAAGATTCTGATGAATTAATCTACTGCATACAGCAGATTACTTCGGTCAGGTCGATAGGTGACATCTGTTAGAATGACGACTGCAGATGGAGAACATCAGAGAGACATGGGTGTGTCATTCAACATAATGACCTTCACAGGCCGGTGCGAATTGGCACAACATGGTGACCCAAAAATGAAGTCCGTGAGAGGAAGGTTAAGGCTGTATTGATGGCACCATACCCACTCTGAGAGAGCAGACTATCAGACAACAGCAAACATGGAGCTGGAGTTCCAGACCACTGGCAGCACACAAACACACTCAGCTCAGCTGGAGAAAGTCTCCATCTTGTCTACATCCAGGCTTCTTCAAAGACCGCAATTTCCCCCCTGACGTGATCGACGATGCTCTCCCCCGCATCTCCTCCACTTCCCGCTCCTCCGCCATTGAGCCTCGGCCCTCCAATCGCCACCAGGACAGAACCGCACTGGTCCTCACCTACCACCCCACCAACCTCCATATACATCGTATCATCCATCATCATTTCCGCCACCTCCAAACGGACCCCACCACTAGGGATATATTTCCCTCCCCTCCTCTATCAGCGTTCCGAAAAGACCACTCCCTCCGTGACTCCCTTGTCAAGTCCACACCCCCGACCAACCCAATCTCCACTCCCGGCACCTTCCCCTGCAACCGCAAGAAATGCAAAACTTGCGCCCACACCTCCCCCCTTACTTCCCTCCAAGGCCCCAAGGAATCCTTCCATATCCACCACAAATTCACCTGCACCTCCACACACAGATCATCTATTGCATCCGCTGCACCCGATGTGGCCTCCTCTATATTGGGGAGACAGGCCGCCTACTTGCGGAACATTTCAGAGAACACCTCTGGGACACCCGGACCAACCAACCCAACCACCCCGTGGCTCAACACTTCAACTCCCCCTCTCACTCCACCATGGACATGCCGGTCCTTGGACTCCTCCATCGCCAGACCACAACAACACGACGGTTGGAGGAAGAGCGCCTCATCGTCTGCCTAGGAACCCTCCAGCCACAAGGGATGAACTCAGATTTCTCCAGTTTCCTCATTTCCCCTCCCCCCACCTTGTCTCAGTCAAATCCATCAAACTCAGCACCAACTTCCTAACCAGCAATCTTCTAACCAACCTCTCCGCCCCCACCCTAACTCCGGCCTATCACCCTCACCTTGACCTCCTTCCACTATCCCATTTCCAACAAACCCCCCCCAAGCACCTCCTCCCTGCCTTTTATCTTAGCCTGCTGGACACACTTTCCTCATTCCTGAAGAAGGGCTCATGCTCGAAAGGTCGATTCCCCTGCTCTTTGGATGCTGCCTGACCTGCTGCGCTTTTCCAGCAACACATTTTCAGCTACATCTTGTCGAACCTATTCTTAATTTCTCTTCCTTCTCCCTGTCAGTTTCATCCTGTACAGCAGGAGAATGCAGAAAGAAATTGCCAACAGATTGCAAAAGTGAGACAGAAAGACGGAGTGAGTAGTTAAAAGGACGTTGCTTGATGAATGGGAGTGTGAGTGCGAAGCCGTGAGCAGCCTCTGGTGGCTGCAAAAGCCTACTGCACCTGGTATTCCCAGGCAGTCTCCCATCCAAGTACTAACCAGGCCTGAGTCTGCTTAGCTTCCAAGATCAGACGAGATCGGGCGTTTTCAGACTAGTATGGCCGTAGGCATTTACACCCTCCATTTATGCTTCCTTAAAGGCACACAGTACAGATACTCATTTATATTACATTCACTTTCTTTCACTTTGATCAGCAGTCAAGTGCTCAGCTTTAACACAACTTGAAATTACTCCACACTTCAACCTCATCAGGGCACACTCACATTCATCTTCACTCTTGATGCACTTTAGAAAATCTTTCAAGAAACACACAAAATTCACCAATCAAAATCTCATGAATGCAGTTTGTAATAATTTCAACATTGGAAAGGTACCTCACAGGTCACAGGCCAAAGGCCATACATGGTCACCTGGATGGAGTGAAGGCATATCAATAAAAGATGGCTGCCCCAATATCACCAGGATTTGCCATACCCTGAGAGTCAAGATTCCATGATACCCCTCCTGCTTTCCCTCCATCCTCCCCCTCCCACACTCCACTGTCGTTTGGGGGAACATGGTAAAATGAAGTATATGCCTCACCCATTGCGGACCCTCTGACCTGTCTGCCATGTTAAGGAGCTGGGATGAAAACAACATAGAGTCATAGAGATGTACAGCACAAAAACAGACCCTTCGGACCAACTCGTCCAAGCCAACCAGATGTCCCAACCCAATCTAGTCCTACTTGCCAGCACCCGGCCCATATCCCTCCAAACCCTTCCTATTCACATACCCATCCAAATGGCTTTTAAATGTTGCAATTGTACCAGCCTCCACCACTTCCTCAGGCAGCTCATTCTATACACGTACCACCCTCTGCGTGAAAACATTGCCCCTCAGGTCTCTTTTATATCTTTCCCCTCTCATCCTAAACCTATGCCCTCGAGCTCTGGACTCCCCCACCCCAGGGAAAAGACTTTGTCTATTTACCCTATCTATGCCCCTCATGATTTTACAAACCTCTATAAGGTCACCCCCTCAGCCTCTGACACTCCAGGGAAAATAGTCCCAGTCTATTCAGTCCCTCCCTATAGCTCAAACCCTCCAACCCTGGCAACATTCTTGTAAATCTTTTCTGAACCCTTTCAAGTTTCACAACATCTTTTCGATAGGAAGGAAACATGTTGCATTCAAAGTCTCTCTCACTTTTGGACCTATTGTTGGCAAAAAAATGGCCGCAGATCTATCTCATCCCATGCCCTACCGCTACTGGCACACAGCAGGTCAAGCCTGGCAGCATCTACGAGGTGGATTGGTTTCAGGCACAGGGAAAAGGGAGCAGGGGCTACAGCTCCTTTCGAGTTCCCCTGCTGTATTCATCTGCCCCTAACCCTAGCCTGCCGCCCTCCTTGCCCACAGTGGCCAATACCCAAACACCCCTGGACAGAGCTTTAGTCCAACCACCAAGATGCCCTCTTCCTCGGGCACTAGCTGCAGTCCCAAGAGTAGCCACTGCACATCGCGGGTGCTGCTGTGACTACAGGGCCTCTGACCAATCAGATTGGCCTGCAGCTCTCAGAGACGGGGCATCCTCCCCAGATAGAGGCAAAAGTCTCATCCTGAGGCAGTCATACTGTACTACCACCATCCCATTCCCTTCTCCCACCCCAACATCTGCAAGAGTACAATGGCAGGGCAGACAGGTTTTGTAATGGGCCAGGTTTTCACCTGAGGTGGAGCCAGGGAACACAGATTCCTGGAGCAACTCTATACACTCTACAACTTAAATTTGCATTCACCATCTTCAACAGCGCGGCCTAATTGCCAACTCTATCCCTCTCCCTAGCAATGGCTTCAGATTAGGCCAAGTTGCTTTGAGGCTTCGTTTGAAAATTGACCCTAAATTGAGAGTATGACCTCAGATTTGACCCATTAGTAAGTGTGGGAGAAAAGCAAACCACTTTGCCTACCCGCCACTTGCTCACAGAAACCATGTCTATTTTTAGCCAAACACAGCCTACCCATAATGCCACTGGCACCTCAACGTGACCACACTCAGCTCAGGAACTAACAGTAAAATTTGACATTACCGTAGCAGTTTCCTGCCTGAAGGAATACACCATCTAGATGATCTGCTAACTTGTTTTCTACCTCACAATACCATCACCGTTCCTGAAGCCCTGAGGGCATTCCCTGTTTCCCCATGACTTGGAGATGCTGGTGTTGGACTGGGGTGTACAAAATTAAAAATCACACAACACCAGGTTATAGTCCAACAGGTTCAATTGGAAGCACTAGCTTTCGGAGCGACACTCCTTCATCAGGTGCTCAATGAAGGAGCAGTGCTCCGAAAGTCAGTGCTTCTAATTAAACTTGTTGGACTATATCCTGGTGTTGTGTGATTTTTAACCCTGTCTCCCCAGGTACTCAATCCCCACAAAGCCCACGCAGACCAGGTGGCACCAAGATACCTGACAAGAATGAACACTACCCCAGGCAGCTATTGAAGCCAACATGCCAGCCATTAGCGCTCGTTTCTGCAGATTAGTTGTTTGGGGAAAATATAGTCAAGGAGAAACCAATTCTGTAAATCAAATTTCAGGCTGCATGGGGGTAGGGGATGAGTTTCTCACAGTTTAGCAATGATGTCTCAATATTGTCCATGCAGTCATGATTTGATCTATGATCCAGCAGCTGTTTGGGTGTATCTCGGTGTTGTAGTGGAATCCTTTCTATCAAATCTCGAGGTTTCTTAGCCTGGTTTTCACTCGGAAGAGAGGGGAGGCTGACAGACAGAGTGCAGAGGTATCTGAGTGCACTGCCTCGCAAGTCTGTGAAACTGCACTTTAAAAGCAATTCCAAAAGGCTGTAGTAAGAGGGGTTTTTTTGATTCAGAGTTCCGCTGCCATATTCAAAGTATCCACTTCACTACTCTGAAAAGTAACAAACTTAGATAGCTAACCTGTCTGCCACGCAACTTCACTTGACCTTCAAGTTGTATTAAAACTTTCTAGTACATACAGTAATGTAGCAACTTCCATTTTCCAGTTTACACTCCAGGAAATGTGGTCCCTTACACCAATTAGTATCCAAACCAATTGAAAAAGTAAAGCCAATTCACTATTGCACACCAAAGTACAACTTATTTACTGTAATAAACAGGAAGTAAGGGAATAGTTCACTTGTCCAGTTCGTGTGGTTGAACAGTGCAATCATATAGAGGTTTACAAAATTATGAGCAGCTTGGATAGGATAAATAGACAAAGTCTTTTCCCTGGAGTCGGGGAGTCCAGAACTAGAGGGCATTGTTTTAGGGTAAGAGGGGAAAGATATAAAAGAGACCTAAGGGGCGACGTTTTCACGCAGAGGATGGTACGTGTATGGAATGAGCTGCCAGTGGAAGTGGTGGAGGATGGTACGATTGCAACATTTAAAAGGGTTTGGAGGGATATGGGCCGGGTGCTGGCAGGTGGGACTAGATTGGGTTGAGATATCTGGTCGGCATGGATGGGTTGGACCGAAGGGTCTGTTTCCATGCTGTACATCTCTATGACTCTATGTCCGTCAAGGTCACCCATATACCCCAGGCCAATCTGTACACTTACTCAGCACGTGTCCCAGCAGTCACTGGTGTCCCAGCATGCACACTGACTGGGTTTGCCAGTCTGCTTGTGGGTCCAAGTGGAGTGAGACCTCCTGAATTCAGAGATCCTCAAGCCTAGCTCACTCTCTGATGCCACTTACCTCTGGAGGACGGGCAGTAAGACCCGCCTGTCTACATCAACACAGATAAGACTTCCAAAAATAATATCCTTACTCACTAATGTCGTTCTGTCATCCTTAAATGTCAGCGGCTACTCCTCTCTCCAAATTCCACCTTACTACTGTTAATAGTCTGCACTCTAGAAATTTTATTTCTCTACCTTGGTCAACTTGTAACCAAGGCACGGTGATGTCAATTAGATCGAACCATTTGTGCCATTATTACGCCCATCCTTTTGTGAAGGCTTCGCCCGTTCAGATAATAAGCCTTGATTTTTGTACCTGGCAAATACTCTTTGCACTTATCTTATTATTTGCCGCTGCTGTGTAATAATCATCATTACAAGGATTGAACTTGCTGTGTTTGCTGACCCATTCTTCCTGCCTTAACCATATCGATACACCGTTGTATGAACTCGCCTGGTGAGTGCAGATATTGTAAAACTCCCTTCACCTGACAAGCCCTCACCACAACGTTGTAGCTTTCAGGCCGTCTCCACACCACTAGTTAGACGATTGTTGGAAAACAGGGGAACGCTGACATCGATCAGGGAAGCGTGATCATCGAAAGTGAGGCATCACTTGACAAAAACCACCGTTTGTGCTCTTCAATAAAAAAACTTGCTGCTTTGGTGTTCCTGGTGCGTTTGCTCCAATCTCAAGCAGTAATGATGTGTCTGTGTATTGGGGAAGATGCTGAAAATGTGTTGCTGGAAAAGCTCAGCAGATCAGGCAGCATCCGAGAAGCAGGAGAATCGATGTTTCGGGGCATGAGCCCTTCTGCAGGGGGAAGAAGTTGAACAATGAACTTGGGCAAGTGAAAGTGAGACAGAGAGACGGAGTAAGTAGTTAAAAGGACGTTGCTTGATGAATGGGAGTGTGAGAGTGCGAAGCTGTGAGCAGCCTCTGGTGGCTGCAAAAGACTACTACACCTGGTATTCCCAGGCTGTCTCCCATCCAAGTACTAACCAGACCTGAGTCTGTTTTACTTCAGAGATCAGACATTTTCAGACTAGTATGGCCATAGACACGTATAACCTACAGTTCTGGTTCCATATAGACACATGCTTCTGGTCCTCATTCTCCTCTGTGCTCTATAGCATTTAACTGAAGGTGCACATTTATATCGCAATATTTCTTTCCTCTTGCCCAGCACTTCAATAGGAAGGATGTTATTAAACTGGAAAGTGTACAGAAAAAAATTACAACAATGTTGCCGGGACTGGAGGTTTGAATTATAACAATAGGATGAATAGACTGGGACGTTTTTTCCCGGAAGCATCAAAATTGAAGGGTGACCTTACACAGATTTAAATCCTGAGGGACATGCATAAAGTGAATAGCAAGGTCTTTTTCCCTGGGTAGTGGACCCCAAACTAGAGGACGTAGGTTTAAGGTGAGAGGTAAAAGATTTAATTGGGACCTGAGGGCCACTTTTTCACACAGAGGGTGGTACGTGTATGGAACGAGCTGCCAGAGGAAGTGGTAAAGTAGTCACGTGATTTAAAAGGTAGGTACATGGATAGGGAAGGTTTAGATGGGCCAAATGCAGGCTAATGGAATGAGTTCTGTTTAGGATATCTGGTCATCCTGGACAATTTGGACCAAAGGGTCTATATGACACGATGACACCAATCCATTCTGACCAGAATGCTGTCTGCTGATCACAGAGCATGGTGTCAGAAGTGAAGCTGGCATTGAGTATTGACGAGCTGTAAAAAATACATAGCGACTGACAGAGAGACACAGGGATGTTGCGAGTTGTGGAAGTTGCAGCAGGCAACTGAAACAAACTGAAACGGAACAAAGAAACAGCCCACAGCTGAAATATTGCATGAGACAGAATGGCACCAGCTTTTCCCCTCTCAGTTCCATGCCTACGTGAAGCAAACTGACAGCCTCCCCATGCTGAACGGCACAATGATAAACTAACAACTGATCAACTTAACCAGCCAGAGGAGGCCACACACTGCTATACTCCTGTCACTATTGGAAAGACACCATTTCAAACTGTAATCACCATAAACCTCTCTGACAAACAGAAAACAAAGACTGAGGAAAATTCAAAAGCCTTGAAGTCACCCTTTGATACCCAGGTGAATGTAACATATCAATGTTACAAGTTCAATACAGGGTGGAAAAGAGTCTACTGATCATTATATGACCACGACAACGAAGACCGCAGAATCCTATCAATTTGTGGAATTAAAAGGTGATTTTATTAAAGACGGCAGGACGCGTAATTCCCTATCAACATCCTGGGGTGTTGCCATTGACCGGAAACAGAACTGGACTAGCCATATAAATATTGTGTTGACGAAAGCAAGTCAGAGACGAGGAATACCACAGTGAGTACCTTATCTCATGACACCCCACAGCCTGTCCACCATCTAGAAGGCACAAGTCAGGTATGTGATGGAATACTCCCCACTTGCCTGGATGAGTACAGCTCCAACAACACTCAAGAAGCTTGACACCATCCAGGACAAAGCAATCCCCACTTGATTAGCACCACATCCACAAGCAACCATTCCCTGCACCACCAACACTCAGTAGCAGCAGTGTGTACTATCTATAAGATGCACTGCAGAAATTCACCAAAGATTCTCAGACAAACCCACGACCACTTCCATCGAGAAGGACAAGGGCTACAGATACATGGGACCACCAGTGCCTGCAAGCTCCCCCCCAAGCTTGGAAATATATGACCATGAGAGGAAGGTTAAGGCTGTATTGATGGCACCATACCCATTTTGAGAGAGCAGACTATCAGACAATAGCAAACATGGAGCTGGAGTTCCAGACCACTGGCAGCACACAAACACACTCAGCTCAGCTGGAGAAAGTCTACACACATCATTTACTGTATCCAGGCTTCTTCAAAGATCGCAATTTCCCCCCTGACGTGATCGACGATGCTCTCGCCCGCATCTCCTCCACTTCCCTCTCCTCCGCCCTTGAGCCCCGCCCCTCCAATCGCCACCAGGACACACTCCCACTGGTCCTCACCTACCACCCCACCAACCTCCATATACATCGTATCATCCGTCATCATTTCCACCACCTCCAAACGGACCCCACCACTAGGGATATATTTCCCTCCCCTCCCCTATCAGCGTTCCGAAAAGACCACTCCCTCCGTGACTCCCTCGTCAGGTCCACACCCCCGACCAACCCAAGCTCCACTCCCGGCACCTTCCCCTGCAACCGCAAGAAATGCAAAACTTGCACTCATACCTCCCCCCTTACTTCCCTCCAAGGCCCCAAGGGATCCTTCCATACCCGCTAAAATTCACCTGCACCTCCACACACATCATTTACTGTATTCGCTGTACCCGGTGTGGCCTCCTCTATATTGGGGAGACAGGCCGCCTACTTGTGGAACGTTTCAGAGAACACCTCTGGGACACTCGGACCAACCAACCCAACCACCCCGTGGCTCAACACTTCAACTCCCCCACCCACTCCACCAAGGACATGCAGGTCCTTGGACTCCTCCATCGCCAGACCATAGCAACACGACGGTTGGAGGAAGAGGGCCTCATCTTCCACCGAGGAACCCTCCAGCCACAAGGGATGAACTCAGATTTCTCCAGTTTCCTCATTTCCCCTCCCCCCACCTTGTCTCAGTCAAATCCCTCAAACTCAGCACCAACTTCCTAACCTGCAATCTTCTTCCTGTCCTCTCCGCCCCCAACCCCACTCCAGCCTATCACCCTCACCTTGACCTCCTTCCATCTATCGCATTTCCAACACCTCTCCCCCAAGCACCTCCTCCCTGCCTTTTATCTTAGCCTGCTGGACACACTTTCATCATTCCTGAAGAAGGGCTCATGCTCGAAAGGTCGATTCTCCTGCTCCTTGGATGCTGCCTGACCTGCTGCGCTTTTCCAGCAACACATTTTCAGCTACATCTTGTCGAACCTATTCTTAATTTCCCTTCCTTCTCCCTGTCAGTTTCATCCTGTACAGCAGGAGAATGCAGAAAGAAATTGCCAACAGATTGCAAAAGTGAGACAGAAAGACGGAGTGAGTAGTTAAAAGGACGTTGCTTGATGAATGGGAGTGTGAGTGCGAAGCTGTGAGCAGCCTCTGGTGGCTGCAAAAGCCTACTGCACCTGGTATTCCCAGGCGGTCTCCCATCCAAGTACTAACCAGGCCTGAGTCTGCTTAGCTTCCGAGATCAGACGAGATCGGGCGTTTTCAGACTAGTATGGCCGTAGGCATTTACACCCTCCATTTATGCTTCCTTAAAGGCACACAGTACAGATACTCATTTATATTACATTCACTTTCTTTCACTTTGATCAGCAGTCAAGTGCTCAGCTTTAACACAACTTGAAATTACTCCACACATCAACCTCATCAGGGCCCACTCACATTCATCGTCACTCTTGATGCACTTTAGAAAATCTTTCAAGAAACACACAAAATTCAGCAATCAAAATTTCATGAATGCAGTTTGTAATAATTTCAACATTGGAAAGGTGCCTCACAGGTCACAGGCCAAAGGCCATACATGCTCACCTGGATAGAGTGAAAGGCATATCAATAAAAGATGGCTGCCCCGATATCACCAGGATTTGCCATACCCTGAGAGTCAAGATTCCATGATACCCCTCCTGCTTTCCCTCCATCCTCCCCCTCCCACACTCCACTGTCGTTTGGGGGAACATGGTAAAATGAAGTATATGCCTCACCCATTGCGGACCCTCTGACCTGTCTGCCATGTTAAGGAGCTGGGATGAAAGCAACATAGAGTCATAGAGATGTACAGCACAAAAACAGACCCTTCGGTCCAACTCGTCCAAGCCGACCAGATATCACAACCCAATCTAGTGCCACCTACCAGCCCCCGGCCCATATCCCTCCAAACCCTTTCTATTCACATACCCATCCAAATAGCTTTTAAATGTTGCAATTGTACCAGCCTCCACCACTTCCTCAGGCAGCTCATTCAATACACGTACCACCCTCTGCGTGAAAACATTGCCCCTCAGGTCTCTTTTATATCTTTCCCCTCTCATCCTAAACCTATGCCCTCTAGCTCTGGACTCCCCCACACCAGGGAAAAGGCTTTGTCTATTTACCCTATCTATGCCCCTCATGATTTTATAAACCTCTATAAGGTCACCCCCTCAGCCTCTGACACTCCAGGGAAAATAGCACCAGTCTATTCAGCCTCTCCCTCTAGCTCAAACCCTCCAACCCTGGCAACATTCTTGTAAATCTTTTCTGAACGCTTTCAAGTTTCACAACATCTTTCCGATAGGAAGGAAACATGTTGCAATCGAAGTCTCTCTCACTTTTGGACCGATTGTTGGCAAAAAAATGGCCGCAGATCTATCTCATCCCCTGCCCTACCACTACTGGCACACAGCAGGTCAAGCCTGGCAGCGTTTACGAGGTGGATTGGTTTCAGGCACAGGGAAATGGAAGCAGGGGCTACAGCTCCTTTCGAGGTCTCCTGCTGTATCCATCTGCCCCTAACCCTAGCCTGCCACCCTCCTTGCCCACAGTGGCCGATACCCAAACACCTCTGGACAGAGCTTTAGTCCAACCACCAAGATGCCCTCTTCCTCGGGCACTAGCTGCAGTCCCAAGAGTAGCCACTGCTCATCGCCGGCGCTGCTGTGACTACAGGGCCTCTGACCAATCAGATTGGCCTGCAGCTCTCAGAGACGGGGCATCCACCCCAGATGGAGGCAAAAGTCTCATCCTGAGCTAGTCCTACTGTACTCCCACCATCCCATTCCCTTCTCCCACCCCAACATCTGGAAGAGTACAATGGCAGGGCAGACAGGTTTTGTAATGGGCCAGGTTTTCACCTGAGGTGGAGCCAGGGAACACAGAATCCTGGAGGAACTCTATACACTCCTTTTTTCCACTTCAATTCATCTTTTTCCTGGACAGCTCACTAGCACCTCCCTTACGTCTACTGTCACAAAACCAGTAGGTGGTTTGCCTGACGTCCAATAACTATATGGGCAGAAATTACTTCTTAATAATCACTGTGAAGACTTAAATTTGCATTCACCAACTTGAACAGCGCGGCCTAACTGCCAATTCTATCCCTCTCCCTAGCAATGGCTTCAGATTAGGCCAAGTTGCTTTGAGGCTTCGTTTGAAATTTGACCCTAAATTGAGAGTATGACCTCAGATTTGACCCATTAGTAAGTGTGGGAGAAAAGCAAACCACTTTGCCTACCTACCACTTGCTCACAGAAACCATGTCTGTTTTTAGCCAAACACAGCCTACCCATAATGCCACTGGCACCTCAACTTGACCGCACTCAGCTCAGGAACTAACAGTAAAATTTGACATTACTGTAGCAGTTTCCTGACTGAAGGAATACACCATCTAGATGATCTGCTAACTGGTTTTCTACCTCACAATACCATCACCGTTCCTGAAGCCCTGAGGGCATTCCCTGTCTCCCCATGACTTGGAGATGCTGGTGTTGGACTGGGGTGTACAAAGTTAAAAATCACACAACACCAGGTTATAGTCCAACAGGTTCAATTGGAAGCACTAGCTTTCGGAGCGCCACTCCTTCATCAGGTGGTTGATGAAGGAGCAGTGCTGCGAAAGCTAGTGCTTCTAATTAAACTTGTTGGACTATAACCTGGTGTTGTGTGATTTTTAACCCTGTCTCCCCAGGTACTCAATCCCCACAAAGCCCACGCAGACCAGGTGGCACCAAGATACCTGACAAGAATGAACACTACCCTAGGCAGCTATTGAAGCCAACATGCCAGCCATTAGCACTCGTTTCTGCAGATTAGTTGTTTGGGGAAAATATAGTCAAGGAGAAACCAATTCTGTAAATCAAATTTCAGGCTGCATGGGGGTAGGGGATGAGTTTCTCACAGTTTAGCAATGATGTCTCAATATTGTCCATGCAGTCATGATTTGATCTATGATCCAGCAGCTGTTTGGGTGTACCTAGGTGTTGTAGTGGAATCCTTTCTATCAAATCTCGAGGTTTCTTAGCCTGGTTTTCACTCGGAAGAGAGGGGAGGCTGACAGACAGAGTGCAGAGGTATCTGAGTGCACTGCCTCGCAAGTCTGTGAAACTGCTCTTTAAAAGCAAATCCAAAAGGCTGTAGTAAGAGGGGTTTTTTTGATTCAGAGTTCCGCTGCCATATTCAAAGTATCCACTTCACTACTCTGAAAAGTAACAAACTTAGATAGCTAACCTGTCTGCCACACAACTTCACTTGACTTTCAAGCTGTATTAAAACTTTCTAGTACATACAGTAATGTAGCAACTTCCATTTTCCAGTTTACACTCCAGGAAATGTGGTCCCTTACACCAATTAGTATTCAAACCAATTGAAAAAGTAAAGCCAATTCACTATTGCGCACCAAAGTACAACTTATTTACTGTAATAAACAGGAAGTAAGGGAATAGTTCACTTGTCCAGTTCGTGTGGATGAACAGTGCAATCATATAGAGGTTTACAAAATTATGATGGGCTTGGATAGGATAAATAGACAAAGTCTTTTCCCTGGAGTCGGGGAGTCCAGAACTAGAGGGCATAGTTTTAGGCTAAGAGGGGAAAGATATAAAAGAGACCTAAGGGGCAACGTTTTCACGCAGAGGATGGTACGTGTATGGAACGAGCTGCCAGAGGAAGTGGTAAAGTAGTCACGTGATTTAAAAGGTAGGTACATGGATAGGGAAGGTTTAGATGGGCCAAATGCAGGCTAATGGAATGAGTTCTGTTTAGGATATCTGGTCATCCTGGACAATTTGGACCAAAGGGTCTATATGACACGATGATACCAATCCATTCTGACCAGAATGCTGTCTGCTGATCACAGAGCATGGTGTCAGAAGTGAAGCTGGCATTGAGTATTGACGAGCTGTAAAAAATACATAGCTACTGACAGAGAGACACAGGGATGTTGCGAGTTGTGGAAGTTGCAGCAGGCAACTGATACAAACTGAAACGGAACAAAGAAACAGCCCACAGCTGAAATATTGCATGAGACAGAATGGCACCAGCTTTTCCCCTCTCAGTTCCATGGCTACGTGAAGCAAACTGACAGCCTCCCCATGCTGAATGGCACAATGATAAACTAACAACTGATCAACTTAACCAGCCAGAGGAGGCCACACACTGCTATACTCCTGTCACTATTGGAAAGACACCATTTCAAACTGTAATCACCATAAACTTCTCTGACAAACAGAAAACAAAGACTGGGGAAAATTCAAAAGCCTTGAAGTCACCCTTTGATACCCAGGTGAATGTAACATATCAATGATACAAGTTCAATACAGGGTGGAAAATAGTCTACTGATCATTATATGACCACGACACTAAGACCGCAGAATCCTATCAATTTGTGGAATTAAAAGATGATTTTATTAAAGACGGTAGGACGCGTAATTCCCTCCTATCAACATCCTGGGGTGTTGCCATTGACCGGAAACAGAACTGGACTAGCCATATAAATATTGTGTTGACGAAAGCAAGTCAGAGACGAGGAATACCACAGTGAGTACCTTATCTCATGACACCCCACAGCCTGTCCACCATCTAGAAGGCACAAGTCAGATATGTGATGGAATACTCCCCACTTGCCTGGATGAGTACAGCTCCAACAACACTCAAGAAGCTTGACACCATCCAGGACAAAGCAATCCCCACTTGATTAGCACCACATCCACAAGCAACCATTCCCTGCACCACTAACACTCAGTAGCAGCAGTGTGTACTATCTATATGATGCACTGCAGAAATTCACCAAAGATTCTCAGACAAACCCACGACCACTTTCATCGAGAAGGACAAGGGCTACAGATACATGGGACCACCAGTGCCTGCAACATCCCCTCCAAGCTTGGAAATATATGACCATGAGAGGAAGGTTAAGGCTGTATTGATGGCACCATACCCATTCTGAGAGAGCAGACTATCAGACAATAGCAAACATGGAGCTGGAGTTCCAGACCACTGGCAGCACACAAACACACTCAGCTCAGCTGGAGAAAGTCTACATCTTGTCTACATCCAGGCTTCTTCAAAGACCGCAATTTCCCCCCTGACGTGATCGACGATGCTCTCCCCCGCATCTCCTCCACTTCCCTCTCCTCCGCCCTTGAGCCTCGCCCCTCCAATCGCCACCAGGACAGAACCCCACTGGTCCTCACCTACCACCCCACCAACCTCCATATACATCGTATCATCCGTCATCATTTCCACCACCTCCTAAACGGACCCCACCACTAGGGATATATTTCCCTCCCCACCCCTATCAGCGTTCCGAAAAGATCACTCCCTCCGTGACTCCCTCGTCAGGTCCACACCCCCGACCAACCCAAGCTCCACTCCCGGCACCTTCCCCTGCAACCGCAAGAAATGCAAAACTTGCGCCCACACCTCCCCCCTTCCTTCCCTCCAAGGCCCCAAGGGATCCTTCCATATCCGCCACAAATTCAACTGCACCTCCACACACATCATTTACTGTATTCGCTGTACCCGGTGTGGCCTCCTCTATATTGGGGAGACAGGCCGCCTACTTGTGGAACGTTTCAGAGAACACCTCTGGGACACCCGGACCAACCAACCCAACCACCCCGTGGCTCAACACTTCAACTCCCCCACCCACTCCACCAAGGACATGCAGGTCCTTTGACTCCTCCATCGCCAGACCATAGCAACACGACGGTTGGAGGAAGAGCGCCTCATCTTCCACCGAGGAACCCTCCAGCCACAAGGGATGAACTCAGATTTCTCTAGTTTCCTGATTTCCCCTCCCCCCACCTTGTCTCAGTCAAATTCCTCGAACTCAGCACCAACTTCCTAACCTGCAATCTTCTTCCTGTCCTCTCCGCCCCCAACCCCACTCCAGCCTATCACCCTCACCTTGACCTCCTTCCATCTATCGCATTTCCAACACCTCTCCCCCAAGCACCTCCTCCCTGCCTTTTATCTTAGCCTGCTGGACACACTTTCCTCATTCCTGAAGAAGGGCTCATGCCCGAAATGTCGATTCTCCTGTTCCTTGGATGCTGTCTGACCTGCTGCGCTTTTCCAGCAACACATTTTCAGCTACATCTTGTCGAACCTATTCTTAATTTCTCTTCCCTGTCAGTTTCATCCTGTACAGCAGGAGAATGCAGAAAGAAATTGCCAACAGATTGCAAAAGTGAGACAGAGAGACGGAGTGAGTCGTTAAAAGGATGTTGCTTGATGAATGGGAGTGTGAGTGCGAAGCTGTGAGCGGCCTCTGGTGGCTGCAAAAGCCAACTGCACCTGGTATTCCCAGGCAGTGTCCCATCCAAGTACTAACCAGGCCTGAGTCTGCTTAGCTTCCAAGATCAGACGAGATCGGGCGTTTTCAGACTAGTATGGCCGTAGGCATTTACACCCTCCATTTATGCTTCCTTAAAGGCACACAGTACAGATACCCATTTATATTACATTCACTTTCTTTCACTTTGATCAGCAGTCAAGTGCTCAGCTTTAACACAACTTGAAATTACTCCACACTTCAACCTCATCAGGGCCCACTCACATTCATCGTCACTCTTGATGCATCTTTCAAGAAACACAGAAAATTCAGCAATCAAAATCTCATGAATGCAGTTTGTAACAATTTCAACATTGGAAAGGTACCTCACAGGTCACAGGCCAAAGGTCATCCATGGTCACCTGGATGGAGTGAAAGGCATACCAATAAAAGATGGCTGCCCCGATATCACCAGGATTTGCCATACCCTGAGAGTCAAGATTCCATGATTTCCCTCCATCCTCCCCCTCCCACACTCCACTGTCGTTTGGGGGAACATGGTAAAATGAAGTATATGCCTCACCCATTGCGGACCCTCTGACCTGTCTGCCATGTTAAGGAGCTGGGATGAAAGCAACATAGAGTCATAGAGATGTACAGCACAAAAACAGACCCTTCGGTCCAACTCGTCCAACCCAACCAGATATCCCAACCCAATCTAGTCCTACTTGCCAGCACCCGGCCCATATCCCTCCAAACCCTTCCTATTCACATACCCATCCAAATGCCTTTTAAATGTTGCAATTGTACCAGCCTCCACCACTTCCTCAGGCAGCTCATTCTATACACGTACCACCCTCTGCGTGAAAACATTGCCCCTCAGGTCTCTTTTATATCTTTCCCCTCTCATCCTAAACCTATGCCCTCTAGCTCTGGACTCCCCCACCCCCGGGAAAAGACTTTGTCTGTTTACCCTATCTATGCCCCTCATGATTTTACAAACCTCTATAAGGTCACCCCCTCAGCCTCTGACACTCCAGGGAAAATAGCCCCAGTCTATTCAGCCTTTCCCTCTAGCTCAAACCCTCCAACACTGGCAACATTCTTGTAAATCTTTTCTGAACCCTTTCAAGTTTCACAACATCTTTCCAATAGGAAGGAAACATGTTGCATTCAAAGTCTCTCTCACTTTTGGTCCTAATGTTGGCAAAAAAATGGCCGCAGATCTATCTCATCCCATGCCCTACCGCTACTGGCACACAGCAGGTCAAGCCTGGCAGCAACTACGAGGTGGATTGGTTTCAGGCACAGGGAAAAGGGAGCAGGGGCTTCAGCTCCTTTCGAGGTCCCCTGCTGTATTCATCTGCCCCTAAGCCTAGCCTGCCACCGTCCTTGCCCACAGTGGCCGATACCCAAACACCCCTGGACAGAGCTTTAGTCCAACCACCAAGATGCCCTCTTCCTCGGGCACTAGCTGCAGTCCCAAGAGTAGCCACTGCTCATCGCCGGCGCTGCTGTGACTACAGGGCCTCTGACCAATCAGATTGGCCTGCAGCTCTCAGAGACAGGGCATCCTCCCCAGATGGAGGCAAAAGTCTCATCCTGAGCCAGTCATACTGTACTCCCACCATCCCATTCCCTTCTCCCACCCCAACATCTGGAAGAGTACAATGGCAGGGCAGACAGGTTTTGTAATGGGCCAGGTTTTCACCTGAGGTGGAGCCAGGGAACACAGAATCCTGGAGCAACTCTGTACACTCCTTTTTTCCACTTCAATTCATGTTTTTCCTGGACAACTCACTAGCACCTCCCTTACGTCTACTGTCACAAAACCAGTAGGTGGTTTGCCTGACGTCCAATAACTATATGGGCAGAAATTACTTCTTAATAATCACTGTGAAGACTTAAATTTGCATTCACCAACTTGAACAGTGCGGCCTAACTGCCAATTCTATCCCTCTCCCTCGCAATGGCTTCAGATTAGGCCAAGTTGCTTTGAGGCTTCGTTTGAAATTTGACCCGAACTTGAGAGTATGACCTCAGATTTGACCCATTAGTAAGTGTGGGAGAAAAGCAAACCACTTTGCCTACCCACCACTTGCTCACAGAAACCAAGTCTGTTTTTAGCCAAACACAGCCTACCCATAATGCCACTGGCACCTCAACTTGACCACACTCAGCTCAGGAACTAACAGTAAAATGAGACATTACCGTAGCAGTTTCCAGCCGGAAGGAATACACCATCTAGATGATCTGCTAACTTGTTTTCTACCTCACAATACTATCACCGTTCCTGAAGCCCTGAGGGCAGTCCCTGTCTCCCCATGACTTGGAGATGCTGGTGTTGGATTGGGGTGTACAAAGTTAAAAATCACACAACACCAGGTTATAGTCCAACAGGTTTAATTGGAAGCACTAGCTTTCGGAGCGCCACTCCTTCATCAGGTGGTTGATGAAGGAGCAGTGCTCCGAAAGTCAGTGCTTCTAATTAAACTTGTTGGACTATAACCTGGTGTTGTGTGATTTTTAACCCTGTCTCCCCAGGTACTCAATCCCCACAAAGCCCACGCAGACCAGATGGCACCAAGATACCTGACAAGAATGAACACTATCCTAGGCAGCTATTGAAGCCAACACGCCAGCCATTAGCGCTCGTTTCTGCAGATTAGTTGTTTGGGGAAAATATAGTCAAGGAGAAACCAATTCTGTAAATCAAATTTCAGGCCGCATGGGGGTAGGGGATGAGTTTCTCACAGTTTAGCAATGATGTCTCAATATTGTCCATGCAGTCATGATTTGATCTATGATCCAGCAGCTGTTTGGGTGTACCTAGGTGTTGTAGTGGAATCCTTTCTATCAAATCTCTAGGTTTCTTAGCCTGGTTTTCACTTGGAAGAGAGGGGAGGCTGACAGACAGAGTGCAGAGGTATCTGAGTGCACTGCCTCCCAAGTCTGTGAAACTGCACTTTAAAAGCAAATCCAAAAGGCTGTAGTAAGAGGGTTTTTTTATTCAGAGTTCCGCTGCCATATTCAAAGTATCCACTTCACTACTCTGAAAAGTAACAAACTTAGATAGCTAACCAGTCTGCCACACAACTTCACTTGACCTTCAAGTTGTATTAAAACTTTCTAGTACAGACAGTAATGTAGCAACTTCCATTTTCCAGGAAATGTGGTCCCTTATACCAATTAGTATCCAAACCAATTGAAAAAGTAAAGCCAATTCACTATTGCACACCAAATACAACTTATTTACTGCAATAAACAGGAAGTAAGGGAATAGTTCACTTGTCCAGTTCGTGTGGATGAACAGTGCAATCATATAGAGGTTTACAAAATTATGAGGGGCTTGGATAGGATAAATAGACAAAGTCTTTTCCCTGGAGTCGGGGAGTCCAGAACTAGAGGGCATAGTTTTAGGGTAAGAAGGGAAAAATATAAAAGGGACCTAAGGGGCAACGTTTTCACGCAGAGGATGGTACGTGTATGGAATGAGCTGCCAGTGGAAGTGGAGGATGGTACGATTGCAACATTTAAAAGGGTTTGGAGGGATATGGGCCGGGTGCTGGCAGGTGGGACTAGATTGGGTTGAGATATTTGGTCGGCATGGATGGGTTGGACCGAAGGGTCTGTTTCCATGCTGTACATCTCTATGACTCTATGTCCCTCGAGGTCACCCATATACCCCAGGTCAATCTGTACACTTACTCAGCACGTGTCCCAGCATGCACTGGTGTCCCAGCATGCACACTGACTGGGTTTGCCAGTCTGCTTGTGGGTCCAAGTGGAGTGAGACCTCCTGAATTCAGAGATCCTCAAGCCTAGCTCACTCTTTGATGCCACTTACCTCTGAAGGATGGGCAGTAAGACCCGCCTGTCTACAGCAACACAGATAAGACTTCCAAGAATAATATCCTTACTCACTAATGTCCTTCTTTCATCCTCAAATGTCAGGGGCTACTCCCCTCTCCAAATTCCACTTTACTATTGTTAATAGTCTGCACTCTAGAAATTTTATTTCTCTATCTTGGTCAACTTGTAACCAAGGCACGGTGATGTCAATTAGATCGAACCATTGGTGCCATTATTACACCCATCTTTTTGTGAAGGCTTCGCCCGTTCAGATAATAAGCCTTGATTTTTGTACCTGGCAAATACTCTTTGCACTTATCTTATTATTTGCTGCTGATGTATAATAATCATCATTACAAGGATTGAACTTGCTGTGTTTGCTGACCCATTCTTCCTGCCTTAACCATATCGATACACCGTTGTATGAACTCGCCTGGTGAGTGCAGATATTGTAAAACTCCCTTCACCTGACAAGCCCTCACCACAACGTTGTAGCTTTCAGGCCCTATCCACACCACTAGTTAGACGATTGTTGGAAAACAGGGGAACGCTGACATTGATCAGGGTAGTGTGATCATCGAAAGTGAGGCATCACTTGACAAAAACCACCGTTTGTGCTCTTCAATAAAAAAACTTGCTGCTTTGGTGTTCCTGGGGCGTTTGCTCCAATCTCAAGCAGTAATGATGTGTTTGTGTATTGGGGAAGATGCTGAAAATGTGTTGCTGGAAAAGCTCAGCAGATCAGGCAGCATCCAAGAAGCAGGAGAATCGACGTTTGGGGCATGAGCCCTTCTTCAGGGGGAAGAAGTTGAACAATGAAATTGGGCAAGAGAAAGTGAGACAGAGAGACGGAGTAAGTAGTTAAAAGGATGTTGCTTGATGAATGGGAGTGTGAGAGTGCGAAGCTGTGAGCAGCCTCTGGGGGCTGCAAAAGCCTACTGCACCTGGTATTCCCAGGCGGTCTCCCATCCAAGTACTAACCAGGCCTGAGTCTGCTTCGCTTCCGAGATCAGAAGAGATCGGGCGTTTTCAGACTAGTATGGCCGTAGGCACTTAGAACCTACAGTTCTGGCTCCATATAGACACATGCTTCTGGTCCTCATTCTCCTCTGTGCTTTATAGCATTTAACTGAAGGTGCACATTTATATCTCAATATTTCTTTCCTCGTGCCCAACAACCTTTTCTCCTTCTTTCTGCTCTGACAGACACACACTGCAACTCTTACCTTCCCCACAAGCTCACACAACATCACAAGTCAGACAGGAGGAGGCCATTCAACACAATCAATGTTCATCCCAATCTGGTCTTAGCTCCGTTTTCCTGCCAGCCCCACATTCCCAAAGATCCTTCACCCCCGTCAATGAACAATTTGTCCAAATAGGTCGGGGATAAATCACAAAGAAGGGGCCATGGGTTGCAGCATTTGTCACTGTCTCACATACAACTTCCGAACTACCTTTGTTGCCCCAGATGTTAACTCCCTACCTCCCTCCCTCCCTCCCTCCCTCACACCAATATCTGGTCCCTGATCACTAACATTGCCCACTCTCGGGGAACAGCCTTTTCTCCCAGGCACTGTGGTCAACTCTGCTCACACACCATCCTGGAGCCTTTTTCTGTGAAACCACATGGTTTCTGAACATGTGATTCCTTGTCTGTTTACAAACAACTTTTACAACCACCACAACCTTGTTTCCATGTGCTGCCATTCCTCCCCACCTTCCAGCCAGGTCACCAGTTCAGCCTCAAGATCTTAACATTACCCAGCAACTTGCACCTGCAACCCATCCGCCCTCTCTTAGCACAGCTCACACTAACACACACACGTGTACACACTCACCAACTTACACACAACGGGCAGCTTTACCTTGCTGCTCCATCGAGATGCTGTTTATGGGCAGGTGAAGATGGGCACCACCTTATGGAAACTTAAAAGACCATGGTGAATATAGTGAGAGGGTGGCTCAGCACTGGAGAAGGGGGTGGTTCCACTTGAGTCAAGAGCAAGTTAAAAGGGACTTTGAGGAATACAGCAACTGGTTTATAAAGCACAAATACAAACACACCGAACAGTGAATAAGGTCAGTGAGTTACAAGGAGAAATAGCTGTGTGGGAATGTGATGTAGAAACTTGACTTGAATATGGGATTTAGACTGAAATGTAATCAAGTATAAAATGTCCTTTTGGGCTTGCTGTGAGGCTCCTGAGAGCTACTATGAGGCACTCACACTGCAGGCTGCCATCTTGGAGGTTTGAATTATAACAATAGGGTGAATAGACTGGGACGTTTTTTCCCTAAAGCATCAAAATTGAAGGGTGACCTTACACAGATTTAAATCCTGAGGGACATGCATAAAGTGAATAGCAAGGTCTTTTTCCCTGGGGAGTGGACCCCAAACTAGAGGGCGTAGGTTTAAGGTGAGAGGTAAAAGATTTAATTGGGACCTGAGGGCCACTTTTTCACACAGAGTGTGCTGCGTGTATGGAACGAGCTGCCAGAGGAAGTGGTAAAGGCAGGTACAGTCACATGATTTAAAAGGTAGGTACATGGATAGGGAAGGGTTAGATGAGGAGAAAGTGAGGTCTGCAGATGCTGGAGATCAGAGCTGAAAATGTTTGCTGGAAAAGCGCAGCAGGTCAGGCAGCATCCAGGGAACAGGAGAATCGACGTATCGGGCATAAGCCCTTCTTCAGGAATGAGGAAAGTGTGTCCAGCAGGCTAAGATAAAAGGTAGGGAGGAGGGACTTGGGGGAGGCGCGTTGGAAATGCGATAGATGGAAAGAGGTCAATGTGAGGGTGATAGGTCAGAGTGTGGTGGGGGCGAAGAGGTCAGGAAGAAGATTGCAGGTTAGGAAGGCGGTGCTGAGTTCAAGGGATTTGACTGAGACAAGGTGGGGGGAAGGGTAATGAGGAAACTGGTGAAATCCGAGTTCATCCCTTGTGGTTGGAGGGTTCCTAGTCGGAAGATGAGGCGTTCTTCCTCCAACCGTCGTGTTGTTGTGGTCTGGCGATGGAGGAGTCCAAAGACCTGCATATCTTTGGTGGAGTGGGAGGGGGAGTTGAAGTGTTGAGCCACAGGGTGGTTGGGTTGGTTGGTCCGGGTGTCCCAGAGGTGTACCGCAAGTAGGCGGCCTGTCTCCCCAATATAGAGGAGGCCACATTGGGTGCAGAGGATGCAATAGATGATGTGTGTGGAGGTGCAGGTGAATCTGTGGCAGATATGGAAGTTTCCTTTGGGGCCTAGGATGGAAGTGAGGGGGGAGGTGTGGGCACAAGTCTTTCACCTCCTGCGGTTGCAGGGGAAGGTGCTGGGAGTGGAGGTTGGGTTGGTGGGGGGTGTGGATCTGACGAGGGAGTCACGGAGGGAGTGGTCTTTACGGAACGCTGATAGGGGAGGGAAATATATCCTTGGTGGTGGGGTCCGTTTGGAGGTGGCGGAAATGACGGCAGATGATATGCTGTACATGGAGATTGGTGGGGTGGTAGGTGAGGACCAGTGGGGTTCTGTCCTGGTGGCAGTTGGGGGGGGCGGGGCTCAAGGGCGGAGGAGCGGGAAGTGGAAGAGAGTGGAGGGCATCGTCGACCACGTCTGGGGGGAAATTGCGGTCCTTAAAGAAGGAGGCCATCTGGGTTGTGCGTTTTTGGAACTGGTCCTCCTGGGAGCAGATGCGGCGGAGACGAAGGAATTGGGAGAATGGGATGGCGTTTTTACAGGGGGCAGGGTGGGAGGAGGTGTAGTCCAGGTAGCTGTGGGAGTCGGTTGGTTTGTTTAGATGAGCCAAATGCAGGCAAATGGAATGAGTTCTGTTTAGGATATCGGGTCTGAAGTCAGGCAGGACTGCCCTCCCTCTCCTGCCTTGTTTGTGTGCTGCAGAGAACCATTTGCCGAGTCCATCAGGAAGGATGCGAGCCTGAGAGGGGTGACTATTCCTGGCAACGGGGCCTGCAGGTCAAGGCCTCCCTGTACATGGATGACGTCGCCGTTTTCTGCTTGGATCCGCTGTCCGTACGCAGACTCATGTGCATATGTGACCAGTTCGAACAGGCCTCAGGGCCCAAGGTAAACCGAGGCAAGAGTGAGGCCATGCTCTTCGGGAACTGGGCCGACCAATCCTCGATCCCCTTCACCGTCAGGACTGACCACCTGAAGGTGCTGGGTATTTGGTTCGGAGGGGCTGGGGCGTGCGCGAAGTCTTGGGAGGAGCGTATCAGCAAAGTGAGGCAGAAACTGGGCAGATGGAAGCTACGGTCGCTCTCCATCGCGGGAAAAAACCTGGTCATCAGATGTGAGGCACTGTCATTGCTGTTATACGTGGCACAGGTCTGGCCTATTCCCAGAACCTGTGCCGCCGCAGTCACCTGGGCCATCTTCCAGTTTATATGGAGGTCAAAGATGGACCGGGTCCGAAGGGACTTGCTGTACAAAGATCTGGGCAACGGGGGAAAAAATACACCCAATGCCACCCTCACCCTGATGGCCACCTTTGTGTGTGGCTGCATCAAGCTGTGCGTGGATCCCCGGTACGCAAACACCAAGTGTCACTACGTACTGAGGTTCTACCTGTCCCCGGTGTTGCGAAGGATGGGCCTGGTCTCGCTGCCGCGGAACGCTCCGAGTAGTTGGACCGTTCCGTATCACCTGTCCTTCGTGGAGAAGTTTATGAAGAAAAACATCTTTGACCACAAGTCCATCAGGAAGTGGTCAGCACGTAGTGTCCTTGAGACCCTTCGGGAAAAGGAGAGGGCGGATCCTATCGAGCGGTTCCCTGAGCAGACTGTCAAAGCCATTTGGCAGAAAGCCTCATCGCCAGAACTTTCCAACAAGCACCAAGACATGGCTTGGCTGGTGGTGAGAAGGGCTCTGCCTGTGAGATCCTTTATGCACGCCCGGACTCTCAGCCGCACCGCACGCTGCCCTCGAAGCGGCTGCGGGGGGGATGAGACTGTCACACACCTCCTTCTGGAATGTGCCTACGCAGAGGAAGTCTGGAGAGGAATGCAGTGGTGTTTGTCGAGGTCCGTCCCGAGCAGTGCCGTGACGCGAGACTCCGTGCTCTACGGCCTGTTCCCCAGGACGCACACCGAGACGAACATCAACTGTGCCTGGAGGATCATCAACTCGGTGAAGGACGCTCTCTGGGCGGTCCGAAACCTGCTGATCTTCCAGCTGAAGGAGTTGACCCCGGGCACATTCCAAGGTCCAGGACTACGTGTTGAGGGACGCGCTGAAGCTTGGGGCAACTGCTGCCAAGGCACAGTGGGGAAAGACCACCGTGTAACATCTGCCTGCCTAAAGAAGAACAGGGGGCCCACCCAGTCATTTGGGCTCTGCTGACGCCTCAGCAAAAATGTAATCGTACAGACGTGTAAATAGGAACGATTACTCTGTTTTCCTGTAAATGTAAATGGAATGTTTACATATGTGTGCCATGTCCAACTGTACAGACCATTAAAGTATTTTATGAATAAAGTATATTTTTGAAATAAAAAAAACTTTGGACCAAACTTTGGACCATCTATATGACACGATGACACCAATCCATTCTGACCAGAATGCTGTCTGCTGATCACAGAGCATGGTGTCAGAAGTGAAGCTGGCATTGAGTATTGACGAGCTGTAAAAAATACATAGCTACTGACAGAGAGACACAGGGATGTTGCGAGTTGTGGAAGTTGCAACAGGCAACTGAAACAATCTGAAACGGAACAAAGAAACAGCCCACAGCTGAAATATTGCATGAGACAGAATGGCCCTAGCTTTTCCCCTCTCAGTTCCATGGCTACGTGAAGCAAACTGACAGTCTCCCCATGCTGAACGGCACAATGTTAAACTAACAACTGATCAACTTAACCAGCCAGAGGAGGCCACACACTGCTATACTCCTGTCATTATTGGAAAGACACCATTTCAAACTGTAATCACCATAAACCTCTCTGACAAACAGAAAACAAAGACTGGGGAAAATTCAAAAGCCTTGAAGTCACCCTTTGATACCCAGGTGAATGTAACATATCAATGATACAAGTTCAATATAGGGTGGAAAAGAGTCTACTGATCATTATATGACCATGACAACTAAGACCGCAGAATCCTATGAATTTGTGGAATTAAAAGATGATTTTATTAAAGACGTAGGACGTGTAATTCCCTCCTATCAACATCCTGGGGTGTTGCCACTGACCGGAAACAGAACTGGACTAGCCATATAAATATTGTGTTGACGAAAGCAGGTCAGAGACGAGGAATACCACAGTGAGTAGCTT
Source organism: Chiloscyllium plagiosum (assembly GCF_037043375.1). Classification (NCBI taxonomy): domain Eukaryota; kingdom Metazoa; phylum Chordata; class Chondrichthyes; order Orectolobiformes; family Hemiscylliidae; genus Chiloscyllium; species Chiloscyllium plagiosum. The sequence goes on from NW_028270169.1 coordinate 54,410,497, forward strand.
CTCTCATGACACCCCAGAGCCTGTCCACCATCTATAAGGCACAAGTCAGGTATGTGATGGAATACTCCCCACTTGCCTGGATGAGTACAGCTCCAACAACACTCAAGAAGCTTGACATCATCCAGGACAAAGCAATCCTGGCATTCATGTGGTGCCAATGTTATTTGCCACTTGTCAGCCCAAGTCTGGATACTGTCCAGATCCTCTTGTATTTGAGTATGCATTGCTTCAGTATGTGAGGAATCATGAGAGATAGTTCACCACCAAAGGCCATAACAATTGTGAAGACGAGGACAGAATGCAATACAATGAAGGACATCATGCAAAGGAGCACAAGGTACCTCCAGTGTAGGCACAGCAGAGCTTTCACTGCATTTTACACACATACATGGCTTCAAGGAAACACAGATAACCAACGGAGAGAATTGAGCGAAAGATTCTGATGAATTAATCTACTGCATACAGCAGATTACTTCGGTCAGGTCGATAGGTGACATCTGTCAGAATGACGACTGCAGATGGAGAACATCAGAGAGACATGGGTGTGTCATTCAACATAATGACCTTCACAGGCCGGTGCGAATTGGCACAACATGGTGACCCAAAAATGAAGTCCGTGAGAGGAAGGTTAAGGCTGTATTGATGGCACCATACCCATTCTGAGGGAGCAGACTATCAGACAATAGCAAACATGGAGCTGGAGTTCCAGACCACTGGCAGCACACAAACACACTCAGCTCAGCTGGAGAAAGTCTACATCTTGTCTACATCCAGGCTTCTTCAAAGACTGCAATTTCCCCCCAGACGTGATCGACGATGCTCTGCACCGCATCTCCTCCACTTCCCGCTCCTCCGCCCTTGAGCCTCGCCCCTCCAATTGCCACCAGAACAGAACCCCACTGGTCCTCACCTACCACCCCACCAACCTCCATATACATCGTATCATCCATCATAATTTCCGCCACCTCCAAACGGACCCCACCACTAGGGATATATTTCCCTCCCCTCCCCTATCAGCGTTCTGAAAAGACCACTCCCTCCGTGACTCCCTCGTCAGGTCCACACCCCCCACCAACCCAACCTCCACTCCCGGCACCTTCCCCTGCAACCGCAAGAAATGCAAACCTTGCGCTCATACCTCCCCCCTTCCTTCCCTCCAAGGCCCCAAGGGATCCTTCCATATCCGCCACAAATTCACCTGCACCTCCACACACATCATTTACTGTATTCGCTGTACCCGGTGTGGCCTCCTCTATATTGGGGAGACAGGCCGCCTACTTGTGGAACGTTTCAGAGAACACCTCTGGGACACCCGGATCAACCAACCCAACCACCCCATGGCTCAACACTTCAACTCCCCCTCCCACTCCACCAAGGACATGCAGGTCCTTGGACTCCTCCTTCGCCAGACCATAGCAACACGACGGTTGGAGGAAGAGTGCCTCATCTTCCACCGAGGAACCCTCCTGCCACAAGGGATGAACTCAGATTTCTCCAGTTTCCTCATTTCCCCTCCCCCCACCTTGTCTCAGTCAAATCCCTCGAACTCAGCACCGCCTTCCTAACCTGCAATCTTCTTCCTGTCCTCTTCGCCCCCACCCCCACTCCGGCCTATCACCCTCACCTTGACCTCCTTCCACTATTCCATTTCCAACCCCCCTCCCCCAAGCACCTCCTCCCTGCCTTTTATCTTAGCCTGCTGGACACACTTTCCTCATTCCTGAAGAAGGGCTCATGCCCGAAACGTCGATTCTCCTGCTCCTTGGATGCTGCCTGACCTGCTGCGCTTTTCCAGGAACACATTTTCAGCTACATCTTGTCGAACCTATTCTTAATTTCTCTTCCTTCTCCCTGTCAGTTTCATCCTGTACAGCAGGAGAATGCAGAAAGAAATTGCCAACAGATTGCAAAAGTGAGACAGAGAGACGGAGTGAGTAGTTAAAAGGACGTTGCTTGATGAATGGGAGTGTGAGTGCGAAGCTGTGAGCGGCCTCTGGTGGCTGCAAAAGCCTACTGCACCTGGTAATCCCAGGCGGTCTCCCATCCAAGTACTAACCAGGCCTGAGTCTGCTTAGCTTCCGAGATCAGACAAGATCGGGCGTTTTCATGACTAGTATGGCCGTAGGCATTTACACCCTCCATTTATGCTTCCTTAAAGGCACACAGTACAGATACCCATTTATATTACATTCACTTTCTTTCACTTTGATCAGCAGTCAAGTGCTCAGCTTTAACACAACTTGAAATTACTCCACACTTCAACCTCATCAGGGCCCACTCACATTCATCGTCACTCTTGATGCACGTTAGAAAATCTTTCAAGAAACACAGAAAATTCACCAATCAAAATCTCATGAATGCAGTTTGTAATAATTTCAACAAGCAGTTGGAAAGGTTCCTCACAGGTCACAGGCCAAAGGCCATACATGGTCACGTGGATGGAGTGAAAGGCATACCAATAAAAGATGGCTGCCCCGATATCACCAGGATTTGCCATACCCTGAGAGTCAAGATTCCATGATACCCCTCCTGCTTTCCCTCCATCCTCCCCCTCCCACACTCCACTGTCGTTTGGGGGAACATGGTAAAATGAAGTATATGCCTCACCCATTGCGGACCCTCTGACCTGTCTGCCATGTTAAGGAGCTGGAATGAAAGCAACATAGAGTCATAGAGATGTACAGCACAAAAACAGACCCTTCGGTCCAACTCGTCCAAGCCGACCAGATATCACAACCCAATCTAGTGCCACCTACCAGCCCCCGGCCCATATCCCTCCAAACCCTTTCTATTCACATACCCATCCAAATGGCTTTTAAATGTTGCAATTGTACCAGCCTCCACCACTTCCTCAGGCAGCTCATTCAATACACGTACCACCCTCTGCGTGAAAACATTGCCCCTCAGGTCTCTTTTATATCTTTCCCCTCTCATCCTAAACCTATGCCCTCTAGGTCTGGACTCCCCCACCCCAGGGAAAAGGCTTTGTCTATTTACCCTATCTATGCCCCTCATGATTTTATAAACCTCTATAAGGTCACCCCCTCAGCCTCTGACACTCCAGGGAAAATAGCCCCAGTCTATTCAGTCCCTCCCTATAGCTCAAACCCTCCAACCCTGGCAACATTCTTGTAAATCTTTTCTGAACCCTTTCAAGTTTCACAACATCTTTCCGAGAGGAAGGAAACATGTTGCATTCGAAGTCTCTCTCACTTTTGGTCCTATTGTTGGCAAAAAAATGGCCGCAGATCTATCTCATCCCATGCCCTACCGCTACTGGCACACAGCAGGTCCAGCCTGGCAGCATCTACGAGGTGGATTGGTTTCAGGCACAGGGAAAAGGGAGCAGGGGCTACAGCTCCTTTCGAGGTCCCCTGCTGTATTCATCTGCCCCTAACCCTAGCCTGCCACCCTCCTTGCCCACAGTGGCTGATACGTAAACACCCCTGGACAGAGCTTTAGTCCAACCACCAAGATGCCCTCTTCCTCAGGCACTAGCTGCAGTCCCAAGAGTAGCCACTGCACATCGCCGGCGCTGCTGTGACTACAGGGCCTCTGACCAATCAGATTGGCCTGCAGCTCTCAGAGACGGGGCATCCTCCCCAGATAGAGGCAAAAGTCTCATCCTGAGCCAGTCATACTGTACTCCCACCATCCCATTCCCTTCTCCCACCCCAACATCTGCAAGAGTACAATGGCAGGGCAGACAGGTTTTGTAATGGGCCAGGTTTTCACCTGAGGTGGAGCCAGGGAACACAGAATCCTGGAGGAACTCTATACACTCCTTTTTTCCACTTCAATTCATCTTTTTCCTGGACAGCTCACTAGCACCTCCCTTACATCTACTGTCACAAAACCTGTAGGTGGTTTGTCTGACGTCCAATAACTATATGGGCAGAAATTACTTCTTAATAATCACTGTGAAGACTTAAATTTGCATTCACCATCTTCAACAGCGCGGCCTAACTGCCAATTCTATTTTCTCCCTAGCAATGGCTTCAGATTAGGCCAAGTTGCTTTGAGGCTTTGTTTGAAATTTGACCCTAAATTGAGAGTATGACCTCAGATTTGACCCATTAGTAAGTGTGGGAGAAAAGCAAACCACTTTGCCTACCCACCATTTGCTCACAGAAACCATGTCTGTTTTTAGCCAAACACAGCCTACCCATAATGCCACTGGCACCTCAACGTGACCACACTCAGCTCAGGAACTAACAGTAAAATGAGACATTACCGTAGCAGTTTCCTGACTGAAGAAATACACCATCTAGATGATCTGCTAACTTGTTTTCTACCTCACAATACTATCACCGTTCCTGAAGCCCTGAGGGCATTCCCTGTCTCCCCATGGCTTGGAGATGCTGGTGTTGGACTGGGGTGTACAAAGTTAAAAATCACACAACACCAGGTTAAAGTCCAACAGGTTTAATTGGAAGCACTAGCTTTCGGAGCGCCACTCCTTCATCAGGTGGTTGATGAAGGAGCAGTGCTCCGAAAGCTAGTGCTTCTAATTAAACTTGTTGGACTATAACCTGGTGTTGTGTGATTTTTAACCCTGTCTCCCCAGGTACTCAATCCCCACAAAGCCCACACAGACCAGGTGGCACCAAGATACCTGACAAGAATGAACACTATCCTAGGCAGCTATTGAAGCCAACATGCCAGCCATTAGCACTCGTTTCTGCAGATTAGTTGTTTGGGGAAAATATAGTCAAGGAGAAACCAATTCTGTAAATCAAATTTCAGGCCGCATGGGGGTAGGGGATGAGTTTCTCACAGTTTAGCAATGATGTCTCAATATTGTCCATGCAGTCATGATTTGATCTATGATCCAGCAGCTGTTTTGGTGTACCTAGGTGTTGTAGTGGAATCCTTTCTATCAAATCTCTAGGTTTCTTAGCCTGGTTTTCACTCGGAAGAGAGGGGAGGCTGACAGACAGAGTGCAGAGGTATCTGAGTGCACTGCCTCGCAAGTCTGTGAAACTGCACTTTAAAAGCAAATCCAAAAGGCTGTAGTAAGAGGGTTTTTTTTATTCAGAGTTCCGCTGCCATATTCAAAGTATCCACTTCACTACTCTGAAAAGTAACAAACTTAGATAGCTAAACTGTCTGCCACACAACTTCACTTGACCTTCAAGTTGTATTAAAACTTTCTAGTACATACAGTAATGTAGCAACTTCCATTTTCCAGTTTATACTCCAGGAAATGTGGTCCCTTACACCAATTAGTATCCAAACCAATTGAAAAAGTAAAGCCAATTCACTATTGCACACCAAAGTACAACTTATTTACTGTAATAAACAGGAAGTAAGGGAATAGTTCACTTGTCCAGTTAGTGTGGATGAACAGTGCAATCATATAGAGGTTTACAAAATTATGAGGGGCTTGGATAGGATAAATAGACAAAGTCTTTTCCCTGGAGTCGGGGAGTCCAGAACGAGAGGGCATAGTTTTAGGGTAAGAGGGGAAAAATATAAAAGAGACCTAAGGGGCAACGTTTTCACGCAGAGGATGGTACGTGTATGGAATGAGCTGCCAGTGGAAGTGGTGGAGGATGGTACGATTGCAACATTTAAAAGGGTTTGGAGGGATATGGGCCGGGTGCTGGCAGGTGGGACTAGATTGGGTTGAGATATCTGGTCGGCATGGATGGGTTGGACCGAAGGGTCTGTTTCCATGCTGTACATCTCTATGACTCTATGACTCTATGTCCCTCGAGGTCACCCATATACCCCAGGTCAATCTGTACACTTACTCAGCACGTGTCCCAGCATGCACTGGTGTCCCAGCATGCACACTGACTGGGTTTGCCATTCTGCTTGTGGGTCCAAGTGGAGTGAGACCTCCTGAATGCAGAGATCCTGACAGACACACACTGCAACTCATACCTTCCCCACAAGCTCACACAACATCACAAGTCAGACAGGAGGAGGCTACTCACTCTTTGATGCCACTTACCTCTGAAGGACGGGCAGTAAGACCCGCCTGTCTACAGCAACACAGATAAGACTTCCAAGAACAATATCCTTACTCACTAATGTCCTTCTGTCATCCTTAAATGTCAGGGGCTACTCCCCTCTCCAAATTCCACCTTACTACTGTTAATAGTCTGCACTCTAGAAATTTTATTTCTCTACCTTGGTCAACTTGTAACCAAGGCACGGTGATGTCAATTAGATCGAACCATTTGTGCCATTATTACACCCATCTTTTTGTGAAGGCTTCGCCCGTTCAGATAATAAGCCTTGATTTTTGTACCTGGCAAATACTCTTTGCACTTATCTTATTATTTGCTGCTGATGTATAATAATCATCATTACAAGGATTGAACTTGCTGTGTTTGCTGACCCATTCTTCCTGCCTTAACCATATCGATACACCGTTGTATGAACTCGACTGGTGAGTGCAGATATTGTAAAACTCCCTTCACCTGACAAGCCTTCACCACAACGTTGTAGCTTTCAGGCCCTATCCACACCACTAGTTAGACGATTGTTGGAAAACAGGGGAACGCTGACATTGATCGGGGTAGTGTGATCATCGAAAGTGAGGCATCACTTGACAAAAACCACCGTTTGTGCTCTTCAATAAAAAAACTTGCTGCTTTGGTGTTCCTGGTGTGTTTGCTCCAATCTCAAGCAGTAATGATGTGTTTGTGTATTGGGGAAGATGCTGAAAATGTGTTGCTGGAAAAGCTCAGCAGATCAGGCAGCTTCCAAGAAGCAGGAGAATCGACGTTTCGGGCATGAGCCCTTCTTCAGGGGGAAGAAGTTGAACAATGAAATTGGGCAAGAGAAAGTGAGATAGAGAGACGGAGTAAGTAGTTAAAAGGATGTTGCTTGATGAATGGGAGTGTGACAGTGCGAAGCTGTGAGCAGCCTCTGGTGGCTGCAAAAGCCTACTGCACCTGGTATTCCCAGGCGGTCTCCCATCCAAGTACTAACCAGGCCTGAGTCTGCTTAGCTTCCGAGATCAGACGAGATCGGGCGTTTTCAGACTAGTATGGCCGTAGGCACTTAGAACCTACAGTTCTGGCTCCATATAGACACATGCTTCTGGTCCTCATTCTCCTCTATGCTTTATAACATTTAACTGAAGGTGCACATTTATATCGCAATATTTCTTTCCTCGTGCCCACCAACCTTTTCTCCTTCTTTCTGCTCTGACAGACACACACTGCAGCTCTTACCTTCCCCACAAGCTCACACAACATCACAAGTCAGACAGGAGGAGGCCATTCAACACAATCAATGTTCATCCCAATCTGGTTTTAGCTCCGTTTTCCTGCCAGCCCCACATTCCCAAAGATCCTTCCCCCCCGTCATTGAACAATTTGTCCAAATAGGTCGGGGATAAATCACAAAGAAGGGGCCATGGGTTGCAGCATTTGTCACTGTCTCACATACAACTTCCGAACTACCTTTGTTGCCCCAGATGTTAACTCCCTACCTCCCTCCCTCCCTCCCTCCCTCACACCAATATCTGGTCCCTGATCACTAACATTGCCCACTCTCGGGGAACAGCCTTTTCTCCCAGGCACTGTGGCCAACTCTGCTCACACACCATCCTGGAGCCTTTTTCTGTGAAACCACATGGTTTCTGAACATGTGATTCCTTGTCGGTTTACAAACAACTTTTACAAACACCACAACCTTGTTTCCATGTGCTGCCATTCCTCCCCACCTTCCAGCCAGGTCACCAGTTCAGCCTCAAGATCTTAACATTACCCAGCAACTTGCACCTGCAACCCATCCGCCCTCTCTTAGAACAGCTCACACTAACACACACACGTGTACACACTCACCAACTTACACACAACGGGCAGCTTTACCTTGCTGCTCCATCGAGATGCTGTTTATGGGCAGGTGAAGATGGGCACCACCTTATGGAAACTGAAAAGACCATGGTGAATAAAGTGAGAGGGTGGCTCAGCACTGGAGAAGGAGGTGGTTCCACTTGAGTCAAGAGCAAGTTAAAAGGGACTTTGAGGAATACAGCAACTGGTTTATAAAGCACAAATACAAACACACCGAACAGTGAATAAGGTCAGTGAGTTACAAGGAGAAATAGCTGTGTGGGAATGTGATGTAGAAACTTGACTTGAATATGGGATTTAGACTGAAATGTAATCAAGTATAAAATGTCCTTTTTGGCTTGCTGTGAGACTCCTGAGAGCTACTATGAGGCACTCACACTGCAGGCTGCCATCTTGGAGGTTTGATTTATAACAATAGGGTGAATAGACTGGGACGTTTTTTCCCTGAAGCATCAAAATTGAAGGGTGATCTTACACAGATTTAAATCCTGAGGGACATGCATAAAGTGAATAACAAGGTCTTTTTCCCTGGGTAGTGGACCCCAAACTAGAGGGCGTAGGTTTAAGGTGAGAGGTAAAAGATTTAATTGGGACCTGAGGGCCACTTTTTCACACAGAGGGTGGTAAGTGTATGGAACGAGCTGCCAGAGGCAGTGGTAAAGTAGTCACGTGATTTAAAAGGTAGGTACATGGATAGGGAAGGTTTAGATGGGCCAAATGCAGGCTAATGGAATGAGTTCTGTTTAGGATATCTGGTCATCCTGGACAATTTGGACCAAAGGGTCTATATGACACGATGACACCAATCCATTCTGACCAGAATGCTGTCTGCTGATCACAGAGCATGGTGTCAGAAGTGAAGCTGGCATTGAGTATTGACGAGCTGTAAAAAATACATAGCTTCTGACAGAGAGACACAGGGATGTTGCGAGTTGTGGAAGTTGCAGCAGGCAACTGAAACAAACTGAAACGGAACAAAGAAACAGCCCACAGCTGAAATATTGCATGAGACAGAATGGCCCCAGCTTTTCCCCTCTCAGTTCCATGGCCATGTGAAGCAAACTGACAGCCTCCCCATGCTGAACGGCACAATGATAAACGAACAACTGATCAACTTAACCAGCCAGAGGAGGCCACACACTGCTATACTCCTGTCACGATTGGAAAGACATCATTTCAAACTGTAATCACCATAAACTTCTCTGACAAACAGAAAACAAAGACTGGGGAAAATTCAAAAGCCTTGAAGTCACCCTTTGATACCCAGGTGAATGTAACATATCAATGATACAAGTTCAATACAGGGTGGAAAAGAGTCTACTGATCATTATATGACCACGACAACTAAGACCGCAGAATTCGATCAATTTGTGGAAGTAAAAGATGATTTTATTAAAGACGGTAGGACGCGTAATTCCCTCCTATCAACATCCTGGGGTGTTGCCATTGACCGGAAACAGAACTGGACTAGCCATATAAATATTGTGTTGACGAAAGCAAGTCAGAGACGAGGAATACCACAGTGAGTACCTTATCTCATGACACCCCACAGCCTGTCCACCATCTAGAAGGCACAAGTCAGGTATGTGATGGAATACTCCCCACTTGCCTGGATGAGTACAGCTCCAACAACACTCAAGAAGCTTGACACCATCCAGGACAAAGCAATCCCCACTTGATTAGCACCACATCCACAAGCAACCACTCCCTGCACCACCAACACTCAGTAGCAGCAGTGTATACTATCTATATGATGCACTGCAGAAATTCACCAAAGATTCTCAGACAAACCCACGACCACTTCCATCGAGAAGGACAAGGGCTACAGATACATGGGACCACCAGTGCCTGCAAGCTCCCCTCCAAGCTTGGAAATATATGACCATGAGAGGAAGGTTAAGGCTGTATTGATGGCACCATACCCATTCTGAGAGAGCAGACTATCAGACAATAGCAAACATGGAGCTGGAGTTCCAGACCACTGGCAGCACACAAACACACTCAGCTCAGCTGGAGAAAGTCTACATCTTGTCTACATCCAGGCTTCTTCAAAGACCGCAATTTCCCCCCGACGTGATCGACGATGCTCTCCCCCGCATCTCCTCCACTTCCCGCTCCTCCGCCCTTGAGCCTCGCCCCTCCAATCGCCACCAGGACACACTCCCACTGGTCCTCACCTATCACCCCACCAACCTCCATATACATCGTATCATCCGTCATCATTTCCACCACCTCCAAACAGACCCTAGGGATATATTTCCCTCCCCTCCCCTATCAGCGTTCCGAAAAGACCACTCCCTCCGTGACTCCCTCGTCGGGTCCACACCCCTCACCAACCCAACCTCCACTCCCGGCACCTTCCCCTGCAACCGCAGGAAATGCAAAACTTGCGCCCACACCTCCCCCCTTACTTCCCTCCAAGGCCCCAAGGGATCCTTCCATATCCGCCACAAATTCACCTGCACCTCCACACACATCATTTACTGTATTCGCTGTACCCGATGTGGCCTCCTCTATATTGGGGAGACAGGCCGCCTACTTGTGGAACGTTTCAGAGAACACCTCTGGGACACCCGGACCAACCAACCCAACCACCCCGTGGCTCAACACTTCAACTCCCCCACCCACTCCACCAAGGACATGCAGGTCCTTGGAATCCTCCATCGCCAGACCATAGCAACACGACGGTTGGAGGAAGAGCGCCTCATCTTCCACCGGGGAACCCTCCAGCCACAAGAGATGAACTCAGATTTCTCCAGTTTCCTGATTTCCCCTCCCCCCACCTTGTCTCAGTCAAATCCCTCAAACTCAGTACCAACTTCCTCACCTGCAATCTTCTTCCTGTCCTCTCCGTCCCCAACCCCACTCCGGCCTATCACCCTCACCTTGACCTCCTTCCACTATCCCATTTCCAACCCCCCTCCCCCAAGCACCTCCTCCCTGCCTTTTATCTTAGCCTGCTGGACACACTTTCCTCATTCCTGAAGAAGGGCTCATGCTCGAAACGTCGATTCTCCTGCTCTTTGGATGCTGCCTGACCTGCTGCGCTTTTCCAGCAACACATTTTCAGCTACATCTTGTTGAACCTATTCTTAATTTCTCTTCCTTCTTCCTGTAAGTTTCATCCTGTACAGCAGGAGAATGCAGAAAGAAATTGCCAACAGATTGCAAAAGTGAGACAGAGAGACGGAGTGAGTAGTTAAAAGGACGTTGCTTGATGAATGGGAGTGTGAGTGCGAAGCTGTGAGCAGCCTCTGGTGGCTGCAAAAGCCTACTGCACCTGGTATGCCCAGGCGGTCTCCCATCCAAGTACTAACCAGGCCTGAGTCTGCTTAGCTTCCGAGATCAGACGAGATCGGGCGTTTTCAGACTAGTATGGCCGTAGGCATTTACACCCTCCATTTATGCTTCCTTAAAGGCACACAGTACAGATACCCATTTATATTACATTCACTTTCTTTCACTTTGATCAGCATTCAAGTGCTCAGCTTTAACACAACTTGAAATTACTCCACACTTCAACCTCATCAGGGCCCACTCACATTCATCTTCACTCTTGATGCACTTTAGAAAATCTTTCAAGAAACACACAAAATTCAGCAATCAAAATCTCATGAATGCAGTTTGTAACAATTTCAACAAGCAGTTGGAAAGGTTCCTCACAGGTCACAGGCCAAAGGCCATACATGGTCACGTGGATGGAGTGAAAGGCATACCAATAAAAGATGGCTGCCCCGATATCACCAGGATTTGCCATACCCTGAGAGTCAAGATTCCATGATACCCCTCCTGCTTTCCCTCCATCCTCCCCCTCCCACACTCCACTGTCGTTTGGGGGAACATGGTAAAATGAAGTATATGCCTCACCCATTGCGGACCCTCTGACCTTTCTGTCATGTTAAGGAGCTGGGATGAAAGCAACATAGAGTCATAGAGATGTACAGCACAAAAACAGACCCTTCGGTCCAACTTGTCGAGGCCGAACAGATATCACAACCCAATCTAGTCCTACCTACCAGCCCCCGGCCCATATCCCTCCAAACCCTTCCTATTCACATACCCATCCAAATGCCTTTTAAATGTTGCAATTGTACCAGCCTCCACCACTTCCTCAGCAGCTCATTCTATACACGTACCACCCTCTGCGTGAAAACATTGCCCCTCAGGTCTCTTTTATATCTTTCCCCTCTCATCCTAAACCTATGCCCTCTAGCTCTGGACTCCCCCACCCCAGGGAAAAGACTTTGTCTATTTACCCTGTCTATGCCCCTCATGATTTTACAAACCTCTATAAGGTCACCCCCTCAGCCTCTGACACTCGAGGGAAAATAGCCCCAGTCTATTCAGCCCCTCCCGACAGCTCAAACCCTCCAACCCTGGCAACATTCTTGTAAATCTTTTCTGAACCCTTTCAAGTTTCACAACATCTTTCCGATAGGAAGGAAACATGTTGCATTCAAAGTCTCTCTCACTTTTGGTCCTATTGTTGGCAAAAAAATGGCCGCAGATCTATCTCATCCCATGCCCTACCGCTACTGGCACACAGCAGGTCAAGCCTGGCAGCATCTACGAGGTGGATTGGTTTCAGGCACAGGGAAAAGGGAGCAGGGGCTACAGCTCCTTTCGAGGTCCCCTGCTGTATTCATCTGCCCCTAACCCTAGCCTGCCACCCTCCTTGCCCACAGTGGCCGATACCCAAACACCCCTGGACAGAGCTTTCGTCCAACCACCAAGATGTCCTCTTCCTCGGGCACTAGCTGCAGTCCCAAGAGTAGCCACTGCTCATCGCCGGCGCTGCTGTGACTACAGGGCCTCTGACCAATCAGATTGGCCTGCAGCTCTCAGAGACGGGGCATCCTCCTCAGATGGAGGCAAAAGTCTCATCCAGAGCCAGTCATACTGTACTCCCACCATCCCATTCCCTTCTCCCACCCCAACATCTGCAAGAGTACAATGGCAGGGCAGACAGGTTTTGTAATGGGCCAGGTTTTCACCTGAGGTGGAGCCAGGGAACACAGAATCCTGGAGCAACTCTGTACACTCCTTTTTTCCATTTCAATTCGTCTTTTTCCTGGACAGCTCACTAGCACCTCCCTTACGTCTACTGTCACAAAACCAGTAGGTGGTTTGTCTGACGTCCAATAACTATATGGGCAGAAATTACTTTTTAATAATCACTGTGAAGACTTAAATTTGCATTCACCATCTTCAACAGCGCAGCCTAATTGCCAACCCTATCCCTCTCCCGAGCAATGGCTTCAGATTAGGCCAAGTTGCTTTGAGGCTTTGTTTGAAATTTGACCCTAAATTGAGAGGATGACCTCAGATTTGACCCATTAGTCAGTGTGGGAGAAAAGCAAACCACTTTGCCTACCCACCACTTGCTCACAGAAACCATGTCTGTTTTTAGCCAAACACAGCCTACCCATAATGCCACTGGCACCTCAACTTGACCACACTCAGCTCAGGAACTAACAGTAAAATGAGACATTACCGTAGCAGTTTCCTGACTGAAGAAATACACCATCTAGATGATCTGCTAACTTGTTTTCTACCTCACAATACTATCACCGTTCCTGAAGCCCTGAGGGCATTCCCTGTCTCCCCATGACTTGGAGATGCTGGTGTTGGACTGGGGTGTACAAAGTTAAAAATCACACAACTCCAGGTTATAGTCCAACAAGTTTAATTGGAAGGACTAGCTTTCGGAGCGACACTCCTTCATCAGGTGGTTGATGAAGGAGCAGTGCTCCGAAAGCTAGTGCTTCCAATTAAACTTGTTGGACTATAACCTGGTGTTGTGTGATTTTTAACCCTGTCTCCCCAGGTACTCAATCCCCACAAAGCCCACGCAGACCAGGTGGCACCAAGATACCTGACAAGAATGAACACTACCCCAGGCAGCTATTGAAGCCAACATGCCAGCCATTAGCACTCGTTTCTGCAGATTAGTTGTTTGGGAAAATATAGTCAAGGAGAAACCAATTCTGTAAATCAAATTTCAGGCCGCATGGGGGTAGGGGATGAGTTTCTCACAGTTTAGCAATGATGTCTCAATATTGTCCATGCAGTCATGATTTGATCTATGATCCAGCAGCTGTTTGGGTGTACCTAGGTGTTGTATTGGAATCCTTTCTATCAAATCTCTAGGTTTCTTAGCCTGGTTTTCACTCGGAAGAGAGGGGAGGCTGACAGACAGAGTGCAGAGGTATCTGAGTGCACTGCCTCCCAAGTCTGTGAAACTGCACTTTAAAAGCAAATCCAAAAGGCTGTAGGAAGAGGGGTTTTTTGATTCAGAGTTCCGCTGCCATATTCAAAGTATCCACTTCACTACTCTGAAAAGTAACAAACTTAGATAGCTAACCTGTCTGCCACACAACTTCACTTGACCTTCAAGTTGTATTAAAACTTTCTAGTACAGACAGTAATGTAGCAACTTCCATTTTCCAGTTTACACTCCAGGAAATGTGGTCCCTTACACCAATTAGTATTCAAACCAATTGAAAAAGTAAAGCCAATTCACTATTGCACACCAAAGTACAACTTATTTACTGTAATAAACAGGAAGTAAGGGAATAGTTCACTTGTCCAGTTCGTGTGGATGAACAGTGCAATCATATAGAGGTTTACAAAATTATGAGGGGCTTGGATAGGATAAATAGACAAAGTCTTTTCCCTGGAGTCGGGGAGTCCAGAACTAGAGGGCATAGTTTTAGGGTAAGAGGGGAAAAATATAACAGAGACCTAAGGGGCAACGTTTTCACGCAGAGGATGGTACGTGTATGGAATGAGCTGCCAGTCGAAGTGGTGGAGGATGGTACGATTGCAATATTTAAAAGGGTTTGGAGGGATATGGGCCGGGTGCTGGCAGGTGGGACTAGATTGGGTTGAGATATCTGGTCGGCATGGATGGGTTGGACCGAAGCGTCTGTTTCCATGCTGTACATCTCTATGACTCTATGTCCCTCGAGGTCACCCATATACCCCAGGTCAATCTGTACACTTACTCAGCACGTATCCCAGCATGCACTGGTGTCCCAGCATGCACACTGACTGGGTTTGCCATTCTGCTTGTGGGTCCAAGTGGAGTGAGACCTCCTGAATTCAGAGATCCTGACAGACACACACTGCAACTCTTACCTTCCCCACAAGCTCACACAACATCACAAGTCAGACAGGAGGAGGCTACTCACTCTTTGATGCCACCTACCTCTGAAGGACGGGCAGTAAGACCCGCCTGTCTACAGCAACACAGATAAGACTTCCAAGAATAATATCCTTACTCACTAATGTCCTTCTGTCATCCTTAAATGTCAGGGGCTACTCCCCTCTCCAAATTCCACCTTACTACTGTTAATAGTCTGCACTCTAGAAATTTTATTTCTCTACCTTGGTCAACTTGTAACCAAGGCACGGTGATGTCAATTAGATCGAACCATTTGTGCCATTATTACACCCATCCTTTTGTGAAGGCTTCGCCCGTTAAGATAATAAGCCTTGATTTTTATACCTGGCAAATACTCTTTGCACTTATCCTATTATTTGCCGCTGTTGTATAATAATCATCATTACAAGGATTGAACTTGCTGTGTTTGCTGCCCCATTCTTCCTGCCTTAACCATATCGATACACCGTTGTATGAACTCGACTGGTGAGTGCAGATATTGTAAAACTCCCTTCACCTGACAAGCCCTCACCACAACGTTGTAGCTTTCAGGCCCTATCCACACCACTAGTTAGACGATTGTTAGAAAACAGGGGAATGCTGACATCAATCAGGGAGGTGTGATCATCGAAAGTGAGGCATCACTTGACAAAAATCACCGTTTGTGCTCTTCAATAAAAAAACTTGCTGCTTTGGTGTTCCTGGTGCGTTTGCTCCAATCTCAAGCAGTAATGATGTGTTTGTGTATTGGGGAAGAAGTTGAAAATGTGTTGCTGGAAAAGCTCAGCAGATCAGGCAGCATCCAAGAAGCAGGAGAATCGACGTTTGGGGCATGAGCCCTTCTTCAGGGGGAAGAAGTTGAACAATGAAATTGGGCAAGAGAAAGTGAGACAGAGAGACGGAGTAAGTAGTTAAAAGGATGTTGCTTGATGAATGGGAGTGTGACAGTGCGAAGCTGTGAGCGGCCTCTGGTGGCTGCAAAAGCCTACTGCACCTGGTATTCCCAGGCAGTCTCCCATCCAAGTACTAACCAGGCCTGAGTCTGCTTAGCTTCCGAGATCAGACGAGATCGGGCGTTTTCAGACTAGTATGGCCGTAGGCACTTAGAACCTACAGTTCTGGCTCCATATAGACACATGCTTCTGGTCCTCATTCTACTCTGTGCTTTATAGCATTTAACTGAAGGTGCACATTTATATCGCAATATTTATTTCCTCGTGCCCACCAACCTTCTCTCCTTCTTTCTGCTCTGACAGACACACACTGCAACTCTTACCTTCCCCACAAGCTCACACAACATCACAAGTCAGACAGGAGGAGGCCATTCAACACAATCAATGTTCATCCCAATCTGGTCTTAGCTCCGTTTTCCTGCCAGCCCCACATTCCCAAAGATCCTTCACCCCCGTCAATGAACAATTTGTCCAAATAGGTCGGGGATAAATCACAAAGAAGGGGCCACAGGTTGCAGCATTTGTCACTGTCTCACAGACAACTTCCGAACTACCTTTGTTGCCCCAGATGTTAACTCCCTCCCTCCCTCCCTCCCTCCCTCCCTCACACCAATATCTGGTCCCTGATCACTAACATTGCCCACTCTCGGGGAACAGCCTTTTCTCCCAGGCACTGTGGTCAACTCTGCTCACACACCATCCTGGAGCCTTTTTCTGTGAAACCACATGGTTTCTGAACATGTGATTCCTTGTCTGTTTACAAACAACTTTTACAACCACCACAACCTTGTTTCCATGTGCTGCCATTCCTCCCCACCTTCCAGCCAGGTCACCAGTTCAGCCTCAAGATCTTAACATTACCCAGCAACTTGCACCTGCAACCCATCCGCCCTCTCTTAGCACAGCTCACACTAACACACACACGTGTACACACTCACCAACTTACACACAACGGGCAGCTTTACCTTGCTGCTCCATCGAGATGCTGTTTATGGGCAGGTGAAGATGGGCACCACCTTATGGAAACTTAAAAGACCATGGTGAATATAGTGAGAGGGTGGCTCAGCACTGGAGAAGGGGGTGGTTCCACTTGAGTCAAGAGCAAGTTAAAAGGGACTTTGAGGAATACAGCAACTGGTTTATAAAGCACAAATACAAACACACCGAACAGTGAATAAGGTCAGTGAGTTACAAGGAGAAATAGCTGTGTGGGAATGTGATGTAGAAACTTGACTTGAATATGGGATTTAGACTGAAATGTAATCAAGTATAAAATGTCCTTTTGGGCTTGCTGTGAGGCTCCTGAGAGCTACTATGAGGCACTCACACTGCAGGCTGCCATCTTAGAGGTTTGAATTATAACAATAGGGTGAATAGACTGGGACGTTTTTTCCCTAAAGCATCAAAATTGAAGGGTGACCTTACACAGATTTAAATCCTGAGGGACATGCATAAAGTGAATAGCAAGGTCTTTTTCCCTGGGGAGTGGACCCCAAACTAGAGGGCGTAGGTTTAAGGTGAGAGGTAAAAGATTTAATTGGGACCTGAGGGCCACTTTTTCACACAGAGTGTGCTGCGTGTATGGAACGAGCTGCCAGAGGAAGTGGTAAAGGCAGGTACAGTCACATGATTTAAAAGGTAGGTACATGGATAGGGAAGGGTTAGATGAGGAGAAAGTGAGGTCTGCAGATGCTGGAGATCAGAGCTGAAAATGTTTGCTGGAAAAGCGCAGCAGGTCAGGCAGCATCCAGGGAACAGGAGAATCGACGTATCGGGCATAAGCCCTTCTTCAGGAATGAGGAAAGTGTGTCCAGCAGGCTAAGATAAAAGGTAGGGAGGAGGGACTTGGGGGAGGCGCGTTGGAAATGCGATAGATGGAAAGAGGTCAATGTGAGGGTGATAGGTCAGAGTGTGGTGGGGGCGAAGAGGTCAGGAAGAAGATTGCAGGTTAGGAAGGCGGTGCTGAGTTCAAGGGATTTGACTGAGACAAGGTGGGGGGAAGGGTAATGAGGAAACTGGTGAAATCCGAGTTCATCCCTTGTGGTTGGAGGGTTCCTAGTCGGAAGATGAGGCGTTCTTCCTCCAACCGTCGTGTTGTTGTGGTCTGGCGATGGAGGAGTCCAAAGACCTGCATATCTTTGGTGGAGTGGGAGGGGGAGTTGAAGTGTTGAGCCACAGGGTGGTTGGGTTGGTTGGTCCGGGTGTCCCAGAGGTGTACCGCAAGTAGGCGGCCTGTCTCCCCAATATAGAGGAGGCCACATTGGGTGCAGAGGATGCAATAGATGATGTGTGTGGAGGTGCAGGTGAATCTGTGGCAGATATGGAAGTTTCCTTTGGGGCCTAGGATGGAAGTGAGGGGGGAGGTGTGGGCACAAGTCTTTCACCTCCTGCGGTTGCAGGGGAAGGTGCTGGGAGTGGAGGTTGGGTTGGTGGGGGGTGTGGATCTGACGAGGGAGTCACGGAGGGAGTGGTCTTTACGGAACGCTGATAGGGGAGGGAAATATATCCTTGGTGGTGGGGTCCGTTTGGAGGTGGCGGAAATGACGGCAGATGATATGCTGTACATGGAGATTGGTGGGGTGGTAGGTGAGGACCAGTGGGGTTCTGTCCTGGTGGCAGTTGGGGGGGGCGGGGCTCAAGGGCGGAGGAGCGGGAAGTGGAAGAGAGTGGAGGGCATCGTCGACCACGTCTGGGGGGAAATTGCGGTCCTTAAAGAAGGAGGCCATCTGGGTTGTGCGTTTTTGGAACTGGTCCTCCTGGGAGCAGATGCGGCGGAGACGAAGGAATTGGGAGAATGGGATGGCGTTTTTACAGGGGGCAGGGTGGGAGGAGGTGTAGTCCAGGTAGCTGTGGGAGTCGGTTGGTTTGTTTAGATGAGCCAAATGCAGGCAAATGGAATGAGTTCTGTTTAGGATATCGGGTCTGAAGTCAGGCAGGACTGCCCTCCCTCTCCTGCCTTGTTTGTGTGCTGCAGAGAACCATTTGCCGAGTCCATCAGGAAGGATGCGAGCCTGAGAGGGGTGACTATTCCTGGCAACGGGGCCTGCAGGTCAAGGCCTCCCTGTACATGGATGACGTCGCCGTTTTCTGCTTGGATCCGCTGTCCGTACGCAGACTCATGTGCATATGTGACCAGTTCGAACAGGCCTCAGGGCCCAAGGTAAACCGAGGCAAGAGTGAGGCCATGCTCTTCGGGAACTGGGCCGACCAATCCTCGATCCCCTTCACCGTCAGGACTGACCACCTGAAGGTGCTGGGTATTTGGTTCGGAGGGGCTGGGGCGTGCGCGAAGTCTTGGGAGGAGCGTATCAGCAAAGTGAGGCAGAAACTGGGCAGATGGAAGCTACGGTCGCTCTCCATCGCGGGAAAAAACCTGGTCATCAGATGTGAGGCACTGTCATTGCTGTTATACGTGGCACAGGTCTGGCCTATTCCCAGAACCTGTGCCGCCGCAGTCACCTGGGCCATCTTCCAGTTTATATGGAGGTCAAAGATGGACCGGGTCCGAAGGGACTTGCTGTACAAAGATCTGGGCAACGGGGGAAAAAATACACCCAATGCCACCCTCACCCTGATGGCCACCTTTGTGTGTGGCTGCATCAAGCTGTGCGTGGATCCCCGGTACGCAAACACCAAGTGTCACTACGTACTGAGGTTCTACCTGTCCCCGGTGTTGCGAAGGATGGGCCTGGTCTCGCTGCCGCGGAACGCTCCGAGTAGTTGGACCGTTCCGTATCACCTGTCCTTCGTGGAGAAGTTTATGAAGAAAAACATCTTTGACCACAAGTCCATCAGGAAGTGGTCAGCACGTAGTGTCCTTGAGACCCTTCGGGAAAAGGAGAGGGCGGATCCTATCGAGCGGTTCCCTGAGCAGACTGTCAAAGCCATTTGGCAGAAAGCCTCATCGCCAAAACTTTCCAACAAGCACCAAGACATGGCTTGGCTGGTGGTGAGAAGGGCTCTGCCTGTGAGATCCTTTATGCACGCCCGGACTCTCAGCCGCACCGCACGCTGCCCTCGAAGCGGCTGCGGGGGGGATGAGACTGTCACACACCTCCTTCTGGAATGTGCCTACGCAGAAGAAGTCTGGAGAGGAATGCAGTGGTGTTTGTCGAGGTCCGTCCCGAGCAGCGCCGTGACGCGAGACTCCGTGCTCTACGGCCTGTTCCCCAGGACGCACACCGAGACAAACATCAACTGTGCCTGGAGGATCATCAACTCGGTGAAGGACGCTCTCTGGGCGGTCCGAAACCTGCTGATCTTCCAGCTGAAGGAGTTGACCCCGGGCACATTCCAAGGTCCAGGACTACGTGTTGAGGGACGCGCTGAAGCTTGGGGCAACTGCTGCCAAGGCGCAGTGGGGAAAGGCCACCGTGTAACATCTGCCTGCCTAAAGAAGAACAGGGGGCCCACCCAGCCATTTGGGCTCTGCTGACGCCTCAGCAAAAATGTAATCGTACAGACGTGTAAATAGGAACGATTACTCTGTTTTCCTGTAAATGTAAATGGAATGTTTACATATGTGTGCCATGTCCAACTGTACAGACCATAAAAGTATTTTATGATTAAAGTATATTTTTGAAATAAAAAAAACTTTGGACCAAACTTTGGACCATCTATATGACACGATGACACCAATCCATTCTGACCAGAATGCTGTCTGCTGATCACAGAGCATGGTGTCAGAAGTGAAGCTGGCATTGAGTATTGACGAGCTGTAAAAAATACATAGCTACTGACAGAGAGGCACAGGGATGTTGCGAGTTGTGGAAGTTGCAGCAGGCAACTGAAACAAACTGAAACGGAACAAAGAAACAGCCCACAGCTGAAATATTGCATGAGACAGAATGGCCCTAGCTTTTCCCCTCTCAGTTCCATGGCTACGTGAAGCAAACTGACAGTCTCCCCATGCTGAACGGCACAATGATAAACTAACAACTGATCAACTTAACCAGCCAGAGGAGGCCACACACTGCTATACTCCTGTCATTATTGGAAAGACACCATTTCAAACTGTAATCACCATAAACCTCTCTGACAAACAGAAAACAAAGACTGGGGAAAATTCAAAAGCCTTGAAGTCACCCTTTGATACCCAGGTGAATGTAACATATCAATGATACAAGTTCAATATAGGGTGGAAAAGAGTCTACTGATCATTATATGATCACGACAACTAAGACCGCAGAATCCTATGAATTTGTGGAATTAAAAGATGATTTTATTGAAGACGTAGGACGTGTAATTCCCTCCTATCAACATCCTGGGGTGTTGCCATTGACCGGAAACAGAACTGGACTAGCCATATAAATATTGTGTTGACGAAAGCAGGTCAGAGACGAGGAATACCACAGTGAGTAGCTTCTCTCATGACACCCCAGAGCCTGTCCACCATCTATAAGGCACAAGTCAGGTATGTGATGGAATACTCAACTTGACCACACTCAACTTGACCACACTCAGCTCAGGAACTAACAGTAAAATGAGACATTACCGTAGCAGTTTCCTGACTGAAGGAATACACCATCTAGATGATCTGTTAACTGGTTTTCTACCTCACAATACTATCACCGTTCCTGAAGCCCTGAGGGCATTCCCTGTCTCCCCATGACTTGGAGATGCTGGTGTTGGACTGGGGTGGACAAAGTTAAAAATCACACAACACCAGGTTATAGTCCAACAGGTTTAATTGGAAGCACTAGCTTTCGGAGCGACGCTCCTTCATCAGGTGGTTGATGAAGGAGCA
Source organism: Chiloscyllium plagiosum (assembly GCF_037043375.1). Taxonomy (NCBI): domain Eukaryota; kingdom Metazoa; phylum Chordata; class Chondrichthyes; order Orectolobiformes; family Hemiscylliidae; genus Chiloscyllium; species Chiloscyllium plagiosum. Next base: position 54,432,178 of record NW_028270169.1, read on the forward strand.
GTGCTCCGAAAGTCAGTGCTTCTAATTAAACTTGTTGGACTATAACCTGGTGTTGTGTGATTTTTAACCCTGTCTCCCCAGGTACTCAATCCCCACAAAGCCCACACAGACCAGATGGCACCAAGATACCTGACAAGAATGAACACTACCCCAGGCAGCTATTGAAGCCAACATGCCAGCCATTAGCACTCGTTTCTGCAGATTAGTTGTTTGGGGAAAGTATAGTCAAGGAGAAACCAATTCTGTAAATCAAATTTCAGGCCGCATGGGGGTAGGGGATGAGTTTCTCACAGTTTAGCAATGATGTCTCAATATTGTCCATGCAGTCATGATTTGATCTATGATCCAGCAGCTGTTTGGGTGTACCTAGGTGTTGTATTGGAATCCTTTCTATCAAATCTCTAGGTTTCTTAGCCTGGTTTTCACTCGGAAGAGAGGGGAGGCTGACAGACAGAGTGCAGAGGTATCTGAGTGCACTGCCTCCCAAGTCTGTGAAACTGCACTTTAAAAGCAAATCCAAAAGGCTGTAGTAAGAGGGTTTTTTGATTCAGAGTTCCACTGCCATATTCAAAGTATCCACTTCACTACTCTGAAAAGTAACAAACTTAGATAGCTAACCTGTCTGCCACACAACTTCACTTGACCTTCAAGTTGTATTAAAACTTTCTAGTACATACAGTAATGTAGCAACTTCCATTTTCCAGTTTACACTCCAGGAAATGTGGTCCCTTACACCAATTAGTATTCAAACCAACTGAAAAAGTAAAGCCAATTCACTATAGCACACCAAAGTACAACTTATTTACTGTAATAAACAGGAAGTAAGGGAATAGTTCACTTGTCCAGTTCGTGTGGATGAACAGTGCAATCATATAGAGGTTTACAAAATTATGATGGGCTTGGATAGGATAAATAGACAAAGTCTTTTCCCTGGAGTCGGGGAGTCCAGAACTAGAGGGCATAGTTTTAGGGTAAGAGGGGAAAGATATAAAAGAGACCTAAGGGGCAACGTTTTCATGCAGAGGATGGTACGTGTATGGAGTGAGCTGCCTGTCGAAGTGGTGGAGGATGGTACGATTGCAACATTTAAAAGGGTTTGGAGGGATATGGGCCGGATGCTGGCAGGTGGGACTAGATTGGGTTGAGATATCTGGTCGGCATGGATGGGTTGGACCGAAGGGTCTGTTTCCATGCTGTACATCTCCATGACTCTATGTCCCTCGAGGTCACCCATATACCCCAGGTCAATGTGTACACTTACTCAGCACGTGTACCAGCATGCACTAGTGTCCCAGCATGCACACTGACTGGGTTTGCCATTCTGCTTGTGGGTCCAAGTGGAGTGAGACCTCCTGAATTCAGAGATCCTCAAGCCTAGCTCACTCTCTGATGCCACTTACCTCTGAAGGATGGGCAGTAAGACCTGCCTGTCTACAGCAACACAGATAAGACTTCCAAGAATAATATCCTTACTCACTAATGTCCTTCTGTCATCCTTAAATGTCAGGGGCTACTCCCCTCTCCAAATTCCACCTTACTATTGTTAATAGTCTGCACTCTAGAAATTTTATTTCTCTACCTTGGTCAACTTGTAATCAAGGCACGGTGATGTCAATTAGATCGAACCATTGGTGCCATTATTACGCCCATCTTTTTATGAAGGCTTCGCCTGTTCAGAGAATAAGCCTTGATTTTTATACCTGGCAAATACTCTTTGCGCTTATCTTATTATTTGCTGCTGATGTATAATAATCATTACAAGGATTGAACTTGCTGTGTTTGCTGCCCCATTCTTCCTGCCTTAACCATATCGATACACCGTTGTATGAACTCGCCTGGTGAGTGCAGATATTGTAAAACTCCCTTCACCTGACAAGCCCTCACCACAACGTTGTAGCTTTCATGCCCTATCCACACCACTAGTTAGACGATTGTTAGAAAACAGGCGTAACACAGACATCGATCAGGGAGGTGTGATCATCGAAAGTGAGGCATCACTTAACAAAAATCACCGTTTGTGCTCTTCAATAAAAAAACTTGCTGCTTTGGTGTTCCTGGGGCGTTTGCTCCAATCTCAAGCAGTAATGATGGGTTTGTGTTGGGGGAAGAAGCTGAAAATGTGTTGCTGGAAAAGCTCAGCAGGTCAGGCAGCATCCAAGAAGCAGGAGAATCGACGTTTGGGGCATGAGCCCTTCTTCAGGAACCCTTCTTCAGGGGGAAGAAGTTCAACAATGAAATTGGGCAAGAGAAAGTGAGACAGAGAGACGGAGTAAGTAGTTAAAAGGATGTTGCTTGATGAATGGGAGTGTGACAGTGCGAAGCTGTGAGCGGCCTCTGGTGGCTGCAAAAGCCTACTGCACCTGGTATTCCCAGGCAGTCTCCCATCCAAGTACTAACCAGGCCTGAGTCTGCTTAGCTTCCGAGATCAGGCGTTTTCAGACTAGTATGGCCGTAGGCACTTAGAAACTACAGTTCTGGCTCCATATAGTTCTGGTCCTCATTCTCCTCTGTGCTTTATAGCATTTAACTGAAGGTGCACATTTATATCGCAATATTTCTTTCCTCGTGCCCAACAACCTTTTCTCCTTCTTTCTGCTCTGACAGACACACACTGCAACTCTTACCTTCCCCACAAGCTCACACAACATCACAAGTCAGACAGGAGGAGGCCACTCAACACAATCAATGTTCATCCCAATCTGGTCTTAACTCCATTTTCCTGCCAGCCCCACATTCCCAAAGATCCTTCACCCCCGTCAATGAACAATTTGTCCAAATAGGTCGGGGATAAATCACAAAGAAGGGGCCACGGGTTGCAGCATTTGTCACTGTCTCACAGACAACTTCCGAACTACCTTTGTTGCCCCAGATGTTAACTCCCTACCTCCCTCCCTCCCTCCCTCCCTCACACCAATATCTGGTCCCTGATCACTAACATTGCCCACTCTCGGGGAACAGCCTTTTCTCCCAGGCAATGTGGTCAACTCTGCTCACACACCATCCTGGAGCCTTTTTCTGTGAAACCACATGGTTTCTGAACATGTGATTCCTTGTCTGTTTACAAACAACTTTTACAAACACCACAACCTTGTTTCCATGTGCTGCCATTCCTCCCCACCTTCCAGCCAGGTCACCAGTTCAGCCTCAAGATCTTAACATTACCCAGCAACTTGCACCTGCAACCCATCCGCCCTCTCTTAGCACAGCTCACACTAACACACACACGTGTACACACTCACCAACTTACACACAATGGGCAGCTTTACCTTGCTGCTCCATCGAGATGCTGTTTATGGGCAGGTGAAGATGGGCACCACCTTATGGAAACTGAAAAGACCATGGTGAATATAGTGAGAGGGTGGCTCAGCACTGGAGAAGGGGGTGGTTCCACTTGAGTCAAGAGCAAGTTAAAAGGGACTTTGAGGAATACAGCAACTGGTTTATAAAGCACAAATACAAACACACCGAACAGTGAATAAGGTCAGTGAGTTCCAAGGAGAAATAGCTGTGTGGGAATGTGATGTAGGAACTTGGCTTGAATATGGGATTTAGACTGAAATGTAATCAAGTATAAAATGTCCTTTTTGGCTTGCTGTGAGGCTCCTGAGAGCCACTATGAGGCATTCACACTGCAGGCTGCCATCTTAGAGGTTTGAATTATAACAATAGGGTGAATGCCAGGTGTGTTTGGGTATCAGCCACTGTGGGCAAGGAGGGTGGCAGGCTAGGGTTAGGGGCAGATGAATACAGCAGGAGACCTCGAAAGGAGCTGTAGCCCCTGCTCCCTTTTCCCTGTGCCTGAAACCAATCCACCTCGTAGATGCTGCCAGGCTTGACCTGCTGTGTGCCAGTAGCGGTAGGGCAGGGGATGAGATAGATCTGCGGCCATTTTTTTGCCAACAATAGGTCCAAAAGTGAGAGAGACTTCGAATGCAACATGTTTCCTTCCTATCGGAAAGATGTTGTGAAACTTGAAAGGGTTCAGAAAAGATTTACAAGAATGTTGCCAGGGTTGGAGGGTTTGAGCTATAGGGAGGGACTGAATAGACTGGGGCTCTTTTCCCTGGAGTGTCAGAGGCTGAGGGGGTGACCTTATAGAGGTTTGTAAAATCATGAGGGGCATAGATAGGGTAAAAAGACAAAGTCTTTTCCCTGGGGTGGGGGAGTCCAGAGCTAGAGGGCATAGGTTTAGGATGAGAGGGGAAAGATATAAAAGAGACCTGAGGGGCAATGTTTTCACGCAGAGGGTGGTACGTGTATAGAATGAGCTGCCTGAGGAAGTGGTGGAGGCTGGTACAATTGCAACATTTAAAAGGCATTTGGATGGGTATGTGAATAGGAAGGGTTTGGAGGGATATGGGCCGGGGGCTGGTAGGTAGGACTAGATTGGGTTGGGATATCTGGTCGGCTTGGACGAGTTGGACCGAAGGGTCTGTTTTTGTGCTGTACATCTCTATGACTCTATGTTGCTTTCATCCCAGCTCCTTAACATGGCAGACAGGTCAGAGGGTCCGCAATGGGTGAGGCATATACTTCATTTTACCATGTTCCCCCAAACGACAGTGGAGTGTGGGAGGGGGAGGATGGAGGGAAATCATGGAATCTTGACTCTCAGGGTATGGCAAATCCTGGTGATATCGGGGCAGCCATCTTTTATTGGTATGCCTTTCACTCCATCCAGGTGACCATGTATGGCCTTTGGCCTGTGACCTGTGAGGTACATTTCCAATATTGAAATTATTACAAACTGCATTCATGAGATTTTGATTGCTGAATTTTGTGTGTTTCTTGAAAGATTTTCTAAAGTGCATCAAGAGTGAAGATGAATGTGAGTGGGCCCTGATGAGGTTGAAGTGTGGAGTAATTTCAAGTTGTGTAAAAGCTGAGCACTTGACTGCTGATCAAAGTGAAAGAAAGTGAATGTAATATAAATGGGTATCTGTACTGTGTGCCTTTAAGGAAGCATAAATGGAGGATATAAATGCCTACGGCCATACTAGTCTGAAAACGCCCGATCTCGTCTGATCTCGGAAGCTAAGCAGACTCAGGCCTGGTTAGTACTTGGATGGGAGACCGCCTGGGAATACCAGGTGCAGTAGGCTTTTGCAGCCACCAGAGGCTGCTCACGGCTTCGCACTCACACTCCCATTCATCAAGCAACGGCCTTTTAACTGCTCACTCCGTCTCTCTGTCTCACTTTTGCAATCTGTTGGCAATTTCTTTCTGCATTCTCCTGCTGTACAGGATGAAACTGACAGGGAGAAGGAAGAGAAATTAAGAATAAGTTCGACAAGATGTAGCTGAAAATGTGTTGCTGGAAAAGGGCAGCAGGTCAGGCAGCATCCAAGGAGCAGGAGAATCGATGTTTCGACCATGAGCCCTTCTTCAGGAATGAGGAAAGTGTGTCCAGCAGGCTAAGATAAAAGGCAGGGAGGAGGTGCTTGGGGGAGAGGTGTTGGAAATGCGATAGATGGAAGGAGGTCAAGGTGAGGGGATAGGCTGGAGTGAGGTTGGGGGCGGAGAGGACAGGAAGAAGATTGCAGGTTAGGAAGTTGGTGCTGAGTTCGAGGGATTTGACTGAGACAAGGTGGGGGGAGGGGAAATCAGGAAACTGGAGAAATCTGAGTTCATCCCTTGTGGCTGGAGGGTTCCTCGGTGGAAGATGAGGCCCTCTTCCTCCAACCGTCGTGTTGCTATGGTCTGGCGATGGAGGAGTCCAAGGACCTGCATGTCCTTGGTGGAGTGGATGGGGGAGTTGAAGTGTTGAGCCACGGGGTGGTTGGGTTGGTTGGTCCGGGTGTCCCAGAGGTGTTCTCTGAAACGTTCCACAAGTAGGCGGCCTGTCTCCCCAATATAGAGGAGGCCACATTGGGTGCAGCGAATACAGTAAATGATGTGTGTGGAGGTGCAGGTGAATTTGTGGCGGATATGGAAGGATCCCTTGGGGCCTTGGAGGGAAGTAAGGGGGGAGGTGTGGACGCAAGTTTTGCATTTCTTGCGGTTGCAGGGGAAGGTGCCGGGAGTGGAGCTTGGGTTGGTCGGGGGTGTGGACCTGACGAGGGAGTCACTGAGGGAGTGGTCTTTTCGGAACGATGATAGGGGAGGGGAGGGAAATATATCCCTAGTGGTGGGGTCCGTTTGGAGGTGGTGGAAATGATGACGGATGATACGATGTATATGGAGGTTGGTGGGGTGGTAGGTGAGGACCAGTGGGGGTCTGTCCTGGTGGCGATTGGAGGGGCGAGGCTCAAGGGCGGAGGAGCGGGAAGTGGAGGAGATGCGGGCGAGAGCATCGTCGATCACGTCAGGGGGGAAATTGCGGTCTTTGAAGAAGCCTGGATGTAGACAAGATGTAGACTTTCTCCAGCTGAGCTGAGTGAGTTTGTGTGCTGCAAATTGGGCAAGAGTAAGTGAGACAGAGAGACAGAGAGACGGAGTGAGTAGTTAAAAGGACGTTGCTTGATGAATGGGAGTGTGACAGTGCTGAGCTGTGAGCGGCCTCTGGTGGCTGCATAAGCCTACTGCACCTGGTATTCCCAGGCAGTCTCCCATCCAAGTACTGACCAGGCCTGAGTCTGTTTTGCTTCAGAGATCAGACAAGATCAGGGATTTTCAGACTAGTATGGCCATACACACTTAGAACTTACAGTTCTGGCTCCATATAGACACATGCTTCTGGTCCTCATTCTACTCTGTGCTTTATAGCATTTAACTGAAGGTGCACATTTATATCGCAATATTTCTTTCCTCTTGCCCAGCACGTCAATAGGAAGGATGTTATTAAACTAGAAAGTGTCCAGAAAAAAATTACAACAATGTTGCCGGGACTGGAGGTTTGAATTATAACAATAGGATGAATAGGCTGGGACGTTTTTTCCCTGAAGCATCAAAATTGAAGGGTGACCTTACACAGATTTAAATCCTGAGGGACATGCATAAAGCGAATAGCAAGGTCTTTTTTCTGGGGAGTGGACCCCAAACTAGAGGGCGTAGGTTTAAGGTGAGAGGTAAAAGATTTAATTGGGACCTGAGGGCCACTTTTTCACACAGAGTGTGGTGCGTGTATGGAACGATCTGCCAGAGGAAGGAGTAAAGGCAGGTACAGTCACATGATTTAAAAGGTAGGTACATGGATAGGGAAGGTTTAAATGAGGAGAAAGTGAGGTCTGCAGATGCTGGAGATCAGAGCTGAAAATGTGTTGCTGGAAAAGTGCAGCAGGTCAGGCAGCATCCAGGGAACAGGAGAATCGACGTTTCGGGCATAAGCCCTTCTTCAGGAATGAGGAAAGTGTATCCATGCTCTTCGGGAACTGGGCCGACCAATCCTCGATCCCCTTCACCGTCAGGACTGACCACCTGTAGGTGCCGAGTATTTGGTTCGGAGGTGCTGGGACGTGCGCCAAGTCTTGGAAGGAGCGTATCAGCAAAGTGAGGCAGAAACTGGGCAGATGGAAGCTACGATCGCTCTCCATCGCGAGAAAAAACCTGGTCATCAGGTGTGAGGCACTGTCATTGCTGTTATACGTGGCACAGGTCTGGCCTATTCCCAGAACCTGTGCTGCTGCAGTCACCCGGGCCATATTCCAGTTTATATGGAGGTCAAAGATGGACCGGGTCCGAAGGGACTTGCTGTACAAAGATCTGGGCAACGGGGGGAAAAATACACCCAATGCCACCCTCACCCTGATGGCCACCTTTGTGTGTGGCTGCATCAAGCTGCGCGTGGATCCCCGGTACGCAAACACCAAGTGTCACTACGTACTGAGGTTCTACCTGTCCCCGGCGTTGGGAAGGATGGGCCTGGTCTTGCTGCCGCGGAATGCTCCGAGTAGTTGGACCGTTCCGTATCACCTGTCCTTCGTGGAGAAGTTTATGAAGAAAAACACCTTTGACCACAAGTCCATCAGGAAGTGGTCAGCACGTAGTGTCCTTGAGACCCTTCGGGAAAAGGAGAGGGCGGATCCTATCGGGCGGTTCCCTGAGCAGACTGTCAAAGCCATTTGGCAGAACGCCTCATTGCCAGAATTTTCCAACAAGCACCAAGACAAGGCTTGGCTGGTGGTGAGAAGGGCTCTGCCTGTGAGATCCTTTATGCACGCCCGGACTCTCAGCCGCACCTCACGCTGCCCTCGAAGCGGCTGCGGGGGGGACGAGACTGTCACACACCTCCTTCTGGAATGTGCCTACACAGAGGAAGTCTGGAGAGGAATGCAGTGGTGTTTGTCGAGGTCCGTCCCGAGCAGCGCCGTGACGCGAGACTCCGTGCTCTACGGTCTGTTCCCCGGGACGCACACCGAGACGAACATCAACTGTGCCTGGAGGATCATCAACTCGGTGAAGGACGCTCTCTGGGCGGTCCGAAACCTGCTGATCTTCCAGCTGAAGGAGTTGACCCCGACTGAGTGTTGCAGACTGGCACATTCCAAGGTCCAGGACTACGTGTTGAGGGATGCGCTGAAGCTTGGGGCAGCTGCCGCCAAGGCGCGGTGGGGAAAGACCACCGTGTAACATCTGCCTGCCTAAAGAAGAACAGGGGGCCCACCCAGTCATTTGGGCTCTGCTGACGTCTCAGCTAAAAATGTAATCGTACAGACGTGTAAATAGGAACGATTACTCTGTTTTCCTGTAAATGTAAATGGAATGTTTACATATGTGTGCCATGTCCAACTGTACAGACCATTAAAGTATTTTATGAATAAAGTATTTTTTTGAAATAAAACAAAAATTTGGACCAAAGGGTCTATATGACACGATGACACCAATCCATTCTGACCAGAATGCTGTCTGCTGATCACAGAGCATGGTGTCAGAAGTGAAGCTGGCATTGAGTATTGACGAGCTGTAAAAAATACATAGCTACTGACAGAGAGACACAGGGATGTTGCGAGTTGTGGAAGTTGCAACAGGCAACTGAAACAAACTGAAACGGAACAAAGAAACAGCCCACAGCTGAAATATTGCATGAGACAGAATGGCACCAGCTTTTCCCCTCTCAGTTCCATGGCCACGTGAAGCAAACTGACAGCCTCCCCATGCTGAACGGCACAATGTTAAACTAACAACTGATCAACTTAACCAGCCAGAGGAGGCCACACACTGCTATACTCCTGTCATTATTGGAAAGACACCATCTCAAACTGTAATCACCATAAACCTCTCTGACAAACAGAAAACAAAGACTGGGGAAAATTCAAAAGCCTGGCAGTCACCCTTTGATACCCAGGTGAATGTAACATATCAATGATACAAGTTCAATATAGGGTGGAAAAGAGTCTACTGATCATTATATGACCACGACAACTAAGACTGCAGAATCCTATGAATTTGTGGAATTAAAAGATGATTTTATTAAAGACGTACGACGTGTAATTCCCTCCTATCAACATCCTGGGGTGTTGCCATTGACTGGAAACAGAACTGGACTAGCCATATAAATATTGTGTTGACGAAAGCAGGTCAGAGACGAGGAATACCACAGTGAGTAGCTTCTCTCATGACACCCCACAGCCTGGCCACCATCTCGAAGGCACAAGTCAGGTGTGTGATGGAATACTCCCCACTTGCCTGGATGAGTACAGCTCCAACAACACTCAAGAAGCTTGACTCCATCCAGGACAAAGCAATCCCCACTTGATTAGCACCACACCCACAATCAACCACTCCCTGCACCACCAACACTCAGTAGCAGCAGTGTGTACTATCTGCAGAAATTCACCAAAGATTCTCAGACAGTGCCTTCCAAACCCACGACCACTTCCATCGAGAAGGACAAGGCTACAGATACATGGGACCACCACTGCCTGCAAGCTCCCCTCCAAGCTTGGAAATATATCACCATTTCCTCAATGTCATTGGGTCAAAATCCTGGGATTTGTTTTCCCTAATGGCATTGTGGGACTACCTACAGCAGCTGGACTGCAGCGGTTCAAGAAGGCAGTTCACCACCATCTTCTTAAGGGCAACTAGGGACAGGCCATTCATGCTGGTCCAGCCAGTGATGTCCCACGAGAGATTACATCATAGTGTAAGGCCCGGTCCGTTCTGACATGAATACCTACCAGTTACTGCTGGTAACACCACTGAATGTCAGGGATGGGGTGGTTAGGTTGTCTCTTATTGGAGATGATCACTTCCTGGCATTCATGTGGTGCCAATGTTATTTGCCACTTGTCAGCCCAAGTCTGGATACTGTCCAGATCCTCTTGTATTTGAGTATGCATTGCTTCAGTATGTGAGGAATCATGAGAGATAGTTCACCACCAAAGGCCATAACAATTGTGAAGACGAGGACCGAATGCAATACAATGAAGGACATCATGCAAAGGAGCACAAGGTACCTCCAGTGTAGGGACAGCAGAGCTTTCACTGCATTTTACACACATACATGGCTTCAAGGAAACACAGATAACCAACGGAGAGAATTGAGCTAAAGATTCTGATGAATTAATCTACTGCATACAGCAGATTACTTCGGTCAGGTCGATAGGTGACATCTGTTAGAATGACGACTGCAGATGGAGAACATCAAAGAGACATGGGTGTGTCATTCAACATAATGACCTTCACAGACCGGTGCGAATTGGCACAACATGGTGACCCAAAAATGAAGTCCGTGAGAGGAAGGTTAAGGCTGTATTGATGGCACCATACCCATTCTGAGAGAGCAGACTATCACACAATAGCAAACATGGAGCTGGAGTTCCAGACCACTAGCAGCACACAAACACCACTCAGCTCAGCTGGAGAAAGTCTACATCTTGTCTAACCTATTCTTAATTTCTCTTCCTTCTCCCTGTCAGTTTCATCCTGTACAGCAGGAGAATGCAGAAAGAAATTGCCAACTGAGTGCAAAAGTGAGACAGAGAGACGGAGTGAGTAGTTAAAAGGACGTTGCTTGGGGAGATCCAAGATGGCGGTGACCCAGCAAGTCTGAGTCTAAAGTGCTCCTCCCAAGACTTGGGTAAAGTGGGTCACCCACCCCCACCACACTCACCAAATCATTTATAATAGCTGTTTAATTTATTTAGTTGTTTAATATCAAATTTAAACAATCTAATCTTTAGTAAAAATGATTAAAGGTAAGGGAGCCCGCAGCTCTCAACAAGCAGGAACCCCTCCCCCACCCTCTCCAGCTGCAGCCGAGGCGTCCACAGCCGCCCCGGGGGGACTTACCTATGGTGACAAGCCTTGTAGAAATGATCTCCAAACTGGACGCGAAGGCCAGGTAAGGGTGGAATGGGCCTACCGGGTCGCAATACGCGGGCCCAGCTCGAACCAGCGCCCACGCCCGGTCCTGTTCCGGCTGCAGAGCTACAAGGAGAGGCAGATACTCCTAGAAACTTCTAGAAATCTTGGAAAAGACCCCCAAGCTATGATCTATAAAGGATCCAAGATCATGTTATTCCAGGACTTTTCCCCAGCTCTGGTCCGAAAGAGGAAGGCATTCAACGAGGCGAAGAAGCGTTTAAGGGACTTAAATATTCAGTACTCCTTACGCTACCCAGCGACACTACGCTTTAACCATGAAGGATCTGTGTATAACTTCGGATCGACAGAAAAGGCTAAGGAATTCTTGGACTCTCTTAGATAAACTGTAAGACATCATGGATGTTGGTTTGCCTTTCCCCCCGCTTTGGTTTATATTCTCCCCTTTTTTTTCTCTTATCTTACTGTTTAATATTATCATGGGGGGGTGGGGAGAGGGATTTGATTTTCTCCCCCCCCCCCCCTTGGGGTTGTTTTCTTTTATTATATGTATATATGTGGGATGTGTGTATATGTGTGTATATATATGTATGTATGTATGTGTATGTGTGTATATATATATATATATATATATATAAGCTGGGGGGTATGGTTAATGTTGGTGGGGGGAGGTGGTTACCTTATTCAATTTTACCTCTGTCTTTAGGAGCGGGGTTGTTTCTCCCTTGTTATTTTGTATTATTATATTTATATTTAATTATTATTTGTTGAGGTTGTAATTTTATAGTTATATGTTTATACATGGTATTAACATTACCAAATATATCCAGGTGTTGGTATGGGTGGGGGTAGGGTGCTCACTGTTAACTCTAGCTTTGTATTATATCTGAATTCTCCTCAGTTTATTGAGGAGCGCCTGGGTCAAGGGTGGGGCATTGGTTGGGAGAGGATATGATGGACTTTTGGAGAGGAAGTGACACTCTCTGGGAACAAGGGGGAAAATCTCCACTTAGATACGTTTTATATATTTTTTATTTAGAAATAGTTTTTTATTGTATTGTTGTGAGTGTATTAGAGAGGCTTTATTTTTGTAAATTTTATATGCTCTACACTCGGGATGTTCTGTATAGGGTTTCCCCTCCCGAGGGGTCTCGGATTTGCCCAGATGATTATGGTTGATCAGTCGGTTAAGTGGTGCACCTGGAATGTCAAGGGGAGTAATTCGCCAGTCAAAAGGAAGAAAATATTATCAAATCTTAAGAAGGAAAGAGTTGATATAGCTCTCCTACAGGATACACACCTGTCGGATAAAGAACACTTGAAATTACGACAGGGCGGATTTGATCAGGCCTTTTTTTCTTCTTTTAGCTCAAAAAGCAGGGGAGTTGTTATTCTTGTTCGGATTTCCCTTTCCCTTTCAAATTCCTAAAGCAGATAAAAGACGAATCTGGACGATATATTTTGATTAAAGCCCTCATAAATGGAGAGGAATATGGGATTTTAAATTTGTACTGCCCCCCGGCACACCCCTTTAAATTTATAACGGAAGCCTTTTCAAAATTGATGGCTTTTGGTGCCCGTCATATAATTATAGGGGGAGACTTTAATTGTATTATGGATCCGGAAATAGATAGGATTCCCAAGAGTACTGCAGGAGTATCTCCCAGATCTAGACAATTGATGGATCTGAACAAAGAATTAGGATTAGTAGATGTATGGAGATGTCTTCATCCACAGGGCAGAGATTTTTCTTTTTACTCTAATCCACATAAATGTTATACCAGAAGTGATATGTTTTTTGCCCCCTCGATTTTTTTAAATTCCATATCATCCTGTAAAATAGGTAGTATAGCAATTTCCGACCACGCTGCTGTATATATGGAAACTAAGGCGAGGAACAATGGGACATCCCCTCGGCATTGGCGTATGGACCCCTTCCTAATGAAAGATAGTAAATTTATAAAGTACTTCTCTCAAGAATTTAAAACTTTTTTAGAAATTAATTCAGGTAAGCTAGCAACCCATCAATGATGTGGGAGACCATCAAAGCTTACACGCGAGGTTTGATCATCTCCTACTCAGCGACCCAGAAGAAATTAAAGGGAGAACAACAGCGCCTGCTCAAAGCTCGCTTAAAAGCAGCTGAAACAGCATACACTGATAGACCTTCTATTATTAAATTGCAAAGGATTACGGCTCTTAGGACAGCTCTAAATACTACACTTACTCAAACAGCTAAGAGGGAAATATTATTTGCAAAACAAAGGTTATATGAATATGGCGACAAACCGGGTAGATACTTAGCATTTCTTGCAAAGAAAAAAAAGGCCCCTCAGACTATTACGTCTATCTAGGAAAGTACGGGTATTTTGACTCATGATCATAAAAAGATTAATGCGACCTTTAGAGAATTTTATTCTGAGTTATATAAATCGCAGGATTGTGAAGATAGGACGAGGAGGATGCAGTCATTTTTTAAAAATTTGACCTTTCCAGGCCTAACTCCGGAACAGGTATCGGTCCTAAATGCTCCTCTAACAGTCCAAGAAATACTTGATGCAATCAGGCAACTTCAGAGCGGTAAGGCACCGGACCCAGATGGTTTTCAAGCTGAATTCAATAAAGAATTTACAGAAATATTGGCTGGTCCACTTATGGACATGTATAATTATTCATACAGTCAGGGCTGTCTCCCGCCTTCGCTGAAAGAGGCAAATATTTCTCTTATCCTTAAAAAAGAAAAGGATCCAGAAGATCATACATCATATAGACCAATATCCTTGCTAAATGTAGATTTTAAAATCCTTTCTAAAACGTTAGCACTGAGACTAGAAAGGGTACTGCTACATATTATAAAGGAGGATCAGACGGGGTTTATTAAGGGCCGTAGATCATCCAATAATATTAGAAGGGTTTTGAATATGATTCAAGCCTGCCATCAGGGAAAGATACCAGGAGTAGTAGTCTCATTAGACGCAGAAAAGGCATTTGATAGGGTTGAATGGTCATATTTGTTTTACACATTGGAAAGGTTTGGCGTTGGACAGGTGTTTACCAAATGGGTCTCAACATTGTATAATGATCCCAAAGCAGTTGTGGTTACCAATGGATTAGGTTCGGATAGCTTCAGTGTGGGTAGGGGCTGCCGTCAGGGAGGTCCCCTCTCGCCATTGTTATTTACGCTAATAATTGAACCACTAGCAGAAGCTATACGAGCTGATCCTAATATAACGGCCCCGAGGATTGGTACAGGTAAAAATAAAATTATCCTTTATGCAGATGATGATCTTCTATTCCTCAGTAATCCTCTGATGTCCGTGCCTCGCCTAATCCAAGTTATTAATACATTAAGCGCATTCTCAGGCTATAATTGAAAAATTAATTTTTCAAAATCGGAGGCTATGCCAATGGGTGGCCTTGCTGTGACACCCCACTCAGTGGACGGATCCCTTTTTCCCTTTCGTTGGTCCCTGGTGGGTTTCTTATATTTAGGCATTTTTATTACTCCAGTATTTGGTCAGTTGTATAAGGCTAATTTTGTGCATTTACTGGAAAGGATAAGGCAGGACCTCCAGCGATGGGGAGACCTTCCAATTTCCTGGTTGGGTAGAATAGCACGAATCAAAATGAATGTCCTGCCCGTCTCCTATATCCTATGAGAATGCTTCCGGTGATGCTGCCAAGGACGGCTCTACGTAAATTATATGGCTGGCTGGGTTCCTTTATCTGGAATCATAGACGGCCCCTCATTAAGCTGAAGAAGCTACAGCTTCCACAGACAAGGGGAGGATTGGTTTTAGGAAATATCAGTTAAGTTCCCTATTAAGTTACATAGTTGATTGGGTCTTGTCTGATCCACAATCAATCTGGTTGGACATCGAGGCCTCTCAAGTAAAATACCCACTTATTAACCTTTTATTTTCAGACAAGAGGAAAATCATTACAGATCACTGTAAAAACCCTATAATACTAAACACAATTAAGGCTTGGAATATAATGCGGCAAAATGAGGGCAACTCACATAAACATCCCCCTATGCACCGATAGTGGGAGCATGGGGATTCCAACCGGGGTTTACAGATGCCACTTTTAAACTCTGGAGATCCAGGGGTATCTCATGTTTAGGGGACCTATTTAAGGATGGGGTCCTGATGTCTTTTGAACAGCTGTGTCAGAAATTCGGATTACCTAATGGAGACCTCTTTCGATATTTCCAAATTCGAGATTATATACAGAAGAAGACTACGTTATTAGATAGTCTTTATAAATCAGATAGAGAATGTAGTGTCCTACGACCAGTGGGGGTATCTTCCGTCAGTACTATTTATCATTTACTACATGATTAAGTATCGGGAGATATGGATAATCTGCTTAAAACATGGGATCAGGATTTGGGACTAGAAATCTCTATAGAAACGTGGAATGATATTTGGGAAAACGCTAGAAGAATTACTATCTGTAACAGAACCCAGGCTATCCAGCTGAGGATACTTCATAGGGCCCATATAGCACCAGTTCGACTGGCAAACTTTAAGGCAGGAGCATCTCCAATGTGTCCCAAATGCAAAATAGAGGTGGGTACTCTTGTACATTGCCTATGGACCTGTCATAAGATCTGTAGATATTGGACTAAAGTAGCAAGTACCCTGACAGAAATTTTCGGAACGGAAATTAAAGTGGACCCTGTATCTCTCCTTTTGGGCTTTTCGAACTTTCCCTCCCTGGACATGTACGGGAAGAGACTATTTTCTATTCTTTCTTTCTGTGCAAGGAAAAATATTTTGGTGAACTGGGTGGCTGAGGGCCCCCCTGGACTTTCAAATTGGCACAGATTAATTATGGAATGTATTCCCCTTGACTTCCTTACAAATATGGTGCACCGAAAGACCGAATTATTTCATAAAATATGGCAGCCCTTCTTGAATTATATGAATACAGATATTTCGGCTATCCTAACAAGGGCTTTTATTTAATTGAGATTACAAACCCGGCTGGTCCGCGGCCCCTTAGGAGAGGAATCCCACACGAATATGGGTTTTATTACATCTGATGTTAACACATTCCGAGCATGTAAGAGCCTTAAATATACACTCTGGTTAGTTGTAGGTTAGATTAGTAGATAGTTGAGTTTTATTTTTTTTTCTTTTTCGGTTTTTTTTATTCTTTTGTTAAATTTTGGCTATTGTATATTTGATTTAATTGTATATCAATGTTTATATTTGAGAGTTTTGTTTATTTTTGTAAACTTGTAAAAATGTTAAATTTCTAATAAAAATATCTATTAAAAAAAAAGGACGTTGCTTGATGAATGGGAGTGTGAGTGCGAAGCTGTGAGCAGCCTCTGGTGGCTGCAAAAGCCTACTGCACCTGGTATTCCCAGGCGGTCTCCCATCCAAGTACTAACCAGGCCTGAGTCTGCTTAGCTTCCGAGATCAGACGAGATCGGGCGTTTTCAGACTAGTATGGCCGTAGGCACTTACACCCTCCATTTATGCTTCCTTAAAGGCACACAGTACAGATACCCATTTATATTACACTCACTTTCTTCCACTTTGATCAGCAGTCAAGTGCTCAGCTTTAACACAACTTGAAATTACTCCACACTTCAACCTCATCAGGGCCCACTGACCTGCTGTGTGCCAGTAGCAGTAGGACATGGGATGAGATAGATCTGCGGCCATTCTTTTGCCAACAATAGGTCCAAAAGTGAGAGAGACTTTGAATGCAACATGTTTCCTTCCTATCGGAAAGATGTTGTGAAACTTGAAAGCGTTCAGAAAAGATTTACAAGAATGTTGCCAGGTTTGGAGGGTTTGAGCTATAGGGAGACGCTGAATAGACTGGGGCTATTTTCCCTGGAGTGTCAGAGGCTGAGGGGGTGACCTTATAGAGGTTTATAAAATCATGAGGGGCATAGATAGGGTAAATAGACAAAGTCTTTTCCCTGGGGTAGGGGAGTCCAGACCTAGAGGGCATAGGTTTAGGATGAGAGGGGAAAGATATCAAAGAGACCTGAGGGGCGACATTTTCACGTACAGGGTGGTACGTGTATGGAATGAGCTGCCAGAGGAAGTGGTGGAGCTGGTACAATTGCAACATTTAAAAGGCATTTGGATGGGTACATGAATAGGAAGGGTTTGGAGGGATATGGGCCAGGTGCTGGCAGGTGGGACTAGATTGGGTTGGGATATCTGGTCGGCATGGACAGGTTGGACCGAAGGGTCTGTTTCCATCCTGTACATCTCTGTGACTCTATGACTCCTGTTACAATTGTTAACTGATAGATACTGCCGGACAAGCAATTGTTTTCTATTAACTGTAATCGAAACTGCATTGTCTTCTAATTAACATTACACTGCTGTACCCCTATAAAACTAACTGGACATACTGCTCGGGGAGGAGAATCCATGACTTAACTGCGCAAAGTGTCTGTAATGTATCAGCCCAGTCAATTTCTCCGACCCCACAATATAGTGAGAAATAAACCAGTGTTCGTCAATTTCACAAGATCAGTGTGTGGCCTTTATTTGTAATTGGCCAATTCTCCAACAGCAAGAGTATTTAATTTCCTGTCTGTATCAGTGGGTCAGCTTCCTGCTGCCTCAGCTCATCTGCTGCTCAGCTTTTATTAATAAACCCTTTATTAATAATTACAGCTTTTGCCGAGACAGGATTCAGGGTGACCTGATAGAGATGATCAGGATTATGGAGCTTTCTAACAAAGTGAATTGTGCAAGGTTGTTTCCGCTAAGCCAATATTGTACGTGCTCAGATTTCAGACAATCGTAAAAACTAGACTGTAGAATAGTGTCATACAGCACAGAAACAAACCCTTCAGCCCAATTTGTCCATGCCAGACAGATATCCTAAATTAATTTTGTCCCATTGCCAGCAATTGACCTATATTACTCTAAATCCTTCCTATTCACATACCCATCGAGATGCCTTTTAAATGTTGTTATTGTACCAGCCTCCACCACTTCCTCTGCCAATTCATTCCATACATGGACCATCCTCTGCACGAAAACGCTGCCCCACACATACCTTTTAAATCTTTTCCCCCTCACCTTAAACCTATGCCTTTTAAGTTTTGAACTTCCACCACTCTAGGGGTAAAGACATTGTCTATTCACCCTGTCCATGCCATTCATGATTTTATAAACCTCTATAAGGTCACCCCTCAGCCTCCGACGCTCCAGGGAAAACAACCCTAGCCTATTCAGCCTCTCCCTATAGCTCAAACCCTCTAATCCTGGCAACATCTTTGTAAATCTTTTCTGAACCCTTTCAAGTTTCACAACATCTTTCCTATAGAAGGGGGAGACCAGAATTGGACACAATATTCCAACAGTGGCCTAACCAATGTCCTGTACAGCTGCAACATGACCTCCCAACTCCTGTACTCAATACTCTGACCAAGAAAGGAAAGCATACCAAACGCCTTCTTCACTATCTTATCTACCTGCACCTCTACTTTCAAGGAACCATGAACCTGCGCTCCAAGGTCTCTTTGTTCAGCAACACTCCCCAGGACTTTACTGTTAAGTGTATTAGTCCTGCCCTGATTTGCCTTTCCAAAATGCAGCACCTCACATTTATCTAAATTCATCTGCCATTCCTCAGCCCAGCGGCCTGTCTGATCAAAGTTCAGTTGTACTCTTCACCGTCCACTGAAACTCCATCTGATGTCATCTGCAAACTTACCAACCATTCCTCGTATGTTCACATCCAAATCATTTCTATAAATGAGAAAAAGCAGTGGACCCAGCACCGATTCTCCCAACACCTCGCTGGCTACAAAGGTTTTTTTTTTCCGCAGAAAGGTGCCAAACTGTTGAATTCTCTGCTGGAAGCTGATGACAGAGTGAATGTGCACTTGTTCAAAGAATATTGGATGCTTAAGAATGTAAGGGTCTGGGGGAGAGATGGTGAGTGGGATTCAAAAGAACATTAAAGGAGAGGAGGTTAAAAGTAGAGGAGCTTTAAGAAGACAGTGGTGAGCAGGACTGGGCATCGGATTAAGTGATTGATGTGGAGAGAAATACAAGCTAAACCTGGAAGGGGTGGAATGGCCACAATGTGCTGGAACATTCTATGATTTCATGCTTGGCACAGGCAGATTCCCAGCCACACCAGCAACCTGCATTGCTTCTTGCAATGTTTAAAAATAAAATGCTGCACCCCCACTGTTTCATAGAATACACGAAGAACCTACTTGGTGAACAGATATTTGACATCTTGCAGCCAGGAGGTCCTGGATTCGGCCGAGTCTGTGCGCTGTTCGGAAGCTCCCCGTGGAGGGTTCGGAACGAAGAGAATGAGCAAGATGAGAACCACCAGTCCTACACACGGGGTCACCTGGGGAAGGGAGCAAATTGAATGTACTGCCCACTTAAATATTTCAAACCAATTCGGAAATCAGTGTCAATGGTTGTTTTTTCAAATCTACAATTACAGATACAGCAGGATATTTCCGTGAGGATGATTTAAACCTAGAGTGATGCCTAGTGGACAACTATCCCAGAATGTATGCCCAAGAATTTTGTCTCACATTTCTGGCTCAGCTCGCCCCAGACTAGAGATGGAGCAGGATCAGCATTGTTGTTTGGGTAACGATCACCTGATTCACTCGGTGTTCCTCATTCCTGTTTTGCTAGTGTCACTGAGGAGAAGACAGTGTACGAGGCTACATTCAGACAACATATAGAATGCTTTCACGTGAACATATTCATAGGTACCTGTTCCCTTTGACATATACCGACTGTGCCTGCACCAAGTCAGGCCCCAGCTCAGTGTTAACCAGCTTGTTGTGAGACTTGTCGAAGTCTGACACAATGTCTACCCTCTCCCTCAATGTTGGGGTGTCCTTGCAGCCAATAGTTCACATAAGGAGTGGTTTTGTTATTTAGTATAACCTACATCACACATTGGGCACTCCCAATTAGAGGGAATAAAGGGTCCACTTCCTCAAGATTGTGCTGACAATAAAGCAAAATGGCCAACAGCAAATCAACAGCTTATATTCTTGGTCTAATTCTGCTGCAGAGAATACTTACAGAGAGAAGGGAAGCACTAATGTTATCTGTGAAACTATTCATTGTAGCTTAATCTTACACCAGACTCTGGGAGAGAGAGGGCAAGATCATGTGACATTGCATCATTTCCTGTACATGACTTTATTAGCATATCACAGCCTGAATTATAACTTTATACAAGATGTTATATCTCTCTCAATTTCTACATTTGATATTAGTGGAGTTGACAATTGAGGGAGATAGGATAAAGCCTGCCAATTCACATCGGCAAGTACAGGGATTGGGGATGCCATGTTACAGCTGAACAAGGTAAGGCCACGTTTGGAATACTGGGTACAATTCTGGTCCTCCTGCTGTACAGTGTTATTAAACTGAAAAGGGAGCAAAAAGGTTTACAAGGATGTCACTGAGACTGGAAGGTTTGAGTTATGAGGAGAGGCTGAATAGGCTGAGAGGTGGCATTATAGAGGTTTATAAAATCATGAGGGGTATGAATAGGGTGAATAGACAAAGTCTTTTCCCCAGGGCAGAGAAGTCCAAAACTAGAGAGCATAGGTTTAAAGTAAGGGGGAAACATTGAGGTAGCTGATAGAAACAGAAACTGGGAACAGACCATTCAGCCCTTCAAGCCTGCTCTGCCATTCCATACTATCATGGACAATCACCTGCTGCAATGCCATATTCCAGCTTCCTCCCCTCAGTCCTTGATGCCTTTTAAAATCTAAAAGTTAATCTCTTTTTTGAATATACTCAGTGGCTTGGCCTCCACTATCCTCTCAGCGAAGAAATGTTTTCTCATCTCAGCCCCAAATCATAGAATCCCTTCAATGTGGGAGCATTGGCCATTTGGCCCATCGATTCCACACTGATGCTGTGAAGAGCATCCCACCCAGACCCACCTCCCCATCCTATTCCCTGCATTTCCCATGGCCAATCCCATAGCCTGCTTATCTCTAGGCACTATGAGCGATTTATCATGGCTAATCCACCTAACCTACACATCTTTGAACTGTGGGAGGAAACCCATACAGACCTAGGGAGAATGTACAAACTCCACACAAACATTCACCCGAGACTGGAATCAAACCCAGGTTCCTGGCGCTACAAGGCAACAGTGCTGGCAACTGAGCCACCGTGCCATCCATGGTCTACCCCATAACCTGAGACTGTGAACCCTGGTTCTCGACACCCCAACCAGGGAAAATACCCTCCCTGCATTTAGTCTGCCTAGCCCTGTTAGAATTTTACATGTTTCAATCAGACTCTCTCTCCTCCTCCTAAACTCTAATGAATGCAGGCTTAGTCCAACCAATCTCTCCTGCCAGTCCTGCCATCCCCGGTATCAACCTAGTGAATCTCCATTGCACTCTCTCTACGGCCAGTATATTCTTCTTTGGATATGGAGACCACAATACTCCAGATGTGGTCCCACCAAGGCCCTGGATAGCGAGAATGGTGGAGCAGGCCCGATGGGCTGAATGGTCTCCTCCTGCTCCTACATTCCCATTTTAGCCCTATGGACAAAATCAACTTTAATCCATTGAGTTTCCACTTCAATATTCCTGTGCTCCCTGAAGGGTCTCTGCACCTGGGTGATGGATCGGATTGAGGATTCCCCTCTCTTGGAGGCAATTTGTTAATTTTACTGAGTAAAGGCCGAAGTCCTGTAAGGATTATACCATGTCAGTAACCACTGATTACAAATTTGGTCTTACCCTCATTGACCAGTGCCAGTCCCCGGATAGTTTCATTACACCGGATCCAAGTATATACCCCAGACCACTGCAACAGAACAAATAAAACACAGTTTCACTCTGTATTATCTCAATATTTCAACTCAACAAAGTTCATTCAGTACTACTGACCTGTAGTGATTGTAACAAGGTCAGCTAGGTCAGTCTCTTGAATGAGTTCCTTGGTCCAATCAGGGAGCCCTGGCTGACAGAGAGAAACAGGAGTATTCCCCACCCAACACCCACTCTCCCCTCCCACCAGCCCACCTTCACTTTTTCACATAAGCATTGCCTTTGAGGCTTTGTTTGTTAATGTTTCGCTCGCCACATGGGTGGTTTCCTGGTTGCAGAGAATATAGAATAAAGTATTCGCACAACGGTGGCTCTTTTTACTGTGTGACTACACATACACGCACAGCCACTGGTGATTTGGGGAAAATATTTTTAAAAAACAAACAGGAGTGTCAGAAAGAGTCCTCACTCTCAGGGCTGGCTCCAAGAAAAAAGAAAAGGAGAAACCAAATGGTGTGTCGGGGGTTCTGTTCTCTCTCCGAGCGGGCGGGGTCAGCGGCATGTATTTTGCACATGTAGGTAAAGGGTGTCTTGGTGACAGGACTTCGTAAAGTGATTTCAGACCTTTGCCTGACCCAATTCTGCCACATGACTCCTCCCAGCTTACATCAGTTGTTTCAATGGCAAAGCACTGGACTCCACCTGAATCTGAGCTCATTAACAAATATGTTTTTTTTTCTTTGAATGTTTACGACGCTCACAAATATAGCCTCTTGGTCAATGATGCCAGTCATGATAACCATCACCGTTACCCTCAGTCTCTTAAAGTCACTGACTGGGGACAGCATTGATTAGGGTGGCATAGTGGCTCAGTGGTTATCACTGCTGCCTCACAGCATCAGGGTCCCAGGTTCGATTCCAGCCATGGGTGAATGTCTGTGTGGAGTTTGCACATTCTCCCTGTGTCTGTGTGGGTTTGCTCCGGTTTCCTCCCACAGTCCAAAAAATGTGCAGGTTAGGGGAATTGGTCACGCATAGGGCTCATGGATGTGTAGGTTAGGTGCATTAGTCAGGGGGAATGGGTCTGGGTGGGTTACTCTTCGGAGGGTCGGTGTGGACTTGTTGGGCCTGTTTCCTGACTGTAGGGATTCTATGAAAACTTCATCAACCAATGCAGCTAATTCTAATTAAAGGACTTAAACATATCTCACTGCTTGTTGGAAATAGATTCACTGTCCTATATATCCACCAAGATCCCAGGACTTCAACGGTAGACCAGTGATGCCTATATTTTATCTATGGAGTGATCTTACAGAGGTTTATAAAATCATAAGGGGCAAAGATAAGGTGAATAGCCAAGGTCTTTTCCCCAGGATTGGGGAGTCCAAAACGAGAGAGTATAGGTTTAAGGTCAAAGGGGAAAAATTTAATAGGAGCGCCAGGGGCAACCTTTTCACACAGGGTGGTGCGTATAAGGAACGAGTTGCCTGAGGAAGTAATAGAGATGAGTACAATGGCAACATTTAAAAGACGTTTGGACAGGTGCATGCATAGGCAAGGTTAAGAGGGATATGAGTCAAAACGTAGGGGTCTGGAAAAGCACAGCAGGTCAGGCAGCATCCAAGGAGTAGGAGAGTCAACGTATCGGGCATAAGCCCTCCGTCAGGAATGTGGGGTTCTTCCTCCAGTAGTTGGGTGGTTTGGATTTGGCAGTGGAGGAATCCCAGGACTTGAAAGTTCTTGGCGGAGTGGAAGGCGACTAGAGGAAGAATGCCTCAGCTCCCGCATTGGGACCCTTCAACCATACAGCATCAACATTGACTTCACTAATTTCCAAATCTTCCCTCCCCCCCATCTTATCCCAGATCCAACCCTCCAACTTAGCACTGCCCTCCTGACCTGTCTTACCTGTCCATTTTCCTTCGCACCTACCCACTCTGCCCTCCCTTCCAACCTATCACTATCATCCCCCCACCTGCATCTACTTATTGCCTTCCCAGCTACCATTAGCCCCACCCTCCAATTTATCTCTCATCCCCCTACCCCCAAAGCATTCCTAAAGGGCTCATGTCCGAAACATCAATTCTCCTGCTCCTCGGATGCTGCCTGACTTGCTGTGCTTTTCCAGGACTGCATCTGCAGTCCTCACTCTCTCTTTATAGGCATATGGTCCAAACGCAGGTAAATGGGACTAATTCAGTTCAAGAAACGCAGGCAGCATGGACGGGTTGGGCTGAAGGACCTGGTTCTATCCTGTATGACTATTTTTGGTTGACACCATTTTACGGAATGAATCATAGTCACATGTTTTGTTGAAAATTAACCTCTACGAAAACTATGATAAACCAGAAATTGTTTCAGATCTCCAGAGTCTGCAGTTCTTTATTTTACATTTGTATGTAAATCCTTCTATCTGCTTATTTTGTTTAAATCTTTAAAACGTTTGAGATGAAGAAAAGTGCTTGAACTACGAGGAGATTTTCTATTTGGCTGTGTCTCAATACTGAGCTGACATCCATCGGGGATACTCACTGGTTGGGAATGTCCCCATTGTCAAAGAGATGGAGACACCTTGGAGACAGCTCCATGAGAAACTATTCACCAAAAGATTAAAAACTGTGAAGAATATAACAAGAAACTAACTCAGCTCTCTTGCCCATTGATTTGGGATTTGAGTTAGGACCTGCCCTCAAGCAAGACACAGAGCACAGGACGCAGTCAGCACTGACTGACAGAGCAGTACGTTTCCATGTTGTTGTTGATCATAAATTGTTTTTCTAAGGAGTTGAGTGTTATACCATAGAAAACACAATACGTTATTGACCTCTCTAAGATCATGGAGAGGCATTACAAAGTAAATACAGGTTGCGTCCCATCAAAATACATTCTCATTTGATCATGGAACTTTGAAGTAATGAAGGTGATTACATCGGACAGGCAGCACAAAAACAGGCCATTCAGCCCACTAGCTCATACTGAATGCTCCAATCAAGTCTCATTCCATCTTTTAAGTTTGCCATTATGACTCTTTTCTCCCTCATGTGCTGCTCTACTTTAGTCTTAATTAGATCTGTGCTGTTAATTTCAACCACTCACTGTGGTAGAGAGTTCAACGTTCTGACCAATTTTTGACCCTCCTTGGTAATAATCTTACAAATGGCGAATCCCTACAGTGTGGAAGCAGGCCATTCAGCCCATCGAGTCCACACCGACTTTCCAAGGAGCAACCCACCTAGAACCACTCCCCTACCCAATTCGTGTAACCCTGCATTCCTCATGGCCAGTCCACCTAACCTGCACTTTCCTGGACATTATGGGCAATTTGACATGGCCAATACGTCTAACCTGCACAGCTTTGGACTGTGGGAGGAAACCGGAGCACCCGGAGGAAACTCATGCAGAGAATGTGCAAACTGCACACAGACAGTCACCTGAGGGTGGAATCAAAGCCAGTGCCTGGTACTGTGAGGCAGCAGCATTAATCACTGAGCCAGTGTGCCACCCTTCTGATGCTTTCTCTCGTCACTTTAGAGGGTGTATCAGAAGCAGCCAGCAATCGTCGATCATTTTGAATTTGTAGATCTGTAGTGGAGTATGAGTGAGCCTGTGGGAAGGGGGCGAGCTCAGTCTGGGTGCAGGTCTAGACACACCTCCCATTTAAAATCATGGTGTTACCATTGTCCTGTGAAGAGGTGGGTGGTTGCCTCCAAGTGTTTGAATGGTGAGCCAGACTGGTGCCATGTTACCCTTTCCCATCTGTCCTGGTGGGCACCCATCAGCAAAAGTCACATTGGTTAAAACAATTCCCCACTACCTCTGGTTATTCTGCCGAATTGAGGAATGCAGCTATGCTGTGAGAATCTTCTGGAAGGTTCGGTGGCTCCAGCTGTTGGAGTCCAAGCCAATTTGTCATTTTTAATCCCAAAGAGATGTTAGAAACACAGAAAATAAGAGTAGGCCATTCAGCCCCTCCGGCCTGCTCCATTAAAATCCTGGCCGATCAGCCATCTCAGTACCCTGTCACTGCTTTCTCCCCCATACCTACTAGCCCTATGATCTATATCTAACTCCTTCTTAAGAGTATTCAATGTTTTAGCCTGAACTGTTTTCTGTAGAAGTGAATTCCACAGGTTCACCATCCTCAGAGTGAAAACTGAGGTCTGGTGATCCCTGGTTCTGGATTCCTGGGAACATCCTTCTACCTCGTCCTGTTAAGAGTTTTATAGGTTTTGACCGACACACCTTGAAATCATTAAAATGATTGTTATCATACACTCAGTATTACAGAGACGGGAAAATGCATCATGAACACACATACCTTCCCACTGGGATGGCAATGTAGAAGATGGAGATCATCAAGGTCCTTGCATCATCCACAAAGAGGTCAGCAATGATAGTGGGGGCAATGGTGGAGTAACTGGCTTCTCCAACACCAACCAACGCTCGGCACAAGATCAGCACCCAGAAATACTAAAGAGAAAAATCATTGAGATGTGATGGTGGGTAGGTGGAAGTTAAAGACATAGCCGCAGACTTTGCTCGGCATGGCCAGTTGTGGTGAGTGAACGAACTGCCGCTTCCTCCTCTGAACTCCCACAGCTCAATCCACACACTGACGTGAAATGAATCCAGCAGTTCCAACAGGCAGCAACGCACAATCAAACTACATGCAAACTGATATTAATCTGGGAATGAAAGCAGGTGGCCAAAATGTGTGACAGGATGTGGCAGAGAATGGAGGAAGAATAGTGCAGCTGAAACTAGAAGTAATAAAGTCACTATAGTCTTACCAGACCATAGGACTGCTCTCTTGTTGGAGAGAGAGAGACGACTGGTGGTGGTTTAACCTGAGGGTCACTACACCTCAGGCAAAGGGCGAGGTTGAGAAGGAGAGTCCTTCACAGTAACCTCAGTTGGTGTGGGGATTGAAACAAAACTGTTGGCATCGGAAAAGAGTGAACTGACCCCAAGTAAGTAATAAGTGGTTTAAGAAGTCAAAGCTTAAGGCTTTTTATCTGAAAGCATACAACACTTAGAGTCACAGAGTCACAGAGATGTACAGCATGGAAACAGACCCTTCGGTCCAACCTGTCCATGCCGACCAGATATCCCAACGCAATCTAGACCCACCTGCCAGCACCTGGCCCATATCCCTCCAAACCCTTCCTATTCATATACCCATAACTGTGCAGGTTCTCTCTCTCTCTCTCTCTCTCTCTCTCTCTCTCTCTCTCTCCTGCAATGACCTCACCATTTGTTACAAGACAAACCAATTAAAGGCACAAATAGAAATAAATGAATACAACTTGATAGCTATTGCAAAGACATTGGAGCAAGGTGTCGGAGACTGGGAACTCAGTATTCAACAGAAGGGTAGGCAAAAAAGAGTAAGTAAAGAAGGTGAAGTAGCTTTTTAATTAGAGAGTGTGAATAGTGATGTAGATGCAATAGAGCTTGATGTGGAATCAATTTGGGTGAAGTAAGGAATAGCAAGGGAAAGAAGTTATTCTATAGACCCCAAATAGATATCTTGCTGTAAGAAAGAGAATTAATTACGAATTAATGGAGGGGTGACCAAAGGGCATTACAATTGTTGTGGGTGATAATAATGCAAATATTGTCTGGACAAATCAGATGGACGAGGGTGACATGGAAGACAAATTTGTAGGGTGCGTCAGAAACGGGTTTCTCAAAACTGTACATTGCAAAACCTGCATGGATTATTTTTGATCTAGCAACACTATAAATATATATCTCAAAGATAAGAGATAAGTAACATGTAAATGGGAGAAAAGATCTTTTAATAGTTTCTGCTATGAGAGACAAAGTATTTGATAAACTAATCGGACAAAAAAGTCTCTCGGACCTGATGCCCTGTATCCAAGTGTTTTAAAGGAAATGGCTGCAGAGATTGGGGAAAATGTTCCAGAACTCACTGCATTCTGGGTATGTTCCAACTGACTGGCAAACTACCAATGTGACAGCCCTGTTTACAGCAGGATGGAGGTAGAAAGTAGCAAACTATCAGCCTCTGTGCCTAACATCTATGATGCAGCTCAGTGGTTAACACGGCTGCCTCACGGCGTCAGGGACCCAGGTCTGTGTGAAGTTTACACATTCTCCTCGTGTCTGTGTGGGTTCCCTCTGGGTGCACCACCTTCCTCCCACAGTCCAAAGATGTGCAGGTTAGGTGAATTGGTCATGCTACATTGCCCCATCGTGTCCAGGGATGTGCAGGCTAGGTGGACTAGCCATGGGAAATGCAACGTTATTAGGGATGCTCTTTGGAGGATCGGTGTGGACTCAACGGGCTGAATGGCCTGCTTCCACACTGTATGATCATTGGGGAAAACACTGGGCCCATTAATACGAAAGAAATAGCAGGACATTTCAAAAAGCTTAACACAATCAAACAGCATCAAGATTTTGTGAGATGGAAATTTGCTAAGAGATCTTTGAGGTTTTAAGAAGCAAGAGTTATTCAGGGGGAATCAATAGATGTAGTTTATTTGGATTTTCAAAAGACATTCAATAAGGTGCCAAACAAAAGGTCATTTTGATCTTTTGGTAAATCTTTGTTGCACAAGATGGGAGCTCGTAGTATTGAGGGTAACGTATCAACACCAATTGAGGATTAGTTCACACATGGAAGGAAGAGAGTTGAGATTAATATGTCTTTTTCAGGTTTGAGAGACTTAACTAGTGGACTGGCACAAGGATCAGTCCTAAGGCCTCAATTATTGGGGAGACCGGCCGCCTACTCGCAGAGCGCTTCAGAGAATATCTCCGGGACACCCGCACCAATCAACCCCACTGCCCCGTGGCCGAACATATCAATTCCTCCTCCCACTCTGCCGAGGATATGCAGGTCATGCATCTCCTCTACCACCACTCCTTCACCACCGACACCTGGAAGAAGCCTCAGAACCCTTCAACCCCAGGGCATCAATGTGGACTTCACCAGTTTCCTCATTTCCCCTCCCCCCATCTTACACCAGTTCCAACCTTCCAGCTCAGCACCGTCCTCATGACCTGCCTCATCTGTCTATCTTCCTTCCCACCTATCCGCTCCACCCTCCTCTCTGACCTATCACCTTTACCCCCACCTCCATCCACTTATTGTACTCTCAGCTACCTTCCTCCCCAGCCCCACTCCTTCCCCCCATTTATCTCTCCACCCCTGAGGTTGCCAGCCCCATTCCTGATGAAGGGCTTTTGCCCGAAACATCAATTTTCCTGCTCCTCGGATGCTGCCTGACCTGCTGTGCTTTTCCAGCACCACTCTAATCTTGACTCAATTATTTACTGTTTACATGAATGACTTGGAGGAGGGAACAGAATGTAGTGTATCCAAATTTGCTGCTGATATAAATACAGGCAGGAACAGATGTTGTGACAGCATCAGGAATCCACAAGGGGATATAGATAGATTGGGCAAAAACAGTGCTGATGGAGTTTAGTGTTGGAAAGTGTGAGTTTCTTCAGAAAGAATCAAAATGCAGACTCTTACAAAAATGGAGTGAGACACCAAAAAAGTGCAGTGCAGTGGGACCTGAGCGTTCTTGTCCATCAAATACCAACAGTTAGCATGCAGGTGCAGCAAATAATTGAGAAATCAAATGGAGTTCCAGCCTGTATTGCAAGGAGCTTGGAGTTTAAAACTAGGGAAGTCTTGTTCCAGACAGGATGAGGTTGGTGAGGTCACACCTGATATACTGTGCACGGTTTTGGTCCCATGTTTAAGAAGTTCGTACTGGAGGCTGTTCCAAAGTGATTCAATATAATAATTCCTGGGATGAAGCAACTGACTTGTCAAGAATGGCTCAACAGGTTAGGCTTTTATTCGTTAGAACTTAGAAGAATAAGGGTTAATCTTATTGTAACAAACAAGATTCTGGGTGGTTTGACAAGTTAGATGGCGAGAAGATGTTTCCACTAGTGAGGGAATTTCGAACTACCAACAAAGGAAGTTATTTTCTGGAATTCTCTACCCCAGAGAGTTGTGAAAGTCTAAATCACTGAAAGTGTTGAAAGAGGAGCTAGATGTATTTTTGAAAACTTGGGCCGTTGAGGGCAATGGTGAGCTGATACACAAGAGGAGTTGAGGACTGGGATAGATCAGCCAGGAATTTGCTAAGTAGCAGGTAAGGCTTGAGGGGCTGAATGGTCTACTATTGCTTTAATTCTTATGTTCTTACGAGTCACAACCAAGAAATAGTTAACAGATGGTTGCCGATTAGCAAATGCTGAGCATCAGCTACTTCCAATCTGCATTAATGACTTAGAGAGTAATGTATCCACATTTGCCAATGATAAAAAGTTAGATAGGATAGTGAACAGTGAAGAGTACATAACAGTCCACAAAGGTGGGTTAAGGAAGTGGGCAAAATGGTATGAGATGGAATATAATATGTAGGGAAGGTGAGCTTAATCACTTTGAAGTACAGTAAACCTAACATTTTTAAACAGTGGAAACTTTTTCAACACTGGGAACCAAAGCAATTCTTCTGTGCCGGTAACAGAAAATCAGCACACAGCGCAAGGAATTAGGAAGTCAAATGGCAAGTTGTGTTTCATATCAAGGATGTACAGTACAAAAGGAAGGAAGTCCTGCTAAAGTTGTGCAGGACTTCAGTGAGACCACAGCCGGAGTACATTGCATAGTTTTGCTCGTCATAAAAGTCATACAGCATGGAAACTAAACCTCCGGTGCAACCAGTCCATGTTCCCAAACTAAACTAGTCCCACCTGCCTGCCCTGGCCCATATCGCTCCAAATCTTTCCTATTCATGTATTAATCCAAATGTCTTTTAAATGTTGTAACTGTACCTATATCTACCAGTTTCTCTGGCAGTTCATTCCACACACGAACCACCCTGTTTTAAAAAAAAGTTGCCCCGCATGTTCTTTTTAAATCTTTCTCCTCTCGCCTTAAAAGTATGTGCCCTAGTTCTGAACTCCCTCACCCTAGGGAGAAGACCCATGTCATTCAACTTTATTAATGCCTCTCATGATTTTATAAACCTCAATAAGATCACCCCTCAACATTCTATGCTCTAGTGAAAGAAGTCCTAGCCTTTCCAGTCTATTTTTATATCTCAAACTCTCCATTCCCAGCAACATTTCAAAGCAATATACTTCGTTTAGAGGTGGTAGAACTAGGTTTACCAGGGTTTATCCTGGTTGTTCCTATGATGGAGGCTGAGTAAGTTGGGCCAACAATTTCTGCAGTTCAGACAAGGAAGGGTGGTATCATGTAAGATTCTGGTGAGGCTGACAAGGTATATCCTGAGACACAATCTTCTCTGCAGGGGAATCTTGAACACAAGGCACAGCTAAGGAGGAGATCATATAGGACTGAGATGGAGAGAAATTTCTTAAGTTGTGATTCTTTACAAGTCTTTACCCTAGAGTGTTGTGGATGCTCCATTAGTGAACATATTTAAATCGGAGACAGTTTTTTAAAAATCTCGCTTAAGGACCTAAAGCAAAGAGTGGGTGCGTGGAATGCACTGCCAGCGGTGGTAGTAGAGTCAGAGGCATTAGGAACAGTTAAGTGACTGCTGGACAACCACATGGACTGCAGTAAATGGAGGGGTGTGTAGGCTAGGTTGATCTTAGAGTAAGATAAATGCTCGGCACTGCATCATGGGCCAAAGGGCCTGTACTGTGCTGTACTGTTCTATGTTCTATGGCACAGGAATCGTAGTAAGCTGTGTGGACCCGCTGATCTCCTGTGCCAATCTGATTATTGACCTTAGTTCCATCTTTCTCTCCCATTCCCATATTTCTTGTGTTCCCCAGAAAGGTTAAACATCCACATTTAGGGAATTTATCAGATCCTGAGGTTTTGGAACGGTTTCAGTCTCTTAGATTTCCTGATTATTTGCTGATATTAATTATTTTAGATATTAATTAAATCCCTAGCTATAAACATCCCATTGATTCACCTTGATTTCAGGTGTGTAATTTATCTCTTCCATTATGAAGACAGACAAAATATTTGTCCGCCATCTCTATCATTTCCTCCTTCGCCAGGAATTTTCACTTCCAATGGTCCAATATTTACTTTAGCTACTCTCCTCCTTCTTATTTACCAATTAAAATTCTTCCTATCATTTGTGATTTGTCTGGCCAGATTATACCCTCCTATTCTACAATTTCCCTTTTTATCAACTTTTGGTCACTCTTTATCAGTCTATACATTTTTTTTATTTCCAAGCATGACAGCTTGGTATGCCAACTACTCTGCCCAAGACCAGAAGAAATTACAGAGTAGTGAACGCAGTCCAGTCCATTATACAAACTAGCCGTCCTTTCATTGACTCAGTTTATACTTCCTACTGCCTTGGTAAAGCAACCAACATAATCAAACCCCTCCCACCCTGGTTATATTCTCTTCCATCAGGCAGGAGATACAAAAGTTTGAAAACACGTACTAACAGATTCAAGAACAGCTTCTTCCCCGTAAGTTATCAGACATGTGAACAGACCTCTCATATGTTACAGGTGATCGTTCTCTGCACCTTCTCTTTGGCTGTAACGGTATATTCTGCATTCTGTTCTGTTAGCCTGATGTACTTATGATTTGCCTGAACAGGCCCAAAACAATATTTTTCACTGTATTTTGGTACATGTGGCAATAATAAAGCAAATCAAATTTATAGCAGCCAGTTTTTAAAGCAAAAACTGGTTGGCAGTCATGGTAGGCAAGTGCACATAGGAATATCGAAAACGCTAATACAAAGGATTTCATTCACTGTCTCAAACCTTAACGAGTAATTCATTAAAATAAAAGTAAGTTGGCATACAGACTTAGTGACGAAGGATCCTGCCAGTGTCACGGCGCACCAAATGAGTATTCCAACGAACATGAGGACTTTCCTGTTGTACCGATCACCCAGGTAACCAAACAAAGGAGCCAATATCATGTAGCTGCAGATGAAGACTGAACATAACAAGCAAGTCAATGATAAAACAGTCATCTCAACATCTGGCCAACAAATTGCAGATCAGCGACGGCACAGCATCTGTACGCAACATGTCCAAATATCTTGCCACCTTCAGGGATAAGGCTGTGGCTCAGATATAGAACTCTGACCCCTGAACAAAAAGGATCTGGGTTCGACTTCCACTCGAGGGAGTCGAGCATGTTATCTAAGCTGTGCAGAACTGAGAAGGTGCTGCATTGATGGAGAACTGAGGGGGTGCTGAATTGATGGAGAACTGAGGGGGTGCTGCATTGATGGAGAACTGAGGGGGTGCTGCATTGATGGAGAACTGAACGGGTGCTGCATTGATGGAGAACTGAGGGGGTGCTGCATTGATGGAGAACTGAGGGGGTACTGAATTGATGGAGAACTGAGGGGGTGCTGCATTGATGGAGAACTGAGGGGGTACTGAATTGATGGAGAACTGAACGGGTGCTGCATTGATGGAGAACTGAGGGGGTGCTGCATTGATGGAGAACTGAGGGGGTGCTGCATTGATGGAGAACTGAGGGGGTGCTGCATTGATGGAGATGCTACCTTTCAGACTCGGTGCTTCATTGAGACAGAATACTGCGGGTGCTCGAGCACTGAAGAGTTGTACAGAAATTGAGATGTTTCCCTGGCCACAGATATGACCAGACCTGCTGAGTTTCTCCAGCTTTTTTTTTAAAACATTGGACTGAGGTCCTGCCTGATATCAAAACATTCCCTGGCCTCTACTTTGGGGAAAAGCAGGGAGTCCTCTCTCAAACATGAGTGAAGCAGTGATGTTTGGTGTGTGTGTGTATGTGTGTGTATGTATGTGTGTGTATGTATGTGTGTGTATATGTGTGTGTGTGTGTGTGTGTGTGTGTGTGTGTGTGTGTGGTGTGGTGTGTGTGTGTGTGTTTGTGAGAGAGATTACAGAATGGAAGTTAACTGCCATGCTTCCCTTCATTGTAAAGCTGACTATACAAGTAGTTGTAAAATAGTTTGAAACAACCCGAGGCTCTCTCAGGTGCTATATAAATGAAAGTTTTGTTTCCTTTCATTCAATAGATAACAGTTGACCAATAGAAGGAGGCCATTTCAGAACTAATCCCATTTATCATTGTCCCACATTCTTCCCTTAGCTGTATATTTTCCTCCACTTATCCAACTTTTTCTTAGAAAACACAAAGGTCCTGAATCATAGAATTTTACAATACAGAAGAGGCCATTTGACCCGTTGTGTCAGTACTGGCTCTTGATAGAGCTACCCATTCTGGATCAGTGGTGCTGGAAGAGCACAGCAATTCAGGCAGCATCCGAAGACAGGCAAAATCGACGTTTCAGGCAAAAGCCCTTCATCAGGAATAAAGGCAGAGAGCCTGAAGCATGGAGAGATAAGCTAGAGGAGGGTGGGGGTGGGGAGAGAGTAGCATAGAGTACAATAGGTAGGTGGGGAAGGAGATGAAGGTGATAGGTCAGGGAGGAGAGGGTGGAGTGGATAGGTGGAAAAGGAGCTGGGCAGGTCGGACAAGTCCGGACAGGTCGAGTTACTGGAGGTTAGAAACTAGGATGAGGTGGGGGGAGGGGAAATGAGGAAACTGTTGAAATCCACATTGATGCCCTGGGGTTGAAGTGTTCCGAGGCGGAAGATGAGGCGTTCTTCCTCCAGGCGTCTGGTGGTGAGGGAGCGGCGGTGGAGGAGGCCCAGCACCTCCATATCCTCGGCAGAGTGGGAGGGGGAGTTGAAATGTTGAGCCACTGGGCGATTTGGTTGATTTATGCGAGTGTCTCTGAGATGTTCCCTAAAGCGCTCTGCTAGGAGGCGTCCAGTCTCCCCAATGTAGAGGAGACCGCATCGGGAGCAACGGATACAATAGATGATATTAGTGGATGTGCAGGTAAAACTTTGATGGATGTGGAAGGCTCCTTTAGGGCCTTGGATGGAGGTGAGGGAGGAGGCGTGGGCACAGGTTTTACAGTTCCTGCGGTGGCAGGGGAAAGTGCCAGGATGGGAGCGTGGGTCGTAGGGGGGCGTGGACCTGACCAGGTAGAACGGAGGGAACGGTCTTTGCGGAAGGCGGAGAGGGTGGGGAGGGAAATATATCCCTGGTGGTGGGGTCTGTTTGGAGGTGGCGGAAATGTCGGCGGATGATTTGGTTTATGCGAAGGTTGGTAGGGTGGAAGGTGAGCACCAGGGGCGTTCTGTCCTTGTTATGGTTGGAGGGGTTGGGTCTGAGGGCGGAGGTGCGGGATGTGGATGAGATGCGTTGGAGGGCATCTTTAACCACGTGGGAAGGGAAATTGCGGTCTCTAAAGAAGGAGGCCATCTGGTGTGTTCTATGGTGGAACCGCTCCTCCTGGGAGCAGATACGGCGGAGGCGGAGGAATTGGGAATACGGGATGGCATTTTTGCAAGAGGTAGGGTGGTACCCATTCTCCAGCCCTATCTCCATAGCCCTTCTATTTATCAACCTATTGTGGGGCAAAGAGTCCGTCTTAAAGCCGGTGCACTGGGTCTGAGTCCACTCGAGGGCCAAAACAGTGGTGTTTGTCACATGACCAAACAGGTCCAGTATTGACCTGTAAATCCTGCCCACACACCAACAGCAGGCCATCACAGTAGGTGAGATTCCTGGTCAGTCTTGTGATGGCAAATTGGGCCCTGTCCTGTTGCTATCCTTCACTCGAGTGTAAACGTGTTTCATAGCAACGGAAGACCTCCTTGGGTGTGACTGATCGGATGTTTAGCATGGTTGGTGATAAGATCCCTGCTCTGACTGCAGTTATTCCAAACCTGTTTCTTTCTTGGACCTGGGCCAAGGACTAAGAACGAATATTTTATATTCAAGGTAAATATCTGAGATATTTTCTAATCAACTAGTTCAGAAATGTTTAGTAAATGTCTCTGGAGTAGAGGGTCTTGACCCTGGGCCTCTTGGTGCAGAGATAGGGACACTAACACTGCTCACAAGAGCCCTAAGCCTAGGTGAATATACAGTAGTTTTTGATGCATACATTTGCATTTGAATGATATTGTAAAATCCAGAAAATGTCAAAATTCCAAAAATGACTTGGTCCCAAGCCTCCTAGTCTGAAGAGGGCATTGTTTAATTATTTTACCATGAGATTGCCCTGTCATTTCAAGGGTTAGTCGGGAACAGCTCAACACTGTCTGTAATTGTCGTGGAATTTCTGACCTTCCAGTTTTATTGGTCTCAGGAAGTTCTAGAAATAGTTATAAAACACGGGACTAGGAGAAAGGGAAACTGTACAGCTTAGAAGGAATACTGGAAAATTGTGTTCCTCACACTTACCTGTCTGTAATAGACCAGCAGAGGAGTCGCTTATTTTAAAGTAGTCCTGAATGCCATCCAAGATACCTGTGAGAGACAAACACTAATTCAGTAAGTGATCTAGGTTTGTTCAATATATTGTTTCAGTTGTATGACACAGATCTTTTGTTATAAATTCTGTGTCTTATGGTCCTGCTCCATAGCTACCTGATGAAGGAGCAGCCCTCTGAAAGCTAGTACTTCCAAATAAACCTACTCAACTATAAACTGGCGTTGTGTGATTTTTAAACTGTGTCCACCCCAGTCCCACACTGGCACCTCCACATCATAACATCCTACAGAAAAACACTACTGATCAGGAGCAAGGTCATGGAGACTTGTGTTTAGTTCAAGTCTCAGCCACACCCACACCGTTACCTTAACAGATCCCCCCACTGAATATACCCAGCTCTATCTACATATATGCACTGTCTCCATACACACTGTTATGGACCGGACCAGACCTGACCCTCTCAAAATATATTAAGATGGTTGTCTAGACTCTAACTTTTTCTTATTTTACAAGTGTAAGGTACAGCATTCCAGATGCAACATGATTGGTCAAACTACCAGATTTGAAGCAAAACACACTTTATACACACATACTAGTTCAAATACAAGAAAATGAAGAATAACAAAAAGAATTGGAAAACTGAACAGAATAACAATTTGGTTAACTACCGCACAGTTAACTGTTCCAATACAGTCACGTGCCATAAACACACCCTGGGTTAAAGGCAAATTCAGGGAAACAGGCAAATCCAGCAGCCCAGGAGGAAAAACATCCAGAGAAAACTCAGAGACTGAGTGTAGCAGCCTGGAGAGATGTACTGGAGCTTCCAACCCTGCTGAGATGCCAGCAACAATCGCTGCTTCTGAAAGCCAAAGAAACTAAAACTCCTCCTCATGTGGCTGTCGGACCACACCCATTAAGGCTGTTCCTATTCTTTCAACTTTTCTTTAAAACCCCAAGGCCTCACAAGCTTTTTATGAGTTTTCAACAGACAGTTCAGTGCCTCTTTGTTTAAAACCTTTCTTTAAAAATAATGACAAACTGGGCCTCTTAAAACCATAGTATCGTCACCAAGCACACACAAGTTCACTTCGCCAGGGCCTTTATAGCGAGAGGATTCGAGTACAGGAGCAGGGATGTGTCACAAAGCTGGTCCTTTCTTTCTAAAAGCTGTTCCTTTTCTCCAGGACACTGTGTTCTTGATTTTTTTCTTAATGGTGGTAAACGGGCCAGGCTCAGATTAGACTAGTTTAGCACAGAGATTAAAGGGTATTGAGAAGCCTTTTGTTCATATGTAAACAAATGAGACTTCAGGCCAAAGTGGT
Organism: Chiloscyllium plagiosum; assembly: GCF_037043375.1. NCBI lineage: Eukaryota > Metazoa > Chordata > Chondrichthyes > Orectolobiformes > Hemiscylliidae > Chiloscyllium > Chiloscyllium plagiosum. The sequence goes on from NW_028270169.1 coordinate 54,469,794, forward strand.
CATGTTTTAGAAGTGACCTGTATAATTAAAGGGGAGTGGTCAGCTCTCTAGCTGAGCAGTTCAGTCCAGAACTAGCTGGGAGTTCAACAGTAAGCTGTGTGGAAATAGGCTCCCTCTATCTCTCTCTCTCTCTCTCCTTTTGCCTTTCTAACTTCAACCTGTAATCATTTGTTCCCTTTGTACTAGGTTTTAAAGGGGGTTTGCTTATTGGGATTGTTGTGTGTATTCAGAATAGCATAATTAAGTCTAGTTTGGATAGACTGAGTTCTGTAGAGGTTCCTTATTCTGTTCTTTGTGTTTCATTGTGTAATTTTGTGAATAAGTTTTTATCTGTTTTAAAACCTGGTAGTTAACCTAGCTAACTTACTCCGGGTAATGTTCCCTGTACACTTACTGAAACTAATTGCAAAGTTATGGTCTGGGCAGCTTGCTTAAGAATGTTTTAAGTGGTCTGACCTAGTCCATAACATATATCTTGCTGCAATTGTACAAAGGCTTGGTGAGACCATAACTGGAATACTATGTGTAGTATTGATCTGTTTATCTGAGGAAGGATGTTCTTGCTATTTAGGGAAGATTCCTAGGATGGCAGGACTGACGTATGAAGGGAAACTGGATTGGTTACGACTACATTCACAAGAGTTTAGAAGAATGAGGAGGGGAATCTCATAGAAATCTTAAACTTTTTCTATAGGACGAGGCATAATAAATGCAGGAAAGGTGTCTTCTGATAACCAAAGAGTCCAAAACCAGGGGTCACAGTCTAAAAGGTACAGGGTAGGCCATTTAGGATTGAGATAAGGAGAAATGTCTTCACCCAGAGAGTGGTGAGTCTGTGGAATTCTCTGCAGTAGAAAGCGGTTGAGGCCAAAACACAGAATATTTTCAAGATAAAGTTAGATATAGTTCTTAGGGCTAAAGGGATCAAAGGGTATGGGAAGGAAGTGGGAACAGGGTACAGAGTTGGATGATCAGCCATGGTCATGTTAAATGGCAAAGCAGGCCCAAAGGGCCGAATGGCCTACTCCTGCTCCTATTTCCTACATTTCAATGTTTCACCTGCAATCCTCCCTTTGTTGAGTCAATGCACTGCCATGGGGCCAGTTGAACAAACACACTCACATCCCTTTATCCAACCAGGCTGCTGTCAGTCTTAACTCAACCTCACCCAACGACCCAATGCTGGGTTACTTAATAGGACATTGAGAGCCTTTGAATGAATCCCTGGGAGCTAGGGTATGCCTGTGCTTCCAACCTGGCAAACTCCCTACCCAGCACAAGGGTGCCACCTGAAATGGTTTCTTGGTTCACACACCACTGCCAGTATAACATGATCCGAGTGTTTCTATATCTTAGCCCCTTGTAACCTAAACCACAAAGACTGGTCTCTGGTTGAGACAGCTAACTCAAAGTTTATTAACAACACTATGAGATCTCAGATTTACATAAACTGGTTTCTGGGATTACTGACGGTTACTTTGATTATTGCTGCTGCCATAACAATAATGTTACAGTAATAATAGTGGCTCCTGTAGCTGAGGTGAATATGGTTATGAAGGTGTAGAGGTACTGTACCTTTAAGAGAGTTGAAAAGCTAGCAAGGACAAAGGAAAAAGTCCGGAACAAGGTAACAATATAACACTTGGTTGAAACAGCTAGCAGCAGCGAGAGTTGCCATGATACAAAACCAAATTCAAATTCAGCCAATCAGTTTAAATTATGCCCCAAGATACCAAAATGCAATCAAATTTGAATTTAGTATTTTGATCATATTAAAACCAATGAAACAATCTGATGTTTTGGGGTATAAAACCGGACATTTTGAACAGTTAGGGAAAGAACTGCCAAGCCACCAACAAGTACAGACTGCCAGCAGAACCGCTCTCTGAAAGGTACCTGTCTAAAAGAAGTTTGCGCACCAGAACACTGAAAAGACAACAGAGGAAAATCTGCAGAGGAAGATACAAAGAGAAGACTCAACAGCTGACTGGTTTTGAAAGTTGAATTTTATTTGTAAGTCTTAATTGGGATTTTTAAAATCGGACTAATATTGTAGAGTGGGAGGTAAAAGATAGGTTTAAGAGAAAGGAGTTGTAAACAGTTGTTGGTTTTAATATTCTCTGTTGGATTAAAGAATAAAGTTGTTAATTTTTACTTTAAATAGTCACCTGTGGGATAGTTCTTTGCCTCTTGGATTTTAACAGATTACAGCAGGGGGTGAAGTTTTTCCGTATTGCTGGTTTAAATTGGCAGAGGGGTTTACCCACTGTCGTAACAGTATCTTTACATCAGAAGGTCTTATCTCATGAAATTATCATGAAATTAACACAACACCATGCACAGCTCCTGAGAACGGTATGTATGTAAATGTGACCGGAAGTTCCTAAGTGAACTGCACCACACCCTCATAATCCAAACATCAGCCACTATCACCTCCACGACATTCCCCTCTTCACACCCAGTCTGTGCTCTTGTTGTGCAGTGATAATGTCCCTACCTCTGATCCAAGAGGTTTCAGTTTCATCTGCTCCAGAGGTACGTTATAATGGCTCTGAGCAAGTTCTTGGTTGAAAACCTTTCCCCCTGTTATTGCAATAGATGGCACACCAACGAGCAAATGTTTTGTTAGTGACTCATAGCGTGAAGGCAATGATATCAGACGCTGGAACTGCAATTTTTCCCAAAGTTTCACTTTTCTGAAATCAATTTGCTGCAGGCAACCTCAGAAAATTGTTTGCAAATGGCAACATTCCTGCTGCCCTCAGAATGTTTCTCACATTCCTGCAGTTTCCCTGTGAAACCAGAAGGACGTGTTTGGTTCGTTTCAGGTTACTTCGGCAAGACGACAGGCTTTAACTTGAGATCAGATCTATCACCATAAGCACAGATTGCTGCTATCCACCACCACCCTCCAACACTGGCTGCCAGGCCACAGTACACAGAGTGCTCAAGCAACGGGTGCATGATAGCCTCACATCACTTTTGCAAGGCTATCTTTTTCTTGTCATGCTAGTATTTCACGACAGGCTTTGTTTCAGGGATCCAGAAAACCACAGCTTTTTCACAGATTACCAGTTATTGTCAAACTCTGTCAAAAACCTCAAAAATGATCTGGACTCTAAGAACACAAGAACAGTGAGCAGGAGCAGGGCTAATCAGCCCCTCGAACTAGCTCTGACATTAAACTTCAACATGGCTGATCTCAACTCGGCCTCAACCCCACTTCCCTACCCACTCTTCATAACTCTTCAACCCATTACTCATTAAAAATCTGACCATTTCCTCCTTAAACTTACTGAGTCCCGGCATCCACCACACTCTGGGACAGAGATCCACAGATTCACAATCCTTTGTGAGAAGAAATTTCTTCCCATCTCTGGTTTAAAACTGCTCTCCTTTATCCTAAGACTGGAACTTTTCATTCCCCTTGCCCCACAAAGGGGAACATCCTCTCTACTCCTACTCTCTCAATACCTTTTAGTATTTTATATAGCTCAACTAGAACACCTCGCAGTCTTCTAAACTCCAGACAATGTAGAGCTAAACTGCTCGAGATCCCCTCAGAAGACAGGCCTTTCAGGCCTCTAGCCAAACAAGCACAGACAAGTGCACTCTTCAGATTTTCATCTCATGATCATCTCAACTTCCAAATAACCCTTTCTCCCCTCCCCGGTACATTTTTTAATCAATAAAGTAAAATAATATAAAAGAGAGTTTGAAGAAAATTAGAAAAGATGCAAGCTTTTGGCGGCACGGTGGCTCAGTGGTTAGCACTGCTGCCTCACAGCACCAGGGTTCCAGCTTCGATTCCAGCCTCAGGCGACTGACTATGTGGAGTTTGCACATTCTCCCCGTGTCTGCGTGGGTTTCCTCCAGGTGCTCCGGTTTCCTCCCACAGTCCAAAGATGTGCAGGTTGGGTGAATTGGCCATGCTAAACTGCCCGTAGTGTTAGGTGCATTAGTCAGGGTAAATATAGGATTTGGGTGGGTTACTCTTCGAAGGGTCAGTGTGGGCTGATGGGCCTGTTTCCACACTGTAGGGAATCTAATCTAACCAAAAGTTGATTTTAACGTCACGATGATTTTTGACCTGAGCTCGTCACAGCTGCCTTCTGTTCCAGGAGACTCAAAGACAAAAGCAGGAGTCAACGATTACCTTCATATGTTTGTGGGTCCATGAGAAACTGCACCCTCCCTCCCACCCAAGCTCTCTCTCTGGCCTAGTTTCACAGATTTTGTTTAGAGCCTTGGATTCAGGTATTTAATAAGGTCCCCTTATTTAAGAAGGAAAGAATTGCATTTCAGTGTGTAAGAGAGTGTGTGAGTGTGTAAAATCCAGGCAATTATTTCGAACATTGGAAATTAGCTACTGAACAGATATTAGGTTTTAGCAAGTTTTGAGAATATTTGTAGCTCAGGTTGAGGTTCTGGATGTAGGTTTGCTCGCTGAGCTGGAAGGTTTTTCAGATGTTTTGTCACCATACTAGGTAACATCATCAGTGAGCCTCCTGTGAAAGTATTGCTTAAGATGAGGGGAATTACACTAATTATGATTCTCAGGGCCATTCGCTCCCTCCATTACCAACAATCAGTGACAGCAATGTGTATCATCTCCAAGTGACTATGAGACTATCAATTGTCCTAAAATCTATCATTGTTCATGTTCCTTTCGGAAAAGAAATCGCCATCCTTGCCTGGCCTGGCCAATATGTGAGTCCAGACCCAGAACAATGTTGTGGACTCTTGACCATCCTCTGAAATGGTCCAGCACGCCACTCAATTCAAGGACAGTTATGAATGGACAATAATCATAGGCTTTGTCAGTAATGTCTACACCGCTTGAAGGAATAGAAGAAAGGTTGCACTGCATCAACTCACGATGACTCCTCCCAAAGCACCTTCCAAACCCATGACATCTACCATCCAGAACGACAAGGGCAGCAGATACATAGGAACATCACCACCTGCAAGTTCCCCTCCAAAGCCACCCACCATCCTGACTTAGAACAAATATCATTGTTCCTTCAGTGTTTCTGGGGCATGGTGCTAGAACTCCCTCCCTAAGAGCAGTGTGGGAGTACCTACAATCATAAGGACTGCAGTGGTCTCAAGAGTAGCCAGACATAGGCAGTGAATTCTGGCTTTGCTAATGATAGTCCTAAAGCAAAGAAAATTTTTTTTAAAATAGCCCTTCCTCAACACAGTTCCTGAAATCAGTCAGTTCCTACTTTAAAACAAAGTCAGTATGTATTCTGACTTGAACAATATTTAAAGGAACAGCAGTTATTATGACCTTTTAATAACTACGGCTTAGTTATTATTGAGAGATGTCAGATTGGGACCAGATTAGAAAGTCGAGACAAGATGACAACATTAGGAACAAGTGGATTTCTGATGAACAATTCAAATAATCAGAACAAAAAACAGTAAATCAAGCAATTATCTCAAATCCCAAAAAGGCCCCCATGCATGGACAGACATGACTCATGACATCAGTTGGCCACAGGAAGTGCCTGCACATGTACAAATGATATCACCGCAGCTTCGCCTCACACACCTCACTATCCCCTCAGGCTGCTGCTCTGTCTACGGAGGATCTGTCACAGGTTTGCTCTCCTATCCTTACAAAAATGCTCCTCACCCTGGCTCCAGGTTACCCACATCCCAACAACATATTGGGGAAGAAAGGAAGCAATATTTGCGGAAAAGGCAGCAGAAAGATCAAGGCTATGGAGAAGGATATAAATATTGCAAACGAGATCATTTAATAGAGATATGAGCCTCCCCAGCATTGGTGGTGGGGGATGGGTTGGACTGCTCTAAACACAAGAAGCTGATTCACTTTAGACACAAACATGCATCAATCAAGCCTGTAAGGATGACTGCTGGAGAGATGTCATAGAATCCCTACAGTGTGGGAGCAGGTCATTTGGCCCATCGAGTCCACATAAATCTCTGAACAGCTTCCCACCCAGATCCATTACCCCCTTCTCTATCCCAGTAACCCTGCATTTCCCATGGCTAACCCACGCAACCTGCACATCCCAGAATGCTATGTGCAATTTAGCTTAACCAATCCACCAAACCCGCACATCTTTGGACTGTGGGGTAAACCAGAGCACCCGGAAGAAACTCACACAGACACGGGGAGGATATGCAAACACAGATAGTCACCCAAGGTGGAATTGAACCCAGGTCCCTGGCATTAGGAGGTAGTAGTGCTAACCACCGAGCCACCATGTCAGATGATGATTCTGATGAATCGTTTTACCATACAACGCAGGTTGGTGCTGTCAAGTCTGAAGAGGGCAAATGGTTTGGGACTCTTAGAATAATGACTGCAGAAGGACAACTCAACTGAACATGAAGAGTCAGCCAGAAACTAGTGCTTTATCCAATCATGTGTTTCACACACCGATGGGAAGTAGCTGAAGATGGTTACTCAAAAATTAAATCCTAGTCAGGAAGGTTGAGGCTACGATGTCACAAGACCTAATGAAACTGAGAGCTCAGTTTAACAGGAAGAATGAAGTTGTGGATTTGCAGCAAAACCCCCTCATCTCAGCTGAAGCAAGTCTCAGTCTTGAAGAAGTAAATTTTTTTTATTCATTCTCAGGAGGTCGGCGTCACTGACTACACCAGCATTTATTGCCCAGCGGGTCAACCACATTGCTCTGGGTCTGAAGTCACATGAAGACCAGACTAATGTTGGTAGTTTCCTTCCCTAAAGGACATTAGTGAACCAGATGGGTTTTTCTAACAATCGACAATAGATTCATGGTCCTTATTCCAGACATTTACTGAATTCAAATCTACCATCTGCCGTGGTGGGATTCTAACCCAGGTGCCCGGAACATTACCTGGGTCTAAGAATTAAGAGTCTAGCGATAATACCACTAGGCCATTGCCTCCCCATAAAATAAAAACACCCTGAAGATACCAGATGACGTTTTTACAGTTTCACAAGCCATTAACTGCTGAACAGATCCTAAATGACTACAAAATGTTCGAACAGGCTTTGGGTGTCTTCCTTGTGAAGATCATCACGAAGCCAAAGCAAAGAGACTATCTTAGCAACTGCTAAGGAGAGCTCCCAACTCCAGGCTGAAAGACAAGGAGTCGGATATAAAGGGAGTAATCAAGGGACAGGACAGCTGCTACAAATTGGATTAGCGGTAGTCAAGCAGGAGGCTGGGAGAACACAGCAAGCCAGGCAGCATCAGGAGGGACAGGCAGGAGGCTGGGAGAACACAGCAAGCCAGGCAGCATCGGGGGGGACAGGCAGGAGGCTGGAAGAACACAGCAAGCCAGGCAGCATCGGGGGGGACAGGCAGGAGGCTGGAAGAACACAGCAAGCCAGGCAGCATCGGGGGGGACAGGCAGGAGGCTGGAAGAACACAGCAGGCCAGGCAGCATCAGGAGGGACAGGCAGGAGGCTGGAAGAACACAGCAAGCCAGGCAGCATCGGGGGGGACAGGCAGGAGGCTGGAAGAACACAGCAGGCCAGGCAGCATCAGGAGGGACAGGCAGGAGGCTGGAAGAACACAGCAAGCCAGGTAGCATCGGGGGGGACAGGCAGGAGGCTGGAAGAACACAGCAGGCCAGGCAGCATCAGGAGGGACAGGCAGGAGGCTGGAAGAACACAGCAGGCCAGGCAGCATCAGGAGGGACAGGCAGGAGGCTGGGAGAACACAGCAAGCCAGGCAGCATCAGGAAGGACAGGCAGGAGGCTGGAAGAACACAGCAAGCCAGGCAGCATCGGGGGGGACAGGCAGGAGGCTGGAAGAACACAGCAGGCCAGGCAGCATCAGGAGGGACAGGCAGGAGGCTGGAAGAACACAGCAAGCCAGGCAGCATCGGGGGGGACAGACAGGAGGCTGGAAGAACACAGCAAGCCAGGCAGCATCAGGAGGGACAGGCAGGAGGCTGGAAGAACACAGCAAGCCAGGCAGCATCAGGAGGGACAGGCAGGAGGCTGGAAGAACACAGCAAGCCAGGCAGCATCGGGGGGGACAGACAGGAGACTGGAAGAACACAGCAAGCCAGGCAGCATCAGGAGGGACAGGCAGGAGGCTGGAAGAACACAGCAGGCCAGGCAGCATCAGGAGGGACAAGCAGGAGGCTGGAAGAACACAGCAAGCCAGGCAGCATCAGGAGGGACAGGCATGAGGCTGGGAGAACACAGCAAGCCAGGCAGCATCAGGAGGGACAGGCAGGAGGCTGGAAGAACACAGCAGGCCAGGCAGCATCAGGAGGGACAAGCAGGAGGCTGGAAGAACACAGCAAGCCAGGCAGCATCAGGAGGGACAGGCAGGAGGCTGGAAGAACACAGCAGGCCAAGCAGCATCAGGAGGGACAGGCAGGGGGCTGGAAGAACACAGCAAGCCAGGCAGCATCAGGAGGGACAGGCAGGAGGCTGGAAGAACACAGCAAGCCAGGCAGCATCAGGTGGGATAGGCAGGAGGCTGGAAGAACACAGCAAGCCAGGCAGCATCAGGAGGGACAGGCAGGAGGCTGAAAGAACACAGCAAGCCAGGCAGCATTAGGAGGGACAGGCAGGAGGCTGGAAGAACACAGCAGGCCAAGCAGCATCAGGAGGGACAGGCAGGAGGCTGGAAGAACACAGCAAGCCAGGCAGCATCAGGAGGGACAGGCAGGAGGCTGGAAGAACACAGCAAGCCAGTCCTGAAGAAGAGTTAGACCCAAAACATTCACTTTTTCACCTCCCGATGCTGCCTGTCTTACTGTGTTCTTCCAGCCTCCTGCCTGTCCCTCCTGATGCTGCCTGGCTTGCTGTGTTCTTCCAGCCTCCTACCTGTCCCTCCTGATGCTGCCTGGCTTGCTGTGTTCTTCCAGCCTCCTGCCTATCCCGCCTGATGCTGCCTGGCTTGCTGTGTTCTTCCAGCCTCCTGCCTGTCCCTCCTGATGCTGCCTGGCTTGCTGTGTTCTTCCAGCCTCCTGCCTGTCCCTCCTGATGCTGCCTGGCTTGCTGTGTTCTTCCAGCCTCCTGCCTGTCCCTCCTGATGCTGCCTGGCTTGCTGTGTTCTTCCAGCCTCCTGCCTGTCCCTCCTGATGCTGCCTGGCTTGCTGTGTTCTTCCAGCCTCCTGCCTGTCCCTCCTGATGCTGCCTGGCTTGCTGTGTTCTTCCAGCCTTCTGCTTGTCTACTTTGGATTCCAACATCTGCAGTTTTTTTAATTCAAAGTTTGTGAGAAGATTTGTAGCTCGGGTGCTCGTTGTTGTGGTTCTGTTCGCCGAGCTGGAAATTTGTGTTGCAGACGTTTCGTCCCCTGTCGAGGTGACATCCTCAGGGCTTGGGAGCCTCCTGTGAAGTGCTTCTGTGATCTTTCCTCCGGCATTTATAGTGGTTTGTCTCTGCCGCTTCCGGTTGTCAGTTCCAGCTGTCTGCTGCAGTGGTCGGTATATTGGGTCCAGGCCGATGTGTTTGTTGATAGAATCTGTGGATGAGTGACTGTTCGCTGTTTGGCTTGTCCCATAATAGTAGTGTTGTCCCAGTCGAATTTATGTTGCTTGTCATCTGCGTGTGTGGCTACTAAGGATAGCTGGTCGTGTCATTTCGTGGCTAGTTGGTGTTCATGGATACGGATCGTTAGCTGTCTTCCTGTTTGTCCTATGTAGTGTTTTGTGTAGTCCTTGCATGGGATTTTGTATACTACATTGGTTTTGCTCATGCTGGGTATTGGGTCCTTTGTTCTGGTGAGTTGTTGTCTGAGAGTGGCTGTTGGTTTGTGTGCTGTTAGGAGTCCTAGTGGTCGCAGTAGTCTGGCTGTCAGTTCAGAAATGTTCTTGATGTATGGTAAAGTGGCTAGTCCTTTGGGTTGTGGCATGTCCTCATTCCGTTGTCTTTCCCTTAGGCTTCTGTTGATGAAATTGCGGGGGTATCCGTTTTTGGCAAATACATTGTATAGGTGTTCTTCTTTCTCTTTTTGCAGTTCTGGTGTGAACTGACAGGAGAAAGTGAGGTCTGCAGATGCTGACAGCCAGACTACTACGACCACTAGGACTCACCAGGACAAAGGACCCGATACCCAGCATGAGCAAAACCAAATCCCATGCAAGGACTGCACAAAATACTACATAGGACAAACGGGAAGACAGCTAACGATCCATATCCATGAACACCAACTGGCCATGAAACGACACAACCAGCTATCCTTAGTAGCCACACATGCAGATGACATGCAACATGAGTTTGACTGGGACAACACGACTATTATAGGACAAGCCAAGCACAGCCAGGGAATTCCCAGAGGCATGGCACTTATCCACAGATTCTATCAACAAACACATCGACCTGGACCCAATATACCGGCCACTACAGCGGACAGCTGGAACTGACAAACGGAAGTGGCAGAGACAAACCACTATAAATGCCAGAGGAAACAACACAGAAGCGCTTCACAGGAGGCTCTCAAGCACTGAGGATGTCACCTAGACACGGGACGAAACGTCTGCAACACAAATTCCCAGCTCGGCAAACAGAACCACAACAGTTTTTTTATATCACAAACTGAATTAGCAGCATGGTGGCAGTGAAAATCTCTCGAAAGCTGAGAAGGTACTCAGAAACAAAGGATCTCAGTAAATAGAGTCAAGATTAGAGTGGTGCTGGAAAAGCACAGCAAGTCAGGCAGCATCTGAGAAGCAGGAAAATCAACGTTTCGGGCAAAAGGCCTTCATCAGGAATGAGGCTGGGGTCTCGGGAGTGGAGAGTTAATTGGGGGGGGCGGGGGGGGGGGGGGGGAAAGGTAGTTGAAGGTCTCAGTAAATGAGTCATACTGCAGAAAAACAGATCTTTCGGTCCAACCAGTCCAGACCGACCATAATCCCAAACCAAACTAATTCTACCTGCCTGAGCTTGGCTCATATTCATCCAAACATTTCTTATTCGTGTACTTATCCAAATGTCTTTTAACTTTGTAATTGTACCTGCACCAACAATTTTCTCTGGCACTTTATTCCACACATGAACCATTCTTGCCCCTCATGTCTTTTTTTAAAATCCTTCTCCTCTCACCTTAAAAATATGCCACCTTTATTTTCTTTTGTTTCTCTGTACCTTCTCAGCTTTCCAGAGATTTTCACTGCTACCATGCTGCGAATCCAGTTTGTGTCCAAAGATGTGCAGGTCAGGTGAATTGGCCATGCTAAATTGCCCCTAGCGTTACGTGCATTAGTCAGAGGGAAATGGGTCTGGGTGGGTTACTCTTCGGAGGGTCGATGTGGACTTGTTGGGCCGAAGGGCCTGTTTCCACACTGTAGGGAATCTAATCTAATCTAAACATGATTGGAATCCCCTACTCGAGGGGAAAGACACTTGCCATTCACCTTATCTATGCCCCTCATGATTTTAAAAATCTCAACAGATTCAACTCTGAATGCTCCAGTGAAAGATGTCTCAGCCTATCCAGCCTCTCCTTATAATGCAAACCCTCCATTCATGGCAAAATCCTGGTAAATCTTTTCTGAACCCTCTCCAGTTTAATGATATCCTTCCTATAACAGAGCGACCAGAACTGGACACAGTGCTCCAGAAGAGGCTTCACCAACATCCTGTACAACCTTAATGGGATGTCCCAACTCCTATACTCAAAAGGTGTCAGCAATGAAGGCAAGTGTGCCAAATGCCTTCTTAAGCAGCCCGCCTACCTGTGACGCAAATTTCAAAGAATCCTTGAAGACATCTTGATACTCCCTGCTAACAATTGAAGACGTTTAGCCACATCTCGTCACAGCTAAGGTCTTTACTGTCTTGGATGTAAAGGATGATTAAGGTCACGGGACGCTTGATAAAAGCAGCAGAATCCCAGCTACATGCTGCATGTCATTCAGGAGGTATGCGTGACTGTTTGGCATATCCGCTGCTCCAGAAGAAAATCAACACAGACAGCACAGGATAATCAATGATCTTCCCAGAGCGGACGTTTTAATGGATAATCTGTCACTCTTTGGGAATGGAGAAACAATGGAAAAAGTTATTACGGATTACATTCAGAATCCGGTATGTTTGTAAGAGAAGGCTCACCTGATGAGCCTGAATCAGGACAGGAAAAAACTGAAAATGCCCAAAGTACGTAGATCATGTAAACCAAGAAAAGGATGTCACTTGGATCCTGACAGAGTGAGAGCTGTAGCAGGGATGCAGACATGAAAACAATTTGCTGATTTTGTGTGCAGTTTACTGAGATTCTTGTTGAATTTGTCACCGGAGTGTGTGAACCTGTGCTCCAGGTCAGTGTTAAGGACATGCAGTGGGACTGGGACACAGAACAAGCAACAACTTTTTCACCAGAACCAAACAAGTGGTGACAACACGAGAGCTGAAATGTGATGATGTTAATGATGACGTCACCTTGGGGGGGGACTGGAGTAACACTTCTGCAGCAAAAACAACCAGGATGTTAATGCAAACTGCATAACATCATGCTCAGATCAAGTCTCTGGTTACTCTCTCTGCTTGTGAGCATTTTAATTAATGCCTTAATTAATCTGACCACAAGCTACTTCAATTCTTAGAATCAAAGAGATGTACAGCATGGAAACAGACCCTTCGGTCCACCTTATCCATGCCCACCAGGTATCCCAAACTGAACAAGTCCTGTTTGCCTGCATTTGGCCCATATCCCTTGAAAATTTTCCTATCCGTGTACCTATCCTTACTGGGTGGCATGGTGACTCAGTGGTTAGCGCTGCTGCCTCACAGCACCAGGGACCTGGGTCCAATTCCAGCCTCAGGTGACTCTGAGTGTGGAGGTTGCATGTTCTCCCTGTGTCTGCATGGGTTTGCTCTGGTTTCCTCCCACAGTCCAGGTCAGGTGGATTGGCCATGCTAAATTGCCCATTGTGTTAGGTGCATTAGTCAGAGGGAAATGGGTCTGGGTGGGTTACTCTTGGGAGGGTCGGCTTGAACTTGTTAGGCTACTTGGCCTGTTTCCACACTGTAGGGAATCCAAATGTTGCAATTGTTCCCTATGATCATATTGAGTGGAATAGCCGTAAGTTGAATATTATTTCAAATTCTGTAAGTTTCAAGCTGAAATGCTTCTGTAATTTCATTTTATAAGTGTATAAATTTTATGAATAAAACACTTATTTTGGAGACATTAAATAAATGTTGGTGTTGTCAGTGTTCCTACCATGTTTAATCAGCACCACAGGAATAGACAGAGTGAAACTTCTTGCCTCTTGAAATGTGTGATGAAATATCCTATTTTAAATCATGTAATATCCCTGAATGATTGACCAATGACACAACAAGCCTAACAGATAAAGACATACTTGAGTATCCAGATGATTGCAATCAGTTGTTCCAAGTTTGTTTGTTTGGCAGTGCAGCTTATATTTTCAAAAAGTACAAGATTTTTTTCATTAAGGTACACTGAGAGGGGTGTGAGCCTTCACTTAGCGGTAATAGGATAGAATAGAAACCCTACAGTGTGGAAACAGGCCGTTTGGCCTAACTTTTTGTCATTTACATAAATGGTTTGGATGCGAGCATAAGAGGTACAGTTAGTAAGTTTGCAGATGACACCAAAATTGGAGGTGTAGTGGACAACGAACAAGGTTACCTCAGATTACACCAGGATCTTGATCAGATGGGCCAATGGGCCGAGAACAGGCAGATGGAGTTTAATTCAGATAAACGCAAGGTGCTGCAAATCTTAGCAGGACTTATACACTTAATAGTAAGGTCCTTGCGAGTGTTGTTGAACAAAGAGATGTTGGAGTGCAGTTTCATAGCTCCTTGAAAGTGGAGTCTCAGGTAGATAGGATAGTGAAGAAGGTGTTTGGTATGCTTTCTTTTATTGGTCAGAGTATTGAGTACAGGAGTTGGGAGGTCATGTTGTGGCTGTACAGGACATTGGTTAGGCCACTGCTGGAATATTGAGTGCAATTCTGGTCTCCTTCCTATCGGAAAGATGTTGTGAAACTTGAAAGGATTCAGAAAAGATTTACAAGGATGTTGCCAGGGTTGGAGGATTTGAGCTATAGGGAGAGGTTGAACAGGCTGGGGCTGTTTTCCCTGGAGCGTCGGAGGCTGAGGGGTGTCCTTATAGAGGTTTACAAAATTATGAGGGGCGTGTATAGGATAAATAGGCAAAGTCTTTTTCCTGGGGTGGGGGAGTCCAGAACTGGAGGGCATAATTTTAGGGTGAGCGGGGAAAGATATCAAAGAGATCTAAGGGGCAACGTTTTCACACAGAGGGTGGTACGTGTATGGAATGAGCTGCCAGAGGAAGTGGTGGAGGCTGGTACAACTGCAACATTTAAGGGGCATTTGGATGGATATATGAATAGGAAGGGTTTGGAGGGATATGGGCCGGGTGCTGGCAGGTGGGACTAGATTGGGTTGGGATATCTGGTCAGCATGGACAGGTTGGGCCGAAGGGTCTGTACATCTGTATGACTCTTAAGTCCACACCGACCCTCCAAAGAATAACCCACCCAGACCTATTCCCCCTACTCTATTATCCAATATTTACCCCTGACTAATGCACCTAACCTTCACATCCCTGAAAACCATGGGCAATTTCCCATGGTTGATTCACCTAACCTGCACATCTTTGGATTGTGAGAGGAAACCCACACAGACACGGGGAGAATGTGCATACTCCAGACAAACAATCACTCAAGACTGGAATTGAATCGGGGTCCCTGGTGCTGTAGCAGCAGTGCTAACCACTAGTTGCCACCTAGTTGACTGGAAAGGTTATGAGATTTGAGTCCCACCTCAGATGAAAAGATAAAAGAAATTTGGGCTCTGTTAACACCAGGTAGATATCCAGTAGGATACTCATCTCTGTACAGAAGAGTACTCACATTCAGCTAGCCCCCAGATTAATGACCCAGTCAAGAGCAATTATTTACTTTACTCAATCACCGAGATTCACCAATACTGAAGTAGTGAATGAGAGATTTCCATTCAAAACAGCATCTTTTATGTTTAATTAATAAATCTGGGACTGAAAGGCAGCCCCAGCTTCAATTATAAAAACCCATCTGATCTGTTAATGTTCTTACCCACGCTGCCTCGTATCTGACTCCAGACCTAGACCAATGTGGTTCACACTTAACTGGTCTCATCGGTAGTTAAGGGACGGCAGTGTCATCCATCTCTCATAAAATACATAACATACATTATAAGCAATGAAGCATTTTGAAGTGTAGTGATTGATGTCACTAAATTTGGAAAGAAAACTCTCACAAGCAACAAGAGATGAATGACCCAATGACCCATGGAGAAACTTAGCAGGGTTCGAGTGGTAAATAGAGTTTAATTTGGATAAATGTGAGGTGTTGCATTTTGGTAAGGCAAATGGGGGCAGGACTTATACACCTAATGGTGGGACCTGGGGAGTGTTGTGAAACAAAGAGACCTGAGGGTGCAGGTGCACAGTTTCCTTGAACATAGAGTCACAGGTAGACAGGGTGGTGAAGAAGGCATTTGGTACACTTGCCTTCATTGGTCAGTGTTGAGCATTGGAGTTGGGATGTCGTATAGAGAACATTGGTAAAGCCACTTTTAGAATACTGTGTTCAGTTCTAGTGTCCCTGCTAAAGGAAAGATGTTATTAAACTTGAAAGGGTTCAGAAAAGACTTACAAGAATGTTTCTGGGATTGCAGGGTTTGAGCTACAGGGAGAGGCTGAATAGGCTGGGGCTTTTTCCCCTGGAGTGTTGGAGGCTGAGGGGTGACCTTAAAGGTTTATAAAATCATGACAGGCAAGGACAGAGTGAATAGCCAAAGTTTATTTATCCCGGAGCAGGAAGTCCAAAACTAGAGAGCATTAGTTTAAGGTGAGGAGGAAGATATAAAATGGATCTGAGCGGTAACTTGTTCTCACAAAGTTTGGTGCACATGTGAAACAAGCTGCCAGAGGAAGTGGTGGAGGCTGGTACAATTACAACATTTAAAAGGCATCAGGATGGCTACATAGATTGGAAGGGTTTAGAGGGATATGGGCCAAATGCTGGTACCTGCGATCAGGTCAGATTGGGATGACTCTGTGGGGTCAGGGAGCATCTCTGGAGAGAGAAACAGAGTTGATGTTTCAAGACTAGCATGACTCTTCTTGAGACTTGTCTTTGAACCAGAACCACTTCTGAAGAAGTCATATTGGACTTGAAACGTTAACAGTTTCTTTCCCCAAAGGTGATGCCAGATCTGCTGAGTTTTTCCAGCAATTGCTGTGTTTATTTCAGATTTCCAGAATCTGCAACATTTTGCTTTTAACCTATTGAGGTAGTGAGTTGAAGAGTACATTTTGGTCAGAAACGACCCAGGAGAACTTTGCAACTCTAAACTAATAGGGCTATGGGATTCTTTACGTTCTCTGTTTAGTATCTCACCTGAAAGACAATATCCCCAATGAAATAGCACTCACTTGGTACTGCATGGTAATCTCAGCCGAGATTTATGCTGAATCTCGTCTGACTTCAAAAATGGGAGTGTGCCAGCCTAAGACACAGTATTTACAACCTTAAAAATCACACAACACCAGGTTATAGTCCAACAGGTTTAATTGGAAGCACACTAGCGTTCGCAGCGACGCTCCTTCATCAGGTGATAGTGTCACCTGATGAAGGAGCGTCGCTCCGAAAGCTAGTGTGCTTCCAATTAAACCTGTTGGACTATAACCTGGTGTTGTGTGATTTTTAACTTTGTACACCCCAGTCCAACACCGGCATCTCCGAATCATATTTACAACCTGCAAGTGAGGCTCATTCAGGAAGAGGACCAGCATCAATCTAGCCTGGCATGGGGTCTCTTCCTGGGTAAAAGTTTAAAATGAGTGTTCCTAGCTCTATCCTTCTACCAAGCCAGTGTCAAAATGGTTCACTTGATAAGGACTGAAGCATTTAAAACCAGAAAAAAACTTCAAATTCTGACTGGTCTACAATGAAGGTGGCAAAGTCCATCCTCCTGGATGTCACCAAAAATATGAGAAAATCATCACACTCGGCTATGTTAAAAGGAGCGATGAGTCACCCCAAGCAGCTGATTGGCCAGTTAAAATTCATCGAGTTTTTTTTTAAAGTAACAGGTTTTTAAGGGTGTGCATAGTTTGATCAGTTTAATAGAGATTTTTGGGTTGATAAAGGAATTACAATGGCCCTGACTTTAAGCTATGATATTCTATGGTTCTATATGTGTTGAAAATCTTCTGTAAAGTTCAAAACAGCAAAGACACAAATCAATTAACAAATGACAGGGTGAACTAAGCAGGTAACAGAGAGATTTGGAGGTAAATAATGAAATGATGTTTTTACTTTGAATGGTGAAGAGTGGACATTTTTGCTGCAGACCAAGTAAACCAATGCGAACCTTCCATGAAGGAGTTTGCAACATCGAGGGTGAGAGAGCAGGAAGAGGTCACTTCTGTAATTTAATCTCTGTTCCGTTGTTATAGGGTGTCAGAGATCTCAAACATACTTTTCCCTGTAAACTTCACCCAAAACAGCTCACTCCAGCCATGCGTACAGAAAGCTTCTCAAACTGAAAAAGCAACTTGAATCCAAACTGAGGCTATTTGACCCATTGTGTCCAGGTCATCTCAAGCATTTATTCTAAGGAGAATGAAATTTAAAATTAGGGACATTTAAACTGCAGCTTTAGACGTAGTACTGTGTATAAATGTCAGAAGCCATTCAGAGAAAGTGCTGATGAATTAGAAGTCAGAGTATGCCATTCAGCCTCTTGGCTTGCTGTCCGATTCAACAGGTCATTACTCCGCATTGCCAATCGTTCCTAATAACCTTATAAAAAAATCTATCTATCTCGATCGTTCAAATATTCAACAGCTCTGCTTCCACTGCCTGTTGAGAAATAGAGTTTCAAAGACTCATGACCTGGTGTGAAAATAAATATCTCCCTGTCTTAAATAGATAATCTTTTATTTTTAAACAGTAACCCCATGTTCTAGACTCTCTGACAAGAGGAAATGTCCCCTCTACATTGACCCTGGGAAGAGCCCTTGGAATCTAATCTGTTTCAATCAAGCCACCTCTTACTGTTCTGAACTCCAGTGGATACAAGCCCAGCCTGTGCAACATCTCTCCATAAGACAACCATCCATTCCCAGTATTAGTCACAGAGTCATAGAGGTGTACAGCACAGAAATAGACCTTTCAGTCCAACTTGTCCATGCCGACCAGATATCCCAACCTAACCTAGTCCCATTTGCCAGCACTTGGGCCATATCCCTCTAAACCCTTCCTATTTATATACCCATCCAAATGTCTTTTAAACGTTGTGATTGTACCAGCCTCCAACACTTCCTCTGGCAGCTCATCCCATACACATACCACCCTATGCGTGAAAATGTTGCCCCTTAAGGCCCCTTTTATATCTTCCCACTCTCATCCTAAACCTATGCCCTCCAATTCTGGACTTCCCCACCCCAGAGAAACGAATTTGTCTATTTATCCTATCCATGCCCCTCATGATTGTATAAACCTCTATAAGGTCACCCCTTACACTCCAACGCCCCAGGGAAAACAACCCCAGCCTATTCAGTCTCTCCCTATAGTTCAAACCCTCCATCTCTGGCAACATTCTTGTAAATCTTTTCTGAACCCTTTGTTCAGCGTTATGCCTAGGACCTGACCATTAAGTATATAAGTCCTGCTAAGATTTGCTTTCCCAAAGTGCAGCACCTCACATTTATCTAAATTAAACTCCATCTGCTACTCCTTGGCCCATTGATCCATGTGATCAAGATCCCGATGTACTCTGAGGTAACCCTCTTCGCTGTCCAACTCTTCACACCTCCAATCTTGGTGTCATCTGCAAACTTACTAACAATACCTTCTATGTTTACATCCAAATCATTTATATAAATGACGAAAAGTAGAGGGCCCAGCACCGATCCTTGTGGCACTCCACTGGTCACAGGACCCCAGTCTGAAAAGCAACCCTCTATCACCACCTTCTGCCTCTCACCTTCAAGCCAGTTCTGTATCCAAATGGCAAGTTCTCCCTGTACTCCATGAGATCTAACCTTGCTCACCAGTCTCCCATGGGGAACCTTGTCGAAGGCCTTACTGAAGTCCATATATTCACGTCTACCGCTCTGCCCTCACCAATCCTCTTTGTTACTTCTTCGAAACACTCAATCAAGGTAGTGAGACATGATTTCCCACACACAAAGCTATGTTGACTATCCCTAATCAGTCTTTGTCTTTCCAAATACTTGCTGTTCCTGCATTCAAAACCTTTGCGATTCATACAATAGGCCACCTAGAATCGCTGCATTTCTTGTGTAGACCCACAATGCCCTTCGGGACGGAATTTCAGGAATTTGACCCAGTGAATTGGTGATATACTTCCAAGTCAGGATGGTGAGTGACTTGGAGAACTTGCAAGGGTGGTGCTCCCATGTATCTGCAGCCCTTGTCCTTCCAGATGGAAGTGCTCATGGATTTGGATGGTGCTATTTGAGAAGTTTGCTTGCTATTTCTCTTCCTCAGTGACAGAGCTCTGTCCTAATCCTAAAACAGCATTGGGTCTCGCCAGTAGCAGGGTCTGGTCTTAACCTTGCCAATTGGAAGATGCCAAATCCAAGAAGTCAGAGGTGTGCCCCAGATGCCCATTTCCAAATACCCTTTCCATTTTGGGAGGGCAGATCAAACCACAGTTTAGCGAGAGCATGAGTCAGAAGTTTATGTGTTAAAGTCCCACTGCAGAAACATGAGCTCAGAATGTAGGCTGTGACATGCCCAGTGCAGCACAGAACGCTCTTTTTTCAGATTAAACATCAAACCGAAGCCCATGTACCCTTTCTGGTGAACCCCACTGGACTATCCAAAGAATGGCAGGGAATTCCTCCTGGCTGACTTGTATCTCTCAACAAACATCACTGCACATTGATCTTATTGCTGTTTACAAGATCTGGCTGTGCCTTGATTGGTTGCAACGTTTTCTACGTTATACACATTCCTTCTGACATGCAGGAACAGAAGGACATGGTGGGTGGGTTGGTGGGGGGGGGGGGAGGGGGGGTCAATGTTTACAAATCCCTGACAGTAATGACAGACTGAAAGAGCTGTTAATCAAGTTTGCAGAATCCTGGGTTTATAAACAAGGGCAAAGTGTTATAAGAGCAAGGAAGTTATGATTGAGCTATACTGAGAGACCAGATAGACTTGGATTGTTTTGTTTAGAGCAGAGGAAACTGAGACGGTTTGAGGTATATAAGATTATGAGGAGTACAGACAGGGTGAATAGAGAGCAACTGTTCCCTTGGTTGTGGGGTCAATCACGTGAGGGCACAGTTTTAGGGTAAGGGGCAGGAGGGTCAGAGGGGATTTGGGGAAAAGAAAATCCTTTTAGTGAGCGGGTGGTGGGAATCTGGAATGTACTGCCTGGGAAGGAAGTGGAGGCCAGAAACCTTTCAACATTTAAAAAAATATTTGGATGAGCACTTCAAATTATCACAACATTCCAGGACATGGGACAAATGCAGGAAATTGGGATTAGGGCACCTTTAGTGGTAGTTACGTCAGTGCGGACTTGATGGGCCAAAGGGTCACTTCTATGCTGTATGAATCCATGAAAAAATCTGGTTCAGCCTCAGCTGGAGCACTGCATCCCCTATCAGGCACCACACTTCAGAAGGGGCGTGAAGCCATTGGAGAGAGTGCAGAGAAGATTCACAACACCGAGTCCAAGGACTGAGGAAGTTCAGTGACTAAGATTGATTGAGAAAGCTGAGGAGGCTGGGTCCCTCCTTAGAGAGGTGCAACTTGAGAGATTTGAGAGGGACATTCAATATCCTGACTGTTTGAGACTTGGTGGATGGAACAGCAATTGTTCCCATTGGCAGGAATATTGAGAAGCTGACAACGCCAATTCACAGTGATTGGCAAAGGGTGCAAAGATATACGTGGAGAAACATTTTTCCCTGCAGTGAGGGGTTAGGTTCATCTGGAACGCAGAGCTTGAGAGTGTACTGGAGGTTCAGTCAGTTGTGGATTTTAAAAGGGAACCGGACAATTACCTGAAAAGCAAAGAAATTTCAGGGCTCGGAGGAAAAACCAAAGTCATGGGTCTTAATGAATTGCTCTTTCAGAGAGCTGCCACAGCCACCTTTGGTTGAATGTCCTCCGTCTGAACTTTAACCATTCTGTGATCCTCTAATCGTGATTATACTTCAATAGTGCTTTCACATCCTGAGCTTGTAAAAGGTACCACATAAATGGAAGTCTTTCATAGAATCCCTATGGTGTGGAAACAGGCCATTTGGCCCAACAAGTCCACACTGACCCATCAAAGAGTAACCCATCCAGACCCATTCCCCTATCACTCTACACTTGCCCCTGACTAATTCACCTAACCCACACATCCCTGGACACTATGGACAATCCAGGATGACTAATTCATCTGACCTGCACATTGTTGGACTGTAGGAGGAAACCCACACAGACATCGGGAGAATGTACAAGCTCCACACAGACAGTCACCCAAGGCTGGAATCGAATCCAGGTCCCAGCGCTGTGAGGCAATAATTCTAACCACTGAGCCACCGTGTCACCCTGCCCTTTCCGGTAGTTCAGTGGTTTCACACGTTTCCATCAGCACCTAACAAAGGGATGGACACTACAGACTGCCATTCACACAGTCCCCTCACTCTGCCAGGCACTACCACTCCCCTTGCCTCTGCTGGTCTGCCAGCCCAGTTACTGCCAGGCTGTTATTGTGATTAATGGGTGCACTAACAGGTTAGGACCTCAGGAAAACCACAATCTTCATGAAAACAGAGTTGTCTGTAAAAATGGAATGATAGAAACAACATCACAATTCACTGCTACCTTGTGAAATTGAATTAATACGGCAACTGACTTTCTCTATCCCCAAACAATATCTGCTAAATGCTTTCAGACAAACCTCTTCCCCTGTAATCAAGCAGTGACAGTTCATTTTTAAATAATATCACCTTCAAAATCCAGGTAGCTGATAATCTCAATCATTCAGAAACAATATGACTGCATTATTAAATCCTTATTAGTAAAACCTTGTTTAATACCACCTCTGGTTAACTCTATTGAACATTCCAAAGTAAACTTAACCCACTCTCTTGCAGCAGCAACGTGGGAAGAACATTCTACCGTCACCCTGAAGGCACACTCCACTCTAGCAGTACTTCATTATCACTGGGGCAGAAACATGGCATTTCTGTGGTTGGGCCTTGAGCACAAACACTGCACTGGTGCTTTGGCACAGCGCTGCCTACTCTGGCCAGGCATACAGAGTTATACAGCATGGAAACAGAACTATTAGAAATGCTAGCCTGGTTTGCGATGCCCATATCCTGTACCAGAATAAAACTAAAAGCATCAAAACTCTGAAAGAAGCAACAAAAAGAGGTTCTCAATTGCTCCATGAGCAAGGACAAGGAGATGGACTTTGGTTCCAGGAGACATACAGGACAATCCTCTGGAGAGGGTTGGGAGAGGGGGAAGGGATGGGAGAGAGGGGGAAGGGAGAGGAGAGAGGGGGAAGGGATGGGAGAGAGGGGGAAGGGAGAGGAGAGAGGGGGAAGGGATGGGAGAGAGGGGGAAGGGATGGGAGAGAGGGGGAAGGGATGGGAGAGAGGGGGAAGGGATGGGAGAGAGGGGGAAGGGAGAGGAGAGAGGGGGAAGGGAGAGGAGAGAGGGGGAAGGGAGAGGAGAGAGGGGGAAGGGAGAGGAGAGAGGGGGAAGGGAGAGGGGTAGAGGGGGAGATTGGGGAGAGAGGAGGGTGAGGGATGGGGAGAGGGAGTTGAGGAAGAGGGATGGGGAGAGGGGAAGGGATGGGAAGAGGGTTTGAGGGAGTGGGGTTGAGGGATGAGGGGAAGGGAAAGGGATGGGGAGAAAGTTTGATGGATGGGGAGGGGGGAGGGAAAGGGATGGGGAGAGGGTTTGAGGGATGGGGAGAGGGTTTGAGGGATGGGGAGAGGGGTTGAGGGATGGGGAGAGGGTTTGAGGGATGGGGAGAGGGGTTGAGGGATGGGACGAGGGGTTGAGGGATGGGGAGAGGGTTTGAGGGATGGGGAGAGGGGTTGAGGGATGGGGAGAGGGGTTGAGGGATGGGAAGAGGGTTTGAGGGATGGGACGAGAGGTTGAGGGATGGGGAGAGGGTTTGAGGGATAGGGAGAGGGGTTGAGGGATGGGGAGAGGGAGTTGAGGAAGAGGGATGGGGAGAGGGGAAGGGATGGGAAGAGGGTTTGAGGGAGTTGGGTTGAGGGATGAGGGGAAGGGAAAGGGATGGGGAGAAAGTTTGATGGATGGGGAGGGGGAAGGGAAAGGGATGGGGAGAGGGTATGAGGGATGGGGAGAGGGTTTGAGGGGTGGGGAGAGGGTTTGAGGGATGGGGAGAGGGGTTGAGGGATGGGGAGAGGGTTTGAGGGATGGGGAGAGGGTTTGAGGGATGGGGAGAGGGTTTGAGGGATGGGGAGAGGGGTTGAGGGATGGGGAGAGGGTTTGAGGGATGGGGAGAGGGGTTGAGGGATGGGGAGAGGGTTTGAGGGATGGGGAGAGGCGTTGAGGAAAGGGGAGAGAGTTTGAGGGATGGGGAGAGGGTTTGAGGGATGGGGAGAGGGTTTGAGGGATGGGACGAGGGGTTGAGGGATGGGGAGAGGGGTTGAGGGATGGGGAGAGGGGTTGAGGGATGGGGAGAGGGTTTGAGGGATGGTGAGAGGGGTTGAGGGATGGGGAGAGGGTTTGAGGGATGGGGAGAGGGGTTGAGGGATGGGGAGAGGGGTTGAGGGATGGGGAGAGGGTTTGAGGGATGGGGACGAGGGGTTGAGGGATGGGGAGAGGGTTTGAGGGATGGGGAGAGGGGTTGAGGGATGGGGAGAGGGGTTGAGGGATGGGGAGAGGGTTTGAAGGATGGGGACGAGGGGTTGAGGGATGGGGAGAGGGGCTGAGAAGAAGGATGGGGGAGTGGGATTGGAGATGGCGTTCTGTCAGCAAAGGGCAAACTCTCACCTGCAATGATAGAGCGATCCATGTAGTTCAAGAGGTTAATGAGGAACAGGATGGCCACGACCAGATAAGACCTGCCACGGCTTATGTGAAAGTTGGCAGTGGCTGTCTCGGAGCCCGGGCTGCTCATAGAGCTGTAGCGGACTCCGGGAGGGTTCTCCTGGGTCAGAGAACCGCTGCCACCGTCCATCATGAGAGAGAGGGGTTACTGCTGCTGAGAGTGAAGTCAGCTCCCACTGCGAAAGTTCTTATACTTCTGCTAAACTAACGGAAGGAACGCCCCTAACAGGCAAATCTAACACTCCCCCTTCCGAGTTTACTCGAGTGTTGTACTGCCTTCCACAGCGCAGGCCGTTCAGGGGACTACTCCACTTGCACATACTATCCCCCAGAGAGGGAGAGCACCTTTATAGAACTGGGGGGGGGGGGACCTTGCAGCTTCTGCAAATCCCAGCCAAAAATAATCAACAGAGAAACCAGAACAGCCACCCGTCTTCAGTCTGGGAAAGTAATGACCAGTTTAACGCAATCGCCGTCAACCCCTCGCGTCCGCCCCGAGCAATTTGTTGGGGAAAAGACGCCGTCCACTCCACAGCTTGCTGGAGGGTTTGGGTCAACAGCGCTGGCTTGCTGTGAGACCTCCTGCTCAACCTCCCTCCCCCACCTCCCCAGCTCTCAACTGCAGTCAGTGGCACATCAAAGGGGCAGGAGCGAGGTGACCCAGATTTAAAGCCATGACTTGGAGATGCCGGTGTTGGACTGGGGTGGACAAAGTTAAAAATCACACAACACCAGGTTACAGTCCAACAGGTTTAATTGGAAGATTTAAGGTGATGGGTGATGTAGAGAAAGGAAACGTTTCACACGGAGTTGTTAGGGTCTGGGAATGGGCTGCCCAAAGGTATTCATGAGGGCACTTGGAAAGAAACTTCAGCTTTAGTTCTCTATTTTCCACTTAAGAATGTCTGCAATGTGTAAGCTTTAACCCAATAATGTTTTACATTATACTGTAATTACTGCAACGTTTAACTTTTAACTTTGTTACTTTTTACGTTGTTTCCTCAGGTCCTGTACCTGGATACTTATACCTGCGGTGGTGATGTCATACACTCCTGTACTTTTGTGCAATAAAAATAAAAATAAAACAAATGGTGTGCTGGGATGATGGAGGGGAAAGCAGGAGATTGGCACACAGGAGTGATGGGGGGAAAGTGAGGACTGCAGATGCTGGAGATCAGAGCCGAGAGTGGTGCTGGAAAAGCACAGCAGGTCAGGCAGCATCCAGGGAACAGGAGAATCGACGTTTCGGGCATGATTCCTGATGAAGGGCTTATGCCCGAAACATCGATTCTCCTGCGCCTGGGATGCTGTGCTTTTCCAGCACCACACTCTCGACACAGTAATGATGCTCACTTGAAGAGCCAGTGCAGGTACAGTATGCCAAATGGCCTCCTGTTCCATATCAATTCTCAGATTCTGTGAGATAAGGCTGGTATAATTTTTGTTCACCCATTGATGTGAGCTGGCTGGGCCAGCCTTTATGGCCATCTCACTACTCAGATTGAGAAGCCCAAATCTTGCCCATTGTTCTTGCTAGTTCAGATGCATGACATGAGGAATTAGCCTCTGAGTTGTTCACCACCTGGTCTCCAATGATTGAATGCCTGGCTCCTCAGTGACCACTCTAACTGTCCGAGGGGCTACCATTGAATCTTAATGTCCACTCCCTACATCATTGCTGTCCTGCTTCCCGGATGCTGCCTGACCTGCTGTGCTTTTCCAGCACCATTCTAATCTTGACTTCCTACATCATTGCTGACTGACCACCTGTGTTGCCTGTTGCTGGGCCTCTTCCATGCAACCCCTTGTAACATTGGGCTTCCTCGACATTGCCCATAGATCTGGAGGATGCAAACTGGTACTTTTGTACTTTTACACCTTGTCAGGGTGTGGTGTTTGATACATATGTGGCAGAAAGGGGTCTGAAGACCAAATATTAGGGCAATGATTGAGTCTTCATGGGATTTCATTTTTTGGTTTGACTTTCTTCATTGTTATTGATAGACTTCCAGCATAATTGTGATGTGGTGGTGCCAATGTTGCACTGGGGTGGACAAACATAAAAATCACACATCACCAGGTTATAGTGCAACATGTTTATTTGGAATCTGGAAGAGCACAGCAATTCAGGCAGCATCCGAGGATTTTGCCTGTCCTCGGATGCTGCCTGAATTGCTGTGCTCTTCCAACACCACTGATCCGGAATCTGGTTTCCAGCATCTGCAGTCATTGTTTTTACCATGTTTATTTGGAAGTCTAAGCTTTCGGAGCACTGCTCCTTCATCAGGTAGCTAGTGGGGCAGGGTCATAGGACACATAATTTAGAGTAAAAGATCAAAGTGTCACACAACTGATGTGATGTATTGAACAAACCTAGATTGCTGTTAAATCTTTAATCACTTAGAATGGGGATTCAGGTTTTGGTTCATTAATATTTAAATCCCAGAGCTACTTTCAAATCACATTCCCAAAAAAATTAAAGTTTTATACAAAACAGGTGATATCTCAGAGGTAAAAACAATGACTGCAGATGCTGGAAACCAGATTCTGGATTAGTGGTGCTGGAAGAGCACAGCAGTTCAGGTGATATCTCAGCTCAGACAATGCATTAAAAGTGTGAGGTTAGAGTCTGTCTGTATTCCAACCTTGAGTCAGGCTGGTTCTAATGGATTGACTGCCTGAAGATTTGCTTACTGAACAAAATAGAATATCTACAAATACAAATTCACCCCATAGGCATGTGTGTGTGTTTACTTGTAAAGGAGAGAGAGAGTAAGTGTGCGTGTATGGGAGAGAGAGAGTGAATGTGTGTGTGTCTGTGCGAACGTGATAGAGTGTGCGCACAACTATGATGGAGTATATGCCTGCGAGTCTGTATGTCTGAGAAAGAGCAGGTGTGTGAGAGAAAATCTGTGTGCATGTGAGTGTAAGAGCATGTGTGTGGGAGTGTATAATGTAGTGAAGTCACCTGGAGTGTGACATGAACCCAAGATCCCGGTTGAGACCATCCTCATGGGTACCAAACTTGGCTATTAGCCTCTGCTTGGCAACTCTGTGTTGTTGCTACTTTCTCCTCATACCCTCTGATTCCAAGCAGCCCCAAGGACCATATCTAACTCCTTCTTGAAAACATTCAATATTTCACCTCAACTGCTTTCTGTGGCATGGAGTTCTCCAGGCTCACCACTCTCTGGATGAAGACATTTCTTATCATCTCAGTCCTATAGGATTTACCTTGTATCTTTAGACTGTGACCCTTGGTTCTGAACTACCCAGTCATCAGGAAACATCCTTCCTGGATTTATCCTGTCCAATCCCATTAGAATTTTACAGGTTTCTGTAAGACCTCCCCCCCTAAATTCTTCCAAACTTCAGTGAATATTGGCCTAATCAATTCAATCTCTCTTCATGCATCATTCCTCAGATAAGGACACCAAAACTGCACACAATATTTCAGGTATGGTCTCACTGAAGCCCTGCTGAATTACAGCAAAACATCCCTGCTCCTGTACATGAATCCTCCTGCTATGAAGGCCAACATACCATTTGCCTTCTTCATTGCCTTCTGAACCTGCATGCTTATTCAGTGACTGGTGTACACTGACACTCCGTTCCAGCATCCCAGTGCTTGACCCTCTCCTAGCTTCCTGGTAACCAGAACTGAACATAATATTCCTGGTTCTGATGAAGAGTCATGCAGCACTTGAAACAGTAACAATGCTTTCTCTCCACAGATACTGCCAGACCGGCTGAGTTTCTCCAGCAATTTCTATTTTGATAATATTCATGGTGTGACCATAATGAATTTAAACATTTGTTCCTCAAACTTGTATTCTATTGTTTGCACCTCCCCCTTTACCAAGCTATCACCATTCAGATAATAATCTACCTTCCTTTTGGTCACATCCCTCACTCCGTGCAGCAATGAGTGGGGTTGCTAGCTGAGGCACTCAGGGCTCTTTCTTAACCTTCCTCTGCCTCAGCGGTTTGCCCATCCATTTCAGGTGCACTTCTTGTATGAATGTTTTAGCCATACAGTGCTGCAAGTTTAATAAATAACCACACACTAAAAAGTCAATCCTATCAGTCTGTAACATCGCCGTGATCTCGGTAAGTCAATACTCAAGAACTTGACCCTACACACGTGTACAATTGCTGTGCCAACTAACAGTGCCATTGGCATAAATGCAGCCATACGAGGCTGTTGAAGATATAATTAAATGTGACTTAAACTTAAACTGTTGCATTGCCAACCATGTTTAAAAGGGTACAGGTTCATGCTTGTGAATGGCAATTTTATACTAAGAGCAAAAAGATCTTCATACAGAGAATGATCAACCTATAGTGTCAATTTTCAGAAACAAAAATAGAAATTACTGGAGAAAAACTGTGGAGAGAAATCAGAGTTAATATTTCAGGTCGAATGATTCTTTTTCAGAACTGTGTAAATTTTCAGTTGGGAGAGTAAACATTTGGAATTATTTAAGGAAAGGATGCTGCACTGAAATGTTAGGAATCTTTATTGATGGATGAATTAAGATCAGTTGATGAATTTTCTCATCCTTAGCTCTCTTGTGCACAAATAATAACACAACCTAATTCATCAGCCACTGATCATGTTTCTGCATGCTATATCTTGCGATGCAAATTTTACAGCAAAATTTTCACTTTTAAGGTAATGGTTTTACGTACAATCATAGACATGTACAACATGGAAACAGACCCTTTGGTCCAACCTGTCCATGCCATCCAGATACCCTAAATTAATCTAGTCCCATTTGCCAGCATTTGGCCCATATGCCTCTCTCTAAACCTTTCTCATTCATATACCCATCCAGATGCCTTTTAAATGTTGTAATTCTACCAGCCTCCACCAGTTCCTCTGGCAGCTCATTCCATACACGCATCACCCTCTGTGTGAAAAAGATGCCCCTTGGGCCGTTTTAAATCTTTCCCCTCTCACCTTAAACCTATGCCCTCTGGTTTTGGACTCCCCTACCCTGGGAAAAAAGACCTTGGCTATTCACCCTATCCATGCCCTCATGATTTTATAAACCTCTATAATGTCATGAAGTACTTCACATTGCTTCTGGGAAATGTCCTTTTGCTATTAAAAGGCTGCATACATGCCCTTGCTGCTTACAAACTCCTGTTCAGTTGTAGGTGCTGGTTCAACAATAACTTAATTCAGTTTGTCACATTTTATGTAAATGCACATACTAACCACTAAAGTGAAACTCTTCTATGCTCTGAAAACAAAAAATGCTGGAGATCACATTGGGTCAGGTAACATCCATGGAGAGAAAGCAAGCTAACATTTCAAACCTGGATTACTCTTCATCAGAGCTCCCACATTTCTATGCTTTCTGTGAAACCTGGATTCCACTTACCTTTAAACCCACTCTGCAAAGACTCCCGGGGTCTAGAATCCAATTCCTTATTTAAATAAGACTCCTTCACTAGCTTTGCCTAATGGACAGTGTAAATCTGTTTATTTGTTATGGGTCAGCAGTGAAGATGGGACAAACATGAAAAATACTAATGAAACTCAGCAGGTCTGGAAGCACACACGGAGACAGAAAAATAATGTTAAGGTTTCGAGTCTGGTATTACCCTTCAGACTGGAGTTTTTCCGGGATTCTTCGTTTGTTGCAGGACCACAACATTCACGGTATTTTCTTTTATAGTAGTGGAGATGAGACTGGCTTATGTTTGATTTTATAAAGCCACTTTATAAATATATATAAATAGAAGATTATATGGTATTTTTAATTAACATCATTAAAGGGCAGGGACAAGAAAATTGTTTCCTCTGGTCAGAAAATGCAGAGAAGAGGGCACCACCTTAAAACATGAGGGTGCTTCATCAAAGAGGATTCAGAAGTCACGTCTTCACACAGAGATTGAACACAGAATGTGCAATCTTCCCCAAAATGCTGATGACGCTGAGTCACCTGAACATTTCAAATCAAAATTGAGATTTTCTTTGCTAGTCAAGACTTCTTTAAGCCAATTAATTCAGTTAAGACACAGATCAGTAGTAACCTAGTTGAATAGAGGTTCAGGTTCAAGGTCTGTTCCTCTCTGGGAACAGATTCTCAACTCCTGCTGTGGAGGCTTGCCAGTTAGATGTTAGTGTGAGAAAATCATTTCACAGATACGAACCACATAGACACTTCCTGATTTTTGCTCCCCATCAAGCAATACTCCTCGATTTATCCTTTTCTGTTTTAAGGTCAGGTGAATTGGCTAAGCTAAAGTGCCCATCGTGTTAGGTGCATTAGTCAGGGGTAAATATAGGGTAGGGGAATGGGTCTGGTGTGGACTTATTGGGTTGAAGGGCCTGTTTCCAAACTGTAGGAAATCTGACCTAACCTAATCTAAAGTGAAATCTGGTGTTGATTCAAAGGGCTGAATGGCTTCCTACTGCACTGTAACACTGTGTGAATGTTTAATTGGTACATCAGGCTGCCTTACAGTTCCAAAAAGGGACAATTGTGTCAGTTCCTGCCTGGTGAAATAGGTCAAAGCGCAGTAGGAATGGGGTATGCTGCAGATCAGTGTCACAGCCTCAATGTACAAATGCAACGCACCCACTTCCTTTCCAGTTTTAGAAAAAAGAACCATGTAACCACACCAAAGTGCAGATAGTGTTTGAAACTAAGATTGAGAAATAGTTAAGAACTACATTTTATACAACAGAATCACTTACTTAAGTTCTATTTTATATTAAGTTCCGAATTAAACTACAGAATTTCTAATCTCATATATATATAAAATATATACTTTTATTTTAGTATTTAATATATAAAGAAAAAGGTAATTTAGTTCTATTTTGAGGTGGCGGTTTATCCATCTTGGTCCGTTGAGCTACTAATTATGAATGTAAACCGTGAGCGTCAGTCAAGAGGAGCTGATGGACTGGACCTTTAACTGAAATTGAGTTGTTCAGGGAGGTAGGAGATAAAGAAGATGCTCTCGGATCTGTCACCGCCTCTCCTGAATCACTAAGGTCACACAGCTCATAAAGAGGCCATTCAACCCAAGATGTCTGCACCAGCTATCCGAATAAGCAATTCACTTCAGGTAATTTCCCCACCTTCTCCCTGGAACATTGCACATTCTTCCTTTTCAGATAATAGATTTTGGATGCCTCAACTGAACCTACCTCTACCCACTCACTCGTGCTACTAATATGCATTTAACATTTAATCTTTAATCAGAAAATTCAGATATTTGACTGTGTCACATAGGCATAGACAAGAAGTTAAGCTTTTGGCTGTAATATTACAAAGTTCATGCTTCAAATGATGGTAGGTTGTTAGGAATGCAGCAGGTGATGCATTGTAAAAACAGTGATAACACTGATAAAACACGAATCCTGCAATGGAAAGTGCAGGAAAGGATGTCAGGAGCAGCATCAAGAACTAGGCCAATCTAAAACTGAGGTGTTGACACCTGATGATACTACTATACTGGATTACTTGAGTGCCAAACAGTGGAAGCAGCGTGCAATAGACAGGACTGAGTAATCCCACAACTAACAAATCAGATTTCAGCTTTGCAGTCCTGCGCTGGAATAAGGAATTCCAAAGATTAACAACTCTCTCGAGAAGAAATTCCTTTTCATCTCAATCTCAAATGAGAAAACTCTTACAGAACAACCGCAATTATCCGAACATCAATTATCCAAATTACCCAATTGATCCGAACATCAATTACCCAAACAGGATCTCAAGGTCCTGTTAAAAACGCTATCCATTATCTGAACAATCCATTATCCAAATTCTTAGTAATCCGAAGAAAATACTCCCCACCCGTCTCGTTTGGATAATCAAGGTTGTTCTGTATTTTGAAAGTGTTCCTCCAAATTCTAGATACTCTGAGGGAAATATCTTGTCAGCCCCCTGACAGAATCTTTTATGTTTCAATAAGATTACCTCCAATTTTCTTTGGAGAATCTTCCAAATCTTTTATCATAAGACAACTCTTTCATCTAAGTGAAACTTCTTTGAATTTCTGGAAGTGCAAATACGTTCCTCCTTGAATAAGAGAGATGGAACTAGATCTGTAGGCGTGCTCTCACCAAAGCCCTGTACAGTTGTAGCAACTTGTTTCTGAAGCTCCTCAGAGAAAGGTGAAATGATTGCAATTTATTTTACATGTTCAGGATGTTCAAAAGTACTTCACGATTACATGTGCTGCTGGGAAATGCAGGAACCAACTTGTTCGAAATGATATTGCACAAGCAGTAATGAAGAGAAATAAGTAATCTGTCCAAATGATATCAGGTAATAAAAATCAAACAAGACCAGGTTATAGTCCAACAGGTTTACTTGAAATTCAAGTTTTTGGAGCTCTACTGCTTCCTCAGGCATGTTAGAGAAGTATAAGACTATATATACACCTTACAGTATCATACTGCACCTGAGGAAGGAGCAGAGCATGAAATCTTGCACTTCTGGTCTCCTTCCTATTGGAAAGATGTTGTGAAACTTGAAAGGGTTCAGAAAAGATTTACAAGAATATCGCTGGGGTTGGAGGATTTGAGCTACAGGGAGAGGCTGAACAGGCTGGGGCTATTTTCCCTGGAGCGTCAGAGGCTGAGGGGTGACCTTATAGAGGTTTACAAAATTATGAGGGGCATGGATAGGGTAAATAGGCAAAGTCTTTTCCCTGGGGTCGGGGAGTCCAGAACTAGGGTGAGAGGGGAAAGAGACCTACAGGGCAACTTTTTCACAAAGAGGGTGGTACGGGTATGGAATGAGCTGCCAGAGGAAGTGGTGGAGGCTGGTACAATTGTAACATTTAAGAGGCATTTGTATGTGTGTATGAATAGGAAGGGTTTGGAGGGATGTGGGCTGGGTGCTGGCAGGTGGGACTAGGTTGGGTTGAGATATCTGGTCGGCATTGACGGATTGGACCGCAGGGTCTGTTTCCATGCTGTACATCTCTATGACTAATTTCAAATAAACCTGTTGGACTATAACTTGATCTTGTTTGATTTTTGATCTTGTCTACCCCAATCCAATTCAGGCATCTCCACATCAAGTGATATCAGTTGAGGAGTAAGTATTGGTCAGGTCTCCCCTACAGTTTTTGGAAGAGCCATGGAATCGGTTATATCCAGCTGAGAAGATTGAGCCTCAGCTGAAAGACAGCACTCTGATGGTATTGCAGTCATTCAGAACTGTACCAATATCAGTCCAGGTTATATGCTCAATACTCTGAAATGGATTATGACTCAGAAATATGAGTGTTATCATTGAACTGTGGCTAGCACTTCAATCTACAGCACAATTTCCTGGTGACTGCAAACTACTAAGCTCCCTTCCTTGTAATTTTAATGAAGCCTGCTCATGCTGAAGGATTAGTCCCGACTAGCAATGAAGCATTAAAAATTGAATAAATCATACTTTTTGTCCAACACAAAATGAAAATAGAAAATGGTGAAAAGCACAGAGCGGGTCATTGTGTGGGTTTGTGGAGAGAGGGAAATATGCAGTTAACATTTCAGGTTGGTGACCTTTCTCCATGAACATCAAGCCTATGTTTGTTTTCTCTCTACAGTGCTGCCTGATGGACTGAGTGTTTACGAGCACTTTATGTATTTGGTTATGCGATGGAGCTTTATTGGGATCACAGTGGAACAGTATTGAACATATATTTACTTTTGGGGTCGGAGTGCAAAGATTACAGTGCACAAGAACTCTGGCTGTGATGAGAGGTAGATGTAAGCCTTTGGCTTAGGGTCCCTCTACGGCAACCAAAAGGTTGCCTCATTCCATCTGATGCACCAAGACGTGCACATAAGTGCCCAAGTGTAAACCCAAGATCTTAGAATCTCTACAGGCCATTCAGCTCATACCAACCCTGTGAACAGCACCCCACGCAGACCCACCCCTCTACCCTATCTCTCTAACTCTACAGAGATAGGGTAGATTAGCATTTCCCATGGCTAATCTTTGGACAGTGGGAGGAAACCCATGCAGACACAGGGAGAACATGCAAACTTCTCAGTCGCCTGCGGGTGTAATTGAACCTGGATCTCTGGCACTATGAGCAGCACTGTTAATCGCTGAGCCACCTTATCCTCAGGGGAAATGACAGAATGGATGCTGAGAGGGTGTTTCCCCTTATGAGACAGACTGGAATTAGAGAACACAGTTTATGGATAGATTGGGCTTGTATTCATTAGAGTTTAGAAGAATGAGAGGCTGCCTTATTGTAACATACAAGATTCTTAGTGTGCTTGAGAAGGTAGATGCTGAGAGATTGTTTTCCCTTGTGGGAGCGTCTAGGACCAGACAGCATAATCTCCGAGAAAACAGCCACCTATTTGAGAGAAAGAGAGAGAGCGGAGGACGAATTGTTTTCCTCAGAGGGTAGTGAATCTGTGGAATTCTTTAAGCGAGAGGGCTGTGGAGACTGGGTCATTAAATAGAGGCTGAGGTAGACAAATTAGAATTAGGTTTATTGTCTTATGTCCTCAAGTACAGGAGTACAGTGAAAGGCTTGCAATGTCGCCGGTATAAAGTACTGTACCTAGGTACAAATTTAGACATAAAATAGAGAAATAAAGAAAAAAAAAGTTACACTATCTTGGTGATTCCTTATATATATATTAGAAAATAAGAAATAAAGTTAAAAAGAATGAAATCGAGGGTCATGGGAAAAGATCAGAAAATGAATTTGAGGATTATCAGATCAACCATGATCTCACTGAATACCAGAGCAGACTTGGCAGATTTAATGGCACACTTCTGCAACATCTTAGGGTCCTTCTATGGCAAGTACATCCATTCTTAGATAAACGAACCAAAACTGAACTACAATACTCCAGGTGCAATCTCACCTATGCCCTGTACAATTGAAATAAAACATTTTTAATCATGTACTCTAAAGGGTAACTGGGTGAGAATAAGGCCCCTCAAAGAACAGCAAGGCGGCCTTTGTGTGGAGCCACAGGAGTGTTTCTTCTAATACTGCATCAGTGTTTACTGTGAAAAAGGACATGAAAGATATAGAATGTCGGGAAATAGATGGTGACATCTTGAAAATCGTCCGTATTACAAAGGAGGAAG
The DNA here is from genome assembly GCF_037043375.1 of Chiloscyllium plagiosum. Classification (NCBI taxonomy): domain Eukaryota; kingdom Metazoa; phylum Chordata; class Chondrichthyes; order Orectolobiformes; family Hemiscylliidae; genus Chiloscyllium; species Chiloscyllium plagiosum. Next base: position 54,504,921 of record NW_028270169.1, read on the forward strand.
TGCTGGATGTCTTGAGATGCATAAAAGTGGATAAAGCTCCAGGACCTGACCAGGTGTACCCTAGAACTCTGTGGGAAGTTAGGGAAGTGATTACTGAACCATTGACTGAGATATTTGTAACATCAATAGTTGCAGGTGAGGTGCCGGAAGACTAGAGGTTGGCAAACGTGGTGCCACTGTTTAAGAAAGGTGGTAAGGACAAGCCAGGGAACTATAGACCAGTGAGCCTGATGTCGGTGGTGGGCAAGTTGTTGGAGGGAATCCTGAGGGACAGATTGTACATGTATTTGGAAAGGCAAGGACTGATTAGGGATAATCAACATGGCTTTGTGCGTGGGAAATCATGTCTCACAAACTTGATTGAGTTTTTTGAAGAAATAACTAAGAGGATTGATGAGGGCAGAGCAGTAGATGTGATCTATATGGACTTCAGTAAGGCATTCGACAAGGTTCCCCATGGAAGACTGATTAGCAAGGTTAGATCTCATTGAATACAGGGAGAACTAGCCATTTGGATACAGAACTGGCTCAATAGGAGAAGACAGAGGGTGGTGGTGGAGGGTTATCTTTCAGACTGGAGGCCTGTGACTAGTGGAGTCCACAAGGAGCAGTGCTGGGTCCACTACTTTTCATCATTTATATAAACGATTTGGACGTGAGCATGAGAGGTATAGTTAGTATGTTTGCAGATGACACCAAAATTGGAGATGTAGTGGACAGCGAAGAAAGTTACCTCAGATTACAACGGGATCATGATCAGATGGGCCAATGGACTAAGGAGTGGCAGGTGGAGTTTAATTTAGATAAATGCAAGAAGCTGCATTTTGGGAAAACAAATCTTAACAGGACTTATACATTTAATGCTAGGATCCAAGGGAGTGTTGCTGAACAAAGAGACCTTGGAGTGCAGGTTCATAGCTCCTTGAAAGTGGAGTTGCAGGTAGATAGGATAGTGAAGAAGGTGTTTGGTATGCTTTCCTTTATTGGTCAAAGTATTGAGTACAGGAGTTGGGAGGTCATGTTGTGGCTGTACAGGATATTGGTTAGGCCACTGTTGGAATATTGCGTGCAATTCTGGTCTCCATCCTATTGGAAGAATGTTGTGAAACATAAAGGGGTTCAGAAAAGATTTACAACGATGTTGCCAGAGTTAAAGGATTTGAGCTATAGGGAGAGGTTGAGTAAGCTGGGGTCATTTTCCCCGGAGTATCAGAGGCCGAGGGGGGGACCTTATACAGGTTTATAAATTCATGAGGGGCATGGATAGGGTAAATAGACAAGGTCTTTTCCCTAGGGTGGGGGAGTCTAGAATTAGAGGGCATAGGTTTAGGGTGGAAGGGGATAGATATAAAAGAGACCTGAGGGGCAACATTTTCACTCAGAGGGTGGTACGTATATGGAATGAAGTGGTGGAGGCTGGTACAATTACAGCATTTAAAAGGTATATGAATAGGAAGGGTTTGGAGGGTTTGCTGGCAGGTGGGATTAGATTGGGTTGGGATATCTGGTCGGCATGGACAAGTTGGACCGAAGGGTCTGTTTCTGTGCTGTACATCTACATGACTCTAAAGCCTCTTGCAATAAAGGCAACATACCTTTTGTCTTCCGACTTGCTTTTTGCATACACAGGTTGGCCAAATGCTTGAAACATTAGCAATCTGTGTTTTAGTAACATTGGTTGAGGGATAAATGTTGAGAAATGTGTTGTTGGAAAAGCGCAGCAGGTCAGGCAGCATCCAAGGAGCAGGAGAATCGACGTTTCGGGCATAAACCCTTCTTCAGGAATGAGGAAGGTGTGCCAAGTAGGGAGGAGGGATTTGGGGGAGGGGTGTTGGGAATGCAATAGGTGGAAGGAGGTTAAGGTGAGAGTGATAGGCTGGAGAGGGGGTGAGGACTGAGGGGTCAGGAAGAAAATTGCAGGTCAAGAAGGCGGAGCTGAGTCTGAGGATTGGGACTGAGAAAAGGTGGGGGGAGGGGAAATGAGGAAGCTGGAGAAATCTGCATTCATCCCTTGTGGTTGGAGGGTTCCTAGGCGGAAGATGAAGCGCTCTTCCTCCAGGCGTCGTGTTGCTATGGTCTGGCGATGGAGGAGGCCAAGGACCCTGCATGTCCTTGGCGGAGTGGGAGGGGGAGTTAAAGTTTTCAGCCACGGGGCGGTTGGGTTGGTTGGTGCGTGTGTCCCAGAGGTGTTCTCAGAAACGTTCCGCAAGTAGGCGGCCTGTCTCCCCAATGTAGAGGAGACCACATCGGGTGCAGCGGATGCAGTAAATGATGTGTTTGGAGGTGCAGGTGAATTTGTGACTGATATGGAGGGATCCCTTGGGGCCTTGGAGGGAAGTGAGGGGGGAGGTGTGGGCGCAAGTTTTGCATTTCTTGCGGTTGCAGGGGAAGGTGCCGGGTGTGGAGATTGGGTTGGTTGGGGGTGTGGACCTGACGAGGCAGTTGTGGAGGGAGTGGTCTTTCCGGAACGCTGATAGGGGAGGGGAGGGAAATATATCCCTGGTGGTGGGGTCTGTTTGGAGGTGGCGGAAATGACGAAGGATGATACGATGTATATGGAGGTTGGTGGGGTGGTAGGTGTGGACCAATGGGATTCTGTCCTGGTGGCAATTGGAGGGGCGGGGTTCAAGGGCGGAGGAGCGGAAAGTGGAGGAGATGCGGTGGAGAGCATCATCAACCACATCTGAGGGGAAATTGCAGTCTTTGAATAAGGAGGCCATCTGGGTTGTACGGTATTGGAATTGGTCCTCCTGGGAGTAGATGCAGATCTGGGTCATTGGGTCTGTAATAAATCCTTATTGTGTATAGCTGCAATATCTGAATGAAAAGGTGAACTTTTGGAAAGGAAAATGTGTTTTGTTGGGCAGGGCTGGGGGGGGGCGGGTGCAATATGTCCCTACCCCCGAACCAGCAGGCCCACACTCAAGTCCCACCTGCTCCAGAGGTGCATCATCATGTCTCTGAACAGGCTGATTAGAAAGAAAAAAACAAGATATAAGTAATTTGAGACGTGATAGGTTTAGTGTCAAGAGGAGCACAGATGGGACGGCACAGTGGCAAACACTGGTGCCTCACAGCACCAGGGACCCGCGTTCGAATCCATCCTTGGGTGACTGTCTATATGGAGCTTGCACAGTCTCCCCGTGTCTTTATGGGTTTCCTCTGGGTGGTCCAGTTTCCTCCCACAGTCCAAAGATGTGCAGGTTAGGTGAATTGGCCACGCTAAATTGTCCCATAGTGTTCAGGGATGTCTAGGTTAGGTGCAATAGTCAGGGGTAAATGTAGGGGAATGGGTCTGTGTAGTCACTCTTTGGAGGGTCAGTTTGGGCTGAAGGCCCTGTTTCCACACGGTAAGGATTCTATGGTTTTTCTATTCTATGATGTGTATGTACAGTTCCCACACTCTAAGACTGTGATTTTCTTTGTGTTATGTTTGAGTGTTGTATGCTGATTTATCATTAATCAATTGTTCCATTATTTCTCTAACATCAGGATGATAGGTCGATTAAATAGATCAAGTTCCTTTTGCCTTGTAGTTCTAATGTCATGTCAGATCCATAACATATGACCCCCTGCCAACTCAGTGAAAGCTGGACATCCCCACTACTGCCACGCCCAACAACTGGGTGAAAACAGGACCATTGCCCATTCAGCAGGGACCCCTGTACAGTTGGTGACAATTAGATCGCTGTACATTTAGTGACAGCTGTACCCCTGCCCTCTCGATGACAGTCAGAATCCTGCCCTCCCAGTGACACAGACCTCTGTCCTCTCGGCGACAGTTAGACCCTGTCCTCTTGGTGACAGGCAGACCCTGCCCACATGGTGACAGTCAGACCCCAGCCCACAGGGTGACAGACAGACCCCTTCCCTCAGGGTGACAGACAGACCTTTGTCGTCAGGGTGACAGACAGACCGCTGCCCTCAGGGTGACAGTCAGACCCCTGTCCTCAGGGTGACAGACAGACCCCAGCCCACAGGGTGACAGACAGACCCCTGTCGTCAGGGTGACAGACAAAACCCAGCCCACAGGGTGACAGACAGACCCCTGTTGTCAGGGTGACAGACAGACCCCAGTCCACTGGGTGACAGTCAGACCCCTGTCCTCAGGGTGACAGACAGACCCCATCCCACAGGGTGACAGACAGACCCCTGTCGTCAGGGTGATAGACAAACCCCAGCCCACAGGGTGACAGACAGACCACTGTTGTCAGGGTGACAGACAGACCCCAGCCCTCAGGGTGACAGACAGACCCCTGTCGTCAGGGTGACAGACAGACCCCAGCCCACAGGGTGACAGTCAGACCCCTGTCCTCAGGGTGACAGACAGACCTTAGCCTCAGGGTGACAGACAAACCCCTGTTGTCAGGGTGACAGACTGTCCCCAGCCCTCAGGGTGACAGACAGACCCCTGTCGTCAGGGTGACAGACAGACCCCTGCCCACATGGTGACAGAGAGACCCCTGTCGTCAGGGTGACAGACAGACCCCAGCCCACATGGTGACAGACAGACCTCTGTCGTCAGGGTGACAGACAGACCCCAGCCCTCAGGGTGACAGATAGACCCCAGCCCACAGGGTGGGCTGACAGACCCCTGTTGTCAGGGTGACAGACAAACCCCAGCACACCGGGTGACAGACAGACCCCTGTCGTCAGGGTGACAGACAGAGCCCAGCCCTCAGGGTGACAGATAGACCCCTGTCGTCAGGGTGACAGACAGACCCCAGCCCACATGGTGACAGACAGACCCCTGTCGTCAGGGTGACAGACAGACCCCAGCCCTCAGGGTGACAGATAGACCCCAGCCCTCAGGGTGACAGATAGACCCCAGCCCATAGGGTGGGCTGACAGACCACTGTTGTCAGGGTGACAGACAAACCCCAGCACACAGGGTGACAGAGAGACCCCTGTCGTCAGGGTGACAGACAGACCCCAGCCCACATGGTGACAGACAGACCCCTGTCGTCAGGGTGACAGACAGACCCCAGCCCTCAGGGTGACAGATAGACTCCAGCCCTCAGGGTGACAGATAGACCCCAGCCCATAGGGTGGGCTGACAGACCCCTGTTGTCAGGGTGACAGACAAACCCCAGCACACAGGGTGACAGAGAGACCCCTGTCGTCAGGGTGACAGACAGACCCCAGCCCACATGGTGACAGACAGACCCCTGTCGTCAGGGTGACAGACAGACCCCAGCCCTCAGGGTGACAGACAGACCCCAGCCCTCAGGGTGACAGATAGACCCCAGCCCACAGGGTGGGCTGACAGACCCCTGTTGTCAGGGTGACAGACAAACCCCAGCACACAGGGTGACAGACAGACCCCTGTCGTCAGGGTGACAGACAGACCCCAGCCCACAGGGTGACAGTCAGACCCCTGTCCTCAGGGTGACAGACAGACCTTAGCCTCAGGGTGACAGACAAACCCCTGTCGTCAGGGTGACAGACTGTCCCCAGCCCTCAGGGTGACAGACAGACCCCTGTCGTCAGGGTGACAGACAGACCCCAGCCCACATGGTGACAGAGAGACCCCTGTCATCAGGGTGACAGACAGACCCCAGCCCACATGGTGACAGACAGACCCCTGTCGTCAGGGTGACAGACAGACCCCAGCCCACAGGGTGACAGATAGACCCCAGCCCTCAGGGTGGGCTGACAGACTCCTGTTGTCAGGGTGACAGACCCCAGCCCACAGGGTGACAGTCAGACCCCTGTCCTCAGGGTGACAGACAGACCCCAGCCCACAGGGTGACAGACAAATCCCTGTTGTCAGGGTGACAGACAGACCCCAGCCCACAGGGTGACAGACAAACCCCTGTCGTCAGGGTGACAGACAGACCCCAGCCCACAGGGTGACAGACAGACCCCTGTTGTCAGGGTGACAGACAGACCCCAGCCCACAGGGTGACAGACAAACCCCTGCCCTCAGGGTGACAGACAGACCCCAGCCCACAGGGTGACAGACAAACCCCTGTCGTCAGGGTGACAGACAGACGCCATCCCACAGGATGACAGACAAACCCCTGTCGTCAGGGTGACAGACAGACGCCATCCCACAGGGTGACAGACAAACCCCTGTCGTCAGGGTGACAGACAGACCCCAGCCCACAGGGTGACAGTCAGATCCCTGTCCTCAGGGTGACAGACAGACCCCAGCCCACAGGGTGACAGACAAATCCCTGTCGTCAGGGTGACAGACAGACCCCAGCCCACAGGGTGACAGACAAACCCCTGTCGTCAGGGTGACAGACAGACCCCAGCCCACAGGGTGACAGACAAACCCCTGTCGTCAGGGTGACAGACAGACCCCAGCCCACAGGAAGACAGATAGACCCCAGCCCTCAGGGTGACAGATAGACCCCAGCCCATAGGGTGACAGATAGACCCCAGCCCACAGGGTGGGCTGACAGACCCCTGTTGTCAGGGTGACAGACAAACCCCAGCACACAGGGTGACAGACAGACCCCTGTCGTCAGGGTGACAGACAGACCCCAGCCCACAGGGTGACAGTCAGACCCCTGTCCTCAGGGTGACAGACAGACCTTAGCCTCAGGGTGACAGACAAACCCCTGTCGTCAGGGTGACAGACTGTCCCCAGCCCTCAGGGTGACAGACAGACCCCTGTCGTCAGGGTGACAGACAGACCCCAGCCCACATGGTGACAGAGAGACCCCTGTCATCAGGGTGACAGACAGACCCCAGCCCACATGGTGACAGACAGACCCCTGTCGTCAGGGTGACAGACAGACCCCAGCCCTCAGGGTGACAGATAGACCCCAGCCCACAGGGTGGGCTGACAGACTCCTGTTGTCAGGGTGACAGACCCCAGCCCACAGGGTGACAGTCAGACCCCTGTCCTCAGGGTGACAGACAGACCCCAGCCCACAGGGTGACAGACAAATCCCTGTTGTCAGGGTGACAGACAGACCCCAGCCCACAGGGTGACAGACAAACCCCTGTCGTCAGGGTGACAGACAGACCCCAGCCCACAGGGTGACAGACAGACCCCTGCCCTCAGGGTGACAGACAGACCCCTGTTGTCAGGGTGACAGACAGACCCCAGCCCACAGGGTGACAGACAAACCCCTGCCCTCAGGGTGACAGACAGACCCCAGCCCACAGGGTGACAGACAAACCCCTGTCGTCAGGGTGACAGACAGACGCCATCCCACAGGATGACAGACAAACCCCTGTCGTCAGGGTGACAGACAGACGCCATCCCACAGGGTGACAGACAAACCCCTGTCGTCAGGGTGACAGACAGACCCCAGCCCACAGGGTGACAGTCAGATCCCTGTCCTCAGGGTGACAGACAGACCCCAGCCCACAGGGTGACAGACAAATCCCTGTCGTCAGGGTGACAGACAGACCCCAGCCCACAGGGTGACAGACAAACCCCTGTCGTCAGGGTGACAGACAGACCCCAGCCCACAGGGTGACAGACAAACCCCTGTCGTCAGGGTGACAGACAGACCCCAGCCCACAGGATGACAGACAGACCCCTGCCCTCAGGGTGACAGACAGACCCCTGTTGTCAGGGTGACAGACAGACCCCAGCCCACAGGGTGACAGACAAACCCCTGCCCTCAGGGTGACAGACAGACCCCAGCCCACAGGGTGACAGACAGACCCCTGTCGTCAGGGTGACAGACAGACCCCTGTTGTCAGGGTGACAGACAGACCCCAGCCCACAGGGTGACAGACAAACCCCTGTCGTCAGGGTGACAGACAGACCCCAGCCCACAGGGTGACAGACAAACACCTGTCGTCAGGGTGACAGACAGACCCCAGCCCACAGGGTGACAGACAGACCCCTGTTGTCAGGGTGACAGACAGACCCCAGCCCACAGGGTGACAGACAAACCCCTGTCGTCAGGGTGACAGACAGACCCCAGCCCACAGGGTGACAGAAAGACCCCTGTCGTCAGGGTGACAGACAGACCCCAGCCCACAGGGTGACAGACAGACCCCTGTCGTCAGGGTGACAGACAGACCCCTGCCCACAGGGTGACAGACAGACCCCAGCCCACAGGGTGACAGACAGACCCTGTTGTCAGGGTGACAGACAGACCCCAGCCCACATGGTGACAGACAGACCCTGTTGTCAGGGTGACAGACAGACCCCAGCCCACATGGTGACAGACAAACCCCTGTCGTCAGGGTGACAGACAGACCCCAGCCCACAGGGTGACAGACAGACCCCAGCCCACAGGGTGACAGACAGACCCCAGCCCACAGGGTGACAGAGCAGCAGCTGCCTGTGAAGGAGAAGGGGGTGGGGCTGACTGTTACCGAGGGGGCGGCCCCGGGACCAGGCTTTCCGCTCGGGGATACAGACTCTAACCCCCGGAGCAGGCAGCACAGGACAGGCCCAGGCTCAGGCCCAGGCCCAGGGAGACAGCACGAGGCCCGAGCCCTGCGGAAACTCAATGGAGCCGGGTCCGCATCAGGTGAAGAGGCCGCGGCTGGAGGCCGAGCCCTTGGCCCGGGGGAGCGGGGGGCCGGGCGCCGAGGCCCGGGCCCGACAGGACGGCGCCTATTTCCACTCGTACTCGGACGTGTCGATCCACGAGGAGATGATCGCGGACTCGGCCCGGACCGGCTGTTACCGCCGGGCCCTGCAGGGAGGCCTGCGGCCTGCCTCCGGGCCCGAGCCCCGGGCTCGAGTGAGCCTCCTGCGGGGCCGCACGGTGCTGGATGTGGGCGCGGGCACGGGCATCCTGAGCGTCTTCTGCGCGCAGGCGGGGGCGGCGCGCGTGTACGCGGCGGAGGCGAGCGCGGTGATGGCGGAGCGCGCCCGGGAGGTAGTCGAGGCGAACGGGCTGAGCGGCCGCGTGCTGGTGCTGAGGGGCCGCGTGGAGGAGGCCGAGCTGCCCGAGAGGGTGGATGCCATCGTCAGCGAGTGGATGGGCTACGGCCTGATGTACGAGTCGATGCTCCGCAGCGTGCTGCACGCCCGGGACCGCTGGCTCAAACCGGGCGGCCTGCTCTTCCCGTGCCAGGCCGAGCTCTACATCGCCCCGGTCAGTGACCCGGCCCTGCACGAGCGCCTCTCCTTCTGGGCCGGAGTCAAGGAGCAGCACGGCGTCGACATGGCCTGCATGGCCGCCTTCGCCCGCCGCTGCCTCATGAACGACGAGATGGTGGTGACCCCCCTGCACGGCGAGGATGTCCTCACCCGGCCCGCCATGTTCGCCGCCGTCAACCTCTACACGGTCACCGAGCAGCAGCTCGAGGAGCTGGGAGGCCTCTTCTCCGTCTCAGCCTTTGGCATCGCCACCATGCACGCCTTCGCCATCTGGTTTTCCGTCACCTTCCCGACGTCCGCCCCCACAGACCGCACAGGCGATGGGGGCGATGACGATGGTCAACGTTCGACCAGGAGCCATGACGATGGTCAACGTGCGACCAGGAGCCATGACGGTGGTCAACGTTCGACCAGGAGCCATGACGATGGTCAGCGTGCAACCAGTGGCCTTGATGATGGTCAACGTGCGACCAGTGGCCATGACGATGGCTATCAAGCTACCAGTCCCCCTGCCGATAGTGCGTGTACAGCCAATACCAGCAATGATACGTCCAGTGCCAAAGCCCATGCTTCCCATGTAACCAGTACACACATCAGCAATGGCACTGTTGAGAGCCAATGTGCGGTCTCAGCCAATGGTGACAATCTCTGTGAATTTAATTTCAATAATGATACTAACCCCGTTACATTTGATCCCAACACTGATGAATGTGAGCCAGTTGTCCTGTCAACCTCACCTTTCGCAGAGGAAACACATTGGAAACAGACCTTGCTTTATCTGGATGAACCTGTCCAAGTGTTCCAGGACACTGTGATAAAGGGAAAAGTAACTTTAACTCCAGCTGTAGATAACCCACGACATCTGCGGGTATCTTTGGTTTATGAGATAGGAGATAGTGGAAAAAAAACAAAAGTATTCAAAATGGGGGAGGATTTCTCTTCGTTTGAGTAACATTTTATTGGTGTTTGCATCCAAATGGCCCCATCAGTGCCTGGACAGTTACACTTGATATTTTTTGCTGTTTGTTCTCCAGTTGATTTCCAAACTGATTCAGTTGAATGACTCATTGTGAAAAAGTTGCCTTAACTCTATGAACCCATGAGGAGAGCCAAAGAAAGGAATGGGCAAGCCAGGGAAAAGAAATTCAATCCTAAAAAGACATTGATTTGCTGGATTGATGATTGTGGGACAAAAACAAATTAATCAAAATGATTGCTGCTTTTGAATGAGTTGCCGTTCATGCATGTATACTTTTTAAACATTTTAATAACTTAATGAACAAACTTAGTTTGGTTTGTCACTCCAATGTAACATGTAGCTTGAACTCTGTGAATTATTGCACTGGAGCTTTTCACAGTAAATTGCTGGCTGGCTTCTCTGACTTAGTGTTCATGCGAAGTAAATTGATTCTCACTTGAAACAGATTCTGGTACATTCACACAGCTCAAGTGGAAACTAACCTGATTCCTGTTCAGTGTTGCTTTAGCTGATTGATGTCAGTGTTAGCCTCAGTATCCTTGTGAAGGGGAAAAGGGCCATGTTCTGTTTAAAAAAAAGAGACACACGTTACTATTTCGGAAGATCCTATGTTAGTTGTGACACAGGAATTTTACTTGAAGCATCAACTTTTGTTTTCAAATACTGACTAACTTGTGTATTTGCAGTTTCTTTACTGGTTCATTTCCAAAGTACCATTGTGACTTTGTGCTTGAAAATATTAATAGATTAATCAATTTTCAGTCACCTACAGTTTCAAGCTTTCTGTAACTAATTCATTTCTAAGATTGTTTTATAGAGCTGTGAACACTGTACGTACAATGAGATAAAAATAGTAGAAAACCTCTCCTCTCTTACGTGCTGTGAAAGTGCTATGATGGGAGAGATTTAAACCCCCACAGCTGTGTTGTTACAGAACATTTACCATATCCAAATGGACATGTAATATTTGACATATCAAGCAGGTCAAAGAAGTATGTCTCACTGCTGGTATTTTCTATTGTACCAAATTTGATATTTTGTTAAACTCTCTAAATGAACACTATTTATTATAAAACATAACAAATTGCTGTTTATTTTTCTTCATGCATACACGATTCTTTGGCTGTGTGTGTGGACGTTGCAATATACAGTGGATTGTGTTTGTTTCACAGTATACAGTTGGCTGTACATAAATATATTACAGTACATAAGACAATAAGATATAGGAGCAGAATTAAGCCATTCAACCCATCAGGTTTGTTCCACCATTTGATCATATGTGTGTGTGTGTGTGTGTATCACAATATATAGTAGGCTGTGTATGTATTACTGTATAGTCGGCTGTCTATTGCAGTGTATAGTTAGCTGTGTACATTACTGTATATAATTTTGTTTTATACAGTACACAATTGTTATGGACTAGGGCAGACCACTCAAAACATTCTTAAGCAGGCAGCCCAGACCATAACTTTGCAATTTGTTTTGGTAAGTGTACAGTGAAAATTACCTGGAGTAAGTTAGCTAGGTTGACTACCAGGTTTTAAAACGGACAAATATGTATTCACAAAATTACACAATGAAACACTAAGAACAGAATAAAGAACTCCTACACAACTCGATCGATCTAAACTAGACTTAATTATGCTGTTCCGAATATACACAACAGTCCCAATAAGCAAACCCCCTTAAAAAACAGTAAAAATGGATCAAATGCTTATAGGTTGAGGTTAGAAGGGCATACAGCTGAACTCCTAACTAGTTCTGAAATGAACTGCTCAGCTGGAGAGCTGACCACACCCCCCTCATTATACAGGTCACTTCTAAAACATGACCACTTTGGCCTGAAGTCCCATCTGTTTACATATAACCAAAAGGCCTCTCAAAATCCTTTTCATCTCTGTACCAAACCAGTCTAATCGGAACTGGGAGCTGTTTACAATGCCTCTGAAAAAAACCAAGGACACTATCCTTGAGAAAAGGAACAGTTTTTAGAAAAAAAGGGACCAGCTTTGTGACACAGTTGCCTGTCCATATGCATCACACTGTACACTTGGCTGTGTGTGTACATTATGCTATACTCATGGCTGTGAGTATAGTATATGGTTGGCTATATTATAGTTGGCTGTGCAGATTACAGCATACATTGGTTAAATGTGTGCATTATAGTATAGTTAGCTATCTTGCGTAGGTTACAGAATACATGTAGCTGTATGTATTACAGTATATAGTTGGTTGTTTCTATTCTTATATATGGTTGGCTGTGTATATTAGTTTGTGTGCGTATTACAGTTTATAGTTCATTGTACTTTATATAGTTGACTATCTGTAGATTACAAAATGTTTTCCTTTCTTGGTCAGGCATTGGGAGATCAAGTTGCGGCTGTACAGGACATTCGTTCAGCCACTGTTGGAATATTACGTGCATTTCTGGTATCCTTCCTATCAGAAAGATGTTGTGAAACTTGAAAGGGTTCAGAAAAGATTTACAAGGATGTTGCCAGGGTTGGAGGGTTTGTGCTAGAGGGAGAGGTTGAACAGACTGGGGCTGTTTTCCCTGGAGCGTCAGAGGCCGAGGGGTGACCTTATAGAGGTTTACAAAATTATGAATGGCATGGATAGGATAAATAGACAAAGTATTTTCCCTGGGGTTAGGGAGTCCAGAACTAGAGGGCATAGGTTTAGTGTGAGAGAGGAAAGTTATAAAAGAGACCTAAGAGGCAACATTTTCACACAGAGTGGGTTAGTGTATGGAATGAGCTGCCAGAGGAAGTGGTGGAGGCTGGTACAATTGCAACATTTAAGAGGCATTTGGATGGGTATATGAATAGGAAGGGTTTGGAGGGATATGGGCCGGGTGCTGGCAGGTGGGACTAGATTGGGTTGGGATAGCTGGTCGGCATAGACGGGTTGGACCGAAGCATCTGTTTCCATGCTGCACATCTCTATGCATATATATTTACAGTATATAGTTGGCTTACAGCATACAGGTTGTGTATTACAGTGTATAGCTGTCAGTGTGTGTATTATTGTGTACATTACGGTATACAGTTGACTGTATTACAGTGTGCATGAATATAAATACGTGTATATCATATGAAAAAATCCAGTGTATTATTCAAAATCAGGCAATTTTCTACAACTGTCCAGTGTTCATCCTTGAAACAGTACTAAGAAAAAAATCACCTCACCCTGTGAGAATTACTGCACATGAATATGGTTCCTAAGTAAGTGATTCCACTTCAAAAGTAATTGTTCACGTAGCTCAGTGGTAGCACTCTTGCTGCTCAGTCAGACAGTTGTCAGTTTAGCCCTATTTCAGACAAATGATGTTGGCTGATACTTAAATGCTGTACAGTCCACTATTCTTTAAACATTATTACTGCATACAGGTGATCTGTTTTTTTTTAAGCTGTTTGTGGGACATTACTATACATTGGTTGCTGCAGTTTCCTATGTTACAGCAGTGACTTTGTAAAATGCTATGAATTGCGTACAATTCTGCTCACCACATTACAGGAAGACTGTACTGTAGTTTGCACTGGAGAGAATGCGGTGGTGATTTACAAGGCTATAGCTGATGAACTACAATTGCAAAATTTGGGAACTTCTGGCTGCTAGTGTATACCAGGGTACAAACACTTGCAGTAGGTGCTGAAGGCTGCAATAACTTGGTTCTGAATTATTAAGCTGTAGACACTATGGCAAGTTAGGGACAGGAAAATTTACCTGGAGGCAGCCACACGTCATAGGATGGGGACTTATGGTTGGATCAGTCATCAGGGAATGACTGCAAGTGAAGAAGAAATGGGACCCGGAAAGCAGGAGCTTCAACCTTTACAATTGTCCAACAGGTTTGAGATTTTCTCAGCCTGTTTGGTTGAGTTGGGGGACTGCAGGGTGGATGAGATAATTGGCCAAGGCGCCGGGAGTAAGAAAGAATGGAATGGTTGAAGGGGACAGTATGATGAGAGGGATTGATACTTCTGTACAGCAAAGAACAAGAGTCAAAGTGGCTGTGTTGTGTGCTCAGTACCATAATCCAGGATATCTGCACAAGCTGAACAATGTGCAATTGGAAAGCCAGGATCCAGTGATCATGATCCATATCAGTATCAAAAACATAGGTAAAACTGCTGAGGGCATGTGATGGTTTAGGTGGTAAACTAAAGAACAGAACTTCAAAGGTAGTAATCTCTGGATTACTAACTGAGCCCTATTCGTAAAGGATGAATAAGTTTAGAGAGTGAATGCTTGGCTCAAGGCTGGTGTGGGAGAAATAACTTCCAACTCATGGGGCATGCAACAATCTGGGGAAAGTGGGATTTGTACCATTGCTATGGTCTCTGCCTGTACCATGCTGGGACTTGTATTTCCACAAGCCACATAACTAGGGAGGGCTTTAAACTAAATCAGGTCAAGCTTTGGTAATTGGAGAATGACAGAAAGAAGAGAGAAAAACAAACTAAGAATATAGCAGTAGACAAGATGCTACAAAGATTAAATTTAAAAAAAAACTAAATGCTCACATCATTAGTAGGTGGCAAGTCAATGTTTCGGGTATAACCCTTCTTCACCTGAACCAACTTCTCCAGCTCCTGATGCTGCCTGGCTTACTGCGTTCTTCCAGCCTCCTGCTTGTTTACCTTGATTTCAAGTATCTGCAGTTTTTTTAAATCTCTGACTTTACATCGCACTCAAAACAAAGTAAATGAATTGATTGCACGCGTTGAATTAAATAAGGATGATCTGATAGCCATTATGAAGATTGGGCTTGGGCTCTCAATATTGACAGATATGATTTCAACAAGGATAGGAACCTAGGTAAAGGCCGAGGGCTGTGGATGAATAACATTGTTAATCAAGGACGGTGTAATAGAGATGACATTGGTTCAGGAGTTCAGGATGTAGTCAATTTGGAGAAGATGAGGAATGGTAAGGAAATGAGGTCACCCCATTTCAAGTGGGGTTAGAGGCAGAAAACAGGAAACTGCAGGCCAGTTAGCTTGATGCCTACATAAATGTGAGAGTGGTCTACAGACCCTCTTGCGGCGCAATGTGGGACAAAATGTGCGAGAAATATCGGTAGCCTGCAATAAGGGGACAGCAATGTGTGACTTTAATGTACATATAAGCCGGAAAAATCAGATTGGCAGTTGTAGCCTGGATGAGAAGTTCAAAGAACGCTTTCAAAATAATTTCTTAGAGCGATACATACTTTAACAAACAAGGGGGCATGCTATACCAGGCCTGATATTATGTTTTCTGACGAGATTGACAAATAATGTCAAAGTAAACACACCTGTAGGTAGCAGCAATTATAACGTAGTTGAATTTGACATCCAGTTTGAAAGGAAGAAGCGTGTGTCTCAGACTAATGTAAGCTCAAAAACAAAGGCTACTATGAGAGCATGAAAGCTGAGTTAGCTGAAGTGACTGGGGATATTAGCTTAGGGAATAGATTGCTAGAAAAGTAGTGGCAGACCCAGTCGAACTCATGTTGCTTGGCATCTGCCTCTTAATGCCTCTTAAATGTTGCAATTGTACCAGCCTCCACTGGTCCTCTTTTGTCTGTCATTTATAAAAGTGTGGAAACAAGCCCTTCAGGCCAACAAGTCCACACCAACCCTCCGAAGAGTAACCCACCCAGACCCATTTCCCTTTGAATGATACACCTAACACTATGAGCAATTTAGTATAGCTAATTCACCTGACCTGCACATCTTTGGACTGTGGGAGGAAACCCATGCACATGCACATGCAGGGAGAATGTGCAAACTCCACACAGTCACCTGAGGCTGGAATTGAACCTGGGACCCTGGTGCTGTCAGGCAGCAGTGCTAACCACTGAGCCATGATTTGGATGTGAATATAGAAGGCACAGTTAGTAAGTTTGTGGATGACACCAAAGTAGGTGGCATTGTAGGCAGTGAAGATGATTTTCTAAGATTACAAAGGGATCTTGATCAAATGGGTCAATGGCTGGAAAATGGCAGATAGAGTTCAAGATAAAGATAGGCTGAAGAGGTTGAAACTTTTTTATTTGGAGCTTAGGAATTTGAGAGGTGACCTTATAGAAGTTTATAAAATAATGAGGGGTAAATAGAGTTAAATGTAGTCATCTTTTCTCTAGAATGGAGAATATCAAGTCTAGGGGGCACATTTTTAAGGAGAGAGGAGAAAGATTTTTTTAAAATGAGCAAATTTTTAACACAAAAGGTGGTTTGTGTGTGGCATGAACTTCCTGAGGAAGTGGTGGATGTGGGTACAATTACCACATTTAAAAGACATTTGGATAAGTTCACAAGTAGGAGAAGTTTGGAGGGATATGGGCCAGGGGCAGGCAGGTGGGCCTAGTTTAGTTTGAGGCGATGTTCGGCCTGGACTGGTTAGACTAAAGGGTCTATTTCTGCACTGTGTGACTTTATGACTCTATGAGAAACTATATGATTGTACAAAGGTGAATGGCAGATCATACGATTGATCAGAATACAAAGCATGGCAGAGAATGTCAAAAAGGTTAATCAGGGCAAATAACTTAGAACATGAGAAGAAGCTGGCAAGAAATATAAAAACACAGATGTCGGTACCTCATAAACAAAACATGTAAAGTGAATGTTGGACCTTCAGCAGGTGAAAATGAAAAGCCAGTTGTAGATATAATGAAATGAATAAAAATTCTTGCTTCTTTCTTCACTACAGAACAACCTCAGCTATCCAAACATAATTATCCGAATTTCGGATTGTCCAAACAAGATCTCAAGGTTCCGTAAAAATGTTATCCATTATCTAAACAAAATACTCCCAGCCTATCTCTTTCGGATAATCGAGGTTGTCCTGTGGAAGGTAAAGGCAGTGTAGTCCTACTGGACATAAAGCTGCTCTTTCATCAGAGACTGGTAATGGTTTTACCTAAGGATCACTGCACCCCAAATGAGGGGACCGTCCTTGATTACTTCAGCCAGTGAACTAAACGCATGCTAGTGGCATTGCAAACCAGTTGTCCAGCCAACTGAGCTAACAGACCATAGACAATGCGAAAAGCATCCCAGTAATCCTTAAAATCTGGAGATTAAAGGAAAAGAGGAAATTGGTGAAATTATAATCGACAGAGAAGGGTACTGAATAAACTGATGGAGCTGTGAGTTGCTAAGTCTTCAGGTCCAGAGGACTTCATCCTGGAGTATTAAAATAGTCAGATAATGAAGTAGTAGATCATTTAGTCACGGTTTTCCAAAATTCATGATTTGGAGATGCTGGTGTTGGACTGGGGTGTACAAAGTTAAAAATCACACAACACCAGGTTATGGTCCAACAGGTTTAATTGAAAGCACACTAGCTTTCGGAGCGACGCTCCTTCATCAGGTAGTAATGGAGGGCTCAATCCTAACACACAGAATTTATAGCAAAAATTTACAGTGTGATGTTACTGAAATTATACATTGAAAATTTGATTGTCTGTTAAGCCTTTCATCTGTTAGAATACAGTGATAGTTTCACTTCTTTCAGGTGTAAATCACAAAACCTTTTTTTAAAAAGTTGCATTCTTGGGTTAGCTGTTAACAATGGTGATAGCTAGACAATATGTTGGAGGAGTTGGCCCCCTGTGTTCTGAGCAGAGGCCGATAGCTAAGTTCAGTACCCATAGGGAGGGCCTCAACCGGGACCTTGGGTTCATGTCACATTACAGGTGAACACCATTGCAGCATACACACACATAGATACTCCTACACACACACACACACACACTCTCACACACACAGGCACTCCTATACACACATACACACAGACATCCACACACACCCTTACAGACACACACACTCACACATGCTCCGAAAGCTAGTGTGCTTCCAATTAAACCTATTGGACTATAACCTGGTGTTGTGTGATTTTTAACTTTCCAAAATTCATTAAGTTCTGGAAAGTTTCCATTAGTACTGGAAAGGAATAAATATATCCCCTATATTCAAGAAGGGAAGGGGGCAAAAGCAGGAAACTATAAGGAAATTGGCTGTATGTCCAGGTAAATAAGGTGTTAGAATTGATCATTTAGAAAGTTTTAATTGGGCTCATGGAAAATGCAAAGTAACCAGGAAAACTTGGCATTTTTTTTTGAAAGGGTGATAATGTTTAACCAATTTATTGGAATTTTTTGAAGGAATGACATGCAATGTGAATAAAAGGGCGTACATTGATGTACTGCACTTAGATTGCTACAAGAAATTTGACAAGGTTCCACACAAAAATTTTTGAACAAAGTAGTTTTGGGAATAACGTACCAGAAAGACCAAATGGACTAAGGAATGGCAGATGGAGTATAATGTGGACAAATATGAATTATGGAATTTGGTAGCAAAAGCAGGAAGGGAGATTATTATCTGAATGGTGATAGATTGGAAAAGGAGGAGGTGCAATGAGGCCTGGGTGTCATCGAACACTAGTCACTGAAAGTAAGCATACAGGTACAGCAGACAGTGAAGAAGGCAAATGGTATGTTGACCTTCATAGCAAGAGGATTCGAGTACAGCAGCAGAGATGTCTTGCTGCAATTGGACAGAGCCTTACAGAGACTACACCTTAGAGTATTGTGTCTCCTTAACTGTGGAAGGATGTACTGGCTATGCAGGGAGTGTAACAAAGGTTTACTATATTTACTGAAGTTTCGACAAATGAGGGAGTATCTCATAGAAACCTATAAAATGCAGGACTAAACAGGATAAATGCAAGAAGGATGTTCCTGATGACCAGGAAACCAGAATGAGGAATGACAGTTTATGGATCGGGGTAGGCCATTTAGTACTGAGATGAGGCGAGGAACCTTTACCCAGGGATTTGAACCCATATACACAGAGCATTAGCTGGGACCTTTCTGAAGAATTTTAGAAGATTCCCAGCAAGGCATGCATTATCTGTTCTATAGGAAGGATGTAATAGGAAGGGTGACATGTTGGCTCAACGGTTAGCATTGCTGCCTCACAGCGCCAGAGTCTCAATTCGATTCTTGCCTCGGGCAACTGTGTGCGTGGAGTTTGCACATTCTCCCTGTGTCTGTGTGGGTTTGCTCCGGTTTCCTCCCACAGTCCAAAGATGTGCAGGTTAGGTGAATTGGCCACGCTAACTTGTCCATAGTATTAGGTGCATTAGTCAGAGGGGGGTGGGTTACTCTTCGGAGGGTCAGTGTGGACTTGTTGGGCTGAATGGCCTGTTTCCACGCTGTAGGTAATCTAAAATTAAACTGGAAAGAGAGCAAAAATAGATTTGTAAGGAGTTATCGAAACTAGAAGGTTTGAGTTATATGGATAGGCTGGGATGTCTTTCCCTGGCTTGTAGGAGGCTGCGGGGTGAACTTGTAGAGGTGTATAAAATAATGAGGGGCATAGATAAAGTGTATAGCCAAGGTCTTTTCCCTGGGATGGGAGAATCCAAAACTGGAAGGCATAGGCTTAAGGTGAGAGAGGACCTGAGGGGCAAGTTTTGTACACAAAGGGTGGTGCATGTATGGAATGAGCTGCCAGAGGAAGGGTTGGAGCTGGTATAATGAAGTGTTTGGGGCAGGTATGATTACAACATTTAAAAGATATTTGGAGAGGTACATGGATAGGAAAGGTTTAGAGAGATATGAGTCAAACACAAGCATCTGGGACTTGTTCAGTTTAGGAAACCTGGTCGGCACAGACAAGTTGATCCAAAGGGCCTGTCTCCATGCTGTATGACTCCTAAGGCTGGATGAGCAGGGTGAGCTTGTGGAGTTCTCTGGTATAGACAGTGGTCTATGTTGAATGTTTTCAAGAAGGGAATAGATTTAATTCTTCAGTCTAAAAGGATCAAAAGATATGGGGAACAATATGGGAACAGGGTACTGGCTTGGATGATCAGCTATGAGCATACTGAATTATGGAGCAGATTGGAAGGCTGAATGACCTACTCCTGTTTGTATTTTCTATGTTTCTGTGGATAGAAGATAGATGGTTGGCAGGAAAAATAAAAACATGTACAAATGGGTCTTTTTGAGGTTGGCAGGATGTGAGGTCTTGCATGGGTCTCTGCTGGGCCCTCAACCTTTTACATTTTATATCTGTGACATAGATGAGGGGATTGAAGGCATGCTGGATACATTTGCAGATGTAACAAAATAGGTAGGAAAGTACATTATGAAGATGGCATAACAAGGAGGCCGAACAACACACATAGGATGAATGAGTGGGCAAAACTCTGGCAGATGGAGTAGAGTGTGCGAAAATGTGAAGTTATTCACTTTGGCAGGAAGAATAAAAAAATGATCACTTAAACAGTGAAGTTGGAGAACTCTGAGGTGCAGAGGGAGCTAGGTGTTTTGAGTGTGTGAGTCACAAAAACGTTAGTATGCAAGTGCAGTATGAAATCAAGAATATTACAGTTCTTTATTATGAGAGGAATTGAACACAAAAATCAGGATATTAGGCTTCAGTAGGGCATTGGTGAGACCACATCTCAAACTGTGTGCAGAATGGGCCTCCTTAACTAAGGAATGATGTAAATGCATTGGAGGTGATTCAGAGGAAGTTTAGTAAACTGGTACAGGGATGAACAGGTTTTCTTGTAAGGAAAGATTGGACAGGCTGGGTTTGTTTTCATAGCTTTCGTTGCACTACTCCCCACTTGGCATTCAACGCTTAGCTTCTAAAAAAGGCTAGAGGTGCTAAGTACAAAATGTATTTTTGTGAATACTACTGATAATGTTAAGAAGGCTGAATAGGCTGGGGCTTTTTTCCCTGGAGTGTCAGAGACTGAGGGTTGACATTTTCAAGGTTTATAAAGTCCTGAGGGGGATGAATAAGGTAAGTAGCCAAGGAAAATTTCCCCAGGACAGTGAAGTCCAAAACTAGAGAGTATGATAAGGGGAAGATTTAAAAGAGACCTGAGGGGCAACATTTTCTCGCAGAGGGTGGCGTGTGTATGGAATGATCTGCTGGTGGAGATGGGTAAAATGACACAATTTAAAAGGTGTCTGGATGGATATATGAATAGGAAGGGTTTAGAAAGATATGGGCCAAATGCTGGTACATGGGGCTTGGTCAGATTGGGATATCTGGTCAGTGCAGACACGTTGGACCAAAGGGTCTGTTTCTGTGCTGTACAACTCTGACTAGAGTTCCGAAAGTATTGAAATGTTTAAGATGCTGAGGCATCAGTATTTACTGTGGAAAAGGATATGCAAGATATAGAATGTAGGGAAATAGATGGTGACACCTTGCAAAATGTCCATATTACAGAGGAGGAAGTGCTGGATGTCTTGAGATGCATAAAAGTGGATAAATCTCCAGGACCTGACCAGGTGTACCCTAGAACTCTGTGGGAAGCTGGAGAAGTGATTGCTGGGCCTCTTGCTGAGATATTTGTATCATCGATAGTCACAGGTGATGTGCCAGAAGACTGGAGGTTGGCTAATGTGGTGCCACTGTTTAAGAAAGGTGGTAAGGACAAGCCAGGGAACTATAGATCAGTGACCCTGACATCAGTGGTGGGCAAGTTGTTGGAGGGAATCCTGAGGGACAGGGTGTACATATATTTGGAAAGGCGAGAACTGATTAGGGGGAAATCATGTCTCACAAACTTGATTGAGTTTTTTGAAGAAGTAACAATGAGGATAGATGAGGGCAGAGCGGTAGATGTGACCTATATGGACTTCAGTAAGGCGTTCGACAATGTTCCCCATGGGAGACTGGTTAGCAAGGTTAGATCTCATGGAATACAGGGAGAACTAGCCATTTGGATACAGAACTGGCTCAAAGGTAGAAGACAGAGGGTGGTGGTGGAGGGTTGTTTTTCAGACTGGAGGCCTGTGACCAGTGGAGTGCCACAAGGATCACTGTTGGGTCCTCTACTTTTTGTCATTTACATAAATGATTTGGATGCGAGCATAAGAGGTGTAGTTAGTAAATTTGCAGATGACACCAAAATTGGATGTGTAGTGGACAGCAAAGAAGGTTACCTCAGATTACAACAGGATCTTGATCAGATGGGCCAATGGACTGAGAAGTGGCAGATGGAGTTTAATTCAGCTAAATGCGAGGTGCTGCATTTTGGGAAAGCAAATCTTAGCAGGACTTATACACTTAATGGTAAGGTCCTAGGGAGTGTTGCTGAAAAAAGAGACTTTGGAGTGCAGGTTCATAGCTCCTTGAAAGTGGAGTCGCAGGTGGACAGGATAGTGAAGAAGGCCTTTATTGGTCAGAGTATTGAGTACAGTAGTTGGGAGGTCATGTTGCGGCTGTACAGGACATTGATCAGGCAACGTTTGGAATATTGCATGCAAATCTGGTCTCCTTCCTATCGGAAGGATGTTGTGAAACTTGAAAGGGTTCAGAAAAGATTTACAAGGATGTTGCTAAAGTTGGAGGATTTGAGCTATAGGGAGAGGCTGAACAGGCTGGGCTGTTTACCCTGGAGCATCGGAGGCTGAGGGGTGACCAGGAAGGGCCGGGTGCTGGCAGGTGGGACTAGATTGGGTTGGGATATCTGGTCGGCATGGACAGGTTGGACTGAAGCGTCTGTTTCCGTGCTGTACATCTCTATGACTCTATGTTCTGGAAAAGATTCACATTGAAGGATGTTGAAAGGATGTGGGTGAGTAGAGGGATCTATTTTAAAATTATGGGTTGCCCTTTCAGGAGAGAGATAAGGGGAATTTTTTCTCTTGTGGATTTTGTGATTTTGGAACTTTCCGTCTCAGAAGGCAGTGGCTGCAAAGTCATTAAATATTCTTAAGGGGGATATGGATAGACTATTTGACTCTGATCATACTGAATGGTAGAGCATGCTTGAAGAGATGAATGGCCTACTCCTGCTCCTATTTTCTACATTATTAGGCAAGGGAATCAAATAGAATTCAAAACACAAACTGGTTAGCTGTGATCTTATTGAATGACAGAGCAGGCTTGATGGGCTAATTGGCCTAGTCTTGCTCCTGATTCATATCTTTGTATAAGGCTCCTTTGAACTTACCCATGATCACTCTTATCCAGAGGAAGGGCAGCCTTCATATGGGAATGCCCCCTGCAAGTTGCCCTTCGAGCCACTCACCATCCTGACTTGGAAATATATAATTTCTTTCAATATTGTTTCTGAGTCAAAATCCCTAATTGCACTGTGGATGTGTCCCTACACCTAAAGACTGCAGCAGTTCAAGAAGGCAACTGACGACCACCTTCTCAAGTGCAGTAAGGAGTGAGAAATAAATGCTGACCAGGCCAGCAATGCCCACATCCCCTGAATGAAGAGAAAACAGTGCCAGGATATTAACAATGAGAAACAATTGGATAAGCTGGGGTTGTTTTCCTTTGAACAGAGGAGACTGAAGGATGACTTATTGTGGTATGTAAATTTGAGGGAAATAGAGGCCTCAAATACCAGGGATCATAGATTCAAATTAATTAGTAGAAAGATTTGGTCAGGGATGAGGATACATTTTGTTAGCCAGTCTGTGGTAAAGACCCAAAACTCACTGCCTGAAAGGATGGTAGGCAAAACATATTGACTACCTTAAAAAATACTTGGATATCTACTTGATAAGTTGAGTATCTACTCTTCAAGTACTATGCCCTAGCGCAGAAATGTGGGATTAAATGGATCAGATCCTTCCAAACTACTCTCAATGGCTTCCAGTGTTGTAAATTTTCATGGTTTTAACAGTGCCAGTCTTTAAGAATACATTAGATGGAAGATCACAGGAATGGGGTACAAAAGGATATGGGAACATAGGTTTTAAAACAACTGTCCATGTGAAACGTTGATAAAATGGACTTCATGGGACAAGCAGGCATTTCTGTGTAAAATTTGCACTTTTCACTCACACTGATTATCATTTTGCTGTACTTCCTGTGAAATCTCTTGGAGGTTATTTGTGGCTGAATCATCGATGTCAATACCAAATTAGAATCTGGAAAGCAAGTGGTTAGCACTTCTAGATAACAGATAACTAGAAGTGAGTTTTAAAAAATAACTTGAGTCTGTAGCACCTTTCACAATCCCACAACATTTCAAAGTTCTTCACCATTTTAATGAAGCCTTTTTAACTTGTTGTAATATGGAAATGCAGTAGTCAATTTATATACAGCAATCTCTCAAAAATAACAACAAGGTAATAACTAAACCTGTCTTAATGATGACTGGGGGATAAATCATGGCCTGGACACTAGGAGGGACTCCCTTGCCCTTCAAATAGTGTGGTAGGATATTTTTATGCTTGCTTCCCAAGCACTTTCCCATTGAGATGCTTTGAATTAGCTGTGACCCCAGACTTGAGTGTACCGCCAGGGTGCAGGGAAATGCCTATGACAATGGGAGTGGAATTGTTTGGTTCCTGAATTTTTTAGGTTAGGGATACTCAAAAGAATTACATTTGTAAATGCTGTTGTGACCCAATGCTTTTATAAAATGAGTTTCTGGCTCTTACAAACACAAGTCATCTTCACAAAATTAAGAGCCAAAACACATTTACCTCTATTTCAGAATCTGCATCTTCAAATAATTATATATTGTAAGGTGTCATCACAGTGAGGCACACTGAAATTATATGATTGATGCCTGCTTGTAGTAACACTGATTGCTAGAACACATCTTTGTTATGCCTGGCATTAGCCATTCTGCCTTATGCAGAACAAAGATGTCTTTTTCCACTTTTCAAATGGACTGGTGTTTCAGTCAAGCACTTTGCTTTTGAGTGGTGGGGTGGTACTGGACCGTAGGTTGGGGGGTACTGGTTACACATACAGTGGATGAGGGGATAAACAGAGGGAAGCTGAATCCAGCTGACGATGAACATTGAATCTCAGTGGGAATTGTTCAGGGTGTGTTACAATTGACTCATCCTCTTTGGGCTTGCCTGAGGGACAGCTAGAGATGCACGGTGAGAAATTGTGATGGTTTATGCACATCTTTTCAAGGCTTTTGGCACCATTAGAGCCCCAATTTGCAGTGTGGTTGCACAATCTGGGAACAGTTGGGCCAGACATCATATCATGTGTAAGCACACACTGAACGCTGAGCAGTCTGCAAGACTGATACGTTGCCATTCTGAAGTATAATACTCACACTATTACCCCGCCTTAACCCTGCACAGTTGAACATGCGATCAACAGGAGGAAGGATTCGCTCACCAGCGGGCAGGGAATGGTTGGCAAGTACTCAAAGATGTTTTGCTGACCACGGGGATTTTGCATAAACCTGTTGCCAACATTTCCCCTTGGAATACAGCGTGACTGAAAGAAGGAATAGAGAGCATGCAAAGCAGGACTTACTGCTGGAGCTGGAGTCTTCCTATGACCTCAAGTAACAATTTTTCCTACTGCACCTCGGGGCGGGACAAAGTATGATTTCAATGCTTGAATAAGCAAGTCTCCAGAGGAATCTGCCATCCTTTGGGTTCATGTCACACTACAGGTGACCTCACTGTACTACTTACACACACACACACACACACTCCTGCAGACCCTCTCTCATACACAAGTTGTCTCTCATCTGCTCACACATACACTGACACACGCACCCTCTCACAGATTTATAGCCCTTTACATTCACTCATACACATACACATTCTCACAGACACTCATACCTCCCTGCACACACACATAAGTTTTTGGGGTGAATTTGTACTTGCAGACTTACATTTTATTTTGCTCAAAAACTGCATGAGTCCATGTAAGATTCTGTAAATCTCTTTTTTAGACTAGAATCAGTCTGAACATTGGGGCACAGACAGCCTCACAGAGAGCTAACACCTTCAATGCATTATTTGTTCCAACATGGCACCTATTGTTAAAGTTCATTTGAGAATGTAACTTTAAGAAAGTTCTGGAATTTACATATGAAAGAACTGATACCAACATGGTCATTCTAAAAGATGAGAGACTTAACAAACAATCAAGGTCTTTTGCAATATATAATTTCAGTTACATCACACTGTAAACTTTTGCTATAAGTTGTGTGTCCTACAATCTTATACTCCACAATCACCTGATGAAGGAACATCACTCCGAAAGTTAGTGCTTCCAAATAAATTTGTTGGACTATAACCTGGTGTTGTGTGATTTTTAATTGTGATGATTTAGCTCCTTTCAAGTTGGTATTGAAGATGTTTGTAACATCTCACAAGTTGTTATCTGTTGCTCTATGGTTGGTAGGTTGGCACGGTGGCTCAGTGGTTAGCACCGCTGCCTCACAGCGCCAGGGACCTGGGTTCAATTGCAGCCTTGGGCGACTGTGTAGAGATTGCACGTTCTCCCGGTATCTATGTGGGTTTCCTTTAGGTGCTCCGGTTTCCTCCCACAGTCTAGATGTGCTGGTTCAATGGACACGCCATGCTAAATTGCCCAGTAGTGCCCAGGAATGTGCAGGCTAGATGGATTAGACATAGAAAATGTGGGGGGAGTTTGGGTCTGCGTGGGATGCTCTGTGGAAGATTGATGCCGACTCAATAGGCCAAATGGCCCTATCTGTACTGTAGGGAATTTATGAAGTCAATGACTCTCTCTCCTCAATGAGAGCTGACAATATTTCATTTTTACTCGCATCGGGGAGTGAGTATATACCTTCAATGAGATTGCAGATTTCCCTGTTCTGAAGGCTGCAACGTGTATGAGATGCCTGAGGATGTGGTGGAGGCTGGTACAATTACAACATTTAAAAGGCATTTGGGTGGGTATATGAATAGGAAGTATTTAGAGGGATATGAACCATATGCTGGTAAATGGGACTAGATTATTTAGGGTAACTCATTGGCATGGACGAGTTGGATTGAAGGGCCTGTTTCCATGCCATATGACCCTGTGACTCTAACTACACACACACCACTTTGACAAATGAATAAAATAAAAATAATGAGAAATCAGCGAGGGCTCTAACATGAGGACGACACAAAAAGTCATGGAGTGGGACAGACAAACCTTTAAATATTCAAATAGAGAAAGACTACAGAAAGTCACAGCACAGAAGGATTTAAGAGTCTTTGTGCATTAATCCTCAAAAGTTGGCATAGAGGTCCTGCAGGTACTAGAGAAGGCAAATAGAATGTTGGCTTTTGTTCAATGGGAATGGAGTACAAAAATAGGGAGGTTTTGCTACCACTATACAAGATGCTAGTTAGACCACAGTTAAAATACTGTGAACAGTTTTAGCCTCTTTATCTAAGGAGAGAGAAATTAGTATTGGAGGCAGTCCAGCTAAAGTTGATCCTTGGTATGGAGGGACTGTGTTATGAGGAAAGATTGAGTTGGTTAGGTGTGTACTCATTGAAGTATAGAAGAATGAGAGGTGACCTTATTGAAACATATAAGATTCTTAGATGACCTGACAGAGTTGGTGGTTGTTTTCCCCTTGCCAGAGGGCATAGTCTCAAAATAAGGAGTCACACATTTAAAACTAAGATGAGGAATTTCTTTTCTTAGAAGATTGTGAATCGGTGGACTTCTTTATTGCAAAGGGCTACAGTGGCTAGGTCATTAGGTACATTCAAGGATGAGATAGATAATCAGGAAGGAAGACAATGATTATGGTTAAATGGCAGGAAAATGGAGGTCAGGGTTACCAGAGCAGCCATTTTCTCATTGAATGGTAGAGTAAATCTGCTGCTACACTGTCTGGTTATTGCACATGTTACGTTATTGCTCAGTCACCAAAGCAAGACAGAAAAAACCTCAAGCCAAACAGCAAAAACCCAGTGATGGGGGAATATTTTAAAGACATGAAATTTTGGAGAAAGTATTTCTCTTCATTTATATTCCATTCCTCTTGCAATAAATAACAATCTGTTTGCCTTCCTAATTACTTGTTGTACCAGCAGGTTAAATTTCTGTGTTTCATGCACCAGGACACCCAGATTCTTTTGTACCTCAGAGTTTCACAGTCTTTCTCCATTTAAATAATACAGAAAATAGGAGCAGGAGTAGGCTGTTCGAACCCTTCATGCCTACTCTTGTCATTCGGTATAATCATGGCTCATCATGCTATTCAGTACCCTGTTCACATTTTCTCCTCACATTTTTGATCCTTTTAACCCTAAACCATATCTATCCCCTTCTTGAAAACATTTAGGGTTTTGGCCTCAATCACTTTTTGTGGCAGAGAATTCCACAGTCCGACCATTCTCTGGGTGAAGAAGTATCACCTCTTTTAGTCTTAAAAAGCTTACCCCATGCCCTTCAACTGTGATCCCTCATTCTCAAATTCCTGGTCATTGGGAACATGTTTTCTGCACTTACACTGTCTAGTCCTGATTTTTATATGCGTTTTTCTATGAGTTGCACTCTCATTCGTCTCAACTCAAGTGAATATAGTCCTAATCGATCCATTCTCTTTTTTCTTTAAGTCAGTCCTGCCCATCCTAGGCATCAGTCGGGTAAACCTTGTTTACCTCCCTCCATAGCCAGACATCTCTCCTCAGATAAGGAGACCAAAACTGCAAACAATACTCCAGTGCAGTCTCTCCAAAGCCCTGTACACTTGCAGCAAGACATCCCTGCTCCTCCTGTATTCAAATCCTCTTGATATGAAGGCCAACATACTTGCCTTCTTCATTGCCTGCTGAACCTGCATTGCTTACTTTGAGCAACTGGTGTGCAAGGACACCTCGGTCTCATTGCACCTCACTCTTCCCCAACCTATTACTATTCAGATAATAATCTGTCTTCCTGTTTTTGCTAACAAAGTAGATAAACTCACTTTATCTCTTTTATACTGCATCTACCATGGCTTTGTCCACTCATTCAAATTGTCCAAATCACACTGAAGCATCTCTGCATTCTCCTCACAGCTCACCCTCCCACCAAACTTTGTTTTGCAAACATGGAGATTTGTTTCCCTTGTTAAATCATGAATATATATTGTGTAGAGCTGGGGTCCATGTACTTGTTCCTTGCGATACTCTACTGGTCACTGCCTATACTCAGAAAAAGACCTGTTTATTGCTACGCTTTGTTTCCTGTCTGCCAGCCAGTTCTATATCCACCTCAATACACTGCCTCCAATCTCATGAGCTTTAATATTACATGCTAACTTCTTATGTGGAAACTTGTCGAAAGTCTTCTGAAATTCCAGATAAACCACATCCACTGGTTCCCCTTTATCAACTCTACTTATTACATCCTTGAAAGATTCCAATAGTTCTGTCAAGCATGATTTCCTTTGTGTTTATCCGTACTGACTTTGTCCAATCCTGTCACTGTTTTTCAAGTGCTCTGTTATTAAATCTTTTATAATGGACTCGAACATTTTTCTTACTACTGATGTTGAGCTAATCGTTCATAACTCCCTGATATCTCTCTACCTCCTTTTTTTAAGCATATGCTGCTTTTCTATTCCTCCTGCTAAGGCTGACAAGTCTGCATTTTCCGACATTATATCTGTGGTTTATGACTACATGCCAGGGTTCCAGAGGGATCTGGATCCATGATGGAACTATTACCCAACAACAGTCTACTTTTTCAGAAAAGCTATGAAGAAAGTTGCTTCCACAAACAAATTGTCAATAGATGTCCAGAAGCCGGTGATCTTAGCTGACATTAAGTGCATAGAACGGGGAACAATGAAAAGAAAGTTGAAAAAAATTGGTATGACTGAAACTGTTTGTGTAACCTGGCATTATTACAGCATGCTGTGTGAGAACGGCGTTAATTGCTTTTGTCAAAGTAACAATCCACATTTCGTGAAGTTAGGGCTATTTGATATCCTGTTGCTGTCAGATTTTAAACAGTTTTTGGAAGAGTTATACTTTCTTCTTTAACTAATGCTGGGCTACAGTGCAAGCTGACAGAAACAATCGTAAGATTTCTGTGCAGGCACTTCTCTATATTATAACCTTACATCGATATAGAGCGAGAACTTAAACCACAATGACCTGTCCGTCCAGCAGTGTCAAAACGTCAGGGCTCTCCAGTGTCATTGCAATAGTTACACATGTCGCATAAAGAATGTGAGACATTTTACATTTATTAAACACCTTTTGCAACTTCACAATGTTCCAAAGAACTTCACAGTCAGTGTAGTACTTTTGAAATATAAGCATTGTTGTAGTGTAAGCAATGTGGTGTCCATTTTGCACACAGTAAGCACCCACAAAAAATAACATATTAGTGACCAGCTAATCTGTCTTAGTTATGGTGTTTGGGATAAGTAATGACCAGGATACCTGAGATAATTCTGTTTTCCTTCAAGTAGTGAAACATTGAAATGTCATCCGAACCTGAATTTATTCTTGTATCTCTATTGGGGAGCTTCAAACCACAGGCAAATGACTCCGAGGCAAGTGAGTTATCAACTAAATCATGACTGACACCTTAAGTAGCTAGTTAGCAGGAGGACAATACAAATAATATTACCATTCAAGGGTTTGCTGCCACTGACCAGAACAAAGGATTCACACGGGGTCAAACAGAAGAGCAAAATACTTTTTAAAAGGCATGAAAATTGTATTTTTCTCCTTTATCCATATTACTACAATTAATGTACCGATGTGTACAGAGGAACTAGGGAGAAAGAACAGCTTTTTTAAAACCTCTGGGACTGCCCACGACCACCCACAAAGCCCTGGATAGTGCTTGTAGCAGTGTCCAGGAAATGGCGTTTTCAATTCTGGGAAATCCATGCGAGTTGACAACTTCAAGTCATTATGATGAGAGATGGGTTAATGTTGGGAAGCGTGCTGTTGGAATCTTGCCAATGTTGAACTGAATGTAATGGTGAGGAAGAAGTTTGAAAATTGCTGGATCAGAAGCAAGTGACACCACGACTCAAAAAAGGAGCAACCTGCTCACATGTCCTCCCGGTTCAAGCACAAGTAGCTGATGTTTGATTTACTAATTAACTAATTCTAATGTCTGCCTTAAACAAAACTCTGCAGTTTTCCAGCAGCTCAATTAATTTACTAAATCAGTAACTGAATTATGACGTCCCAGGCAGGTTTCAGTATGTGACATAGTCATTGACAGCTTTCTGTCTAAAATGAGATTTCCACAGTCCCTAACTGTCCATTCCACCTTAGATACAAGAGTGGTGCCAGATGTCATATTGAGGTTGTTGGTGAGGCCTCCTTTGGAGTATTGTGTTCAGTTCTGGTCGCCCTGCTATAGAAAGGATATTATTAAGCTGGAGAGGGTTCAGAAGAGATTTACCAGGATGTTACCGGAAATGGACGGTTTGAGTTATATGGAGAGGCTGGGACTTTTTTAACTGGGAGTTTGAGAGATGACCTTATAGAAGTTTAGCAAATAATGAAGTCTAGATAAGGTGAATGGCAGGTGTCTTTTCCCTATGGTAGAGGATTTCAAGAGAAGGGGGCATATTTTTAAGGTGAGAACAGAAAGATTTAAAAAAGACATGAGAGGCAACTTTTTTACACATAGTGTGGTTCCTGTGTGGAATGAACTTTCAGAGGAAGTGGTGGATGTGGGTACAGTTACAATGTTTCAAAGACTTTTAGGTAAGTACACAAAGAGGAAAGGTTTGGAGGGATATGGGCCAGGAGCAGGCAGATGGGACTAGTTTAGTTTGGGATTATGTTCGGCACGGACTGGTTGGACCAAAGGGTCTGTTTCCATGTTGTATGACTCTATGACTGGAGAATAGCAGCTGTTATGTTGCTCTTCAAGATAAGGTGTGAGGATTAACCAGCAGTGAATTTAACCTCAGTGGTGAAAAAGCTTAGAGAGATATTACACTGTGACAAAATTGGGGGTCACTTGGACAAATATGGTCTATTGGAGGTCAGCCACCACAGATTAAGGACAAATCATTTCCAATAATATGATTGAGTTTTTGCGGAGTACAGCACTTGGGCTTCCAAACCAGTTTGATGCAATGTCACATAACAGGCTTCAACATTTGAAGTTGAAGCCTTTGGAATTAAAAACAGCAGCAAAGGTGGCTGAGAGACAGGAAACAGAGAGTAGTGGTGAACAGCTGACTTTCAGACTGAAGGATGGTAAATAGTAACATTCCCAAGGAGTCAGTGCTAGCATCACAACTGCTCATGATCTGTATTAAAGGCCTATAGTTGTGTATGCACGGTACAATCTCAAAATGTGACAGTGACACAAAACTTGGAAGTGTTGTGAAATGTGAGGAGAATAGCAATAGACTTCAAAAGGACATAGACAGGTTGGAGGAATGAAGAAGGAATGATTCCTGAAGAAGGGTTCATGTTCTAAATGTCGATTCTCCTGCTCCTTGGATGCTGCCTGACCTGCTGCGCTTTTCCAGCAACACATTTTCAGCTCTGATCTCCAGCATCTGCAGTCCTCACTTTCTCCAGGTTGGAGGAATGGACAGGGCAGATGAAATTTAATGCAAAAGAATTTGAAAAGGCTGAATTTTGGTCAGGCAAACTGAGAGACAATATTAAAGGCACAATTCTAAAGAAAGTAAAAGAATAAAGGGATCTCAGCTGGTATTGTGGCTTGTATTGCTGCCTCAGAGTGCGAGGGACCTGGCTTTGATTCCAGTCTTGGGAGACTGTGTGGAGTTGTACATTATGCGTGGGTTTTCTCCAGGTACTCTGGTGACTCCCACAGTCAATGTAGTGCAGATTAAGTGGATTGGTCATGGGAAATGCAGGATTATAGGGATTGAGTGAGGCTGTGTGGGGTATTCTTCAGAGGGTCATATGGACTTGATGGGCCAAATGGCCTGCTTCCACACTGTAGGAATTCTATGATTTTGGCGGTTTATATGCATAAGGCATTGAAGATGACAGGACAGGTTTAGAAAGTGATTAAGAAGGCCTGCAAAATAGAGGTGACCAGAGTGCAAAAGTGAGCAAGGTCTATGAATGTTTATAAATGTCAGTTTGGCCTCAACCAGAGCATTGTGTCTAATTCTAACACCACACTTTAGGGAAAATGTGCAGAAATTGGAGAGAGTGTGATAGAGATTAACAAGAATAGTTCCAGGAAAGATTTCAAGTCACAAGGGTAGATTGGAAAAGCTGGAACTGTTCTCCTTGAAGAAGAGGTTTGAGTGAGAATCATTATAGAGGTTTTCAAAATCCTCGGGGTCTGGACAGCGTAAATGGATAGTGGAGAGAAACCGTTCCCGTTGGTGGAAGGATCGAGAACCAGAGGACATCCATTTAAAGTAAATGGCAAAAGACCAAAACTGATGACCATAAAAGCTTTTGTCACACTGACTGTGGCAATGGCAGAGAGTGAGGTAGAGGCAGATTCATTGCGACTTTCAAAGATAATGGTTTAATTATGATTTTGAACATAATCCCTTCATTCCTGATGAAGGGCTTATGCCCGAAACGTCGATTCTCCTGCCT
The DNA here is from genome assembly GCF_037043375.1 of Chiloscyllium plagiosum. NCBI lineage: Eukaryota > Metazoa > Chordata > Chondrichthyes > Orectolobiformes > Hemiscylliidae > Chiloscyllium > Chiloscyllium plagiosum. The sequence continues at coordinate 54,538,215 of NW_028270169.1, forward strand.
CTCGGATGTTGCCTGACATGCTGTGCTTTTCCAGCACCACACTCTCGACTACAGTTCTATACTGCCACAAATACAAGTAAGTGACCTCCTGCCTCTATACTCTGCAAAGGTGTGAACGTCCTGGTTGGTGGTTAGTGTGCTTCCAATGCCACCTTTCCAGGTTAACATATATATATATTGCTCCTTCCCCTCTCTTTCATAATGCTCCCATTCTGGACAATGCCCAGCGGTAACTCAAAATGCCCTTGGATACTGATGGGGGTAAATGGTTGCTCAGAACAAATGACACAAAGACACAAATGACACAAGATGGAAACAAATTGGATAAATAAACTAAAATTTTCGAACAACAGAAATAATCTTTAAAAGCACTAGAATGAATGTAGATGTTAGGCTACTTTTTTTTCTCTCTCTTTTGCGTTTTTTCCCCTCTCTTCACGGCGACTTCCTGAATGCCCAGCTTCAGCACAGACTCAGACTATCGGCCTCAGTGTTGATCTGGCGAGACTTCTGCCTGGCCCAGCATGGTGATCTCTCAGCACCTCAACGTGATCATCTCTCAGCACCTCAACGTGGTGGTCTCTCAGCACCTCAACGTGGTGGTCTCTCAGCACCTCAACGTGGTCATCTCTCAGCACCTCAACGTGGTGGTCTCTCAGCACCTCAACGTGGTGGTCTCTCAGCAACTCAACGTGGTGGTCTCTCAGCACCTCAACGTGGTCATCTCTCAGCACCTCAGCGTGGTGGTCTCTCAGCACCTCAACGTGGTGGTCTCTCAGCACCTCAACGTGGTCATCTCTCAGCACCTCAACGTGGTCATCTCTCAGCACCTCAACGTGGTGGTCTCTCAGCACCTCAACGTGGTGGTCTCTCAGCAACTCAACGTGGTGGTCTCGCAGCACCTCAACGTGGTCATCTCTCAGCACCTCAACGTGGTGATCTCTCAGCACCTCAACGTGGTCATCTCTCAGCACCTCAACGTGGTGGTCTCTCAGCACCTCAACGTGGTGGTCTCTCAGCACCTCAACGTGGTGATCTCTCAGCACCTCAACGTGGTCATCTCTCAGCACCCCAACATGGTCATCTCTGAGCACCTCAACGTGGTGGTCTCGCAGCACCTCAACGTGGTCATCTCTCAGCACCTCAACGTGGTGGTCTCTCAGCACCTCAACATGGTCATCTCTCAGCACCTCAACGTGGTGGTCTCTCAGCACCTCAACGTGGTGGTCTCTCAGCACCTCAACGTGGTGGTCTCTCAGTACCTCAACGTGGTGGTCTCTCAGCACCTCAACGTGGTGGTCTCTCAGCATCTCAACGTGGTGATCTCTCAGCACCTCAACGTGGTCATCTCTCAGCATCTCAACGTGGTGATCTCTCAGCACATCAACGTGGTCATCTCTCAGCATCTCAACGTGGTGATCTCTCAGCACCTCAACATGGTCATCTCTCAGCATCTCAACGTGGTCATCTCTCAGCACCTCAACGTGGTCAACTCTCAGCACCTCAACGTGGTCATCTCTCAGCACCTCAACGTGGTGGTCTCTCAGCACCTCAACGTGGTGGTCTCTCAGCACCTCAACGTGGTCATCTCTCAGCACCTCAACATGGTCATCTCTCAGCATCTCAACGTGGTGATCTCGCAGCACCTCAACGTGGTGGTCTCGCAGCACCTCAACGTGGTGGTCTCTCAGCACCTCAACGTGGTGGTCTCTCAGCACCTCAACGTGGTCATCTCTCAGCACCTCAACGTGGTCATCTCTCAGCACCTCAACATGGTCATCTCTGAGCACCTCAACGTGGTGGTCTCGCAGCACCTCAACGTGGTCATCTCTCAGCACCTCAACGTGGTGGTCTCTCAGCACCTCAACGTGGTGGTCTCTCAGCACCTCAACGTGGTCATCTCTCAGCACCTCTTCGTGGTGATCTCTCAGCACCTCAACGTGGTCATCTCTCAGCATCTCAACGTGGTGATCTCTCAGCACCTCAACGTGGTGGTCTCTCAGCACCTCAACATGGTCATCTCTCAGCATTTCAACGTGGTCATCTCTCAGCACCTCAACGTGGTCATCTCTCAGCACCTCAACGTGGTGGTGTCTCAGCACTCAACGTGGTGGTCTCTCAGCACCTCAACGTGGTGGTCTCTCAGCACCTCAACGTGGTGGTCTCTCAGTACCTCAACGTGGTGGTCTCTCAGCACCTCAACGTGGTGGTCTCTCAGCATCTCAACGTGGTGATCTCTCAGCACCTCAACGTGGTCATCTCTCACCATCTCAACGTGGTGATCTCTCAGCACCTCAACATGGTCATCTCTCAGCATCTCAACGTGGTCATCTCTCAGCACCTCAACGTGGTCAACTCTCAGCACCTCAACGTGGTCATCTCTCAGCACCTCAACGTGGTGGTCTCTCAGCACCTCAACGTGGTGGTCTCTCAGCACCTCAACGTGGTGGTCTCTCAGCACCTCAACGTGGTGGTCTCGCAGCACCTCAACGTGGTGGTCTCTCAGCATCTCAACATGGTGGTCTCTCAGCACCTCAACGTGGTCATCTCTCAGCATCTCAACGTGGTGATCTCTCAGCACCTCAACGTGGTCATCTCTCAGCATCTCAACGTGGTGATCTCTCAGCACCTCAACGTGGTCATCTCTCAGCATCTCAACGTGGTCATCTCTCAGCACCTCAACGTGGTCAACTCTCAGCACCTCAACGTGGTCATCTCTCAGCACCTCAACGTGGTGGTCTCTCAGCACCTCAACGTGGTCATCTCTCAGCACCTCAACGTGGTCATCTCTCAGCATCTCAACGTGGTCATCTCTCAGCACCTCAACGTGGTGATCTCTCAGCACCTCAACATGGTCATCTCTCAGCACCTCAACGTGGTGTTCTCTCAGCACCTCAACGTGGTGATCTCTCAACACCTCAACGTGGTGGTCTCTCAGCACCTCAATGTGGTGGTCTCTCAGCACCTCAACGTGGTCATCTCTCAGCACCTCAACGTGGTGGTCTCTCAGCACCTCAACGTGGTCATCTCTCAGCACCTCAACGTGGTCATCTCTCAGCATCTCAACGTGGTCATCTCTCAGCACCTCAACATGGTGATCTCTCAGCACCTCAACATGGTCATCTCTCAGCACCTCAACGTGGTGATCTCTCAGCACCTCAACGTGGTGATCTCTCAGCATCTCAACGTGGTCATCTCTCAGCACCTCAACGTGGTGGTCTCTCAGTACCTCAACGTGGTGGTCTCTCAGCACCTCAACGTGGTCATCTCTCAGCACCTCAACGTGGTGGTCTCTCAGCACCTCAACGTGGTCATCTCTCAGCACCTCAACGTGGTGGTCTCTCAGCACCTCAACGTAGTGATCTCTCAGCACCTCAACGTGGTCATCTCTCAGCACCTCAACGTGGTCATCTCTCAGCACCTCAACGTGGTGATCTCTCAGCATCTCAACGTGGTCATCTCTCAGCACCTCAACATGGTCATCTCTCAGCACCTCAACGTGGTGGTCTCTCAGCACCTCAACGTGGTGGTCTCTCAGCACCTCAACGTGGTCATCTCTCAGCACCTCAATGTGGTGGTCTCTCAGCACCTCAACGTGGTCATCTCTCAGCACCTCAACGTGGTGGTCTCTCAGCACCTCAACGTAGTGATCTCTCAGCACCTCAACGTGGACATCTCTCAGCACCTCAACGTGGTCATCTCTCAGAACCTCAATGTAGTGATCTCTCAGCATCTCAACGTGGTCATCTCTCAGCACCTCAACGTGTTGATCTCTCAGCATCTCAACATGGTCATCTCTCAGCACCTCAACGAGGTCATCTCTCAGCACCTCAACGTGTTGATCTCTCAGCACCTCAACGTAGTGATCTCTCAGCACCTCAACGTGGTCATCTCTCAGCAGCTCAATGTGGTGATCTCTCAGCACCTCAACGTGTTGATCTCTCAGCACCTCAACGTAGTGGTCTCTCAGCAGCTCAATGTGGTGATCTCTCAGCACCTCAACGTGTTGATCTCTCAGCACCTCAACGTGGTGGTCTCTCAGCAGCTCAACGTGGTGATCTCTCAGCACCTCAACGTGTTGATCTCTCAGCACCTCAACGTGGTGGTCTCTCAGTACCTCAACGTGGTGATCTCTCAGCACCTCAACGTGTTGATCTCTCAGCACCTCAACGTGGTGGTCTCTCAGTACCTCAACGTGGTCATCTCTCAGCACCTCAACGTGGTGATCTCTCAGCACCTCAACGTGTTGATCTCTCAGCATCTCAACATGGTCATCTCTCAGCACCTCAACGTGGTCATCTCTCAGCACGTCAACGTGGTGGGCTCTCAGCACCTCAACGTGGTGGTCTCTCAGCACCTCAACGTGGTGGTCTCTCGGCACCTCAACGTGGTGGTCTCTCATCACCTCAACGTGGTCATCTCTCAGCACCTCAACGTGGTGGGCTCTCAGCACCTCAACGTGGTGGGCTCTCAGCACCTCAACATGGTCATCTCTCAGCATCTCAACGTGGTCATCTCTCAGCACCTCAACATGGTGGTCTCTCAGCACCTCAACGTGGTCATCTCTCAGCACCTCAACATGGTCATCTCTCAGCATCTCAACGTGGTCATCTCTCAGCACCTCAACATGGTGGTCTCTCAGCACCTCAACGTGGTCATCTCTCAGCACCTCAACATGGTGGTCTCTCAGCACCTCAACGTGGTCATCTCTCAGCACCTCAACGTGGTGGTCTCTCAGCACCTCAATGTGGTCATCTCTCAGCACCTCAACGTGGTGATCTCTCAGCACCTCAACGTGGTCATCTTTCAGCATCTCAACATGGTGGTCTCTCAGTACCTCAACGTGGTCATCTTTCAGCATCTCAACGTGGTGGTCTCTCAGTACCTCAACGTGGTCATCTTTCAGCACCTCAACGTGGTGGTCTCTCAGTACCTCAACGTGGTCATCTCTCAGTACCTCAACGTGGTGGTCTCTTGGCTCCTCAACGTGGTCATCTCTCAGCACCTCAACGTGGTGATCTCTCAGTACCTCAACGTGGTGGTCTCTCAGGACCTCAACGTGGTGGTCTCTCAGGACCTCAACATGGTCATCTCTCAGCACCTCAACGTGGTGGTCTCTCAGCCCGGCGTAGTGGCCTCTCAGTGGCCTATGGTGATCTCTGGGCACAGCCTGGTGATCTCCTAGCCCAGTGTGGCAGTCTCTCGGCCTGACATAGCCTTTAGGTGATTCAAGGCTTGGTGCAGACTGGAGGCAAGGTGCAGATGTGGGTTGGAAGGATTTTTATTATGAACTTTTTATTTCTCTATTTTTCCCAATGTATTCCCATTATCTGTAATGCTGGACTTCCTATTTCTTTATTTTTCTGAATTTTATTTCTCTAAGAACTTGTACTGAAGAATCTGTACCTAGGTACCCTGTATCTCCAATGGTGCCATAAGCAGGGACTTGAAAAGTTTTCGCTGTACTCATTTGAGTATATGTGACAATAAAGTTAATTCATCAATGTCTTTCTGTGTTCTCCACACCATCTAACAGTCTTGGCCATCTATTGTGTATCAGCAGGAAGTGAAAATAAGACTGAAATGTTGGAAAATAGGGATATGAATTAAAGATATAATTTCATCTCATTGGCGTAGAATTACCTAAAATTGGTTCAATAATTCTTGCAGCTTCTAGAAATGATAGTGGGAACTAGAATCAAAATTGAATAGTGATCTAATTAAATGGATCTCCACATGGTGTTGTGAAACTTGAAAGGGTTCAGAAAAGATTTACAAGGATGTTGCCAGGGTTAGAGATTTGAGGTATAGGAAGAGGCTGAACAGGCTGGGGCTGTTTTCCCTGGAGCGTCAGAGGCTGAGGGATGACCTTATAGAGGTTTACAAAATTATGAGGGGCATGCAAAGGATAAATAGGCAAAGTCCAGAACTAGAGGGCATAGGTTTAGGGTGAGAAGGGAAAGATATAAAAGAGACCTAAGGGGCAACTTTTTCACGCAAAGGGTGGTGCGTGTGTGGAATGAGCTGCCAGAGGATGTGGTGGAGGCTGGCACAATTGTAACATTTAAGAGGCATTTGGATGGGTATATGAATAGGAAGGGTTTGGAGGGATATGGGCCAGGTACTGGCAAGTGGGACTAGATTGGGTTGGGATATCTGGTCGGCATGGACGGGTTGGACCGAAGGGTCTGTTTCCATGCTGTACATCTCTATGACTCTATGGTCTCCCAAGCAGGGATCCTCAGGAGTCAGATGACCAAATATTCTAAAATCAGCGGTTCAGGCTATGATGATAGCGGAGGAAACTGCCACTAGAAGGGTGCAAAATTAATCTGAGCAGGAAGTCTCAGATAGACTGTTGGCACTTAAAGTTGACAAGGCTCTGGGACAGGAAGAGGTACATCTGAGGATACTGAGGAAGTGAGGATAGAAAGTGGGGGGGGCACAGGCCACAGTCTTCCCTGGCTTTGAGGGAGGTGTCAAAAGACTGGAGGTGACTGGAGGTGACAAAAGACAAGCTTTGTTCTAGAAAGATTGTAAGGCTGATCCAGTATTTACAGTCCATTCAGTTTAACTTCAATGGTAGAAAACTAATGGAAACAATTATTCAGGATAGAATTAATAATCTCGTGGACAAAGTTGGGCTGATTAGGAGCAGTCAGCTTGGATTTCAAAAGTGGATATTGTGTTTACTTAACAAGCTGGAGGTTTTTGAAGAAGTAACAAAAAGGGCCAATGACAGTAATGCTGTTGATGTGATATACATGGATTTCCAGAAGGTGTTTGATACAGTGACACACAACATACTTGTGAGGAAAGTTCAAGGTCATGGTATAAAAGGACAAAGTTAACCTTTGTCCATCCCATGCCAACACTGGCACCTCCAAATCATTATCACCATGGTATAAAAGGGACAGTAGCAATGTGGATAAAAATTGGCTGAATGATAAGAAACAGAGAGTAACAGTCAATGGGTATTTTCCAAGCTGGTGGGAGGTTAGTCATGAAGTTTCCCAGGGATCGGTATGGAACCTGTGCTTAGGATTTGGTAATAATTATGCAGTGATTCTTGACTCCTATGAACAATTAAAGAAAAAACAACCATTTCAAGGTGACCCTCACTAGCTCCAGTGATCTGTGGATCACTTTGAAATACGGGATCAGTTTAAATGGGGAGCAGTACCTTGTAAAAATGATACATATGTTTGTCATGAAGCAAATCTAATAGAATCTTGCCCCCAACCCCCCCCCCCACCCCTCCCCCACCACACTCCACTTGTGTAATTGAGGAAGAAACTGGTGAAGATATTTGCAGTTCTTTTTATTGCCAATAGATGGAGTTTGAACCCTTTGAGTTTGTAACATTTCAAACAGATCCTGCTCCAACTTTTCCATTTAAGAATAGAACTGCACAGCCAACAAAATCAACTTTAAAAAAAACCCTGAAAGAACTGTGGATGCTGGAAATCTGAAACAAAACAGACATTGCTGAAAAATCTAAACGACATCTGTGGAGAGAAATCAGAGTTAGCAAATTACTGATCCCAAAATGTTAATTCTGATTTCTCCCTAAAGATGCTGCCGAACCTGTAGAGAGTTACCAGTAATTTCTGTTTTATCATAGAAATTAGCTTTTGTGTAATCCTGCATGGTCCAAGTGTGGAAATTGGGCACTACCACCGACATCGGGGCTCTGTGATGGCACAACTCAATGAGTTTTAAAATGCAGAAACCTTTGAAGAGGTCCTCCACAAGGTGGTCTCATAGTGAGGTCAGTAGAGAATGGTCCACGTACAACCCTGATTGGTATCGATTTCAATGGGTTTGGAAAAAGGGAGAATGATCAGGGTTCCTTACTTCATGGTAATATAACAAACCAATAAAAGAAACAAGCACACTGATCACTGTCTAATTTTAAGTGATGATGTGGAGGAGCTGGTGTTGGACTGGGGTGGACAAAGTTAAAAATCACAAAACACCAGGCTATAGTCCAACAGGTTTAATTGGAAGCACTAGCTTTTGGAGCACTGCTCCTTCATCAGGTAGTTGTGGAATGGGATTCTAAGACACAAAATTTATAGCAAAACATCACTGTGTCATGCAACTGAAATAATATATTGAACAAACCTAGATTACTGTTAAGTCTTTCATCTTTTAGAATGGGTTGCAGGTTTCGGTTCATTAATATGTAAATCCCAGGACTTCTTTTAAGTCACATTCTCGAATTAACTTAAGGTTTTATTAAAAAAAGTAACACCTCAGCTCAGAAAATGCATTAAAGGTGTCAGATTAGGATCTGTCTGTATTCCAATCTTGAATCAGACTGATTCTATTTCCAAAGTAGAAATTTATAAAAGGTTAAATGGATTGACTGCCTGCAGATTGTGCGCTTTTTGAGCAAAATAGAATAGATCTGCAAATATAATTCTGCAAATGCAAATTCACCCCCATGGATTTATATGTGTGTGTGCACGCATGAGGGAGGGAGTGAGTGCATGCATTTGAGTGTGAGTGCGTGCGACTTCAGCAGTCAGGGACATTCGGCCTCGGATCTTCGGATGACCATTCTCCAAGGCAGACTTCGAGATACACAACAACGCAGAGTGGCCAAGCAGAGGCTAGTAACCGAGTTCGGAACCCATGAGGATGGCCTCAACTGGGACCTTGGGTTCATGTCACACTACAGGTGACCCCCACGACACTACATGTTCTCTCTCTCTCTCTCTCCCTCTCTCTGACACACACACACACATACACACACACACACACACACACTCTTACATACTCACACACGCAGACCCTCATACACATGCTCTCTCTCATATACACACACATACACCCACGCACACACCCTCTCACAGGCTTATACTCACACACTCAGACACACACTCTGCCTAGCATGCACATATGCAAACACACACTCACACTCAGCACAAACTCACACTCTTCCTCTCTCATGCATGCATGCACACACATGTGCAAGTCTATGGGGTGAATTTGCATTTGCAGAATTATATTTGCAGATACATTCTATTTTGCTCAAAAAAGCGCACAATCTGCAGGCAGTCAATCCATATAACATTTTATAAATTTCTACTTTGGAAATAGAACCAGTCTGGCTCAAGATTGGATACAAACAGACTCTAACCTCACACCTTAAATGTATTATCTGAGCTGAGATGTCACCTTTTTTTATTAGACCTTAAATTATCTCAAAAATGTGACTTAAAAGAAGTTCTGGGATTTACATATTAATGAACTGAAACGCGTAACCCATTTTAAAAGATGAAAGACTTAATAGCAATCTAGATTTGTTCGATATATCATTTCAGTTGCACGACACTGTAACCTTTTACTATGAATTCCGTGTCTTATGATCCTGTTCCACAACCACCTGATGAAGGAGCAGCGCTCTGAAAGCTAGTGCTTCCAAATAAGCCTGTTGGACTATAGCCTGGTGTTGTGTGATTTTTAACGTTGAATGTTACAATAATGAATAGAGACAAAGTTATCTTGATACATGAAGTGTATGCCAATGTAAATGCAATGCATCATCACTTGTATGATATGCAAACTTTGTTGACTATGTAACTTTATTTGTAAATGGAAAATTTGGAACAGAACTTCTGATTTCTTTTTCTAGATATTACAAACTCAAAAGGTTCTAACTCCATCCATTGGCTATGAGGGGAACTACAATTCACATTAAAATCCCCTTCCTGGAGTAAATATCGCAGAGATACTTCTGTTAATTCTGTTCCCTTGACCGAAGCATGCATCGAATGACAAACAAAATGTTCTTCATTCAAAGTGACACATTATTTTGCTTTGGTACATCAGTTTGCAGATCAAAAGTGGTTAGTTATCAGCAGGTCTATCAACAAATGTTGTTTAGGATTCACCTAGGATTATTGCCAACAGCCATGAAAGGCTCAAGGGATTTCTGCATGTTATAACAAGCCTGAATGCAAATTTTGAACCTTTGTATACAAGGTTCGAGGCAATTGTGTTAACTGGGTGGAAGTTACGCAGGCAGAAGAGAATTGGAGTTAATTTAAATTGCTTGCCCCCATCACTGGGGCAGGCGGGACAATGAATTAAAAACAGACTCAATGACTGGTCAAAATTTGCAATTTGGGTTATTTTAGCAGTCAGCTTCATCCAGACTCACTAAGTCAGCTGCTGCCAGGAGGCACATTTTGGACATCACCAGCAGGCCAAGGGAAATCTCCTCGATAAACAGGGTGAACTGTGCTGAAGGATTTCAGAAGGTCAAATAACTTTTGGGTGGACATTTTCTGAAGGTTTCATTGCATGACCTCCCATGTCTAATTCTGCCAATGCCGCCAAATCACTCCTTTACTGCGTTTCTAATATCTCCATCACCCGCGGACTCAACTTTTAATCATTTTTCTGGCACAGTCAGCAGATTAATTTCTAACCCCTGAGAATGCTGGGACATTCCTGGAAGGTTAGCCTCCTAACTTGCAGGAGGGAAAATGGGGTGGTGGGTTGGGGGGAGGAGGAGGTCAGCCTGGAATGGAGAAACTAGGTCTCCCCTTCTTTTGAGCTCAGAGAAGGGACATGCCTACGCTGCAAAGCTTTTCTGATACCCTTTAGACTTCTTCAGCCTACCTGGTTGTCGTGAGGCGTCTTTGACCTGACATGAAACATGCGGTGGCTTCATTTATCTCTGAGGCTCTAGTCCAGGTCCAGAGAAGGGCAGTCACTTGGAAAACTAAAATGCAAAGAAAAGTGGGAATGAAGGCAGGAATTTGAACTGCTTATCCCTAACAGATTGAGTTAAAATTGCCCCAAACTGTTATTTTTTTTTATTTCAAAAATATACTTTATTCATAAAATAATTTGATGGTCTGTACAGTTGGTCATGCCATACATATGTAAACATGTACATACAGAGATCAGAATTTATCATTTTTATACAGGTCTGTACATTTTTCAATCATATGCCCATATGATTAGCTGAGGCGTCAGCAGAGCCCAAATGACTGGGTGGGCCCCCTGTTCTTCTTTAGGCAGGCAGATGTTACACAGTGGTCTTTCCCCACTGTGCCTTGGCGGCAGCTGCCCCAAGCTTCAGCGCGTCCCTCAACACGTAGTCCTGGACCTTGGAATGTGCCCGGGGTCAACTCCTTCAGCTGGAAGATCAGCAGGTTTCGGACCACCCAGAGAGCGTCCTTCACCGAGTTGATGATCCTCCAGGCACAGTTGATGTTCATCTCGGTGTGCGTCCCGGGGAACAGGCCGTAGAGCACGGAGTCTCGCGTCACGGCGCTGCTCGGGACGAACCTCGACAAACACCACTGCATTCCTCTCCAGACTTCTTCTGCATAGGCAATTTCCAGAAGGAGGTGTGTGACAGTCTCGTCCCCCCCGCAGCCGCTTCGAGGGCAGCGTGCGGTGCGGCAGAGAGTCCGGGTGTGCATAAAGGATCTCACAGGCAGAGCCCTTCTCACCACCAGCCAAGCCATGTCTTGGTGCTTGTTGGAAAGTTCTGGTGATGAGGCAATCTGCCAAATGGCTTTGACAGTCTGCTCAGGGAACCGCTCGATAGGATCCGCCCTCTCCTTTTCCTGAAGGGTCTCAAGGACACTACGTGCTGACCACCTCCTGATGGACTTGTGGTCAAAGGTGTTTTTCTTCATAAACTTCTCCACGAAGGACAGGTGATACGGAACGGTCCAACTACTCGGAGCGTTCCGCGGCAGCGAGGCCAGGCCCATCCTTCGCAACACCGGTGACAGGTAGAACCTCAGTACGTAGTGACACTTGGTGTTGGCGTACCGGGCATCCACGCACAGCTTGATGCAGCCACACACAAAGGTGGCCATCAGGGTGAGGGTGGCATTGGGTGTATTTTTTCCCCCGTTGCCCAGATCTTTGTACAGCGAGTCCCTTCGGATCCGGTCCATCTTTGACCTCCATATAAACTGGAAGATGGCCCGGGTGACTGCGGCGGCACAGGTTCTGGGAATAGGCCAGACCTGTGCCACATATAACAGCAATGACAGTGCCTCACACCTGATGACCAGGTTTTTTCCTGCGATGGAGAGCGACCGTAGCTTCCATCTGCCCAGTTTCTGCCTCACTTTGCTGATACGCTCCTCCCAAGACTTGGCGCATGCCCCAGCCCCTCCGAACCAAATACCCAGCACCTTCAGGTGGTCGGTCCTGACTGTGAAGGGGATCGAGGATTGGTCGGCCCAGTTCCCGAAGAGCATGGCCTCGCTCTTGCCTCGGTTTACCTTGGGCCCCGAGGCCCGTTCGAACTGGTGACATATGCACATGTGTCTGCGCACAGACAGCGGTTCTGAGCAGAAAACGGCGACGTCATCCATGTACAGGGAGGCCTTAACCTGCAGGCCCCGCAGCCAGTAATAGTCATCCCTCTCAGGCTCGCATCCTTCCTGATGGACTCGGCAAATGGCTCTATGCAGCACACAAACAAGGCAGGAGAGAGAGGGCAGCCCTGCCTGACTCCAGATCTGACTGAGAAGCTATCTGATTCCCACCCGTTGATTGAGACTGCACTGACAATGTTGGTGTAGAGCAGTCTGATCCAATTGCAGATTCACTCCCCAAAGCCAATTTTGGAGAGAACATCTCTCATATACCTGTGTGATATCCTGTCAAAGGCTTTCTCCTGGTCCAGGCTGATCAGGCAGGTGTCCAACCCTCTGTCCTGCAAGTAGGCGATCGTATCCCTGAGGAGTGCGAGACTCTCAGCGATCTTCCTGCCCGGCACAGCACAGGTTTGGTCAGGGTGAATCACCGACCCCAGAGCAGTCCTGACCCAGTTGGCGATTACCTTTGACAGAATTTTGTAATCCACATTCAACAGTGAGATTGGTCTCCAATTCCTGAGTTCTTCTCTCTCCCCCTTCCGCTTGTAGATGAGGGTGATGATGCCTTTCCTCATGGATTCACTCATGGTACCTGCCCGAAGCATACTGACATACACCTCCAGCAGGTCCTGGCCAATCAAGTCCCACAGAGCGGAATAGAGCTTGACCGGTAAGCCGTCGCTTCCGGGAGTTTTATTCTTTTCGAAGGACTCGAGGGCCTTGGTCAGCTCGTCCAGAGATAGCGGCTGGTCCAGCCTCTCACGTGTTCTGTCGTCTAAGACCTCCGTGATAGAGGACAGGAATGACTGGGAGGCCGCGCTGTCAGTCGGCTTCACGACATACAGACTGGCATAGAAGGATTTACTGATCCTCATGACGTCAGCCTGAGATGACGTTATCGAGCCATCTTCTTCCTCCAGGCTGCTGAGCACAGAGCTCTCTTTCTGCACCTTCTGGAAGAAGAAACGTGAGCACGTCTCGTCCTGCTCCACCAAGCGGACCCTGGACCGGAAGATTATCTTGGAGGCCTCCGAAGCAAAGAGCGAGGCTTGCTGGCCGTTCACCTCCTTGAGGTCCTCCTAGTGCCAGGAACCTGCGTTCGATTCCAGCCTCGGCTGATTAGCTGTGTGGAGTTTGCACATTCTCCCTGTATCTCCAGGTACTCCAGTTTCCTCCCTTGTTTAGGTGAGGTGGATTGGCTGTGATAAATTGCCCATAGTGTCCAAGGATGTATAAGATTATTAAAGGATTGGACACTCTGGAGGCAGGAAGCATGTTTCCACTGATGGGTGAATCCCGAACCAGAGGACATAGTTTAAAAATAAGAGGTAGGCCATTTAGAACAGAGTTGAGGAGAAACTCCTTCACCCAGAGAGTGGTGGTGTATGGAATGCTCTGCCCCAGAGGGCAGTGGCGGCCAAGTCTCTGGATACTTTCAAGAGAGAGTTGGATAGAGCTCTTAAGGATAGTGGAATCAAGGGTTATGGGGATAAGGCAGGAACAGGATACTGATTGAGGAATGATCATAATGAATGGTGGTGGTGGCTCAAAGGGCAGAATGGCCTACTCCTAGATGGATTAGCCACGGGAAATTCAGAGTTACAAGGATAGAGAGGGATGGACTTGGTGGTGTTGGTCTGGGTGGAATGCTTTCGGAAGGTGGTGTGGACTCACTTGGCAGAAAGGCCGGCTTCCGCTTTGTAAGGATTTTGTGATGAGATTTATCTCCTGGTCCCTCAATCCTATTCCCACTGAGCCACTGGCCTTTCTGGCTCTTCTTGTCCTTCCAAAATTTCCACCTCATCAATGTAAGATGCAGAGATGGTCAGTATCTGTCTGCTCCAGGGAATGCCTGTCCTTTGAAGAGCTTGACTCGTGTGTACAATACTCAAACACTTGAGCAGATGTTGTCCCACCTGTGACCATCTCCTGAGAGAAAATGAAGGAGAAAGTTGTTAGCCTCAGAAAGATTGCCAGCCCAATGGTGCCAACATCTGTGGAACTTTCCAAATACATCTTAATATAAGAAATTGGAGCAGGACTAGGCCATCTGGCTCATTGAACATACATAAGATCATGGCTGATCCTGGAGTGGACTCAGCTCCACTTACCCGCCCTCTCACTTCATTCCTTTACTGTTCAGAAATCTATCTTTGCCTTAAAACATTCAATGAGGAAGTCTAAACTCCTTCCCTGAGCAGGGAATTCCACAGATTCACAGCCCTTTTGGTGAAGAAGTTCTTCCTCATCTCAGTCCTGAACCTGTTACCCCTTATTTTGAGGCTATTTGCCCTAGTTCTAGTTTCACCCTCCTCAGTGAAAACTACCTCTCTGCTTCCATCTTATCTATTCCCTTCATCACTTTTATATGTTTCTACAAGATTCCTTCCCCCCCCCCCACATTCCTCTAAATTCCAATGAGTACAGTTCTGCATTACACGCGATACTTGATATGGCACCGAGTATGTGTGACACCTATCACCATGCAGTCTGGATCCTCAAAAAAACTTAGATCGATGTATTGAGCGATTGGGCTGTTTCATCTCACTGACTCAGAGGGGCCCTGGGAACTAGCCCTTTCCAAGAAAAGAGAAAGTGAGGGCTGCAGATGCTGGAGATCAGAGCTGAAAATGTGTTGCTGGAAAAGCGCAGCAGGTCAGGCAGCATCCAAGGAACAGGAGAAACGTCGATTCTCCTGTTCCTTGGATGCTGCCTGACCTGCTGCGCTTTTCCAGCCACACATTTTCAGCTTTCCAAGAAAAGGTCTCATCAGGTTGAAGTCATCCTGGACGCTTCAGCCTGAAGTAAATGCCTCCTGCCATCATCCCCGTCCTCTCAACTTGTGGGAAGGACAGCCAGTACAGGGATACCCTATTGAGGGAGAGCTTAATTTCTGCTCCCACCATAGCAGTTGGGGAATTGCTTCAAGAAGCTGTAGGCAGGAAACCCAGGACACCATGAAATAAGCACTGAAATAGCTAGCTCAGTGGGCAGTTATCCGATGAAACTATGTAGCAGATATTTCTTTAAAGGCTAGGATTCATTGCAGCTGCTTGAATATCTGTGGCCGTTGCATATCAACTATAAGGCACTGTACTTTGTCCATGTAAGACTTTGGCGTATCCATGCTTTGAGTTGGATTGTGTTGTCTTAGTTTTAAGCTGTATAACTGACAGGGAATACCGAGACTCTGGAGAAGGCAAACAGGAGGTTTCTGAGCTCTCAGCTGATGGGCGTGTCACCAAAAGGGACACTCGCTACAGAGAAATGAGGTCGGTAGAAGCAAGGTTTTTGGTGCCTTTAGTGAGGAAGATACTAGATTCAGTCAGGGCATGCTAAATACTTTGCTAGCTGTGGTTGTTATGCCTGCTTGGCTGCGTTCCAAAAGTTGTTAACGTAGTCAGGTCCAATGAAACAACTGCTCAGGGGAGCATTGACAGTTTTAGGAGGTTGTAAGAATATACTCTGCTTTAGAAGTTGTCAGCTCTTTGAAGTTGATAGGCCAGGCAGACCCAGAGGACGTGATGATGAAACACTTAGCTAAACTATTGGCTGGTACTACAACATTTAGTTTCTAGAAGTGTCAACTCTCCCTAAATGGAGATGGGTCATGGAACGTTGAACTTAGTATTTGCATTGCTGGAGAAATAATGTTTGTTTACCTGCTTGACCCCAGGCCATTTCCATGGATCACAATAGACCTGGAGCGTGAAAGATAGTTTGACGCACTGACCTCTACAACGTTGAATCCATGAGTCAATTCACCGACACCTCCTCATACTGCCCCCTCGACCACAACCTCACCCACCATCACCAAACCATCATCTCCCAGACCATCCACAACCTCATCACCTTAGAGGATCTCCCATCCACAGCCTCCAACCTCATAAACCCGGAACCCTGCACCACCCGGTTCTACCTCCTCCCCAAAATTCACAATCCCTATTGCCCTAGTCGACATATCGTCTCCGCCTGCTCCTGCCCCATCGAACTTATCTCCTTGTTGTGGTTCTGTTTGCCAAGCTGGGAATTTGTGTTGCAGACGTTTCATCCCCTGTCTAGGTGACATCCTCAGTGCTTGGGAGCCTCCTGTGAAGCGCTTCTGTGATCTTTCCTCCAGCATTTGTAGTGGTTTGAATCTGCCGCTTCTGGTTGTCAGTTCCAGATGTCCGTTGCAGTGGTCGGTATATTGGGTCCAGGTCGATGTGCTTATTGATTGAATCTGTGGATGAGTGCCATGCCTCTGGGAATTCTCTGGCTGTTCTCATAGCAGAAGTGGTAATGCAAAGATTAGAACAAGCAGTCTTACCGCAAATTCAACCCAAACTCTGGGTCAGATGTGGATGACACCTTGTAATCATTAAAAACACAGAAATATAGAACACACACCGGATCATCAACGCCACACTCACAGGAATCCGATTCACTAGAGGAAGAAAAGGACAACCAACTCCCATTCCTAGACCTAATGGTACGGAGAACACCGAATGGAGAATTCACCACAAGGGTATACAGGAAAGCCACAGACACAGACCAAGTCCTGAACTACAAAAGCAACCACCCCAACACACACAAAAGAAGTTGCATCAAGACACTGTTCAAAAGGGCCACAACACACTGCAGCACACCAGAACAGCAAAAAGAGGAAGAAGAACACCTCTACAATGTATTCGCCAAAAACAGATACCCGCGCAATTTCATCAACAGATGCCTAAGGGAAAGACAACGGAATGAGGACATGCCACAACCCAAAGGACTAGCCACTTTACCATACATCAAGAACATTTCTGAACTGACAGCCAGACTACTGCGACCACTAGGACTCATAACAGCACACAAACCAACAGCCACTCTCAGACAACAACTCACCAGGACAAAGGACCCAATACCCAGCATGAGCAAAACCAATGTAGTATACAAAATCCCATGCAAGGACTGCACAAAACACTACATAGGACAAACAGGAAGACAGCTAACGATCCGCATCCATGAACACCAACTAGCCACGAAACAACACGACCAGCTATCCTTAGTAGCCACACACGCAGATGGCAAGCAACATAAATTTGACTGGGACAACACTACTATTATAGGACAAGCCAAACAGAGAACAGCCAGGGAATTCCTAGAGGCATGGCACTCATCCACAGATTCTATCAACAAACACATCGACCTGGACCCAATATACCGACCACTGCAGTGGACAGCTGGAACTGACAACCGGAAGCGACAGAGACAAACCACTACAAATGCCGGAGGAGAGATCACAGAAGCGCTTCACAGGAGGCTCCCAAGCACTGAGGATGTCACCTAGACAGGGGACGAAATGTCTGCAACACAAATTCCCAGCTCGGCGAACAGAACCACAACAACGAGCAACTGAGCTACAAATCTTCTCACAAACTTTGAACGTATCTCCTCATATCTCAACACCAACTTGGTCCAGGATCTCCCCACATACATTCAGGACCCCACCACGCCCTCCACCTCCTCTATGACTTTTGTTTCCCCAGGCCCCAATGCCTCAATTTCACCATGGACATCCAGTCCCTATACACGCCCATCCGCCATAGCGAAGGCCTCCATGCTCCCCATTTCTTCTTCTCACACCAACCCAACCAGTACTCTTCCACCAAAACACTCATTCGATTGGCTGAACTGGTCTTCACTTTCAACAACTTCTCCTTCCAAACTTCCCACTTCCTTCAGACCAAACAGGTAGTCATGTGCACCCACATGGGCCCCAGCTATGCTTGCCTCTTCGTCGGGTACGTGGAACAGTCCATCTTCCATAGTCACATTGGCACTATTCCTCACCTTTTCCTCCGCTACACTGATGACTGTATCGGTGCCACCTCTTGTTCCCATGAGAAGGTTGAACAGCTCATCAACTTCACCAACACCTTCTACCCAGACCTTAAGTACACCTGGACCATCTTGGACACCTCCCTCCCCTTCCTGGACCTCTCCGTCTCCATTTCTGGTGATCGACTCAACACGGACATCTACTTCAAACCCACTGACTCCCACAGCTATCTGGACTACACCTCCTCCCACCCACACCCCCTCCTGTAAAAACATTATCCCTTAATCCCAATTCCCCCGCCTCCACCATATCTGCTCCCAGGAGGAGCAATTCCATTCCAGGACACCCCAGATAGCCTCCTATTTCAAGGACCACAATTTCCCTTCCCATGTGGTTGACGATGCTCTCCAACGCATCTCCTCCATTTACGCACCTCTGCCCTTGAACCCCACCCCTCCAACTGCAAAAAGGACAAAACCCCCCGGTCCTCACCTTCCACCCCACTAATCTCTGGATACAACTCATCATCCTCGCCATTTCTGCCACCTACAGTCTGGCCCCACCACCAGAGATATATTTCTTCATTCCACAGAGACCATTCCCTCTGTGGCTCCCTCATTACATCCATGCCTCTCCCCCCACCCACCATCCACTCCCGGCAACTTCCCCTGCCACTGCACGAGGTGTAAAACCTGCACCCACACCTCCCTCCTCACCTCCATCCAAGGCCCCAAAGGATTCTTCCACATCTGGCAGAGATTTTCCATCCATCACCTCTACTGTATTCCTTGCTCCCGCTGTGGTCTCCTCTACATCGGGGAGACAGGATGCAACTCGCGGATCGTTTCAGGGAACATCTCTGGGACACACACACCAAACAACCCCACCACCCTGTGACCGAACACTTCAACTCTCCCTCCCACTCCGCTAAGGACATGCAAGTCTTGGGCATCCTCCACTGCCAGACCCTAGCCACCCAACGCCTGGAGGAAGAACGCCCCATCTTCCGCATTGGGACCCTCCAACCACACGGCACAAACGTCAATTTCACCAGTTTCGTTATCTCCCCTCCCCCCACCTCATCCCAGATCCAACCATCCAACTCAGTACTGCCCCCTTGAACTGTCCTACCTGTCCATCTTCCTTCCCACCTACCCACTCCACCCTCTACTCTGACCTATCACTATCACCCCCCACCTGTATCTACCTATCGCCTTCCTAGCCATCTTCCCCCCAGTCCCACTCCCCTCCTATTTACCTCTCAGCCCCCTTCTCCACACCCCACCCTCCTGCTGTGCTTTTCCAATGCCACACTTTTTGACCTTGAGTGTAAACAGCACACAGACCTCTTTTGAAGCCGGGGTCACTATTTGGAAGATGGTAGAACATTTGAATTTCCTTTCCCGTACCATTTTCATACGCAGGTGTGAGTTTTGTCACCCCATTAAAGAAATCTCTTTGTAGAGCTAATGACCCCTGGAGGAAGCTTGCAGGGAATCCGGAATATTCTAACAGGTTTAAGTGTATGGTGTTTTGACTTTCATTATTAGATGCTTTGTTGTAATGGAGATGCATCTTAAGGGCAGTGAGTGATGAGAGGGCTTTGTTCAGCAGTACATTTTGCAGAGAAAGCATCAGAGATGTGCTGAAAAACTCACCAGTTAATTTTAATTGAGATTCAAATATCCAGATACCTGTTATACTGTATTTAAATAAACAGGCCTCTTCTACTGAAGGTAAAAGATCTACAGTCTGTTCTGATGTAATGCAACAGCTCTGTTCCTGTGCGATCCTGCATTATAAGAAAATCACATAATAGCAACACCATTTAAACCAATGGGACTGGAATCGCGTTATAGCCAATACAGCTAAGGAAACTTTGCGTTCTGCAAATAATGATCTAAACTCTTCGATCACGTTACAGCTAATTTGCGTTGAACAAATGTGCATTATAGCAGAACCAATGGTAGAGCTAACTGCTCTCCTGTACTAGTACAGTCATAGAGTCATACAGCACAGAAACAGGCCCTTCGGTCCAACCAGTCCATGCTGAACATAATCCCAGACTGAACTGGTCCCACCTGCCTGCCCCTGGCCCATGTCACTCCAAACCTTTGCTGTTCATGTATCTATCCAAATGTCTTCTAAATTTTGTAATTGTGTCCTGACAGACAATCTGTTTTAAAATGGAATTGTAATCCTTTTTGTTTTAGTTTCAGGGATTCTGGAGCTGCAAGTTCATGTTTTGAAAGCTGTGGCTGTTATGCATACTTGGCTGAGTTCCAAAGGTTGTTAGAGTAGTGAGGTCTACAGAAACAACTGCTCAGGAAAGTGACTGACCGTTTTCAGGGGTTGTACGAATCTAGTTTGCTTTTGATGTGGCTCCCTGATTCATGGTTGCTTATTTACACTTCTTAATGGCTAATTAAATGACTAATTTTTTTTGATGAACCAAAGTATTTTTCTTTGCAGTATGAATTACAAACTTTTGAATGGGAATTTTATTGAATTGGTACAGGTTTAAATGTTTTCACTGGCTCCCATTGCTTTACTATGGCTTCAGTGAATACTGTGCAATTGGCTATGGAGGTAAATCATAGAATCACAGAATCCTTATAGTGTGAAAGCAGGCCATTTGGCCCATCGAGTCCACACTGACCCTCCGAAGAGCATTTCATCCAGAACCACCCCCATATTTATTCCTGAAACCCTGCATTTCCTGTGGCTAATCCACCTAGCCTGCACATCACTGGACACTATGGGCAATTGAGCATGGACAATCACCCTAATGCATGGGAGATACTGGAGGGGAAGTGGGAATTCAAGGGCTCATGGCAAGTACGAAGAAGTGTGTATGGTGCTGAGAGTTGAGGTTTAGGAGTGAGGTTGAGAGAAGATTTACCCAGGCAAGTCTTCTAACCAGCCTGACCTCACAGCAACGCTCCTTCTACACTACACTGTGGCTCACAAACTACTCATTGAAGACAAATCTTTCTTCAAATCCGAGGCAACATCAGTCATGATTCAGGTGAGCATTTCAGAAACCACATCCTCAGAGTATCAAACCGGCTCTCGGGAATACTGGTACCCAAGTGCTCAAATCACTCCTGGACTCTCCTCTATTAATTTCTCTAACTTCCTCCAGCTTTACTACCTACATTCCATCTGTTTTGTTTTTCTCTGGGAGTCTGCAGGTAATAGAGATGAAGTTTAATTGCATGGCCACCTATGTCTGATCCTTTAAAGGAACCTAGTCATGAATACCCTGTGGAGGGACCACATGACCATGAGACTTAGAGTCATAGAGATAGACAGCATGGAAACAGACCCTTTGATCCAACATCCTAAATAAATTTACTTCCATTTGACAGCATGTGGCCCACATCCCTCTCAACCCTTCTTATTCACATACTCATCCAGGTGCCTTTTAAATGTTGCAATTGTACCACCCTCCACCACTTCCTCTGGCAGCCCATTCCACACACCTACCACCCTCTGCATGAAAAAGTTGCCCCTTAAGTCCCTTTTAAATCTTTTCCCTCTCAGCTATGCCCTCTAGTTCTGGACTCCCCCACCCCAGGGAAAAAAAACCTTGTCTAATTATCCTATCAATACCCCTCATGATTGTATAAACCTCTATAAGGTCACCCCTCAGCCTCTGACACTCCAGGGAAAATAGCCCCAGCCTATTCAACCTCTCCCTCTCTCTCAAACCCTCCAAACCTGGCAAAATCCTTGTAAATCTTTTCTGAACCCTTTCAAGTTTTACAAAATCTTTCCTCGAGCAGGGAGAACGGAATTGCATACAATGTTCCAAAAGTGGCCTAACCAATATCCTGTACAACCGTAACATAACGTCTCAACTTCTATACTCAAAACGCTGACCAATAAAGGCAAGCATACCAAACACCTTCTTCACTATCCTATCTACATGTGACTGCACTTTCAAGGAACTATGAACCTGCACCTCAAGGTCTCTTTGTACAACAACACTCCCTAGGACCTTACCATTAAGTGCTATCGGAAAATTGCCTACAGCCCTCTGAGTTGGTTGTGTTCATCCAATTCTGGATTCCTGTGCAGCATAGTCTCTACCCAGAAATCAATTTTAGAAAGAAATTTATATTTCAGCACCAGTTTGAGTATAAGGCTGGGACTATTTTCCCTGGAGCGTTGAAGGCTGAGGGGTGTATTTATAGAAATTTATAAAATCATGAGGGGCACGTATAGGGTAATAGTTGAGAGTGTTTCGGGCCAAAGCCCTTCATCAAGAATGAGGAATCCTCATTCCTGATGAAGGACTCCTTCCTGAAGCGTTGATTTTCCTGCTCCTCGGATGTTGCCTGACCTGCTGCGCTTTTCCAGCAACACACTATCAACTCTGATCTCCAGCATCTGCAGACCTCACTGTCTCCAGGGATAGGGTAATAGTCAAGCCCTAAGGTAGGGGGCGTCCAAATTAGGATAGGATGAGAGGGGAAAAATTTAAAAGTGACCTAAGGGGCAGCTTTTTCATACAGAGGGTGTTGCGAGTATGAAATGAGCTGCCAGAGGAGGTGGTGGAGACTGGTACAATTACAGCATTTGAAAGGCACCTGGATGGGTAGATGAACAGGAAGGGTTTGGAGGGATATGGGCAATGTGCTGGGAAATGGGACTAGATTTGGTTAGGATATCTGGTTGGCATGGACGAGTTGAACTGAGGGGTCGGTTTCCATCCTGTACATCTCTATAACTCTATGACTCAGTAAAGGATATGACTGTCAATTAATAGGTCATCCTCAGCCATCAGATCAGGTCACACAGTTTGAGCTATGAGAAATCTCAGTGGTGTTTGTGACTGAACTAATATAGGACACACTAACACAAGGGGTTGGCTGGAAAGAAGTTGTTGACTGCTTTCGACATATATGAATCAAGGTTTCCTTTCAACCCTCAGTTTCAGGATAAATTCAATTAAATTTTTAAACAGCATCAATGTCATTTGAAAACGTCACCAAAGTAGGAAATGTGAGCAAAAGTTCAGGTCAGATCAACAACCCTGCACTGTGCCAAGCAAAAATGATCAAATATATCTGGAAACATTAGCTGTGCTGAAAGGGAGTGTCAATATTGTCCTTTCACCCCTGTCAGTCAGAGCTAAGTGCTTCTGAACAGTGTGGAAACATTCTGAAGAAAATACTTTCCAGTCGGGGTGACCTTGAATTAGATGGAGGAACTTTTGATAGGTCAGTGTGCTCTGGCTGTTGAGCAAGAGGGGAACTACACATGCAGTTCAAGACAAAGTATTAAGGAGACTGAAGCATTGTTGAAAATGGTTACCGCAATTCATGACTGACGATGTTCTATTGGTGTAACCGTTTTAGAAGGTACTGATTCTGAAAGGATGAATTCTGAAAGCTGCTCCACCCAATCTGATGAAGTCTTCAGGATTTGGGTGGGGACAGACAGAACAATTCTGAATCTCGGAGGTGAAAGATCTAACATTCAGGGCTCTATCATAACCGTGGTAATAATGGATGGAAGATCCTGAATGTTCTGGGCTATGACGAGAAATCTGAGAGTATTGCATGTGAATCCCAGTGAGGCTTTCCAAATTTTGGGAGCAACAAAACGTGTTTTCCAACAGAGATCTTGACATGGAGCCAAAATTCTCGCTAGTGAGAGGCCTATTAATGAGGATTATCACTCACTTATTACTACCTAATCTCCCCTCGTTAATATGCAGGCGCCCATTCTCACACCAAGGCAGATAGAAATTACAGGACGAGAATTCTCAAAATGAATGTCTGGGCAGGTACCTGGTGACTTCAACCACACCACTTGCTCCACTTGGACACCCCAACACCAACGTGAGGGGAGGTGATGTCCTAGTGGTATTATCACTGGACTGTTAATCCACAGACACAGGTAATGTTCTGGGGACCTGGGTTCAAATCCCACCAAGGCAGATGGTGGAATTTGAGTTTGATAAAGAATCTGGAATTAAGATTCTAATAATGACCATTGTTGATTGTTGTAAAAACCCATCTGGCTCACAATCTGCCATCCTTACCTAGTCTGGCCTACATGTGACCCCAGACCCACAGCACACCCCAGGTAGTGGCTGCACACTGCTCACATTCACAACCCAGGCACTTGATGATACATGCCAGCTTCTCTGCGCCACCAGGGCACATCTCCACTCCGCAATTGCTGCTGCAAGGACACAAAATGTGCAAGGAAAGGTAACCAGCTCATGGATTCGACTGGGCTGCATTTCAGGGCTGCTCGCTCTCCAAATGCTCATTCATGTAGTGCCTACCTGGATTCTTGCCTTGCCTTTAGATGCTTTGGCCCCCTCAGTCTGAGCTAACAAGTGCCCAGTACCTCTGTCTACCTCTGTTTGTCTTTCAGCACAGACACAAAGGCAAGAAACTTGGCCTGGTTATCAGCTGTCAAGGGGGTGGTCATGTTTCTGCTATATCAGTCTCACATCTGAGGTATATCCGGTAAACACACTGTATGTGCTTCAAATGGTTTACTTTAAAAACCAAAAAAGCTGTGGGTATTGGAAATCAGAAACAAAAACAGGAATTGTTGGGAACTTCTCAGCAGGTCTGGCAACATCTGTGGAGAGGAATCAGAGTTAATGTTTCAGTTCCTGTGACCCTTGTTTGGAACTGGTCTGAATGTCAGACATGTTGCCAATTGTTTGGCTCTTTCTGTCTTGCTGTGGGCTGTTTCCTCCTGGAATGAAAGTAATGGAAGGGGTGGCACAGTAGACAGCGTTGGCGCAGGTGAGCAGAAAGTGGAGGGGGGGATGAAGTGTGTCGAGGGAGTGATAGGCCATGCAGGAATCAGTTGGGTGAGGAAGAGCTAGACATCATGTTGAGATTGTACAGGACATTGGTGAGGCCTCTCTTTAGGAACACTGTGTCCAATTCTGAATGCGTTGTTATTGGAAATATATTATTAAGCTGGTGAGGATTCAGAAGAGATTTACCAGGATGTTTCTAGGAATACAGGATTTGAGTTATAAGGAGAAGCTGGGTAGGCTGAGACAGTTTTCTCTGGAGCGTAGGAAGTTGAGGGGTGACCTTCTAGAGTTTTATAAAATAATGAGGGATATAGATAAGGTGAATGGTTGGTGGCTTTTCCCAAGGATGAGGAATTTTATAATAAGGGGACATATTTTTAAGGTGAAAGACGAAAGATTTAAAGTTAGTGTGAGTTGAGCTTCGTACCTCATTCTTATGAGGGCATCCTGAGTACCTCCAGGTGCCTGTCACGTTCCTCCTCATCCTCATCTTTTTCAATATATAATTTCAGTTATATCTGTGTCTTATAATCTTACACTCCACAACCACTGGATGAAGGAGCAGCTAGTGCTTCCAAATAAACCTGTTGGACTATAACCTGGATTGTGTGATTTTTAACTTTGAAAGATTTAAAAGGAAAAGGGAATAGTTTCTTTTACAGAGAGTGGCTCGTATGTGGAATGAACTTCCAGAGGAAGTGGTGGTTGCGGTTACAGCTACGATGTTTAAAAGACATTTGGATAAGTACATGAGTAGGAAATGTTTGGAGGGATATGGGCTAAGTGCAGGCAGGCAAACGGGACTAACTTACGGTCAGCATGGTCTGGTTGGACCGAATGGTCTGTTTCTGTGTTGCATAGTGAGAGTGGAAAAGCACAGCAGGTCAGGCAGCACCCGAGGAGCAGGATTCCTGATGAAGGGCTTTTGCTCGAAATGTTGATTTTCCTGCTCTCCGAATGCTGCCTGACCTGCTGTGCTTTTCCAGCACCACATTCTCGACTCTAATCTCCAGCATCTGCGGTGCTCATTTTCGCCTGAGGTAGGGAATAGCCAGCCTTGAAGGTGGTCTGTAGGACTCTGCAACTCCATAGGGCCCTTTATGCTAGATGTTAGAGACAGAGCTATCTGAGAGAACTGAATCCAGGTCTGAACACTTATTTATTGGGCAGCCAGACAGTTACACACTCTTTAAATCTATTCAGCACTTAGCATATCCCAAAGGGCATTAAATCCCATGCAATACCTTTGAAGAATAGTTACTGCTTTACCGCAGGGAAACACAACAGCATAAGATGCTGGATTTCTACAGTTCTTCCATCGCCAGATCTAGGTTCAAGTCTCACTCTCAGGCTTCAGTACAAAAATCAAGGCTGACGTGCCCAATCAGTAACAAGGAAACACTACACTCTCGGAAGTGCAGATCTTTGGAACAAGAGGTTAATACCCAACTATTTGCTTGGCTTGCTGTGAAATATTCCATGGCATTATTTCATAAAGAGCTGAGGAGTTATCCTTGTACCCAGTAGCATCTGCATGGGCGAGGTCCAGAGAGGACTCAATGGTAAGGGCCTTGATGTGGGTGAGATGGCACCAAAGAATGGCAACTTTCATTCCAGCAGCAGTGGTGGCACAACCAAAGGACCCATGCCTGGCCACCACGCCAGTGGCGAAGCATTAACACGAAGGACTGTAAACTTGAACACTTTTTATTTATTTGTTTTTCTGCCTTTATATTCTATGTTTCGATTTATTTTTATGCGTTTTAAGACGGTGCCAGAAGGTGGGGACACTACATAATACTTTTCACTGTATTTTACAACAAAATACATGTGACAATAAAGAAATCGAATCCAATAAATCACAGCGAAAGTAAGTGGGCTAAAAGCTGGCAAATGGAGTTTGTGGGAAAGTGCAAAGTTGTTCATTTTGGAAAGGAGAACAAACTGGGAGAAGCTGCAGAAAGGTAACACACGAGAGGACTTGGGAGGGGGGGACTTGTGAACAAAACTCAGAAAGCTAGCACATAGGTGCAGCAGGTAATCAGGAAGGTTAATGGAATGTTGGCATTGTTTCAAGGGGGTTGGACAGTATAAGAGTAGGGAGTTCTTACTGTGACTGTACAAGGTGTTGGTGAGACCACTTCTGGAGGACTGTGAGCAATCCTGGACCTCTTATTTAAGGAGAAGGTTCACTAGGAATATCCCTGGTATTGGAGAAATTGTCTTAACAGCCAAAGACTAAACAGATTGGATCTCTACTCACCGGAGTTTAAAACGATGAGGTGATCTCATTGAAATAAGATTCATAAGGGGTTTGACATGTGAAATACTGAGAGAGTGTTTCTCCTCATGGGAGAGTCTAGGACCAGATGGTATCAGAATAAAAAGGTGCTAATTTGAAACTGAGATGAGGAGGAATTTCTTCTCACAGAGGATTGAGTCTTTGGACCTCCTCGCCATAGACAGCTATGACCGTACGGAAGTCCATGCGACATAGGAGCAAAATTAGGCCGTTCAGCTATTGAATGTATTCCTTCATTCGATCGTGGCTGATATGTTTCTCAACCCCATTCTCCTGCCTTCTCCAGGTAACCCTTGATCCTCTTACTAATCAAGAATCGACCAATCTCAGCCTTAAATAAACATAACTCTTTGCTGCAGAAAGCTGTGGAGGCCAAGCCATTGAGTGTATTCAAGACAGAGATAGATAGGTTCTTAATTAATAGCAGTCAAGGGTTAATGGTGGAACAGGCTTGAGGGACTAAATGGGCTACTCCTGCTCCTATTTCTTATGATCTTATGGCCGTATGGTCCTGGTCAATATTTATCCCTCAATCAATATCATAGAGATAGGTTATCTGTTCATTGCCACATTGCTGTTTGGAGGTACTTTGAAAGTACTTTTTTGGCTGTAAAGAGCTTTGAAAGGTCTGGTGGTTGCAAAAAGCAGAACAACAATGCATTTTTAAAGGTGTGTTCCTGGGCTTTGCCAGACTCTGGTTAAAAACCGCCAAAGCCACCCCATCCCCATTCAAATTCAGGCTTACAAGTTCAGGAAATGTTGTAAGCCAGCGTGTCTGTTCACTTAAAAGAAAAATTTGTAAAAGCTGGAGGAAAATGGCCTGAGATTCCAGTCAGGATTCAGATGCTGCACCATCGTTGATAAAGGCTGCAATTAAGGCTCAAGCAGAGTTTTCACAACTCCACTCCAATTAAAGCGGGTGTCTCACATTCTGTTTGGTGGGGTAGCAAATGGCAGCCACGCCACCTGCTCTTCCTAAGTTCAGGGGCTGTGTCTGTGAAAATACCCAGGAAATTAGTCTCAGAGCTCTTTCAGACAGCTCTCTTTCTCTCTCTGAGAGCTGGCTAGTGTTCTGCGAAAGCCTTTGAGAAGGCCCCAGGGACCCCAGAGATAGGAAACACAACCCGAAGGGTGTTGATTAGCTTGGTAATGCTGACAGATGGCCTCTCTAGCAGCTGATGATTGTAAAATAAAGGCACGGTGGCTCAGCGGTTAGCACTGCTGCTTTACGGGTTTGATTCCAGCCTCAGGCTGGATATCCTTGCTAGGTTGACTGTGCTTGGGGAATGCCACTCAGGACATATCCTGATCATAGGGACTCTAGGTTGGCCCACAGCAAAACTCCAAAACACAAGCCTTAACCAAATGGTTACAATTTTCTTCAGGATCCACGCCAGCAAGCCATTGTAATTGCTGTTGGCATGCAGACTTGAGACTGCGAAAGAATACTACTAGCCCTAAATTGAGCAAGAGAACCCATGGGCCTGTATCCAGGAAAATGTTCACCATGGAAAGTCCACCCACATCTGGTTGGGAACAGTGACATTGCTTAGCAACATCCAAATCAGACCCAATCAAAATAAACTTCTGGTTAAATGGTCACCCAGTTCTAATGGAGGTTGATACTGGCGCAGCCGTGTAGTGACCACAGAACCAGTTTTTAACAATGTTCCTGCTGGACTCCAGCCCCTATGTTTGTGAAAGACCTCGACTAGGCTGAGAACCTGTACTGGGGGATCTTTTATAGATTAAGGTACAACTTTGGTTCCGGTCTCTAACTGGCTCAAGGCCAAGTTAGACGGGGTGAAATTGGTTGTGAGGGATTCACCTAGACTGGCTCAACATTTTTCAATCAGAAAACGGCTGCCTGATTGGAATCCTCATTAAATATCCCTAAGTCTAGGGATTATCAGAGGAACCAAGGCCGCCTTACATGTTGACCAGGAAGCATTTCCACAATTCTGTAAGGCTCACACTGTACCGTTGAGTACAGACAGATATCAGATGACCAAAAAGTGAAAGAATCATCAAGCCAGATCAATTTGCAGAATGGGCAGCATCAGTCATACCGAAGCATGAGAGGTTGGTTTACCTTTGTGGGGATTTTAAACCACTTTTTGCATTTGGATAAATATCCAATCCCTCATATAGAGGATTTATACGTAAAGCTGGTAGCAGGGCTGTCTTTCATGAAGCTGGACATGAGCCATGCATATTTTCAATTGCATTTAGATGAAGATTCCCAGGAGTATGCTACAATTAATACCCATAAGGGCTTGTATCAATGTCATTTGGGATATTGTCAGCTTGTTCAATTTTTCAGTGGATGATGAACAACATTTTGCAAGGTCTGTCTCAGGTCACTATTTACCTGGATGATGTTCTAAGAACAGGAAAGACTGAGAAGCAGCACTTACAGAACTTGGGTATAGTCCTAAGGTGTTTTTCCAAGGTGGGCATATGCCTAAGAAGGGAAAAATGTGCCATCCAGGCACCCCAAGTGACCTACATGGGTTACAGAGTCGACAAGACTGGGTTACACCCGTTGGAAGATAAAGTGAGGGCGATCAAAGGTGCCCCGGTTCCCATGTCTGTCTAGGAACTTATGTCGTTCCTTGGGCTGGTAAATTATTACGGAAACTTCATACGTAGCCTAACCTCCATCCTGGTACCTTTGCGCCAACTGCTAGCCTTGGAACTGATCGCATAGAAACGTCCTAGCTTTCAACAAAGTAAAGAAATAGCTGTCATCCTCAAAGCTATTGATGCAGTATGATGCCACTCTGATCACCACTGAGATGCTCCACAGAGGTCGGTATCCTGTCACCAGTCCTTGACTCTGATGGCTGACTCTGAAGAAGCAGTAATAAGGTCAAGGATTGTTCATGTGTAAATAAAGGGTGGCTTGGTGATGGGATAGCAACCTGTGTAGAGTTTTTGAGAAAAGATGAGGGAGTTATTATATGTCAAATTGATCTGAAACACACTGCCTGATAAGATGATAGAAACAGATTTAACATATTTGGGCCCTTCCGAATATTTTTGTGTGAAATAACAGGCTTCAACGGTGTTTCCCTGCAAATGCACCACCTGCTGGTGACATTGAGAATGCAGGTAATGTCAACACTGGGAAGGTCTTGTGAGGCAGTGGGCAATGTCTCTGCCTCTGAGCCAGAAGCTGTGGGTTTAAGTCCCACATGACAACCAAGGAAGGTCCATTCACAGTGCAACCAAACAGTTTGATAGTCACCTTGTAAATAGCACTCATGTCCATATGTCTGGGTGTAAGAGTGGGAGAGTCTCCAGGTCAGCCTCACAGCCTCTGCAGCCCAATCCAGGAAAAATTAACTCTGTAAACAGACATAGCCTTGTGCTTTGTCTGCCTTGTGTGTCACCCAGACATGGGATGAAATGAAGAATGCAACAGTGAAAAGTAATTTTTATCAAGTAAACCACCAAGCTATTGGCCACTATTAAGAATTCCTGCCTGCATGGATCTTCCCGTGATCCCATTACAAATAGGTGGTAAAGGAAAAGGAGCGAGATAGGACCAAAAAAAACCCCTTTGTGTCCTTCCAAATATTTTTGTATGAATTAAGAGGCTTAGAATCATAGAGTCATACAGCATGGAAACAGACCCTCCGGCCCAACTCATCCGTTCCAACCAGTTTCCAAAACTGAACTAGTCCCATTTACCTGCATTTAGCCCATATCCCCCTAAAGCTTTCTTATTAATGTACCTGTCCAAAATGTCTTTTAAAAGTTGTTATTATACCTGCCTCTACCACCTCCTCTGGCAGTTTGTTCCATACACCATCACCCTCTGCATGAAAATGTTGCTGTTCAGGTTCCTTTTATATCTTTGCCCTCTCACTTAAATCTATGGACTTCCCTGCCCAGGGGAAAAGACCTTAGCTATTCACCCTATCCATGCCCCTCATGATTTTTATAAACCTCTAAAAGGTCATCTCTCACCCTCTGACATTCCAGGTTTGTGCCATCAACAAATGTGGAAACAATAGATTTGATCCATACATTTAATTCATCGACATGGATTGTGAATAAGCAGGACCCAAGCATGAATCCTTGCTGTAACCCACTGGTTACATCCTGCCAACTGTTGAATCAACAATTTATCAGTGCATAGTTTCCTGTCTGTGCAACAATTCTCAATCCAGACCAGCACATCACCTCCAAGTCCATGTGCTCCAATTTTGCTTATTCGCCCCTTTGGTTGGAACTTGTCGAAAGGCTTCTGAAAATTAAAATAAACCATTTTCTCTTCCCAGCACTCTACTCCCCAGTCTTATGTAGCCTATTTCTCTATAAATGTACTCTTCTATGGTTAATGGAAGTGCAGCAGATCTCAGGTTCCATCCGCAAATCCACAGCAGCATGTGTCCACGGATTCTAAATAATGAAGGTATAAATTTATTCCAGACAGTGTAACAGTCGTCCATTTATAGCCCGGTTTTATTTGTGAATTTTACTGTTTTATATTACTGCCCAAGGTAAATGTCTATCCCACAGTGTAAAAAGCTGTGTTTTCATAAAAATGTGACTCATATAAAGAAAACAAGACACTGTAGCCTTTTAAATTTGGAAGGTATTAAAGATACATTTATAATAAAACCAGTTTCAATGACTGCATAGACAAAATGTGTGGGTGACTGAGCACATTGCACCACGACCATGCTATGTCTTAGAAAACTTCAAATCCAATTTATATCACAGACATAAACCATTTTTCTAAATGCTTGAAAGAGGCGTGGAGTGTTGACATTGCCTTCCTTTCCCTTACAGCTGAGGGCACAGGATTCACAATATCCTCAGAGGAGCAGCAGTTTTTTTACTGCTTATGGATGTGTGCGTATACATCAATGTATTTATGTCTGAGTTTGTATGTACCTGAGCATGTTTCTGTATGTTCAGTGTGTATGTGCATTTGTATCACGTTTATTTGTGTGTGGGTGTTAGTAAATCTGTATTTGTCTGTGTGTATACTTTCACTCCCTCTGATGTTCAGCAGTGTGTACCATCTACAAGATGCACTGAGGCTTCTTAGACAGCACCATCCAAACTCAGAACCACTCTCATCTAGAAGGACAAGGGCAGCAGATATGTGGGAACACCATCACCTTCAAGTTCCCTTCCAAGCCGCTCACCATCCTGATTTGGAAATATTCCTTCACTGTCACTGGGTTAACATCCTAGAATTCCCTCCGTAAAGGTCTACCTACAGCACTTTGCAGTGGTTCAAGAGGGCAGTTTGACACCACTTTCTGAAAGGGCAATTAGGAATGGCCAATAAGTGTTGCTTCAGCCAGTGACTCTCACTTTCTATGGCAGAATAAAACAAATTCTTATTTGTGTCTGTATGTGTATTTGAATGCACAAATTTTCTGGCAAGAGAAAAGGCTAATGAGAACTCGTTTTTGAAAGCATACACTGACTCATCAAATGTGCTTCTTTTTCTGTTCAAAAGTGTGCAGTCTTGCTTTGGTGTAAAAATAGGATTCCCAATACTATCGCTCAGGTTAGGAATGTGTAATCTGATCCCCTTTGTCAAAGTCCCTACAGAACTGATGTTTCAGCTAATGAGGGAACTCATTTGTGTCGGGGGAAGGGAGTGGTTTGAGTAGGGTAAATAGAGAAGTGGGGGCAGAAGTGGATGGAGGAGAAGTGGTAGGATGAGAGATGGGGAAGGATAGATGAGGAGGAATAGGAGAAGAGAGAGGTGGATGGAGGAGGATTAATATGAGAAGGGGGAGGGGAGGATGGAGAATGCCGAGGGTGTATGAAGGCTTTGGAGAGGGTGCAGAAGGCATTTGTAGGGGTAATTGCAAAGCAGCAGGGCTGTAGCTACCAGATAGAAAAGCTGTATCTCTACGCTTGACAGGAGACGACAGGAATTTTTGGGCATATTTAATCATTAATATCTGTATATCGAAAGGACTGTTTATTTTGTATCAAAGCATACAGAAAAAAAGCATGTTTCTCTTTTTTTTCTAAGTGTGATGATTCCAAGCTGACATAAGTTACCCTTTGGCATCTTGCCCAATTGTTCCTTATTCAGTGAACACTGGCAGAATCATTGATCACAGACAGAACCTTTATCCAGAGCTTCTGAGCAAGTGAGTATGAGAAAAATGCACTGAGGGTTATCAGACTCTCTCGGTGTCAATGTCAACGGCTCCTGCCATCAATCATAAGACTATTGATGCAATTATTTTTGACCAATTACATCTGTGATGGAACGTTTACGGTAGTGTATGCAGCAGGGTGTGAGAGATGCAACAAACATGCAGAATGTTGGATTTGTATTCTAATGGTGTTGTAGGCTGTTACATGAGGGATGTCAGGCAGGACTCCACAGCCACAAAAGCATGGGAGTTATGTTATAGCTATGCAGAGCTCTGGTTAGACCCCATTTAGAGTACTGCACTCAATTAGACACATTATCCCTCAGGATGAATATACTGGTGATAGAGGTATGCAGCAGAGATTTGCCTACACAATAATACAGGGGCTAAAAGAATTAAATTATGAAAATAAATTATGATAAAATTAAGTTTAAAATTAAATTGTTAGAAGATTAAGGAAGGGCTTTTATGTCCCTAACACTGGGCCAGGAGGTCTGAGTTCAAGTCTCACCTGCTCCAGAGGAGTGTCATGATGTCTCTGAACAGGTTGATTAGAAAATATTCAAACTTGACTATTTAGGTGGTGGTTGCAAAGGATTAGAAGAGTAAAGGGGCTTCTAATTAACTTATTTAAATGTTAAAGGAAAATCCAAAGCAGTTCTACAAATATGTAAAAATCAAGACATTGACTCAGGACCAATTACAGATCAAAAGGATAATTTGAAAGTGGAGGCAGAACATGAGTTTTGTTTCATTCATTCATGGAAAATGGGTGTTGCTGCCTCTGCCAGCATTTATTGTGCATCTCTAGATGTCCTTGAGAAAGTGATAGGGAGCTGTCTTTTTAAACCGCTGTCATCCATTTGGTGTAGGTGCAACAACTGTGCTGTTAAGAAGGGGCTTCCAGGAGTTTGACCCAGTGACACTGAAGGAGCAGTGATATCTCTCCAAGTCAGGATGGTGAGTGGCTTGGAGCGGGACTTGCAGGTGGTGGTGTTCTCATGTATCTGCTTCCCTTGTCCTTCTAGATGGAAGTGGTGGTAGGTTTGGAAGGTGCTGACTAAGGATGTTTGGTGAATTTCTGCAGTTCAACTTATAGATGTACACACTTCTGCTACTGAGTGTCAGTGATGGAGACAGTGAATGTTTGTGGATGTAGAGCAAATCAAGTCAGCTGCTTTGTCCTCGGTGGTGTCAAGCTTCTTGTATTGTTGGACTGATGCCCGAAACGTCAATTCTCCTGCTCCTCGGATGCAGCCTAACAGGCTGTGCTTTTCTAGTGCCACATGTTTTGACTGTGATCTCCAGCATCTGCAGTCTTCACTTTCTCCTAGTCCCTGTACCCACTCAGGCAAGTGGGGATCTTTCTGTCACATTCCTGACTTGTGCCTTATAGATGGTGGACAGGCTTTGGAGAGTCAGGAGGTGAGACGGCACGGTGGCACAGTGGTTAGCACTGCTGCCTCACAGCGCCAGAGACCCGGGATCAATTCCCGCCTCAGGTGACTGACTGTGTGGAGTTTGCACGTTCTCCCCGTGTCTGCGTGGGTTTCCTCCGGGTGCTCCGGTTTCCTCCCACAGTCCAAAGATGTACAGGTCAGGTGAATTGGCCATGCTAAATTGCCCGTAGTGTTAGGTAAGGGGTAAATGTAGGGGTATGGGTGGGATGCGGGTCGGTGTGGACTTGTTGGGCCGAAGGGCCTGTTTCCACACTGTAATGTAATGTAATGAGACACTTACCGCAGCATTCCTAGCCTCTGACCTTCTCTTGTAGCCACTGTATTTACATGCCAAGCCCAGGTCAGTCTCTGGTCAATGATAAATCCCCCAGGGATGTTGATAATGGATAATTCAGCAGTGCTTGTGCCATTGAATGCCATGGAACAATGGTTGAATTCTATCTAGTTGAAGATTGTCATTGCATAACTCTTATGTGGTACGAATGTTGCCAGCCTCTAGTCAACCCAAACCTGGATATTGTCCAGATCTTGTGTATATTTGGACATGGACTGATTCAGATGAGTTTTGAATTGTGCTGAACATTGAGCAATCATCAGCGAACATCTTCACTTCTGACCTTATGAGGGAAGATCATTGATCTTATCATGGTTGGGCTTAGGATACTACCCTGAGGAACTCCTGAATTAAACAAATTGCAGAATTGCTGAACAAATAAGAGTAGCAATTTTGTTGTCAAAGCTGTGGGGAGAGTGCGACATGCTATTTTCACCATGGGTTTCACTGAGAAGCTGAACAGTAAGAATTGAGAAATTTTGAAAGCCTTAGGGCGGCACGGTGGCACAGTGGTTAGCACTGCTGCCTCACAGCGCCAGAGACCCGGGTTCAATTCCCACCTCAGGCGACTAACTGTGTGGAGTTTGCACATTCTCCCCGTGTCTGCGTGGGTTTCCTCCGGGTGCTCCGGTTTCCTCCCATAGTCCAAAGATGTGCAGGGTCAGGTGAATTGGCCATACTAAATTGCCTGTAGTGTTAGGTGAGGGGTAAATGTAGGGGTATGGGTGGGTTTCGCTTCGGTGGGTTGGTGTGGACTTGTTGGGCCGAAGGGCCTGTTTCCACACTGTAATCTAATCTATTTTAATCTAATGAAGATACATATAAAAGAAATGCTTGTGTCCATAAAACAATGTCCACTAACTAGGGACCTTTTAAATTGCCAATTAAGTACATTTAAAATGTAATCATTGATGTAATGTAGGAAACATAGCAGAATAAAACATGCACAGATAGTTCCACAAACGGCAGTGACATGAATAACCAAAAAAATCTGCTTTAGGTTCATCTTGAATCTATTTTAGGTTTCAGTTCAAGAATAAATATTGACAAGATCATGGGAAAGACTCCACAACTTCTTGCTATGCAATATTCTTGTTGGCGTGTGAGGGCAATACCAACTTAGAAATAGGGGTGGCTCAGTGGTTTGCGCTGCTGCCTCACAGTGCCAGGGACCTGAGTTTGATTCCATCCTTGGGTAAATGTCTGCGTGGAGTTTGTACGTTCTCCCCATAACTGCATGGGTTTCCTTCAGGTGCTCCAGTTCCTCCCACAGTGTAAAGATGTGGAGGTTAGGTGGATTGGCCATGCTAATTTGCCCATAGCATTCAGGGACGTGCACATAGGTGGATTAGCTATGAGAAATGGAGGGTTATGGGTCGGGATGGGATGCTCTTTGGAAGGGTAGTGTGCACTTGATGGGCCAAACTGAAGGGATTCTATGATTCTACATTATGTGCTCGAGTCCCTGAAGTGGCATTTGAGTGTGTACGTTTCTTACTTAGAGGTGGCTGTGCTACCAGTGAACAAAGGCTGAGATAATAATTGAGACTTCATTGAAGAGACACAGCACATAAGAAGCTTGTCTCATAGTCTCAGGACATGTTAGGGCTGATTTTGTGCTCCTGAACCACTGCATGAGTAGGCACTGGCAGAGTGATCAGCGAGTCTTGCCAAATGCTGCAAGGTCAGCTCAAAATAGAGTTTATACTTCACTTATGGTTTGAATCTTACACAGAGAGCGTGATCAAGAGAATGTCAAATGTAAATCATTAAATGACCATTTGACCACAAAAACTACTTTTCAAAATTAAGGGAATACAACAAATCATCTTTTTAACAACAATACTTTTAGTGTATTTAATATAATAATCCATTCCAAGACAGGAGCTGTATGAAAAAAATGAGACACCAAGCCAGATAACCAAAAGAGATCTGAAATAAAAACAAAAAGTGCTGAAGAATAAACAAGAAAACCGTGGATACTGTAGACCCGCAACACCGAGGATGCTGGAGAAACTCAGTGGGTCTGACAGCAACTACGGAGAGAGAAAAACAGAGTTCCTGTTTCATTGCAATGACTTCTTCAACAATGGAAATCTCTGACCGATAGGTCAGTTCTAAGGACTGTCCTAATGGAGGAAAGAGTGGTGCAGAAAAATACAGCAGAGAATTCCAGAGTGACCATACGATGATATGGTGCAGGAGCAGAAGTAGGCCATTTAGCCCATCGAATCTATTCTGTTATTCAACCAGATCATTAATGCCCAGTCATTGTCATTCATGCTTAAAATTGAGGATGCTCAAAAGGCCTCAATTGAAAGAGCACAGAGATCGAGGAATGTTGTGCAATTGAAGATTAGAGACAGCAAGAGTCAAAGTCCAGATGAATTTAAAAACAAGGAACAGAATTTTCAAATCAAGTCTTTGTCTAAGCAGGAGCTAATGTAGCTCAGTAGCTTAGGGAAAACATATGATGTGATTGGCATGAGCTAGGACACAGGATTTTTTGATTATCTCAAGTTTACAGAGAGTAGAATGAAAGAGGCAAGCCAGGTTGTGTTGGAATAATCCAGAGGTAACAAAAGCCTGAATCCAGACAACTAAGCACAAGTGTTTGTACATATGGTGAAAAGGAGCTTGAGGAATGAATTCCATTTCAGCTGCATTGGTATAATTTGCCACCGTAAAAATACCTGGGGCCCCACCCCCTAATTCCTGTATCAACTGTAAGACTCACATTATACCTGTTGGACTATAACCTGATGTTGTGTGATTTTTAACTTTCTTCACCCCAGTCCAACACCGGCTCCTCCAAATCACATTATTTTTGTTTGATTATTCAGGAGATGACTGGCTGGGCCACTATTTATCACTCACCCTTAATTGTCCAGTAAAAGCAAATAGTGAGCTACCTCCTTGAACTGCTGCAGACCATTAGATGTAGGTAGACCCATAGTGCTGTGGGAAGTGAATTCCAGATTTTTGACCCAACAACAGTAAAAGAAAAGCGATGCATTTCCAAGTCGGGATGGTGAATGGCTTGGAGATGTACATGCGGCTGGTGATTTTCCTATGTATCTTCTGCCCTTGTCCTTCTACATGGTAGTGGTTATGGGTTTGGAAGGTACTGGGTGAATTTCTGTGGTGCATCTTGAAGATTGTACATAGTGCTGCTACGTAGGTGGTGGATGGAGTTGAGGATTGTGGATGTGGTGCCAGTCAAGCAGACTGCTTTGTCCTGAATGCTGTCATGTTTCTTGAGTGTTGTTGGAACTGCACCCATCCAGGCAAATGGGGAGTCAGAGACCCTTAGGGTGGGTATCCCCAGAATACGCCAGAAGGTTGTGAAGGAGCACTATTCCAACATTACACAGCTTAATTCAGTTGAAGAAAGCTGCATAAAAATGGTGTCATGGTACTAGTCTTGACAGCATTACTTCAGTATATTGGAGATGTTTCATCACAAGAACGTCTAATGAAGCCTCCACGTCTACCCGTGGGTCATCTAATACATCAACCCTCACAGCACCCCAACATTTGAAAGCCAATGGGCCCTTCATTATCAGCTTGCATGATTCATCTCCCTTGGCTTTCCTTTATCTCATCTTCAATCTCTGGATAATGAATAAATGGAAGTTCAAGGATTTCCTAATGAATTATAAACTATTTCCTCGATCTCTTGCAGCAGTGTCCACATCCTCCACCCTTCAGGAGACTCTAGTACCATCTGCAGACTTTACAATTGCAAGCATCAGCATGGCCAGCTTCCACCTGAACTGGGCTGGGACCAGTGTCCTGGCAAATGAATATTCAGGGTAAAAACAATGACTGCAGATGCTGGAAACCAGATTCTGGATCAATGGTGCTGGAAGAGCACAGCAATTCAGGCAGCATCCGAGGAGCTTCAGCAGAATCGACGTTTCGGGCAAAAGCCATATTCAGGGCTATTCGTGGGGGGTTTGGGAAATGTAGGTTTCTAACACAAGAGGACATGGCAGCACTACAGGGCAGCTATTTAGATAATGATAGCCAGAGTTGGACTGGAAGGGACATTGTGTACAAATGTAGAAAAACAGCTGGAAGTAGGGTCCAAGGGGGCAAAAATAGTAAAAAGGCAAACTTAATGGTGCTTTATTTGAAAACACATAGTACACAAAATAAGTGAGTTAATGGTCTAAATAGAGTTTAATGTTTATGGTTTCATAGCCCCTTACAGAGACTTTGTAAAAAGAGATCAAAGGTGAAATGGGAATTACATGTTGAAGGGTATGTGACTTTTCAAAACAACAGCCAGGAAGGAAAGGATGCTGGGATAGCTTGGTATAGAATGGAATAAATATGAAAGCAAGAAATAGTTCTGGATGGGAAGATGCAGAACACATATGGGTGGAGGAAAGAAATAAAAAAGGACTCATCGCAACCCCCTACCCTGCCACTGTAGCTATACTGTGTTTACAGAATGCTCATGAGATGGTGAGGGCCTGTAAAAAAGGCAATATATTAATCTCCAAGTAGACTGGGAAAGTCAGATTGACAAAAGTAGTCATGAAAAAAATACATTGAGTATATTTGGGACCATTTTCTAGAACACTACACAGTGGGCCCAACCAGGCATCAGGCTACTTTGGATCTGGTGATGTGTAATGAGGCAGCTTTAATACATTATGTTCCAGTAAAAGATCCCCTAGGAAACAGTGACCATGACATGGCAGAATTTAATATTCAGCTTGAAAGGGAGGGACTTGGGTCAGAACCAAGTCTGCTAAACTTAGATTAGAATAATTACAAAGGAATGAAGGTAGAACTAGCTGGAGTAGACTGGGAAAGGGGTTTAGCAGCAAAGATGCTTGAGGAACAATAGCAGATGTTTAAAAAAAAATCACGGCACAGTGCAAAGATATATTCCAGTCAGAAAGAAGAATCTTAAGGGGATAAGCCAATGATGGTGAACCAGGAAAGTTGAGGATAGCATCAAATTGAGAGTAAAAACATACAATGTGGCAAAGATTAGTGGTAATCAAGAGGATTGGAAAAGATTTTAAAACCAATAAAAGACAACCAAAATAAAAAGAAGGAGAAGATAAACTTGGAGCAGAAACTTGCAAGGGAGCTCAAGACAACAGAAAGAACTTCTTTAAAAATATAAAAAGAAAGAGACACAGCCAAATTGAACATAGGGCTCTTACAGAACAAGGCTGGGGAAATAATAATGAGGAATCAGGAAATGGCAGAGGAGTTGAATAAATACTTTGCATCAGTCTTCTTGTAGATGATATTATTGGCATTCCAGAATAACTAAATAATCAAGAGGCAAAAGACAGAAAGGAAATAAGTGCAATAACTATGATTTGAGAACAGATGCTCGGAAAAATAATTAGGTTAAAGAACAAAAATGTTCCTGGACATGATGGGATGCATCCTCAGATATTAAAGGTATATACGGAGATAGTGGATGCACTGGAAGTAATCTTCCAAGAATCATTAAATTCTGGAAACGTTACAGTGGACAGCAAAACTGTCAATGTAACACATTTACTGAAAAAGGAAGGAGACAAAACAGTAGTAACTATAGGACGTTAGCTTAACTTCTACTATTGGGGAAATAGTAAAAACTATTATAAAGGATGTAATAGCAAAGCATTTAGAAGTAATAAGATGAAGCAGAATTAGCTGGCTTCACAAAGGGAAAACCATGTCTGACAAATTTATTAGAATTCTCTAAGGAGATAACAAATAGGATCGGTGAACAGCAACTGGCGGATGTAACATGTTTGGATTTTGAGGAGGCATTTGATAAGGCACCACATGTTAGCCTACTTAATACGAGTGTTGGAGGTAGCATGGATAGACACAAGCAGTTAGAATAAGACAGTCATTTTCACGATGGTAATCTGTAACTAGTGGAGTGCCACAGGGATCCATGCTGGGGCTACAGTTATTGGATGGGGAACGCACTATTGCCAAGTTTGCGAATGACCCAAAAATAGTGAGTAGTGAAAGATGTCTCAGTCTGCAGAGAGATGATTCGGAGATGCGGGTGTTGGACTGGGGTTTACAAAGTTAAAAATCACACAACACCAGGTTAATCAGCAGAGGGCTGTGAGGCTGGGTCATTGAGTATATTTAAGGCTGTGATAAACAGGTTTTTGATCAGGAAGGGAATCAAGAGTTGTGGGGACAAAACAGGTTTAATTGGAAGCACACTAGCTTTCGGAGCAACGCTCCTTCATCAGGTGAATCATCTGATGAAGGAGCGTCGCTCCGAAAGCTAGTGTGCTTCCAATTAAACCTGTTGGACTATAACCTGGTGTTGTGTGATTTTTAACTTTCTGCAGAGAGAGATATGGACAGGTTAGGGAGTGGACAAAAGCTTGGCAGATGCTAGATGATATGGGAAAATATGAGGCTATGCATTTTGGCAGAAAGAATAGAGGAGCTGAATAATTATTTAAATAGAGAAAGACTACAGACTACAACGATAGCACGGAGGGATTTGTGCACAAATCCAAAACAAAACTATTATCCTAGTTCAGCAGGTAATAGGGAAGTCAAATGGAATGCAGAGAATTGCATATTTCACAGAGAATAGAGTATAAAAGTAGGGAGGTCTTGTTAAAACTGTAAAAGGATCTAGTCAGACCACAGCTGGAATACTGTGAATAACTTTGGACATGCTGGCATAGGAGGCAGTCCGGGGAAGGTTCACTCAGCTCAACCCAGGCATGGAGAACGTTTCTTCTGAGAAGTTGACTTGGTTGGGTCTGTATTTATTGGAGTTTGGATGAATGAGCGGTGACCTTATTGAAGCATGCAAGATTCTTGGGTGACTTGACAGGGTACATGTGGAAAGGTTGTTTTCCCTTATGGGAGACCCTAGGACAGAAGGACATAATCTCAGAATAAGGGGTCCCCTTTAAGAGAGAGAGAGAGAGAGAGACGAGGAATTATTCTTTCAGACAGTGGTAAATCTGTGGAATTCTTTCCTGCAGAGGGCTGTGAGGCTGGGTCATTGAGTATATTTAAGGCTGTGATAAACAGATTTTTAATCAGGAAAGGAATCAAGGGTTTGGGGACAAAGCACGAAATTGAGTTGAGAACTACCAGATCAGACATGATCTCATTAAATAGCAAAGCAAACTCGATGGACTGAATGGCATCAGAGGAGCAGGAGAATCAGGGCTTATGCCTGAAACGACGATTCTCCTGCTCCCAGGATGCTGCCTGACCTGTTGTGCTTTTCCAGCACCATACTCTTGGACTGATCTCCAACATCTGCACTCCTCACTTTCTCCTCAATGGACTGAGTGGCCTAAGTCTGCTCCTACCAGGGTTGAAGGGGGCATTGTGCAGCAAAGTATTTTTTTTTTGGAACTAAAAAATATGCTGGAGATCCTCAGCAAGTTCATGCAGCAATTGTCTAGAGACTGAACGTTACAGCCATATGACCTTTCATCAGAGCAGGGTTTATTTGGCACAGGTTACTCCCCTCACTGGGTAAGATGCCAATATTCCTGATAAACACTTTCCAGGGTGTTGCTCCCGTACGAAAGGCGCATACAGTATAATGTATGAAATTGAAGTAAATAATGTCACTCTACCAGCCTGACAAGATCTCTCTGCTTTATACAGAAGACACGTGGGAAGATTTTCAGCTGTTTTTACTTGCATTAACAGCCATAATATGTCAACAGCCAGGCGCTTCCCAATGCATATTAAACAGAGTCAGATCGTATTTCATCAGCAGCAGCGCAAAAAAAAATTCGCTGCTGCACTTGGCAATTAATTTAGGAAACAAAGTGCGCGACCAATCTGCAGAGCGCTGTGCATTTCCTACCAAATTTGGGGAGCAGTAGGGGGATGGGGAAGGGAGGACCGCCTCAACCACCCTTGACGCATCACACCCCCGGGAGGGCGTGGCATCTAACTGATTAACAG
Organism: Chiloscyllium plagiosum; assembly: GCF_037043375.1. NCBI lineage: Eukaryota > Metazoa > Chordata > Chondrichthyes > Orectolobiformes > Hemiscylliidae > Chiloscyllium > Chiloscyllium plagiosum. The sequence continues at coordinate 54,581,359 of NW_028270169.1, forward strand.
AACGACTAGCCAATGGGATCCTTGGAGTTCACACCTACCCCTCGCCAATGGGGATTGAGGGTGGGGCCGGGATGAAGCTGCACGCCGCGTCGTTATGATTTACACAGGGCTTAGCCAATTGAGTGCAGTGATCCTTGCACGCCGTTCACGCAATCCTGCCAACGGTGATTGAGGGCGGGGGCGGGTCGACAGGGCATTGCGCGACAGTCTGATTGATAAGGAGACCCAGCCAATAGCCTGATCGGAGCTGGGACCCGCCGGCACCCCACATCCACCAATAGCGATTGATGATGGAGGCGGGTTAATCGGGTAGCCCCGCCCCTTACACACAAGGCTCGGTCGCACAGTGAAATGGGCGGGGAGGTGCCCTGCGCATGCGCGGAGCAGGCCGGCGAGCCTCAAACTTGAAGAGAAAGCGAGTCGGTGCCGATAACAGAGGGACATAGAGTGTGTGAGGGAAGACACAGAGAGACAAGAAAGGGAGAAGAATAGAAAAGCAGCCAAACGGTTCTCTGTGCTCGACGGCCAGCTAAACATGACAGAGCCGCAGTCGGCACTCTTACTCCGAAGGCAGCTGGCAGGTAAAGGAATCTTATCGGGAGCCGCGGTATCTCCTGCACCATTTCTAGACACGGTCGTTTCACGAATATGGAGCGACCAGCGCCGCAGCAACTCTTGTTCCTCCCCCCCCCCCCCCCCCCCCAAATCGCGGCCGCTGACGGTTGATTTGAAACGATTCCCGGGCCCCCAGAGTGTCCCTGGAGGGGATTTAGTTCTTACCGCCGAGTGAACCAAGAGGCCCGCTCCTTTGTCCTGCTCGAGGTTGTATTTCACCCCCCCACCTTTTTTTCCTTTCCCCCCCCCCTTGCCATCGCCTGCCCTCAGTTCCCTTCTTCACACCCCCCCCCAAAAAATTGACTCTCCCATTCACCCCCGTCAAGTCGCACATGGACTGGTTCGCGCATGCGCACGGCGCCATGAGTGTCATGGAAGAGGCACTGCTGTTCTGTGCTTCTATTGTTGGATTTGAGTTGGAGCGCCAGCGTCCCCCTTTCTCCTCCAGTCCACGCTCAGCTTCTTTCCCTCTCTCAAATGAACCGCAGGAGTGTGGTGATGCATTTCTGTTTCTCCCCCCCCATCCCACACACAGAGTCTGTAGTGAACAGAAACAGATTTAAGTCTGTTGATTAGGAATTCATGCAGTCTGGTATTACACTAATAACGAGAAAGGTTCCCTGGATATTTTGCACCAATAAGATCCGTTATATCTTTAAATTGTTTTTTGTTTTAAAAAATCACTTCAAAACAAGTCGTCTTTTTTGCTGGACTGTTAATCCAGGGCCATGTAATGTTCTGGGGACCAGGATTTGAAACCCACCACAGCAGATGATGGAATTTGAATACAATAAAAGTCTGGAATTTGAGTCTAATGATAATTCATTGTCAGTTGTTGGAAAAACCCATCTGGTTCACTAATGTCCTATAGGGAAGGAATCTGCTATTCTTACCTGGTCTGGCCTAGATGTGATTCCAGAAATATGGTTGACTCTTTGCTGTCCCCTGGGCAATTAGGGATGGGGAATGAATGCTTGCCTGGTCAGTGCCACTCTATTCCTGTGAATGAATAAAATAAATTCCCCTCAATGCTCAGCAAGGTTGTTTTTCTCTTGAATCTTCACATGAAGTAAATGCTTGCATTTTTATTGTGTACATAATGAATAACTTTATTCTCAGTATGTTGAAGACCTGCTCTGGTTGTTGAATGAGGTTCTGATCTGAAATTCTGGGGCCAGATACTATGGCAGGATACTGTTGCTTAAATAGTGCCTCATTAGTTGCTTGAGTCTTTGTTGTATCTAACAGATGTCATTGCAGAATTTCCTCAGTTATGCTCAAGATCTGGGCTGGGATAGTTGAGACATTATATACCTGCTTTACAAACAGTAACAAAAGTGTCAAGAAAGATAAGGACTGGATGCGAACCAAAAGCTTATAATCTTTCAAGCTTTAGTACTTAAGTATTTTTTATTTGAAAAAAATGTTGCTGGCTTTGTAATGGATGTGCTTAAAATCATGTGGATATGGCAGGCTTGAGCAATAGTGAATACCATCTTTAGGTTGGCAAAAGAACCAACTGTGACATGAGTTTTATTGTTTGGTTGAGACTGGTTTACTTTTGCCTTCAAAAGGAAATTGGGAGGAAGTGGTGAGGTTTTGTGTGGGGCTAACTAAAATCTTGTGCAGAGAGTTGTGTACAAATAGGTCAACTACGTTCTTTCTGTAACCACTCTGATTCAGTGGTAATAAGTTGTTTAGCTGTTTGCCCGTTTTGTGCTTGTTATGGCAGCTTTTCTTTTGGCCTTGGAATGTGTGAAAGGGATTCCCAACCAATAAATTCACTTTCAAAGTGTAGTTACTATTTGAGAGAATGTGGCAGCTAATTTATACAGCATGTTGTGACAGATGGAAAATATTAATGAATAATTTTTTTCTTTCGACAAAGCTAGACTGAGAACCAAGGAAGCCACTAGTTCCCTGTTGAACAGATTCGCCAGTATAATGGTGATATAAGATTTTTACTGTTACTATCCATGTGCATAGAGCATAGTCTTATATTTCCAATATTGCACATATTCATCTTGGTTATACTACAGGTGAACGCTTCATCCACAGCTGTTTATTTTTATTTATGAATGAACAGGAATATTCTGATATAATTTATTTTCATCTGGCTTAACATTAATTTGTCTAATCATCAACTGAAAATCATTGTTGCATGAAATAACTCTGCAGCTGTCACCTCTGAAAGGTAGAGGAACCTGGCTCTGAAATTTAGGGGTTTATCATATGTTGAGTCCAGAAATCGTGCAGAAATGATTTTCTGGCCCCAGGTGATCTTCACCTAGGTATGAGCAATCTCAGGCTCCTTTTAAATTCCATAAGTTTACTGCATCTCTACCTTTTGCAGTGTCAGCAAAAGCTGAAATCTTATGGATCAACACAATGGTAAAGGTCAAGACAATATGAGGAAATACTTGAGAATATCTAGAACAATACTGAGAGATGCAGTCTAGTATTTTCAGGACCCTGCTGAACCAGAATTTGTGTTGGTGGCCAAGGATTGAAAGTTAATGGAACTAGGGTAAATTTAAGTCCTAAGTCACTGAAGATTGAATTGAATGATAAAAGACTAAAGATGCTGTATGGCAACATATGTTTGTTCTCCTGTCACTTAACTTGGGTGACTTTGAAGAGGTTAAAATGGTCTCAGATAAATTAACTGACCTTTGCCAGGGCAGTGAGGGTGTTATGTATGGTTTCACCAGTTGTCTTAAGTGTGTGGATGTCAACTTGTGACTACACAACTACATGATAAAGGAGCAGTGCTCCGAAAGCTAGTACTTCCAAATAAACCTGTTGGACTATAACCTGGTGTTGTGGTTCTTGACTTTTGTACTACCCCCCCCCCCCCCCCCCCCCCCCCCCCTCAAACACCAGCCTCTCCAAACTGTGACTACACAGATTTTTCTTGATTCAGCTCAAGGCTGAATAGCTTGCTAGTCCAGTTTATAGTTTTGTAAATAGGTATTTGGCAGAGATGTTGGGGCACAAATTAGAAAAGGGCAGAAACTGTTGATGCTAAGTACTAATTTCTACGACCCTTAAAAATACAGCCTTTTTGACATTCTTGCATGACTGAAATATGGTATACTTGGAGCAATATTAAAATTGCTGTAGTCAGGAGATTCTAATGTTTCCAGTGAAGTTGTTTAGTTCTAAGTCATCAGTCTAGTAAATAAATCTGACCCTGAGCCAAACAGCAACAATGTCTTAAAGATTGACTTTTGTTATATTTGGACTTGTTTAAGCCATGCCAATATGGGACATTGCAGTTTCCCATTTTGAGCTGCCAAGCCTGGGTGGGCGTAACTTTGATCAAAGTTTGCTGTGCTAGCTAGATAATGATGCACAGTTGAGTCATGTGAGTTGGTTATTAGTGTAGTTGGCATTAGTTCAGCAATATTTGTGGATATGTCTGCTCTAAAGGAGCAACACTTCTAGAGTTTTAATGCTATTACATATCGTGAGCATTTTGCCCTTTACACATTTATGGCAAAAATTAGTATGCTGGTCTTGAATCTTTACAAAGAATGTTTGATTTACTCTAACTTGGTGATAGGAGTCCACTGCATTAAAACTGTCCAGTATTTGCCGTGGTTTTAAATTGCTTTGACTGCAAGCTGCTTTTAGCATTTGTTAGCTCTTAAAGATTGCATCATGTAGTGCTTTTGTAAAGTTGTGGGCTGAAAATGTTTAAGTTGTAACTTTACTCTTTTATAAATTACAATATTAATCCCAGTGGCTCAGAGTCCCGATGTAGGTTCTCTCAGAATTTACACATCCAAATCGGAAATTCAGCCCAGCTGCTCTGTGTCAGCATTGTTACTCCCATATAGCTCTTTTGTACCTTTGTTTTATCAGGTCATGTGACTGTCTACTCCCTTGTTTTAAATTATGAAACTTCATCAGTTATTCACCTCACTACTCCATGATAAAGCAAATGCATCCACACACTGGCTAATCCTCTCCTAGATTCCATTCTGAATTTATTGGTGCTTACCTTATTTGTGGCCCCTAACCTTACATTATGCACCATACTACTAAGGTCCTTCATTTTAAAGATCTTCTATCATGTTTCTTGGGCTATAATTTGTCAGTTCCGGTATCAGTTTAGATTTCCTGCCAGGCTTTGCCAGGCTTCCCTTTCTCATCACATCTTTTACTGACTGTATAAAAGAACAATATTGAAGAAAAGTTGATCTCTCCTAATGTGGAGGAGGTTAGTTAGCTGACTTGATTCTGCCCTGTGCAGCACCACATGTGACTAGCATTGGAAATCTTTGCATGCTGCTTTAAGTCTGGTATGGCATTTTAATGCTTCAACTACTGTGCTGTTGTTTGCAAATTCAGCTGAGATGTTTTTCAAGGATACACAGTGAACATTCAGTTCTGGAATACGGAGGAAAGCAGCTGTATAGTAAGATTATTACCACAATACCACAGCTGTAGAATGGCCTTGGGCCAAATAAAATTAATCTGCTCGAATAAGCAGCTGTAATGGGGAACAATTGTACAATAGGAAGGTTAATCTTGGCCAGCAGTATCTAGTGAAAATGAGGCACAGTAAAACTGCAACTGTTCGTTACATTTGAAACTAACAAATGCAATGCTAATATCTAACACATAGTGGAAGAGGTGTACAGTGGTTACTGTTGAATTGATTTTCAGAATTGAGCATTTCCCTATGCATGCATAATGAGGAAAGTGTCCAGGCTAAGATAAAAGGTAGGGAGGAGTTACTTGGAGGGGCGCTGGAAATGCGATAGGTGAAAGGAGATTAAGGTGAGGGTGATAGGCCGGGGTGGAGGCGGAGAGGTCAGGAAGAAGCTTGCAGGTTAGGAAGATGGTGCTGAGTTCGAGGGTTGGGACTGAGACAAGGTGGGTTGGGGTGGGGGGAGGGGAAATGAGGAAACTGGAGAAATCTGAGTTCATCCCTTGTGGTTGGAGGGTTCCAAGGCGGAAGATGAGGCGCACTTCCTCCAGGTACTATTCTCGTGTTTAGAAGGCACTAGTATTTTTTTAAATACTATTGCAAAGCAACTTGTTTCTCCTTTTTTGTATGAAGCAGTAGCGTTGGAAAAATGTTTTTAAATTTGATTTTTGCATTACAAGGTTGTATTAATGATGGGGAAGGAAGAGCAGGTCATTTTCTAATCCTTTGAACACCATTTTGTATATTTAATTCATAAATTGTATGTACTATGCAATAGTGTTATACTATGGCACTTCAGAAAATGTTTACAAAATTAAGTACAAACAGAAGCCAGTACAATACTGAAGCTATTAAGAGTAATTGTGGTGTAGTCGTATCTTTTTGAGGAATTTACTTTAATCTAAATAAACTGCATAGCAAAATATTACCAGTTAAATGGCATTTACAGTATTCACTTCAGTTTCTGCATCAGGCCTTGAATCACTGAAATCCTTCTGCAATGGGGAAAACCAGAGGGATGCCGCTTGTGTTTTTGCACAATATCTTGTGAACATTAGTCACTTTACAATACAATCTGGTGTTGTTACTACTCTTTTTCTGCCCTGCTTGTGTTGTGAAGCAGGCGAAGCAACAAAATCATTAATCTGGCAATTACCATCTAGAGTGTGGTGAACTATAACTGTGTCCAATTCTGAGCATTGCATTTTAGGAAAGATGCTGAAAATGTGTTGCTGGAAAAGCGCAGCAGGTCAGGAGCAGGAGAATCCATGTTTCGGGCATGAGCCCTTCAGGAATGAGGAAAGTGTCCAGGCTAAGATAAAAGGTAGGGAGGAGGGACTTGAAGGGGCGTTGGAAATGCGATAGGTGAAAGGAGATTAAGGTGAGGGTGATAGGCCGGCGTGGGGGTGGAGGCGGAGAGGTTAGGAAGAAGATTGCAGGTTAGGAAGGCGGTGCTGAGTTCGAGGGTTGGGACTGAGACAAGGTGGGGGGAGGGGAAATGAGGAAACTGGAGAAATCTGAATTCATCCCTTGTGGTTGGAGGGTTCCTAGGCAGAAGATGAGGCGCTCTTCCTCCAGCTGTCGTGTTGCTAGGGTCTGGCGATGGAGGAGTCCAAGGACCTGCATGTCCTTGGTGGAGTGGGAGGGGGAGTTGAAGTGTTGAGCCACGGGTTGGTTGGTCCGCCCTTGAGCCCCACCCCTCCAATCGCCACCAGGACAGAACCCCACTGGTCCTCACCTACCACCCCACCAACCTCTGTATACATCGTATCATCCGACGTCATTTCCGCCACCTCCAAACGGAACCCACCACCAGGGATATATTTCCCTCCCCTCCCCTGTCAGCGTTCCGAAAAGACCACTCCCTCCGTGACTCCCTCGTCAGGTCCACAACCCCCACCAACCCAACCTCCACTCCCGGCACCTTCCCCTGCAACCGCAAGAAATTCAAAACATGTGCCCGCACCTCCCCCCTCACTTCCCTCCAAGGCCCCAAGGTTTCCTTCCATATTCGCCACAAATTCACCTGCACCTCCACACACATCATTTACTGCATCCGCTGCACCCGATGTGGCCTCCTCGATATTGGAGAGACAGGCCGCCTACTTGTGGAACGTTTCAGAGAACACCTCTGGGACACCCGGACCAACCAACCCAACCACCCCGTGGCTCAACACTTCAACTCTCCCTCCCACTCCACCAAGGACATGCAGGTCCTTGGACGACTCCATCGCCAGACCATAGCAATACGACGGCTGGAGGAAGTGCGTCTCATCTGCCGCCTAGGAACCCCCTAACCACAAGGGATGAACTCAGATTTCTCCAGTTTCCTCATTCCCACCCCCCCCCCCCCCCCCCAACCTTGTCTCAGTCCCAACCCTCGAACTCAGCACCACCATCCTAACCTGCAATCTTCTTCCTGACCTCTCCGTCTCTGCCCCCACCCCGGCCTATCACCCTCACCTTAATCTCCTTTCACCTATCGCATTTCCAACGCCCCTCCAAGTCACTCCTCCCTACCTTTTATCTTAGCCTGCTGGACACACTTTCCTCATTCCTGAAGAAGGGCTTATGTCCGAAATGTCGATTCTCCTGCTCCTTGGATGCTGCCTGACCTGCTGCGCTTTTCCAGCAACACATTTTCAGCTCTGATCTCCATCTGCAGACCTCACTTTCTCCTTGAAGATTTTAGGAAAGATGCAAAGACACGAATGCAGAGTGGTTTTGAATGTTCCCAGGATAGTGTGATAGTGTGATTTCTACTCAGTGGATAGATTGGAGAAGCTGAGGCTGTTATGTTTGGAGAGAATTTGATGGAGATGCTCAGAATAGTGTGTGAAAAGCTGTTGCTGTTGATTGAAGGGTTGAGAGCTAGAGGACATGATATAAGAATGGCATGGGTGTCGTGATTTGAAGGTGCCATGACATGGGTGGGGTGTGATGGTATAGAAACAAAGTAAGCACTAATTGGCAGGTATTTGGGATGTACTGCCTTCGTGAAGACTGATTCAATTGTGGCTTTTAAATGGGGATTGGATAAATACCTGAAAAGAGAACACTTGCATGACTGGAGATGCAGTGCAGGGAGATGGGTCTAGCCTAAAGCAAAAACTCATGGATATGACAGATCTCGTGGCTCCTTCCTACCATTCTAAGATACTAGATGAATGGATTCATGATTTTTGTCACACTAACTTAAATCACCATCTTGCACATTAAGTTGTTGTAGAGGCTAATTCTGAGGCCAGGTTGCCTGCACCATTTAAAAACTGAAAGAACTGCAGATGCTGTAAATCAAATACTAACAGAAGTTGCTGGAAAGATTCGGGTCTGGCAGCGTTTATAAAGAGAAATCAAAGTTAACATTTCTGGTCTGGTGACCCTTACTCAACTGATGGTAGCTCTGAAAATGTCGATTTATATGCAGAAAACGGTGTGGTGGGTGAAAGAGGGGAGGGGTAAACGAAACGTGGTGATACAGCCCAAACAGAGGAGCAGTTGGACAGACAAAAGAGTAGATAATGAGCTGGCTAGGATGGTGAATAGCTATTCATGGAGACTGTGTGGCTAACAGAGTGTAATGGCAGACTGATCAAATCTGGTGTGGGGGGGTAGGGGACTAGGACGAGCGTTTCAGACCCTAATTTTAGGGCCTGAATGTATCTTCCAAGTGAAGCAGCACTTCGCGCAATCTAGTTTGCTGCATTCACTGTTTCACAATGTAGTCTCATCTACATTGATCAAATGAAGTGTAGACTGGTTGACCGCTTTGCAGGGCATCTATGTTCTGCCTGTGGAGAAGACCCTGAGTTTCCAGTTGCCTGCCACTTTAACCCACCACCATGTTCCCTGGTCAACATCTATTTTTTTTCTTAGACCTGCTGCAGTGTTCTAGTAAAGCTCAGCTCAAGCTGGAACACCTAATTTTCCTCTTGGGCATCTTTTCAGTCTTCAGGACTCCGTATCAAGTTCAATAATTTTGGAGCCAGAACTCTCCCATGCACGAGTCCCTTACCAGGCCTTGTTATCACAGTCTACCATTACTCACTACCTATTGGCCATTAACAGCTACAGGTATTCGCCCTCCTAGCCTAGACTGTATCTCTACCTATCGTTTACACCCCCACCCCACCACTTTCCTAGGTATCATCAGTTCTGGGGAAGGGTCTCTAGACCTGAAGCATTAACTCTGATTTCTCTTCATAGATGCTACCAGACCTACTGAGCTTTTCCAGCAACTTCTATTTTTGTGCCTGCTCCATTTCACTGTTTTGGCAAGAATTACATTACTAGCAGACTCCAGGTGCATGTTCAGCATTTGAAAAGCTGTGACTCATCTGGGAGGCACCAAAATGTGTAATAGCTAAACCAATTCAAATTAGTGCTAAATCTGGGGACAAAACCAGAGAACGTTTGTGCTAAGTTTTTAAAAATAGTATTTATTTAAAATTGGAATTTTTAATTGCCATTAAATTAATTTAGTTTTGGGAATGATTCCCAGAGAATCCAATTAGATGGCTTAAAACAAAGCAAGTTTCTTTATGGTCATATTTGGTACAAATGTTATAACATACTGTATGCATGAATGTTTTAGGTGCCTATTCAAGATTTTAGATGACTGGTCTGTAGTGTTAAACCTGTTTGGCATGCTTCTGTCTCATCTGGAGGCATGGTTTTTATTGTTGCATTTATTTTGCAATGCGAAAAATACCAGTTGGCTCCTGTCCCTTCATCTTTCTTGTTGCTATTAAATATATAATTAAAAGTTGCATAGATCAAAAATAATGCATCAGTGAAAATTGTATTTTGCTTTGAAACCTAAAGACAATTGCATGAAAGTAGCCAGAGCTCTGAGCAATTTGATTATTAGATGTAGTTTGATAATTTCTTATCGACCTTCACTAGCAACTTGCAGAGTACTTTCAAGGACTGCTAATAGTGTTGAGGAAAAAATTAAAATCAATAAATGCTCATGCTGTGTGCAGGTTATCATCTGTTTTTACATCCCAAGTTTCTGATTTCTCCAGAACCTTGAGATTTTTCAACATGGTTCCCAAAGCCTGCTATGTGTTATTTGAATACAGTTTTCTATTTTGAACTTTCTTTTTCACTCTTTCACTTTCCTGTTTGTAAGCTGGAACCTCTAGACATGAAGTTCCATCTTGGGAAGGTGGTGTAGTCTGCATGCGACTAATGCAGAAGCTTAGGCCAATGCTCACGGGACACTGGTTTAAATTGCACTATAGCAGCTTCTGGAATTTAAATTCAATAACTAAAACCTGGAATATTAAGCATTTGTGACCATATCTTTTAGAACCCATCTGGTTACACTTTAGAGAAGGCAATCTGCCCTCCTTCCCTGGTCTAGCCTATGTGCTCTACGATGCACAAAAATATGGTTGAATTTTAACTGCCATGTGACCCTAGTGGCCACTCCATTCGAGGGCAAGAATGGATAGCAAATACTTAGGCTGTTAGTGACTCTCTCATTCCATGAAATTTAAAAAAAAATAGACTCTTTAATAAAGCACTTTTTTTTGTCTCTTCAACGACTTCTGGGATTCTGGCTCACTTGTAAATATGAAGGGACTTTTTTGGCTATGTTTTGAACAGCATAGCATCTTAATATCTGAAATTCCCTATAAATTAATACAGTATGGAAGCTTGTGGATTTTGATCTTTAAATGCTGGTCGAATTTATATAACTATGCCAGATAACAAACAGGTGTCTTAGGTCAGTGGTTATTAACCTTTTCAGCATCAAGGCATACTTTAATGAGACAGAATTCCATGGCACGTCCACTATTTTCAATGATGTAGGAAATCTATGCATGATTTTGGAGGCTTGTACATTGTAGGTGCCCTGTCAGCTGATACTACCCTTCAGTAATGGACAATAAGGTTCTGGAGGAGATTAGAAGCACAGACGTGGCCTTGGCACTGTTTCCTGAAAATTTCATGGCACCACTGGTTGAAAAACATTACGCAGATTGAGGCGAATAGGTGTACTGGCACTTAAGACTATCATTACTTTGAAAGTATGAATGCTTAGATCTGTATTGACAATGGAACACAATACAGGACAACATAAAGGAGCTGTTGCTGGGTGCAGGAAATGTTTGTATGTAAGTCTTTAAAATTACACACTTGTATGATTGTAAATGAATGTTTGTAAATTGGGTACTTGATACATCAACTCTGCACTAATTTTTTAAACTAATATATACAAGGCTATGCTTTGAGTCAGCCTCCATTTCAGTTCAAAAATGCAAGGTTAGGTTGCATTTGTTCATCTCCAGTTGATTTGGAGTCACAGGCAATATGGGTGGTTTAAGTTACTTGCATTGACACTCCATCTTTTACATTTCAAAATGGCAACCACCTATATCAACTTGTATACTGCAAAGTGTAAAATGCAAACAATAGTTCAATTTTTAAAAAAGAACTTGCTGTTTTTATTGAGGATGCAATAGCTTAATTGTAAAAACATTTGTATAAAACTGTAGCAATACAGCACTATTTTGCACACTAAAGTGGCATCTTTCATAACAGGATGTCCTACAAAATATTAATATACTTAAGCAATTAAAGGTATTTTTAATCTGTTTTTTCAGGGATGTTATGACACTCCTCTGAAGTAGGTGAGATTTGAATGTGAGCCTTCTGGCTCAGAGGCAGAGACGGTACTACTACCAAGAAGGCCCTCTTAAGCAGTTGAGGATATTTTCTAATCAGCCTATTCAGACCTGTCATCACTAAACCAGGAACAGGTGGGACTTCAACTCAGGCATTCTGGGGGTCACTGGTATGGATCGCTGGTTTGTAGTGTGGAGTGATGCCAACAGCATATGTTCAGTTCCTGTACTTGAGTTACTTTGAAGGTCCTGCTGCTTTTATCTTGCCTGAGGCATGGTGACCCTTGGGCTAAACTAACCGCCAGTTAAGAGGAGGTGATTGCCCAGTAATATTGATATTAATGCAGAAACCCAGGCAATGAGCTGGGGACCTGGGTTCAAATCCTGCCATGACAGATGGTGGAATTTGGATTCAGTTAAAACAAAAATCTGAAATTAAGAGTCTACTCATAACAAAACTGTTGTCAATTGCTGGAAAAAGTTATCCAGTTTGCTAATGTCCTTTTAAGGGAAGGAAACTGCCATCCTTATCTGTTCTGGCCCACAGACTTCAAACCCACCCGTGATGTTGTTGACACTCAGCTGCCCTCTGAGCAATTAGGACTTGGCAATAAATGGTGGCCTCGCCAGTGACTCTCACATCCTGAGTTTTTTTAAAGTCTGAGAGCAGCACTATGGTGCTCTGAGATTATGGGGAGTTTCATCACAGTTACGTAGAAAATATGGCAACCAATATACATCAAGCTCCCACAAGTAATAGTAAACATGCTTGGAGAATGAAATTTCTCTTCAGGGAAAGCCCTAAAGGAAATGCGGAAACGGTTTGTCCCTTGTGTCTTGATGTCCTTGTTTTCAATGCTGCGCCCATTTCATATCTTGATCATATCAAGCGTTCAACAAACCATTCTTGTGCTTGAATTCGCATTGGTAAAACTTACATTTACTTGTGATATTTTCATTTGAAAACATGTCAGCTGTAGCTGGTAATTGGCATTTAATTCACAGTTTACTCAGATATGCAATGAGCCCTTTCCAGTAAGTAGTTATTTTCTTCAGTTGTTTTTACATGCAGACTCCTTGTTGAAATGCAGCTCAAAATATTTCTTCTCTAGCTTTTTATTAAAATTCTTTATTCAATGCGAAAGATTGAACCGAGGTATATTTGCTTTGAGAGTTGTTTGTTGTTAAGATTGCACACAGCACTAGATTCAATAGAATTCCACCTGTGGTATATCAGTGCACTGTTTATGCTGTGTCGTGTTTTTGATTTCTTGATCCAGCTAACCTAAAACACTCCTGAAGACGTGCAACGTTTTGCACCTTGTTCAGAGGACTAACTGTGTTGGTGAAAAGATGTCGCAGCATGGTGGCTCGGTGGTTAGCGCTGCTGCCTCACAAAGACCTGGGTTCATTTCCAATCTCCGGTGAAGGTCTGTGTGGAGTTTCATTTGGAGATGCCGGTGTTGGACTGGGGTATACAAAGTTTTTAAAAAATCTCTCAACGCCAGGTTATAATCCATAGGTTTAATTGGAAGCACACTAGATTAGATTAGATTAGATTACTTCCAGTGTGGAAACAGGCACTTCGGCCCAACAAGTCCACACCGACCCGCCGAAGCGTAACCCATTCTCCTACATTTACCCCTTCACATAACACTACGGGCAATTTAGCATGGCCAATTCACCTAACCTGCACATTTTTGGATTATGGGAGGAAACCGGAGCACCCGGAGGAAACCCACGCAGACACGGGGAGAACGTGCAAACTCCACACAGTCAGTCGCCTGAGGCGGGAATTGAACCCAGGTCTCTGGCGCTGTGAGGCAGCAGTGCTAACCACTGTGCCACCGTGCCTCCCACTAGCTTTTGGAGCGCCGCTCCTTTGCGGGGTGGGGGGGGTGTGAGGAAGGAAGGAGGAGAGAGAATGAGTCTAGGTGGGATGCTCTTCAGAGAGTCAGTGTGGATCTTGTTGGGCCAAATGGCGTTTCCACACTCTAGAGATTGTATGATGACTGGTAATTTGCTTGCTTGTATTGAGTTAGTGACATTACAGTTGCGAAAGACTAATGTTGAACCTTGTAATTAATAACTGAGGCAGACTCTCTTCACACTGCACAACTTGCATTATACTATTTAACGTGTGTTTGAAAGAAATTGCTAGACAATGGTACTTGTAAACTTCCAGGTTTTGCCTGAGAGAAAAATGGCAGGAATTAAGTATTCCATCTAGAGATGGACAAATATCTTAAATTGTGCTGTTCTTTGCTGCAGCAATCTGCACTTTTTACTGTCCATATGTTTGTGGGAATCATGGTCTTCTGGGTTGAGGGGTTGCAGTTTAACAAACCTTGACATCCTGTCAGATTAAGTACTGCTGGTTTGAAGTTGTTACTGCCAAAAGCTGAGACTGCAGTTCTATTATGACGCAGAGTTTTGGAAAGAACTGAGCTGTCAGATTCTGTTTGACCTAAATATCCACTGCAACCTGGGAAAGTGTGAACTCTTACACAAAATAACACTTAAAGTCAATCAGTATTAGAATTATACACTTTAGTGTTTACTATTTGTAGTTGGGCCAAGTAAAAAAGACCCCAAAAACAATTATGCATAGAGTAATTGAATTTTTGGAACTTATTTTTGACCACCTTTAGTAACTTTGAAATTCATACTTAGTTTTCCTCACTTTTTAATACCTCCTTTTTTCCCCAACATGCTTGAATATGGACTCCTGTTTCACAGTACCTTGTTGATGCACTCACCTGAGCAAATGTAGTGAAGAACAAAACCAATTACAACACAGGAACAGGCCCATTGGTCCTCTAAACCTGCGCGGATCCAGATCCTCTATCTAAACCCAACACCTATTTTCTAAGGATCTGTATCCCTCTGCTCCCTGTCCATCCATGTATCTGTCTAGGTAATTTTTAAATGATGCTATCACGCCCACCTCTGCTGGCAACGCGTTCCAGGCAGTATAAAGAACTTTTCCCATATCTCCCTTTAAACTTTCCCCTCTCTCTTTGAATTCATGACTCCTAATAATCAAGTCCCTCACTCTGGGAGGGCAAAAAGCTTCTTACTATCCACCCTGTCTATACCTCTATTTTGAATACAGCTTCAAATACAGCACTTGGGTGGCACAGTAGCTCAGTGATTAGCACTGCTGCCTCACAGCATCAGGGTCCCAGGTTTGATTCCAGCCTTGAGTGACTGCAAACTCCACACAGACATTCTTCCGGGTGCTCCGGTTTCCTCCCACAGTCCAAAGATGTGCAGGTCACGTGAATTGGCCATGCTAAATTGCCCATAGTGTTAGGTGCAGTAGTCAGAGGGAAATGGGTCTAGGTGGGTTACTCTTCAAAGGATTGGTGTGGACTGGCTGGGCCAAAAGGGCCTGTTTCCACACTGTAGGGAATCTCATCTAATCTAATCGAATCGAATCAGATAAGAACAAGAGTAGATCATTTGACCTTTATTTCTGCTGTGCCGCTCAGTAAGATTGTGGCCATTATGGACGCTTCTGATGAACCTGATCAAAGTTAATTCGGCTTTGAATATGTTCAATGACCCAGCCTCCACTGCTTGTTGTGGAAGAGAATTCCAAATGTAATGACCGTTCAGGAGAAATGATTTCACCTAGTGTCTTCAATGGAAGTGTTTTGAAATTCTTTACCCTAGTCCTATGTTCCTGAGTTGGAAGCAACCTCTCAGCATCCTGCATGCTTTCTTGTTCTTTTAAATTCCAAGATTTGGAGATGCTAGTGTCGGACTGGGTTGGTCAATGTCAGAAGTCACATGATACCAGGTTCTAGTCTAACAGATTTATTTGAAATCACAAGTTTTGAGTGCTGTTCCTTTGTCAGCTGCTTAACCTTCTTAAAACAAAGTCCTCATCACAGGGGAATCCTCTCTGATCTCCTTCCAGTGTATCCCTATTTTATTTCTCCCTCCGATGTTATATCCTACAAACTCAAATTTACTGAATACAATTTCCTTTCTCAACCATGTTGACTCTACCTGGCTATTATGATTTTCTAAATTTTAATTTTAATCTCTTTAATCTCATTTTACTCCTTTTTTTTGTTAATTTTGGGACACTTTTTTTTTGTACAGCATTTTGGGATATTACAATCTTTGCATCCACTTTTTAAGATCCTGGAAAGTAGGCCATCATTTTTGTCACTTGTATAAATGATTTGGGTGTGAACATAGGAGGTATAGTTAATGAGTTTCCAGATGACACCAAACGTGGAAGTTTAGTGGACAGTGAAGAAGGTACCTTGAAGTACAACGGCATCTTAATCAGATGGAATTTAATTTGGATAAATGTGAGGCGCTGCATTTGGAAAAGCAAATCAGAGCAGGACTTATACACTTAATTTTAAGGTCCTAGGGAGTGTTGCTGAACAAAGAGTGGAGATTCACAGTGAAGAAGGTGGTTGATATGCTTTCCTTTATTGGTCAGAGCACTGAGTGTAGGAGTTGGGAGGTCATGTTGTGGCTGTACAGGACGTTGGTTAGGCCACGTTTGGAATATTGCTTGCAATTCTGGTCTTCCTATTGGAAGGATGTTGTGAAACTTGAAAGGGTTCAGAAAAGATTTACAAGAATGTTGCTTTTGTTGGAGTATTAGAGCTATAGGGAGAGGTTGAATAGGCTGGGACTGTTTTTCCCTGGAGCATCAGAGCCTGAGGAGTGACCTTTTATAGAGGTTTATAAAATCATGAGGGGCATGGATAGGATAATAGACAATGCCTTTTCCTGGGGTAGGGGAATCCACAACTAGAGGGCATAGGTTTAGGGTGAGAGGAGAAAGATATGAGACCTAAGGGGCAACTTTTTCAATCAGCGGGTGGTGCATGTATGAAATGTGCTGCCACAGGGAGTCGTGGAGGTGGTACAATTACAGCATTTAAAAGGCACCTGGATGGGTATGTGAATCGGAAGGGTCTGGAGGAATATTGGCCAAGTGCTACCAAATGGGATTAGATTAAGTTAGGATATCTGGTCAGGTGGATGAGTTGGACCGAAAGGCCTTGGTTCCGTGCTGTACATCTGACTCTATGCCCTGCAGAAAACTTTTAAAATCTATTTCACCATTATATTTAACTGGCCTTGCCTTCAAACGCATAATTGCCCTCCTTTTTAAGGTGCTAGTAATGGATCAATTTTTCCTGCCCTCAAACTAACGTGAAATTCTTCACCTGATGCTCACTTCTAGCTAGAGGAACATTTTTACTAGGTGCCTTTTTAAAAAAAAAATTTCCATCTCATTTTACAATACCACAACCAAAATACCTTGTTCTGAAACAGCTTTCTAAGAAATTAATGAATGCATCCTTCAGGCTACCTTTGCCAAGTTGTCAAGTTGATATGATAATTGAAGTCACCCATGATTATTGGAGTATCTTTCTTTCAACCTCCAATATAATCTCCATATCTGCTATATACCCATTTAAACTATTCCCACCAGTTAGTTGTTTTACTTTTTCTAACCTTCACCTAAACTGGTTCTATGTCCTGATCTCTGAACCAATGTCATTTCATTAACACAAGGTGCCTTTTCATCTGTGCCTTTGGAAATTTCAAATATCCTTGAATATTTGGATCCTAGGCTTGGGCACCTTGCAGCCATACCCCTGTGTAATGGCTATCATAGTACAAATGCAAATAAGTGCATTTGATATCAATTCTCCACTTTGTTGCAAATGCTGCAAGCACACTCATGTAGAGCATTTAGTTCTGTAACTTTGATTTTGCCTGCTCTGACCTTTCTGGGCCACCCTGGAAAAAATTGAACCCTCTATCCTGCCTGTCATAATGGTCGTCATTAGCCATATGTTGTGGACCAAGCCAGGCCCCTTAAAAATATTTGAAGGTAGCCTAGACCCTAACTTTTTTTCTTATTTTAAAGACTGACGTGAATTGGATATTCCAGGTGTGATGCAGCTGGTCAAACTACTTGGCTTTACACAAAACGGAATTTTTTAGAACATTACAGTTGAAACATGAACAAAAGAAAACGGAATTTGGAAAACTTAACCGACCCAATATAGCAACTTCAGTAAGGAACTGTTCCAATCCAGTAACATCCCATAACCACATCCCTTGGCAAAAAGGTAAATTGAAACAGATTCTTACGGGCAGGAGGGACCAACATCGAAAGAGATTTTGGTGAGTTAGTCAGAAAAACATCTGCTGAAGCTTGGAACCTTTCTGGATTCCAGCATTTGCTGATTGCTATAGCTTAACCAAACTAGAAATAAACCTGAACCAGGAGACCTGGTCACTCCTCTGCCATTGTCAAACTAGGCTATTTCTAGACCCCTCAACACCTCTCCCCTTTATGACCTGGTTTTTTAAAAAAACCAAAGACGCAATAACCTTGTTAAAGCGACTGCGTCACATCGCATATTACTGTACACTATTGCCTTATCCTTTTACTGTCCAAATCTCCACTGCCCTAGCTAAACTCACCAGTACTCTCATCTTTGTGTGATTCAAATGAAGGCCATATGGACAGTGCAGCTCTTCTTTTTTCCCGCAGTTCTAAAGTTCGTGGCCCATGAATTAAAATTTGCTCTTTCACCAGTCTTTGAGCTATGTGTTCTGATCTTATTTAATCTATAAACTGCTTGCGACTTGGCAGTCCAAAGATTTTTGTGGTGCTGATTTTTAATTTGATCCCTAGTTGTTCAGACTCTCTTAGCAGAGCCTTTTTTTTTCTTTTAATCCTCCCTAGAACTAGCCATGACTGCCCTGCCCTGCCCCTTCAAATTCCCCTCCAACCTTGTGCCAGTTAGGGACTTACAGTGCAGGAAACACTGTTTTTGGGATTCTCAAACTCACGGTGGAGTGCTGTAACTGTAGTGTCCCTTTTATTACAAATAGATTCCTTAGCTCCACCTTCCCACCCCATGGGCAACTTCAAGGGTTTAGTCTCCTCTAGTGCTGTCTTCTGAATCCCCGTACCTACTTGTCCCTGAGCATAAACCAGATTTGGCGTATCTGGCCTAATGGCTGTGACTGCCCCACAACAAAGATAGCGGGTAATTTCCTTTCTCTTATGCATTGCAGTATATCTGAAGCTTAGACACCAGGTCATCTGGAATTGAAGTTCCTCTAGCTGCAAATACCTTATTGGAGCTGGTTGCTATCAATCACTCAACAGCTGTCCAAATGCTACAGTTTTCCTATCTACTTGGTTTAGAAATGTCACTCAATTATTTTGTATTTCCATCAAGCTGATTAGCTGTACACTTGAGTATTTATAATTCTTCAGAATCTATTTAAAAGTATCTGTTTAGAGGAAAGAAACAAACTGATCTACCCACTCGCCTCTAATACTTCGGGACTTCCCACTCATCCTACTGCTGGTTGGAGAAATTTGTTTTGACTATAGAAATAACTAACTTTGTCTCCAACAGAGCTTTGCTTATCCTAATACTGAAAGTCTAGGTGAATTGCAGTTATTTACAAACTTGACTGAACCTTCACACATCAATCCCAAATGTTTGAGTTATCAATTCTAAAGTTTACATTCTTGTCTTAAGCTGCAATAAGTCACCAGCTACTATCGTCATACCTGCTTAATTTATACATATGCATAATTTTGGAAAGCATTGCAGCAAACCTGCCCAGGCATATTTGTGCCTTGTAATATTGGTATTGTTGTTGTGGTTCTGTTCGCCGAGCTGGGAATTTGTGTTGCAGACGTTTCGTCCCCTGTCTAGGTGACCTCCTCAGTGCTTGGGAGCCTCCTGTGAAGCGCTTCTGTGATCTTTCCTCCGGCATTTGTAGTGGTTTGTCTCTGCCGCTTCCGGTTGTCAGTTCCAGCTGTCCGTTGCAGTGGTCGGTATATTGGGTCCAGGTCGATCAATAAGCACATTGACCTGGACCCAATATCCCTTGTGACCTGCCACTCAGCCCATTGGCCCTGATCAAGATCCCGTTGTAATCTGAGGTAACCTTCTTCACTGTCCACTGCACCTCCAATATTGCGAGTTGGACTGAAAGGTCTTTTTTTTTTCCATGCTTTTTTCTTTCTGTCTCTATGACCAGCCCAGCAGCATTCCACCGGGCTTGGTGCTGGATCCACTGTTTGTAATTTTATATAAAATGGTTTGGATGAGTGTTTATGAGGCATAGTTAGTATGTGGATGCCACCAAAATTGGTGGTATAGTTGACTGTGAAGGAGGTTATCTTGGAATACATAGGGATTTTGATCAATTGGCTCAATAGGCTGAGGAGTGGCTGGTGAAGTTAAATTTAGCTAAAAGTGAGGTTTAAAAAGCACACAGGGTAGGCCTTATACAGCTGGGTAGTATTGAGCAGAAGCACCCAAATGTGCAGAGGCAGTGGTTCTTTGAAATTTGTGTCGCAGGTAGGGTGGATCAGAAGACATTGACACACTTGCTTTCATTGCTCAGACCACTGCGTTTTGGAGATGGGGTGTCATGTTGAGGTTGTACAGGATGTCGGTGAGGCCTCTTTTGGAGTACTGTGTTCATTTTTCTGGTTGCCATGTTATAGGATATCAAATTGAAGGTTCAGAAAAGACTTACCAGGATTTTGCTGGGAATGGAAAGATTAAGGAGGCTGGATGAGCTGGGAACTTTTACTGGAGTGTAGGAAGTTGAGAGGTGAGCTTTAAAGGCTTATAAAATTGAAAGGCATAGATGAGGCAAATAGCAAAGGCCTTTTCCTTGGGGTGGGGGAGTTCAGAACTAGGAGGCATAATTTTAAGGGCGGACCTGAGGGGCAAGCTTTTCCCGCAGAGTGGTTTGTATGTGGGATGAACTGTCAAATGGTAGATGCAGGTACACTTACAACTGAAGTCATTTGGAGAGGTACGTGAATAGGAAAGGTTCAGCGGGATATGGGCCAAACACAGGCAAGTGGGACTAGTTTTAGTTTGGGAAACTTGGTTGGCATGGACTAGTTGGATAGAAGCACTGCTTCCGTGCTGTATGAATCTTCCTTTTTAAAGATGTTGGGGTCCATGAGATTCCCTTTTTACTATTGAGTGATTAGCTAACTTGGTCTCTCTTCTTCCAAGTTTATGTGGGTCTTTCGGGCCTGATGTGTGAGTAACCACTTCAGCTATAGTAATGTTTTGTGTCAGCGCTATATCTAAAATAACATTTGGTTTTTCTAATAACATGTTTGAGCTTAAATGTTGAAGAACAAAGCTGTAATGCAAGACTGGATGACTGAAATAGCAGTCCAAGTGTTCTGTCCCTGAATTGCCTTTTTAGTAATGTGTATATGAATTGTCCAGTGCTTGTTGCTTTTCAAGAAACTAATGATACAGATGAATGAGAAATGAGTAAGTTATATTCAGCTTATTTTAGTGGATTCAAGAGCTACAACACTTTTCTTTTAAGCAAGTAAACCTCTGATTTGGTGTAAA
Organism: Chiloscyllium plagiosum; assembly: GCF_037043375.1. Classification (NCBI taxonomy): domain Eukaryota; kingdom Metazoa; phylum Chordata; class Chondrichthyes; order Orectolobiformes; family Hemiscylliidae; genus Chiloscyllium; species Chiloscyllium plagiosum. Next base: position 54,602,460 of record NW_028270169.1, read on the forward strand.
AAGTATTTTTAAAAACAAGCAAAGTTTTTTTGCCTTGGAATAGGTGCAGATGTGACAGCTACTTTGCTGCAACAGCAAAATATTTTCATATGGTACTACTTGGTGGTGAGTCAATTACTCTTCTTGGAAAGAAAATAGCATAAGTATAAATTTAGAAAGTTTGTAAAAGTTTGGGGTTTTTAACTGACACGTGGAAAATAGTTTTCCTTGCCACCAAACAATGTAAACTGGGGGATTCGAGCCACAATCTGATGTTTTTATTTGTTGATGCTTTTATTTTGCAGCAAGTCTAAATGGTTAAGCATCTAGTGCATGGTAAATGGTTGGCCTGTGATATTTGAAAGTATTGACTTCTATTTGAGTTAATTTAGTTTTTCACTTATCTGCTAGGCTGTAAACTTTCAGATGATCCAAGGCAATACTGCAGATTCTGGAAATCTGGCATGACGAGCCTTTTTCCATAGGGTGGGGAAATTCAGACCTAGGGGGCATATATTTAAGGTGGGAGGAGAAAGATTTAATAAGGGCATAAGGGGCAACTTTATTGCACAGAGGGTAGTTCCTATGTGGAGTAAATGCCAGAGAAAGTGCTGGATGTTTAAAAGGCATTTGGATAAGTACATGAATAGAAAAGGCTTGGAGAGATATAGGCTAAACACTAGCAGGTGGGGCTAGCTTAGTTTGGGAACGTGACTAGCATGGAGTAGTTGGACTGTATGACTTATGACATTTAAAACAGCAAATGCTTGATTCTCAGGTCAGGTGCCATCTGTGGAGAGGGTAACATCAACCTGAAATTCAGTAAGGCTGGAAAACATTGAAATGTAAGTTGTTTTAAGGAAGTCACAAGTGGGATTGGGGTAGGAGGTTGGATTGACTGGCTTTAAAGCTATATGGCCAAAGGGCCTGGTAATGAAATAAGAAACAAAAGGTATCTCTACAGGAGATGTGGTGTTGAATCCTGAACAGCTGTCAAAAACAAAAGAGGAAAGTCAAAACTCCTTAAGTGAAAGGAAACAGTGGACAGTGCTATGAAATTAATTTTGAGGGGGCTCTAAATAAACAATTGAATGATAGTGCTGTTCCTGGCATGTGTTTTCATTGGAACACAGCAAGAGGCTTAGGTTAAAGCACAGAGACTATTTCCAGCTTGAATTTAACTTTTTTTGTGAACAAAATACAGTATACCCTGGCAAGCTTCCACATTGACAGGTAAATGCCAGTGCTGTAGTTATACAGGAAGTGTTTATCTAGACTTACAACTAATTATGGAGCAGGGGAATTCACTAGATTCAGGATGTTTCCTGTTCAAAAACCTTTCATTGTTTTAATATCATTACTTTTGGAGATTTCGGGCAGATGGATCTCCATTCAGCACTTCTGATTGAAGATGGGTGCAAATATTTCAGCCTAGTCTTTTGTGATGGTGTGTTAGGTTCTGACGCCATCAGAATGGGGGATGTTCATGGGCCGCTGCTCTTTGTTTTGTTATCCACCTAAATTAATGACTCAACATGTCAGGGCTATTACCATAATGTGTTGAATATAGTTTCCAGCTCAAATAGCTCAATGTCAAGGTGGTGGAATTTGCAATTGAGAGAGCTCAAAAAAAGATCATTGAGTCTATAGCACCAAAAAAGGGCCAAATGGTCCTTCGAGTCTGTGGTCAAAAACAACCATCTAATCTCCCTTTCAGTACTTGACCCATACTCTTGTATTCCTGACTTTGTAAGTGTGAATCTAAGTACTAAAATTTTATGAAGGTTACTAACAGACAATTCCCAGATTACCAACACCCTTTGCATATAAGTTTTTCTCTCATATCCTCTAAACCTCCTGCCCCTTACCTTTAAATCCATGTCCCCTTGCTTATCTCTTCTTGAAGTAGAAATGTTTCTTCTCATCGACCCCATCTATGCCCCATATAATTTTATAAATCTCAATCACCACCTTATTGCCCCTGCTCCCAAGTCTCCTCTGGTCTATCCAATCTCTCTTCGCTACTTAAAAAAAAAACCCTCCAGTCTAGGCAACATGCCAGTAAATCTCTTGTGCCCTCTCCAGTGCAATCGTAGAACAGTACAGCCCCTCGATGTTGTGCTGACCTCTTATCCTACTCTAACATCAAACTAACCTACATAGTCTTCATTTTGCTATCACCCATGTGCCTACTCAAGGGTTGCTTAAATGTCCCTAATGTGTCTCATTCTACCACCACCACTGGCAGTGCATTCCACGCACCCACCACTGTGTAAAGAACTGACCTCTGACATCTCCTTTAAACCTTCAATCACCTTAAAATTATGCCCCCCTGCCGTGATAGCCATTTCATTATCAAATGCCTTGCTAAATTCACGTACACCACATCCACTGCTCTTAATCATCATGTTTTGTCACATCCTCAAAGAATTCAATAAGGTTTGAGGCATGACCTGCCCCCTCCAAAGTCATGCTGACTATCTCTAAACTATGGTTTTCCATGTAAACATAAATCCTGTTGTCAGAATTCTCTCCAATAATTTGTTCCAACAATGTGGATTTCAGAACTGTGCACAATATGTTCTAGCTGTGGCCCAACCAATATTTTATACAGTTGTAATGACATCTCTAGGCATTTAAAGTGAATAAAGTATCCCAGTGACTGCCTCAACTACTTTATCTACCTGACCCTCTACCTTTAAGGGACCAGTGGATGTGAACACACTGATCCTTTGCTTCCAGGTTTGCATCATTTCTTATTTATCCAGATTGAATTCCACTTGCCACTGATCAAGCCATCTGACCTGCCTGTCTATACCTTTCTGTAGTCTAAGACTGTCTGTCTTCCTCACCGTTTACCACGGCGTCGGTTTTTATCCACAAGCTTATAATTCAACCCTGTTATGTTCAAGTCTAAATTGTTTATATATACCACTAACAGCAAGGGCCCAACACTGGTCCCCACATAACCACTTGCTTCTGGATACTTCGTCATAAAAACGCCCCTGAAACAATTCCCCCTGTGCCCTGCCTGCTCCCAATTCTGCATCCAATTAGCCAAATTTCATTGGATCCCAAGAGCTCTTAGATTTTACTTATCAGGTGGACCTGATTTAAAAATGTTACTAAAGGATGGCACAGTGGTTAGCACTGTTGTCTGTCAGGGACCAAGGTTTGATTCCAGCCTTGGGTGACTGCTTGTATAATTGCCCCATGTCTGTATGCATTTTTGCTGATGCTGTGGTTTCCTTCCACAGTGTTAAGATGTGCAGATTAGGTGGATTGGCCATGGTAAATGCAGAATTACGGAATGGATGGGTCTGAGTGGAATGTTCTTTGAAGGGCGGATGCGAACTCGATGGTCTGAACAGCCTCTTGCTCCACCTTCATGATTCTGTTTGGTGCTCTGAAGTCTACGTTGACTACATCACATGCATTGGCCTTGTCTATGCACATAGTTACCACTTCAAAATATTCAGTCAAGTTGATCATCTGTCCTTAAACCATGCTGGTTGTTCTTGTTTAATCCATGCCTCTTCAAATTTGAGATTTTTGTCTGACTAGCCTGTAGTTTCCTGGTTCATTCCTTGCTCCTTTTTTGAATAACAGTCCACATTGACCAAGGAGGAATTGAAAATGATTACCAGTGTTGCTGCTATTTTCTTCCTTGCCTCACTCGATACCCTGGAATGTATTTTATCCAGTCATGGAGATGTATCTACCAGACCACTCAACCATCTATGTCTATGCTAACTTCTAAGTATATCACAGTCCTTCTACCTGATTTTTTTTTGTGTCCCAAATTTGTGGGCGGCACAGTGGCACAAGTGACTGTCTGTGTAGAGTTTGCACGTTCTCCCCATGTCTGCGTGGGTTTCCTCCGGGTGCTCCGGTTTCCTCCCACAGTCCAAAAATGTGCAGGTTAGGTGAATTGGCCATGCTAAATTGTCCATAGTGTTAGGTAAGGGGTAAATGTAGGGGTATGGGTGGGTTGCGCTTCGGAGGGTCGGTGTGGACTTGTTGGGCCGAAGGGCCTGTTTCCACACTAGTAATCTAATCTAATCTAATGTAATCCCCTCACTAGTGAACACTCGCAAAAGGTAGTCATTTAGAACTCCACTATATTCTCTGGCACCATGTGCAAATTGCTCCTCAGGTCTTTAATGGGCTGTGCTCTTTCCCTAATTATCCTTAATGTAATTGCAAAATGATGACGGGCTTTGCTTCATTTTACCAGCCATTCTTCTTGCTCCTTTTTTTTTTCTCTCCCGGTTTCTTTTTTTACACATGCTAGGGCTTAATGGCCAGTGATCGTTTGTTTTAAGCACTCAGTACCTCCTGTAGATCTCTGTTTTTTCTCTTTAACCACTCCTGTATGTCCTCTTAATCTCCAGAGTTCATAGAATCTGCTGGTCCCAAATTCTTTATTTTGGACCATATTGGCTCTGTACTCAGTTTGTTCCTTGAATGCTCTTACCAAAATGTGTCAGCTCCTGATCACTCTAGCCAAATTTGACTTGGCATTGTCCTTTGGAGTGTGCCCTACTTTGTATGTTTTGCGCACTGTTTGTAAAATACTACTTCACTTTGCGAATCTACCTGACTCCTTGTGTGCTTCCTTGTTTTTAGGAACACAAGTGCAGAAGCAGACCATTGAGCTCGCTTTGAGGTTTATAATATGGTCATGAGTGGTTTCTGCTATGGTAATCAATAAACCATGATATTCTTTTCACTTCAGTAGCAACTCATTAAATTCTAAATGCCTTTTTACTTTTGGGCTTTATTCAGCCAGTATGGAGCAGGTCAGGCAGCATCCAAGGAGCAGGAGAATGGACGTTTCGGGCATGAGCCCTTCTTCAGGCTCATGTCGAAACGTCGATTCTTCTGCTCCTTGGATGCTGCCTGACCTGTGCTTTTCCAGCAACACATTTTCAGCTCTGATCTCCAGCATCTGCAGTCCTCACTTTCTCAGCCAGTATGGAGCATTGTTATCTGGCAGGGTTTGGCAGGGATACTTCAGGCCAGTAGACTGAGACCAGGTGATGTTTAATGTTGGTTAAGGAGACTTGGGAGGACTAGATGTTTATATTTAGGGTGCAAGTACAGTAGAACGTGCATATTTGCGGATTTGGTTTCTGCGGTTTCACTTCATGGTTTACTGGTTTACGTGGAACTTTCCAAAAATAATTCCAGGGTCTGCTGAGGAGGTAAGTTTTTTTTTTCCATTTAAATGATAGGGTTCGCCACAATCCGCAGTTTCGTGTATCCGCGGTATGTCTTGGAATGCAGCCCCCTGCGGATATGGGGGGACACCTGTAATTGTATTGAAATTAAACTTTGATCAGAAAAGCGCATGCCTAGACCCTGTCTAAACAATATTTAACCACCTGGTGTTTAACAAGCATCCTCAGTTATTTGTATGAATTCTCACATTCCTGATGGTTTTTGCTTGAAGCATTGATTCTCCTGCTGCTTGCTGCCTGACCTGTGCTTTTCCAGCACCACACTTTCTGACAAATTCTAATACATGTTGGCAGAGGATGCAATCCTGAATTGCTGATTACACGTCATTAAATAGACATGCACTCCATCTGAATTTCCAAGAGAACTTGGAGGTGGGCCCATGTATCTGTTGGCATTATTTGCTAAAAGGACATTGACCGTTATAGTGAACTCAGTTGAAATGAGCTTTTGAATGCATTTTGAATATTGGAAGAATACACTTGCTCTGACTGTATACTTGAGCATTAAAAATCCCAGTTGAGTTTGAGAGTCTGTTACAGCTAAACATAACTGACTCCCAGCTAGTTAGGTTAGCCCAGTTGACTCAGTTGCTGGTTTTTCATGCAATTTCAACAGCTTTGGCCCCTTTCCCACATCAGCTGAAGTTACCACAAATGACTCTCCTTCTCCATCTTTACCTTTCAACCTGAGCTGTGATAGCCTTCGGGTTAAACTACCACCGACTGTCGGTGTGTCTTTAAGAAGAGTCAACCTGATGATTGATAAGTTTACCTTTTCATGGTAATCTAACTTATTTACGCATGCAGTGCACATGTAAACCTAAATCTGCTTATAATTCCTAGGCCTATTCTTTTCATTTTTGTATAAGGTTGTATCTTCTCTAGTTCTTTATCAAAACTTGGTTTAATAGAATTGTTTCTTTTAAAATCTCTTGAGTGCTACTGATTTGTTTTTCTAACCTCCTGTCATCTTGGATGCATAGTCTCCAGTATTACCAGTTTTTTAATCTTGTGAAATGAAACAGCTAAGTTGAAACACTTGAGTCTTTTTAGAAAATGAGAAAATGGAGCAGGTGTAGACCAAAATGTTCCTTTGTGTCTGCTCTGCTCTGGGAATCATTGTGGCTCAGTGGTTAGCACTGCTACTTTACTGCACCAGGGACCTGGGTTTGATTCCAGCCTTTGGTGACTGTGTGGAGTTTGCACTTTCTCAGTGTCTGTGTGGGTTTCCTCCCACAATCCAAAGATATTAGGTGAATTGCTAAATTGCCCATAGTGCCTGGGGATGTGCGGGCTAGGTGGATTACCATGGGGAAGGCAGGGTTACAGGGGTAGGCTAGGGGGTTGGTCTGGGTGGGATGCCATTCGGAGGGTCTGTATGGACTTGATGGCCTGTTTCCACACTGTAGGGATTCTGATATGTGATTGATCTGGTATAGCAATGTAAGTGGACTGTTGGCCTTTAAGTGGGCCTAAATGAATATAGTCTGTTGTCTACTGTGGTTTTTTTCCACAGAAGACCATTTGTTTCCCCATGCGATGTGAAGGCAAAATTAAAATGTGAAATAGGGAAGTTTGATTTCAGAAGTTAAATGCTATATATCCTATAATTGTACTGGTAAAGGTTAAAAAATAAGTCAACATTTATGTCTGGTCAAGGAGGGACCTCATTGTCACATTCCTGCAGAGCGGCTGGTAAGACATTGCAATATTTGCACTTAGGTTGTTGGGTATTGATACTTTGCAACTGATATTCTGAACTGAGCCTTGAAACATGACTTGTATTTTACAAGTTGATGTTGGCTCCATCTCTGGTTACTTGGGAGCTTCTTTCAAGCCTGGTGCTCCTCTGCTTTTTCCAAAAGCCAAGTTTCCCATCCAAAAGTATTTTGCACAGTCGAGGGTTTCCTGACACATACCATTCACACCCTTTGGCAGAACATACTGTCCTAGGAAAGTATAAACTCATTTGACCTATTTGAAATATTCCAACATTTTACAGTTGTACTTGTTTGCGACTTTGGAAAACAAATGACTACTGTAGCTTTCAGATGTCTTCCTTTCTAGTTCATTTCCCATTGTATTGCCTTTATTTCCTGTGAAGGTTTTTAGTTATTACTGCTCTGACATTAATGTTTTTCTCCCTGCTATCAGCTGTGGAGTGGCTCCAGAGTTTTTATTTTTCTGGCTTTTTAAAATCAAAACGTTAATGGCGAAAGGGAACCTGGATCCCAATGAGTATTTGTGCTATTTCTTGCAAATGCAAGGTTAGATCTAGCAAAACTTTCATGCGATAAGGTTTGGACTCTTGCCTGTACTTTTGTTTGATTTTGGCATGAAGTAAAGCCAGCTGGGAATGGTGCAGAATCTGGGCTGCATTTCTTTTTCTCTGTTCTGATTGAGTTCTGCAAGCAGATCAGCTGGAGGGAGGGCAGAATGGTTACTAATTGACATAAAATAATTTCTAGTGAGCTGTTTAATATCTTGACATAAACCAAGATTGGTGCTATCGGTGCTCTAACTTTGGACCATTAATTGGTTTTGAGTAGCACTTGTTTGCATTTTGATTTGTGTACCATTTAATTGGAAAACCTCTTGCATTGATCCTTGACAATGAAGTTGTAAACTTACCAACGTGTTCAGTTGATCTATATAAGGCTGTCTTCAGTGTATTTCGATCTCTTCAGTATTATAGCATTTCACTCTGGTGTGCAATGTTTTAGCCAGCTTAACTTCCTAATCTTTCACCATTCATTTTTTTTATAGTAGTCTTATGCTTTGTGCAATATATTAATATTTTCAGTTGCTGCATTTGTACTTGTCTGACAGAATTACAATGTTCAACTGCTATCCCACTGTTTATTACCTGCTAACTCTGAATTTATCTGCATGTGGACAAATGCTGGAGGTAAACCCAAATGTCAGCCTTTGGTTATAATCTCACTCAGGGTGAACTGAACAGATTTTGTTTAGTCCTCTGTAGGAGAAATTTACATCAAACTTTGAAATATTGCATGTTGCAGACTCAGCCAGGAGACCTTTTTGTATCACCCTGGTGTGATTTCAAGACGCCTGCCTTAGATATGATTTTGAATTCAAGGGCACTTGGCAGTGAAACGTTAAAATTGATTGGAATTTCAAATGATTGCTGCGATATGCTGCTTGTTTCTCCTCTCTGCCACCTATAGGTCTATCGTTTGAGTTCCTTAGCTGAATCCAGTTTCATATCTCTCAAATTGCAATCCACAATAGTGTGAAAGTGTGGTTGGTTGAGAGACTACTGCTAACAATCCTTCACAAGCCACTTCCAACATTGTCCAAATTATATAGCTCCCCGTGATTACTCTCTTCTGCAGTTTGAGGATTGTGCCCTTTTCACGTTAGGACATCTGAACTGCTAAATTGCTTTCTCATCTCCAGGTGGTAGTAAAGATGATCCATGGATTTCAACTGTACCTCCTGTAGTTGGTTGAATGGAGTGGCATGGTCACTGAATGGTTAGCACTGCTGCTTCACGGTGTCGGGGACCTGGGTTCAGTTCCACTCTCTGGTCACAGTGGAGTTTGCACGCACTCCCTGTGTCTGCGTGGGTTTTCTCTGGGTGCTCTGGTTTCCTCCCACAGTCTAAAAGGTCCAGGTTATGTAGATTTAGCCATGCTAAATTATACCATGGTGTCTAGGGATGTGCAGGCTAGATAGGTTAACCATGGGAAATGCAGATTTATAGGAATAGGGTAGTGGGGTAGGTCTGGCTGGGATGATCTTTGGAGGGTCATTGTAGACTTGATAGTGCAGAAGCAGGTCATTTGGCCTGTGGGGATTCTATGGAGCATTCAATAGGTACTTCACTTGAAGTATTGTCACTTGGCAATTTTCTTTTACTCCGTCAAAGCCTCTAACGATTGTACTTGTAAATTTATCACTAACTCGAATGAAACAAATGCAATGCTGGAGGAAATCTGATCTGGCATCTGTGGAAGGAGAGAGTTAATGTTTAGAGTCCTGTGTGACTCTTATGGCACTTAAGGTTCTGAAGAAAAATTATAACTTTTTTTTTCTCTCTCTCATGCTGTCAGGCTGCCTCCTGAGGTTCTCCAGCTTTCTGCATTTGTTTCAAATTTCCAACATCTGCAGTATTTTGCTTTTACTGATTGGCCATTTAGCATGTGCCAGAGACACTTTTTTTTTATTATTATTATTCACTGCATATGATTGCCTATCCATCACTTAAGTCTTTCGTCCCTAAGCTATCCAAATCAAGCAAAGATTTCCTTCAGTTCCATTTGCTTGGCAATGATTTTTTTCCCCATACCAACTACATGTGAGATTTGTACTGAAGCCTGTGGGATTCCTGTGCTTGGTTACTGCTGTAATTAAATCACCAATATAGAGTAACTCAATATACGTTTTAGTGACATTATCCAGATGGGAGTCCTTGGCTGTATTTTAGAAATTTCAGAATTGACCTAGCTAACCAGCATGCAGATACCTATCTGACTCTGACACACCTTTATTTTACAATATGATCACAGAACCTGTTTCCACACTGTAGGGGTTCTTTGGCCGAAAAAGTCCACACCGACCTTGCGAAGAGTTACTCACCCAGACCCATTCCCCTACATTTATTCCTGACTAATGCACCTAACATACACATCCCTGAATACTATGGACAATTTAACATGGCCAGTGAGTTTTGAGAAGATTTGTAACCTTAACGTGGCCAATTCACCTAACCCCACAATCCAAAGATGTGCGGAGGAAGTGCACGCAGACATGGGGAGAATGTGCAAATTCCACACAGTTGCCTGAGGCTGAAATCTAACCTGGATCCCTGGCGCTGAGACAGCAGTGCTAACCACTGAGCACTTGGCTTGAGGGAGCTGAATGGCCACCTCCTAATTCGTATGTATGCTTGACTGGGTGCAGTCCCTGCATAAGTGTTCACATGAGTCTGCTTCCAGTATGATGTGACCTATTTTCTTTGCACACAGGACCTAATCAAAGTTACAAATTGGTAGTTGCGTTGATGCATCGCCTGTATCAGGAACTCTCAATATTTGGACTTTGTGGTCTGATGTAATTGCTTTTGCTTTAACGGCTATTGATTTAAATGGGTTGTTTGTGTAATCATGGTGTTAATGTCCAATGTGAATTGTCCTTAACTTGCAGAACAAAATTCATATTTATAAATCCAAGTATGATAGCTTATTTTACCCCTCCAGTAGCAGACAGTAAGCTGGTGCAGGCTTAGGGTATGTCATTGTCATTTTTAGAGGCTGATTCAGGATGCCTGGAATCCAATATTCTTTCCACCCACGTGGCCCCAGTCACAGAATATTTGTTTGTTTCATCTCCGATTTTGTGCTTGGGCTAAGGGTCTCCTTTCACCTGTGTCAGACTGCATGCATCAGTACTCGAACTTAGGATGTTTGATTCTGCTCTTTGCAGATCAAGTGGTGTTTGTGTTTAGAACAAATAAATCAATGTGTTTTGAAGGTGAATTGCACTTGAATTGAAGATTCTGGGTTTCCTGTTGAAGCTGAGTCATTAAGTATATCTCTAAGGCTGAGAGATATTTAACCAGTAAGGGAATCCAGGTGGTGGAGCAGGGTGCGTGGGCAGGAAAGTGGAGTTGTGAATTATTGGGTCAGTGAATGGTAGGGCAGACTCTGGCTAAATAGCCTACTTCTATGTCTTATGGTCTATCTTGATTTTTGACAAACTCTAACCTATCTGCAGACCCTAGCAGATAGTGTTTGCAATTTTTGGGAAGATTGGTGGCTCCGGTGGTAAATTTTGCTTGCAGCAGGAAGGTTTGTTCTCAGACATTTGTCACCATGCTAGGTAACGTGATCAGTGAGCCTCTGGTGAAGTGCTGGTATTCGTCCCACTTTCTATTTGTCTTGGTTTGTTAATGTGGGTGATATCATTTCCGATTATTTTTCTGAGGTTGGTAAGTGGGGTCCAAATTGATGTTTATTGATGGAGTTCAGCTTTGAATGCAAGGCCATCTAACTGAGCGTCACCTGCTAACAACTATATTTTTTCTACATGAATGCTTCAGGAAACACCTATTACCAAAATGTCTCCAGTACAAACCGCTGCTCAATACCCCACAAGTCAGAAGAATATCAGCAGAGTGGGTGCAGAATGCTCAGAGAAATGATAAATGATGCCCACAACAGATTCCATGAACAATCAGGAAATTTTGTGCTACAAACCTTTGTACACCAATGTGACACACCACGAATGGACAAGGACACTAGAATGAGCCATCAGCATCAAACAACAGACCACGAAAAATAAAAGATCCCCATAAGAAAACTGGACAAGCGCTCAAAACAACACAAGCTTGGATTAATAACCTAGCGGATCAACCACTTACAGGAAAAAAGCCATCCTAGCAAGAAGGATGAACTACAAATACAGAGACCTGGACAAACAGGACTACTTAGCAGCATTAGAATCAACCCTGAAAGGCAATGGACTCTCAGAAGAAACCCAGCAGACTGTCAGACAGTTGCACCAACACAAAGCAGGAAAAAGGAAGGGAACACCCTCAACACAGGAAAGGAAAGCCCTTGAAGGACTCAAAGACAGAAACATTGTAATCCCACCTGCAGACAAAGGGCACAAGACTGCTATTCTAAACAGAACACAGTACGTTGAAAAGGTGAACTCAGTTTGCAGAAACTGACACTTACCAACAGGTGGTGATAGACCTGACTCCACAGCTAGAAAACAGCATCGCGGCTATATTGAAGCTACATGAATCAGGAAAAATTAACAAGAAAGGTCTCTAGAATATGAAACTTGATGGATCCCCTCAGACCCATTGTCTCACTCTCCAGCGCACCAACATACAGACTACCAAAGGAACTTCACTGAAAACTGAAATACCTAGTAGAAGATTCATGCCATACCATTCACTTCACCCAATAATTTTTGAACATCAAAGACACCAAAATAGAGGATGAAATAATGGTCTCATTTGACGTAACTGCTCTATTCACATCAATTAACAGCAGCCTGGCCAAAGAAACACTGACCACGCTACTAGAAGAACCAAGAACATAGCACCAACTTCACCAGCAAGGACAACACCCTGACACTAGTAGACTTGTGCCTCACAACCCACTTCACTGTCAATGACGAGACCTACAAACAAATCAAGGAACACCCATGATATCACTAGTATCGAGCTTCTTAGCAGAAGCAGTAATGCAGAGACTCCAGAGACAGAGTCAGCAGTAACAGCCCTCTCCGCGATCCAGCCTAAACTTTGGGTCTGCTACATGGATGACACCTTTGTCATAAAACAGAACAAATTTAAAGGAAACCTACAACATCAACAATATCCTTACTGGCATAAATTTCATTAAACAGAAGCGAGCAACAGACTCCCCTTTCTAGATGTTACCAGTGGAACAAAGTTAATGGAGAACTGCAAGACCAGATATTTAACTACAGAAGCTACCATTCCCAGCACCCACAAATGGAGCTGCATTAGGAATTATTTAAATGGGCCATAGCGAACTACAAGCAGAAGAAAAATATGTAATAGAGTATTCAAGAATGGGTACAAAATAAACAGTCTGCCGATTCTTAAACAACAAACCCAAACAAGTAGACAAAACCCTCAAACTCGAGCCACACTACTATGCAAAGACACCTTGGGGATGACTATCAGACTACTTTAACCCCTTAGTAACCCACAAACCTACCAACACACTGAACCTAAAGGACCCTAATACCAACAACCAGCAAAACTAATGTCATACAAAATACCATGCTAGGACTGCAACAAACACTACAACGACAGACTGGCAGAAAACTAGCCACCAGGATACATTAACACCAACTAGCCAACAAAAAGACGACATGTCCCACTATCACTATCTTTACTTACAGATGAAGGATACCACTTTGGGACAGCACATCTATCCGAGGATAGGCTAAATAGGAATTCCTAGGGACCTGGCATTCAAACCGGCACTCCATCAATAAACATTGATTTTGGACCCCATTTACCAACCTCTGAGAAAAAGCCGGAAATGATATCACTCACCGTAACATACCAAAAGACACAAATAGAAAGTGGAACAGAAGAGGCTCACTGTTACCTAGCATGGTGATCTGAAAACAAGCCTTTCACCTCAGTGAGCAAATTTACAACCTAGCAAATAGTGTTGATTTTTTTTTTTAAATTCTCCACTCTACTCTCAAAACAAGTTCTCACACCAGGTCTGTACTTGGCTACACTTCCTGATTTGCTTGCACAGAACCTCCAAACTATAATTTTCTGGCCCCTCTGGTATCTGTAATCCATTCAACTGGTGTGTGCGCGTGTGTGTGACACCGATACCGGACGGGGTGTCGGGAACAGGAAGGAGCGATGTATAACAACACTTCTTTCGTCTAGCAAAGCCAAACGGTGGGACAAATGAATTACTTTCCGTTAAATACGGTTAGTGTTTGGAACAAATTGAATGAACCGGCAGCACGAATATAGATTGGTTAATAGGTGTGATTTTACAGAACATAATCAAGGAAGCTAATGGAATACTGGCCTCTTTATATTTAGAGGGATGGAGTATTGGGATGTAGAAGTTGTACTGTAGTTATACAACAGGGAGAAAGTGAGGACTGCAGATGCTGGAGATCAGAGTCGGAGTGTGGAAAAACACAGGTCAGGCAGCAGCCGAGGAGCCGAAGGATCGACATTTTGGGCATAAACCCTTCATCAATAGTTATAAACTGTGATATATAACTGGTTGTATATAATGCCCTGGTTAAACCCCACTTAGTAAACGAAGAGCGGCTCTGGGTACCACACTTTAGGAAGATTGTATTAACCGTGTTCAAATTTAATCTGTTTCCTCGAGAAAGGAAACCGTTGATGTTGGATGAATGTTTAAATCTGAGGAACTTTGTTAAGCAAAGGTATTAAGGGATCTGGGTCAAGGGCAGGTGTATGGGGTTTCAATAACAGGTCAGGTATGATCACATTGAAAGGCTGAATGGGCTCAAGTGGCTGAATGGTGTACTTTTGCTTCTGTGCTATGATTTTGTAATGTGGAGTTGCCGGTGATGCACTGGGGTGGACAAATTTTAAAAATCACAACACCAGGTTATAGTTAACAGGTTTGTTATATGGTAATCCCACAAAATTTATATAGCAAAAGATCAGTCATGCATGCAATGAGACGATATATTAAACAAACCTAGACTGCTAGATAACCTAACAGCAATCTAGGTTTGTTCAATATATCCTCGCAGCTGCATGCATGACACTGATCTTTTGCTATAAATCGTCTTATAATCCTGCACCACAGCTACCTGATGAAGGAGCACACTCTGAAAGCTAGTACTTCCGAAAAGCCTGCTGGGCTATAACCTGGAGTTGTGATTTTTAACTGATTTTATAGCCATCAAGGAAGAAATGGTTGCATAGAAATCAACGCAGGGAGCTAAATATGTGTTTCCTTTTTTGAAAGGAGAGGAAGCAAGGAACGAGTAGTGGGTTAGCATTTTTATATGGGTTGGAATAAGTATGATGAGAAATTATCTTGAATCTGAAGACTTAGAATCCATGTAGTGGAGTAAGAAATAAAGGAAAGAAACGATAGTGGTAAGAGTCTGTAGGCCCTGTAACTATAGCTATACAGTGCACAGAATAAATTAGATAATTATGGATGTAACAAAGGCAAGACATTCTTGGATGGCTTCAATCTTGTAGATTGGGATAGTCACATTAGCAGGGGAAGCCTGCTAATTGTGAGAAGAAATTGATGTTCTAAGAAAATGTCCCAAATACAATGTATGATTCCATCTAGGGATCATGCTATTTTGAATTTGCTGGTGTAATGAAACAGATTTAACAAATGTCGAAGATCCCCCTCTGATGCAGTGACTGTAACATGGTTAGATTTAACATTTGAGAGGGAGGAACTTGGGCCAGAAACAACTGAGTTTAGATAAGGATAATCACAAATGAATTGGGGGCAAAAACCTAGCTGCAGTGGACTAGGAAAGGAATTTAGCAAAAAGACATTTGGCAGATGCTATAAAAAAGAGTTTGTGCTTCACACTCCATCCAGTGAGGAAGGATGATTCTAGAAAGGGGCCAAGTCAACTGTTTACCCAGGGAAGTTCAGGATAGCACCCAATTGAAAGGAAAAAAATACAATCTCAGATAAATAGTTAGAGAAATGTGTTTTTAAAAACAAAAGTGTTAAAAACCTGAGGGCAATTTCCAAGCTGCAGTCTCTTTTTAATTGCTTTCTGGCTGCTCAGGCCTCTCTGATTCAGAATCAAAATTCACTGCCATCTGTTGGGAACCTCAGTGGCTGTGCGTGCACGTGGCTTAGAGGAAACGTGTTTGCGAGTAATATCAATAATAACAAGAGTTTTGTTAAAAATATGAAAAGGAAGAGCAGCTAAAGTGCACGTAAATACCTTGGCGAATGAGACTTGGGAAGTAATAGGGAATCACGATGGCAGAAGAGTTGAATAAATACTGTGCATCTGTTTTTACAATAGACATTAGCTTTGCCGAATTACTAGATATTCAAAGGCTTAAAATAGAGATGAAGTAAACACTATCACTGAAAAGGTGAGTGAAACAAAATGGGGCTCAAGGCCAATTAGACCCCTGAACTGCTAATGTAATCTTTTCCCTTATTTGAAAAGGAAAGGAAATCAACCAGTTTGTAGGCTATTTAGATTAATTGGAATATTTTTAGTCTATTATAAAATTTTCTTCTTTTATAAAGAGTAGAGCATTTAGAAATGATTAAGCAGAGTCCATGTGGCTTCATTAAGGAGAAATCTTGCCTAACAAATTTGAGGAGAAAGTGAGGACTGCAGATGCTGGAGATCAGAGCTGAAAATGTGTTGCTGGAACAGCGCAGCAGGTCAGGCAGCATCCAAGGAGCAAGAGAATCGACGTTTCGGGCATGAGCCCTTCTTCAGGAATGAGGAAAGTGTGTCCACCAGGCTAAGATAAAAGGTAGGGAGGAGGGACTTGGGGCAGGGGTGTTGGAAATGTGAAAGGTGGAAGGAGGTAAAGGTGAGGGTGATAGGCCGGAGTGGGGGTGGGGGCAGAGAGGTTAGGAAGGCGGCGCTGAATTCGAGGGTTGGGACTAAGACGGGGTAGGGGTGGGGGGGAAATGGAGAAATCTGAGTTCATCCCTTGTGGCTGGAGGGTTCCGAGGTGGAAGATGAGATGCTCTTCCTCCAGCCGTCATGTTGCTATGGTCTGGCGATGGAGGAGTCCAAGGACCTGCATGTCCTTGGTGGAGTGGGAGGGGGAGTTGAAGTGTTGAGCCACGGGGTGGTTGGGTTGGTTGGTCCGGGTGTCTCAGAGGTGTTCTCTGAAACTTTCCGCAAGTAGGCGGCCTGTCTCCCCAAAAGAGGGGAGGCCACATTGGGTGCAGCGGATACAGTAAATGATGTGTGTGGAGTTGCAGGTGAATTGTGGCGGATATGGAAGGATCCCTTGGGGCCTTGGAGGGAAGTAAGGGGGGAGGTGTGGGCGCAAGTTTTGCATTTCTTGCGGTTGCAGGGGAAGGTGCTGGTAGTGGAGATTGGATTGGTGGGTGTGGACCTGACATGGGAGTCACTGAGGGAGTAGTCTTTTCGGAATGCTGATAGGGGAGGGGAGGGAAATATATCCCTGGTGGTGGGGTCCGTTTGGAGGTGGCGGAAATGACGACGGATGATACGATGTATCTGGAGTTTGGTGGGGTGGTAGGTGAGGACCAGTGGAGTTCTGTCCAGGTGGCGATTGGAGGGGTGGGGCTCAAGGGCGGAGGAGCAGGAAGTGGAGGAGATGCGGTGGAGGGCATCGTCGATCACGTCTGGGGGGGAAATTGTGGTCTTTTAAGAAGGGGGCCATCTGGGTTGTACGGTATTGGAACTGCTCCTCCTGGGAGCAGATGCAGCGGAGACTAAGGAATTGGGAATATGGGATGGCGTTTTTACAGGGGGCAGGGTGGGAGGAGGTGTAGTCTAGGTAGCTGTGGGAGTTGGTCGGTTTATAGTAAATGTCCGTGTTGATTCGGTCGCCCAAGATAGAAATGGAAGGGGAGGGAGGAGTCTGAGACGGTCCAGGTAAATTTGAGGTCGGGGTGGAAGGTGTTGGTAAAGTGGATGAACTGTTCAACCACCTTGTGGGAGCACGAGGCAGTGCCGATACAGTCATCGATGTAGCGGAGGAAAAGGTGGGGGGTGGTGCCAGTGTAGCTGCGGAAGATGGACTGTTCCACATATCCTACGAAGAGCAAGGCATAGCTGGGGCCCATGCGGGTGCCCATGGCTACTCCACACACATCATTTACTGCATCCGCCTTACCCAATGTGGCCTCCTCTATATTGGAGAGACAGGCCGCCTACTTGCGGAACGTTTCAGAGGACACCCGGACCAACCAACCCAACCACCCCGTGGCTCAACACTTCAACTCCCCCTCCCACTCCACCAAGGACATGCAGGTCCTTGGACTCCTCCATCGCCAGACCCTAGCAACACGACAGCTGGAGGAAGAGCGCCTCATCTTCCGCCTAGGAACCCTCCAACCACAAGGGATGAACTCAGATTTCTCCAGTTTCCTCATTTCCTCCCCCCCCCCCCCCCCCCCCAAAATTATCAGTCCCAACCCTCGAACCTAGCACTGCCTTCCTAACCTGCAATCTTCTTCCTGACCTCTCTGCCCCCACTCCAGCCTATCACCCTCCCCTTGACCTCCTTCCACCTATCGCATTTCCAACGCCCCTTCCTTTTATCTTAGCTGGACACACTTGCCTCATTCCTGAAGAAGGGCTCATGCCTGAAACGTCGATTCTCCTGCTCCTTGGATGCGGCCTGACCTGCTGCGCTTTTCCAGCAACACATTTTCAGCTAACAAATTTGTGAGCATGCCTTTGGAGGTGGTAACCAGCAGGGTAGATAAAGGGTAAGTCGGGGACGCACTATACAGCAAACGTTGGTTTAACTGGCAGTTTATAATCTGGTGCTGTTGATAAATGAGGAAAAATTATATATCATGTACTTCGGCACGGCTTAATGTATTATCGTGATCTCCATGTCTGAGTAGTCATTTGAAGGCGCAAGTAACAAGTCTGTCTGCTGGTAAGTTTTGTTTAAGGCAAAGTTGCATCATTCAAGTGATTTTATTTAAAAATGGGGTCATAGGAGAATGTTTGGGAAACACTATACAATATTTACACTCTCTTCCTCTTACACCGAAAGAAGCCTTTTGTGATTGCTTTTGCTAGCTTAACCCTGTATCCTGCTTTCTCTTGCTTTCAGTCCTGTTGCCTTTCAGTCCAATCCTCAGACTTGGCATTCTCTTTAACAATGTAATCTCTTTCTTTTAAGCTAACAACTTAGTACAACTGTTTGTACTCATATTCATGGTAGCTTTTTATTTCCTGAGGGAGTGACTTGAGTAAGGATGTCAGGTCTCTCTGAACACCACATTTCCCAGCCCCCTTCATTTATCAAAACAAATCAAAGCATTTCTCCTTTTTCTGCCAAAGTGGATGATTTTCCACTTGTATTCCATCTGCTTGTTCTTGCCAGTTCACTTAATCTGTCCCGGTCTGTTTTTGAACCTCCCTTGTATCCTCTTGCAACTCTTATTCAGACCACCTACGTATGCCATCAGGAAGTTGGAAATATTGCAGTTTGTCCTCACACCAGCTGTGGTTCAAGTACTGATCTTTCCAGCCCTTCTGGTAATAGCCTGGCATCCTGAAAATGACTTGGTATTTGTACACTCTGCTTTCTCTCAACCAATCCTCAATCTATACCACTATATTATCCCAAATCCATTATGCCTTAATTTTGTTTACTAACCTGTGGTAAACATCAAGGAGAGAAAGTTGCTAGCTTAAAAGTAAGATTTAAATTGTTAAAGAGCATGCCAAGTCTGAGGATTGGAAGGATTTTTTAAAAAATCAAAGATTACATAACTGAAAACAAAAAACAGGATACAGGGTTAAGCTAGCAAAAGTGACCACAAAAGTCTGCTTTCAGTGTGAGAGGAAGAGTGTAAATATTGTATAGTGTTTTCCAAACATTGTCCTACTATGACCCCATTTTTAAATAAATCACTTGAATAATGCAACTTTGCCTTAAATAAAACTTACCAGCAGACAGACTTGTTACTTGTGCCTTCAAATGACTACTCAGACATGGAGATCACGATAATCACGATCACGATAAGCTGTGCCGTGTTTGAAGTACCTGATATATAACTTTTGCCCATTTATCAACAGCACCAGGTTATAAACTGCCAGTTAAAACAACGTTTGCTGTAAAGTACATCCCCCTACTTCCCCATTTATCTATCCTGCTGGTTACCACCTCCAAAAGAATTCTCATAAATTTGTTAGGCAAGATTTCTCCTTAATGAAGCCACATGGACTCTGCTTAAGCATTATTTCTAAATGCTCTGTTCTTTATAATGAACAAAGTTTTATAATAGACTAAAATATTCCAATTAATCTAACTAGCCTACAAACTGGTTGATTTCCTTTCCTTTCCAAATAAGGGAAAAGATTACATTAGCAGTTCAGGGGTCTAATTGGCCTTTAGCCCCATTTTGTTTCACTCACCTTTTCAGTGATAGTGTTTACTTCCTCTCTCGTTTAAGCTTTTGAATATCTAGTAATTCGGCAAAGCTAATGTCTTCTATTGTAAAACCAGATGCACAGTATTTATTCAACTCTTCTGCCATCGTGATTCCCTATTACTTCCCAAGTCTCATTCGCCAAGGTATTTACGTGCACTTTAGCTGCTCTTCCTTCTCATACTTTTAACAAAGCTCTTGCTATCTGTATTGATATTACTTGCAAACACGTTTCCTCTAAGCCACGTGCATGCACAGCCACTGAGGTTCCCAACAGATGGCAGTGAATTTTGATTCTGAATCAGAGGCCTGAGCAGCCAGAAAACAATTAGAGACTGCAGCTTGGAAATTGCCCTCAGTTTATTATCAACTAGTTCTGCTTTCCCTATGCTACAAGTGACATTCTCAAACTCAAAACACAATGTACTGTGCCCTCCCAACAGCCCAAACCTTCCAAGGTTTACTAACAAATTTATATTATCTAAAATGTGTGACATACATCTGAGTTGCTAATGATACAAGTCCTATTATGTAATTATTCATGCAGTGCTGTGGAACTGTCCTTACTTGTGTAACCTGGATTTGGAGTAAGATTTTTCTAGAGTTTATAAGGATGTTTTGTTTCAACATCTTAGAATTAACTTGCCTCAGATAATTTGACTGAAGTGGAGTCAATAATTAAATAGTTTTGTTCTAAAAGTACATCACTGCCAGTCAAATGTTGCATTAAAATTAGGTTAGTCTGCCAGCATAACTTTATACAAGTGTACTAACATTCCCCAAGGTCCCTCTCAATGAGGCACTTTTTGTGCACATGCTGTCTCTGAAAGAATTTAGTGATATTTTGCAAGTTATGGGAATGAGTGACTACTTTTTCCAAGAATAATAATAACCAGATGCAAGGTTAACATTTTTGGGCATGTAACCAAGCTTTGTTTTCCTGCCTGAATTTCTTGGCCTAAGCATGTATTGGGTGGAGCCTCTACAGTAACTAGTTTTCAATCATGAAAAATCATTCACTTTTCCTAGTTAAGGATTATAATTTTCCACTAACCAATTGAAAGAGTTTTTAAATCAATCTTCTTTGGATAGACTCATTTTGCTCACCATAACACCATCAAAGATTACATCAACAGGCCAATTTAATTATGACTTTGGATATTTTATATACCTATAGGGTAGCAAAGATTTGAACATTGAACTTCTCGCCCATGGAGAGACACTGCGTCACAAGACTCCTTGGTAAAAGTTATATGCTGTGCAATCTCATTTTGTTAATTATTGTAGGGAATAAGCTGACCTTGTGCACAAACCATATGAGAAAACTTGAAGGCAAATAGAATTTCAGGTTGTTTTTCCAGGTCTGTCTAATCTCCTACCAATAGTACTGGTTAAAACTTGTATTGGGAAAGTATTATCTAATAGGATTATTAATCTCATCAATTTTTTGTAGATCAGTTAACCATATTTGTGGCTTGTTACAAAATGAAGTTGTAATAATTTATAAAGAAGTAAAAGTAGTGTTGACGTTGTTATGAACAGTCCGAAGACCATCTCTTGGGTCCAGAAAAGTGTCCAACCTACAGGTCATTTTGGTTAAACACGATCGATGAACTGTGGATGCTGCTTGGATAATGTGAACTTTGTACTGAACGGAAATAGTGAGTTTCTACAGCAATCATGTACAGCATGATTTTCTAGCTGTTTCCATAGTGCAATTTTCTATAGCATGGGGTTGCAGAGGAACGCAACTGGAGCATTATCGTAGAACGACCTGTACCTAGGTTATCTTGGAGCAATGTGATCTCAAGGTTTTGATTGACAGGTGAAGTTAAGTACATGTTGCAACAATGCTGCAGCAGCAGTGGCCCTCTTGTGGCGTAGTGGTGTCTCACCTCTTTGGAAAGCCCAGGTTAAAGTCCCACTGCTCCAGTGCTGTGCAATAACATCTCTGAACAGGTTAATTATAAAAAAGTTTATATTTTAAAAAATTATACACTAGCAATACTAGTGATGTTTGCTGCTAAAACATCCAGCCGCCAAAACATTTTGTCTGCATCTCAAATTAGTAATATGGTACATGAGTTTCAGTGCCTGTATGCTGCCAGATATGTGTACTGCAAATTCCAAAAACTGGAAGATTATACCAAGTGTCACATTGCATCAGTTCTTATAATGCACAAGGTCTTAACAATGTTTCCTTTTAGCTCCAAGATTCCAGGCATGTGGTCTGTCATAGCATTCTGATCACGACATTGACTTTGGTTCCAGAAATTGCTCCCATGCGCAAGCTTTGGAGGCTTGGAGAGCAAGAAAGGAAATTGGAGGGGATGCTGGTACCACTCATCCAGCTCGTGTTTGCAAAGCTTTTAATACTGTTTACAACAAAACATGTGATTCTACATTGGACAGCATTTGCTTTGTGAACCTGTGCAAAAAATTATGCTGACAACTGATTTTAGGATTCAGTCAGGCATGCAATTTGGTGCACTTGTACTGAAGTTCTCTAAGTGTGACCTGAGAAATGAACCAGTGCCTTGACCAATCAAGTTAACTTTTTCTTTGAAATTTGAGTTTGCCAGTCATTATGAAGAGGTATATGCCAATGTCTTGATATATCAGAATTTACTTATTAATGATTCAAAACTCCAGTCATGTAGGTTTTTCCCCTTAACTGTGGTATTCCTTGTGAATGGCCTTGAATACAAAATAAGAAGATTTCACAATGTTTTTCAGCAATATGCATTCTATAGTAACTGGCTTCCTAACAAAATAGGATTGAAGTTTTAAGCTAACAGCGTTTAAGATGCATGCAATTACTACTAAATCTAGGAGAATAGTTTTGAAAAGGTTGCAAAGGGTGGTGATATTTTCTTAACTAATCTTTTTCTGACCACATTCTGCAGTTTGTTTTTAAAACCTTAGGATATGCTGTCTACATTTAACAATTGGTATATTGGACTTGGAGGGAAAACAATCTACAAATCTCTTTTTGGCTTTTGTACCCTGATTCTTCTCTTGTTTGCACTCCATTGCCTGCCATTTCAGATTTTTAACAGGCCTTTTGTTCATGGACTGTCTCCAGTAATCCTGCTCCTTTTTACACCAAAACATCTGATGTTTTAGTGGAAAAAAACCAAACAACTACTCATCTTGACAAATGTTAGGATGAAGGCTGAACAGATTTGGAATTTGCTACACTGGCCTAGCTTATTGGCATTTTTTTTAGATTAGATTACTTACAATGTGGAAACAGGCCCTTCGGTCCAACAAGTCCACACCGACCCTCCGAAGAGCAACCCACCCAGACCCATTTCCCTACACCTAACACTACGGGCAATTTTAGCATGGCCAATTCACCTAACCTGCACATCTTTGGACTGTGGGAGGAAACTGGAGCACCTGGAGGAAACCCATGCTGACACTGGGAGAAACTCCACACACAGTTGCCCAAGGTGGGAATTGAACCTGGGTCTCTGGCGCTGTGAGGCAGCAGTGCTAAACACTGCCACCGTGCCGTCCTCATTTCTACCCTCATTTGCGATGACTAATATAATCCAACACCTGCGCACCTCAAATGTTTGACAACTAAGCAAAGTTAAAATCAAGTTATTCAATTAGCATTGCCTGTGTTACTGGATTCACCTCGAGTAACTTTTACAGCACTTCATTGAACAGTCCTGCAGAATCTAAATGCATTGTCATTTAGAAGCAGTCGGAGCAGAAGTAGAGAAAGCAGATATTTTTCTTAGTGGCCCTTCAACTTGTGGTTCATTAGAAACCTGACAATTATATTTTGATAAATGTTATCAAGATCTGACTGTGTGGTTACTGTTTAAGAGCAATGTGTGTGGTTAGTTCTTGATTAGGGGCTGATAATAAGTAGTGGTCTATTAGTGAACATGCTGAGCAACACGGCATTAGAGTTTTGATTTTGACCCATGCAGATGAAAACTTCCTTGCATTGATAATAAGAATGACCAACCAACTTGACAAGGGTTTTTAAGTTAATCAATTTGCTGTTAATTTATGCTGAATTAGCCAGTTTTATTATTTGCATGCATCGCCTTAATCTTATAACCAGCTGAGACTGTGTGTATTTACACTTTGAGGCCACAAAACAGTTTTCTTTCTGATTTAAAGAGCTTTAATATTTGAACCAAGTTAGTTTCCTTCTGGATGCTAATTCCTGAAATGTGGTTGTGGATTTTCTGCAGAGAACTTGACAAATCTTTTTAAGAGGACAATTCCCACGAGAGAATAGATTATTTCATTGGGGTTGGAAGGAGTGTTTAAACTAGTTTGGCAGTGGGTGGGAACCAGAGCAGTAGGTCAGCAAGTGAAGCGAGGAGTGAGAAACTAACAGGAAGCGCTTACCGAACACTCTGTAGGATTGACTGTCTGTCTGAGGTGTATTTGTTTTAATACAAGAAATATGACTGGTAAGGCAGAGACTTAGTTGAGAGAGCAACAAGACTAGCAGCTTAATGTTCTGGTATTTAGATATTTCAGGCAATATAGAGGGGGATATAAGAAGTGGGGGAGTTACATGACTGAATAGGGAGATAATCACAGCTGTACTAAGGGATGATTCCTGGGAGGGCTCATCCAGCAACTCTGACCGTATTAGGCAGGAACTGGGGAGGTAGATTTGGGGTGACTGAGGGCAAGTCCATATCTGACACTGTTGGATTCTTTTAAAGGCTAGTTGATTAGAGTTCAGGACAGGAATATTCCAGTGAAAACAAAGGATAAGGATGATGAGAAATTGAGCTCTTTCAAAAAAAAAAGGAGGCATACTTAAGGTGTAGAAACTGAAGACAGAGCCCTTGAAGAATATAAAGAAAGCAGGAAACCATTTAAATAAGGAGTTAGGGATAAATGGTGGTGTTCTTGGAACAAGACTAAAGAAAATCTCAACATCCTTTATACTTATACAAGGAGAAAGAGGATAGCTCACCAAAGAGTCGGTCCACTGAAGGACAAAGGAAGGAATTTGTGCGTGGAGCCAGAGGACATGGGTGAGGTTCTTAACAAATTCTTTCTTTTTTGTGTTCACAGAGGAGAATGGCATGCTGGATGGTGAGTGCAGAAAGGGGTAGATTAATATTCTAGGGCATGTTGATTTTTTTTAAAAGGTGGTATTGGGTGTTTTAAGGTAGGCCAGTCCCCCAGGACCTGATGGGATCTATCCCAAATACTGAGGCAAGGAAGGAAATTGCTAATTGCTGGCACCTTTGTATGAAATCTTTACATTCCTTTTAGTCACCGGTGAGGTCCCAGAGGACTGGAGAATAGTCAGTGTTATTCCTTTGTTTAAGAAGGGCAGCAAGGTCAATCTGGGAAATTACAAGCTAATGAGCCTTGCATGAATCATAGGGAAATTATTGGAGAAACTTCTTGTGGACAGGATTTACTCAGATCTGTCATGCCAGGCTGTTACAGAAGGTGGAGTCACATGGGATCCACAGTGAGCTGGTAAGTGGATGTCGAGCCGACTTGGTCAAAGAAAGTGGCGAGGGTGTTTTTCTAACTGACCACTGGTGAGATGCAGGGATCTGGATCAATGCTATATCGTTGTTGTCGTTGTCGTCACAAAGACTTTGGGAGCTATACGTGGTGAGGAGGATTTCCAGAGGATACAACAGTATAGATAAGTTGGAGTTTTGGGATGGAGAAATGTAGATGGAATTTAAACCGGGCAAATCCAAGATGATTCATTTTGGAAGGTCTAATGCTGGAGGGAAGTATGCAGTAAATGGCAGAACCCTTGGAAGTATTAACATACAAAGAAATCTTGATTATAGGTCCACAATTCCTTGAAAGTGAATAGAGTATTAAAAATTAGCAAGTCATGTTACAGCTGTAAAGCACTTCAATGAGGGCATATTGCATACAGTTCCAGTCGCTACACTACCAGAAGGATGTGGAGGCTTTGGAGAGGGGACTGAAACAGTTTATCAGGATGTGGCTCAGTTTGGAGGGTATTAACTATGAGGAAAAAAATTGGATAAATATGAATGTTGGAGAATTAGGTGCGACATGCTAGACATTTATAAAATCTGAGGGCATGGATAGTTTTCCTAGAGTAGAAATGTCAATTACTAGGGTACAGAGGTTTAAAGTAAAAGGGAATAAGTTTTAAAGGAGATGCGGCAAGTATTTTGAGTGGTAAATGCCTGGAATGTACTTCCTAGAGGAAGTGGTAGAAACAGATACAATAGTAATGTGTGAGGTACCTTGACAGATACATAGTCAGATATTTAGCACAAAAACAGATCCTTTGGTCCAACTCGTTCATGCCAACTAGATAACCCAAATTAATCTAGTACATGATTCACATCCCTCTAAATCTTTCCTATTTGTATACCCATCCTGATTCCTTTTTAAATGTTGTAATTGTCCCAGCTTTCCCCACTTCCTCTGGCAGCTCATTCCATACATATGGCACCCTTTTGTGTGGAAAAAGTTGCCTTTTGGTCCCTTTTTTAAATCTTTCCCCTCACCGGAGTAGGCAGGAAATGGAGGGACTACAAGCTGCATCGAAGCAAAAGAATTTTACTTCAAAGGTGCTGTGTTAGTACAGTCTTGGGTCTGTTCCTGTCCTGTACTGTTTTTTGTCTTTGCATGTTGAGGTCTTCAGTCTCCAATGATTTTTGCCATGACGTTGAGTATGCCTGAACATGTTGCCCATCATAATGGTTTATGGTTGGAGGATGTGTCAATGCTGTAAATACAGGGTAGTTGCAGCATGTCCAAGGTGAGTGGCTTGTTCCAGTATTGTTTGCACGCATTTGGAAGACTCATTGTAGGTATTTTCTAATTGGCCTGCAAGGATCTGTTATCTTGCACTTCTGAGTTCAAGACCTACCTGCCCCAGCCTCTGGCTCAGAGGTAGGGACCGTACCAGTGCACCACAAGAGCCTTTGCAGTTTGTGTAGATGTGGGCTTAAGCATATGGTAGAACCTTATTCATGCTTACCTTGGCCATTAAAATGTAATTTAATTAAGCTGGTCTGTCAAATGCTGCATTCATTATCAATGCAATTTAAAAATTCAGTGTTCTTAACTTTTGAGTAACAGATTGTGTTTTCACAATGGTCTTAGACCTTTAGTCAGTCCTGCAGACAAAAGTCAAACTTGTGTTTAGTTTTGAATGATGCTCTATCATGATGTGTGAAATATTAGAACTTGCTAGAAATGTAACCTTTGTCCATCCTTATCATTTCTAGAGCTGAACAAGAATCCTGTTGATGGCTTTTCAGCAGGATTGATCGACGATAATGACCTATACAGATGGGAAGTACTTATCATAGGCCCTCCTGATACGCTATTGTAAGTATTGAATCCATAGGCCTATTCTTATGATTGTGCTTTCTTTGCCCTTTCAGGAGTCCAGCATGCACCACGTAGTGATTTGCAATATTATCCTTGGGCATACTGATAACTTGCTCCCATTTGCAGAAGGGGGTAAAAAGGTTTTGCAATTGTATTAACTTGAAACATTTTAATACACTTTTTAAAGGCTGTTTGAAATGGGTTCTTCAGTTTATAATTGAGGAATAACCAATGAGTAACTCAACTTTTCAGATTTTGAAAAGACCCTTCTAACAAATTGCTCCTCATCAGTTATAACCAAACCAGATATTCAGCACTTCATACACTACTCCAGTCAAGACTTTTATTGGATGAAACTAACAAGTTGTCAAATATTGTCAGAGCTGAAAATGTGTTGCTGGAAAAGCGCAGCAGATCAGGCAGCATCCAAGGAGCAGGAGACATTCTTGAAGAAGGGCTCATGCCCGAAACGTCTATTCTCCTGCTCCTTGGATGCTGTCTGACCTGCTGCGCTTTTCCAGCAACACATTTTCAACCTTCAGGACTCAACATTTGAGTTTAATAGTTTCAGACTGCAAACACACTTCTCCATGTTCATTACCCAGTCCTATGCCCCAGTCCAGTTTTAGTACTGTTTGTGGTCACTATTGTGATGGTAATAAGAAAGAACAATACACTGCATGGAATTGGAAGGAAAAGTAATTACATGTAGTCTATAATGGAAATGAGCAGTTGTAACAGAACCTATTACAAGTAGAAATTATGCCAGTGAAGAACTGATGTGTACACATTGGATGAAGGAATGACAGCTTGACTAGAATTGTTTCACAAAAGTTGGCATTTTCCTTCAAGTCTGAATTTTACTGGTTACTCCTTGGAAGACACTATATAGTGAATGGATCAAGCTAGAGGGAACATTAAGGCAACAGATTTAAAGACATGAGGGACAAATTTTTTTTTAAGCCGGGTGGTTCATGTGTGTAGAATGAACTTCGTGAGGAAATGGTGGATGTGGGTACAATTAGTCTTTAAAAGACATTTGGATAAGTACATGAATAGGAGGGGTATGGCCCAGGCACAGGCAGGTGGGACTTCTAGTTTGGGCATTTGGTTGGCATAGACTGGTTGGACTGAAGGGTCTGTTTCCATGCTGTATGACTCTTATTCTATCAGTTTGTTACCTGTAATGTGAATATGGTGGAAAATTTCAGATACATTGAGGTACAGATGAGCAATGCTGGAAGTTGGGGTAGAGAGTTTGGATATGGTGTGGATGTGTGGTCAGAGGCTTATTCAATTAAATGGCACTATGGTTAAAAATTATTTTTTACTAGTTCAGTTTCAGTAGTTACCAGGTAGATGGATGAAATCAGTCCAGGAATAGAGTGAAGGCATTACTTTGTTTAGAAGAAATGTCTGTTCCACCAGTACTGGATGTTGGGTAAATACAGATCATACAGTAGAGGAGTTGAGCTCTGTCTATATGTAGTTGCAATCTGACATGGTTTTGAAAGCTGATAATGTGCATTGTTGATGTAAGTTCTTGATGATTAGTCAAGAAATATGGAGGTGGGGGCTCAAAAAATGGACATCGCACTAGAGATTATGGGATTCCTCAATTGCAAACTTGAATTTGCAGTGATGCCTGTACTGGATAGGTGGAGCCTTTACAAGGCATTACATTTATCAATCTTTAATTAAATAAGATGCCTTAGTTCGACTACTAGTCCATCTTTCAGAAGGAGAAGTTTTGAAGGCATTAACAGTGAGGATGCTGGGGAAGAGGTCTGGATAGAAAACCGAAATACACATTTCCAACTGAAATTATTTATAGATCCCTGCCTGGAAGTGAAGCTTATAAAGAAGGTTGCGAAAGTAAGTTGGATAGGAGCTTAAAGGACTACAAAGGTAAATGTGAATGGGGCTGACTGATTTGATCAACATTGTGCAGACATAGACTCAATGGACTGAATGGCCTCCCTTCTGTACCTCCTCCGACTAGGTGAAAGATCA
This sequence comes from Chiloscyllium plagiosum, assembly GCF_037043375.1. Classification (NCBI taxonomy): domain Eukaryota; kingdom Metazoa; phylum Chordata; class Chondrichthyes; order Orectolobiformes; family Hemiscylliidae; genus Chiloscyllium; species Chiloscyllium plagiosum. Next base: position 54,631,666 of record NW_028270169.1, read on the forward strand.
GAGGTTGTGTCAAAGGAAGGATTATGGGAGTCAAATAATCAGGAGGAAAGCCGGTTGTTTTCAGAGGAAAGACTACAGTCATCCTGGCCTGCAAGCATGTTCAATTGAATTCAGCCCTGGTTTTTTGATCTATCTAGGAAACCTTCTCTTAAGAAAATGAGTGAAATGGGCAGCACAGTGGCTCAGCAGTTAGCACTGCTGCTTCAACGCCAGGAACCCGGGTTTGATTCCAGTCATGGGCGACTGTGTGGAGTTTGCACATTCTCTCTGCCTGCACAGGCTTCCTCTGGGTGCTCCGGATTCCTACCACAATCAAAAGATGTGCAGATCAGGTGAATTGGTCATGCTAAATTGCCCATTGTGTTAGGTGCATTAGTCAGAGGTAAATATAGGGTAGGGGAATGGGTCTGGGTGGGTTACTCTTCGGAGAGTTAGTGTTGACTTGTTTGGCTAAATGGCCTGTTTCCATACTGTAAGGAATCTTATCTAATCCTTGAGCTTTTACCAACTACCAGATTCTCTGAATGTGGATGGATTACCCAGCCTATCTGTTTGAACCTGAAATGATCTGGCTTTAATTTCCGTTTTAACTATTTACCGGACTTCAGTAGCTCATTCAGACGGTTAAAATTGCACAGCGCATTATTTGCATTTCTGTTTCAAATTGCGCTAATCCTCACAGCACAACACTCAACTGTGTCGTGGGCCAGAAACAAAGGAGCAGTTATCAAGGATTGCATTACAGATCTGTCAATTTCAGACTGCACCTTAGTGAGAAAACCATGATAGTCAAAATTATTTTTGAAAAAACGTGATTGAATTTGTTTCCTTCTGTTTGTCATACTCTTAGCTCATAATGTTTTGCTCTTGCTTCACATTTTCCTTTAAGTTTCTGATTGTTTCCATACTATCAAATTCCAGGAAACTGGTTTAAAGTGGTCCATCTTGTTTACTGATGCTTTAGAAATTGCAAGAGAGCCAAGACTGGTTGTGATACTATCTTTAAAAAGCATATTCTTCACGATCTGTTAGTATACCGTGAAAACCGCATTTCTGAATATCTGTTTTCACTACTTTGTTTTCTGAACATGGAATTGCATTGGTGTAACTGAAAAACCACCTCTCCCAATTAAATAAATCAGCTGGCGTGGCTGAGTCATTACTTTATAAATCATCCATCCCTCAACTGCGAGCATCCAGTTGGTCATGATATCCGTGCCTTTACTCCTATTTTAGTGAACCCCACCAAATGGGGTTATCTCCTGGTTGCTGTGGATGTTGCCATGTAGAATTAACACTTGAGAAGTTAAGCTGTTGGTGGATCTGGACCCATGGATCCAAATGAACAGTTTTGATGGGCAAGCATCTGTGAATTAAGAAATACAATTGTATGGTTTCGGAAGTCACCCAAGTGCATTCAAATAGTTGAGGTAACAACAGTGTGAACTTTAGCCCAGATGAGATGAGGCTGGGACAGCTATCGGCAATATTAGAATGGAAGCAAATAGTCTTTGTGATGGAGAAGATATTCTTGGTCAAAAGGGGCATTGGGATTGAAAGCAATCTGGTTTTAGCCACTGTCCAGGGAGAGGGGCTTTAGGAGAGATGAGCCGCAGTGGTTTTGATCTTTTGATGTTTAATCAATGTGGGAGCAAGAATAGAAGTCACTAGCATATTCTGATTTAGGTAGGTGCGAATGGAATCTGACCAGGACGGTGCAACTCAGCAGGGCAGGCATTGAGGAATGAGTTGAAGTGATTTACTTTGAAAGTAGCAGAGCAATACAGAAGGTTGAAGACCATGTACCATGATCAGTCATTGAGCTTGGGGACATTCGTTACAACCATTTTTGCGCAAATTTCAGTGCAGACTACAAATGGCACAAGACTTTTACACTAAAATGATTTTCAACTTGTCACATTTACTTCAGCTTTTATTAATCTGCACTGTAAAAACTTGAGAAATTGAACATAACTGATTGTCTTGTATTTAGCATTTTCTTCGAGGCAGTCTAGTTTAGACTAGGTTTCCTTAGTGTGGAAACAGGCCCTTTGGCCCAACAAGTCCACACTGACCCTCCGAAGAGTAACCCACCCAGACTCTTTTCTTTCTGGAATTGGGATTGAGGATGATATGTTGGTACTGAGATGCTTGGAAGTCCACAATCTGCAGACTCTGCATTCTAAATTTGAAACTTTACAGGACATTTAGTCAGGTAGCCTGGTTATTGGGTTTTTGGCCTCCCTTTTGTGAAGTCTTTTTGAGTTCAGTGCCTTCCTGCCCTCTGTGTTGGTGTGTCTCGAGCTAAGAACTCCTGTGAGTCAACTGGAATTTTTAAAATATCCTTTATGACCTCTTTCTAACGTGGACAGCAAGTTTCCTTCCATGGTCTGTGAATATGCTGGTTAGGAGGATTAGGAATGTTTTTTCAAAAAAAAAACACACGCAGGGCTATGGGGGCGGTGTGGGATGGGGATGAGATCCTCTTCAGATTCAATAGGCTAAATGGCCACCTTATAAAACATAGGGATTCTGTGGTCCTTCATTAATGCTTCAGGGTCATTTCTAAAGCATTTCTGTTGTACCCCTGATGGCCTCTGATCTGATTAGAGCAGTTGCTGTGGGAGTCTGGCATTGGACCCTTTTATTCTCCACTGCTTTGAAATACCTTCTGTAGCTTGTCCAAGTCTCTAAAGCACATGGGAGAATAGAAATTACTGGTAAACCATGTCCCCAATTTACAACCGTGATGCCATAGCAGTACAACTTTAAAAATCCAACATATGAAAGTTTCCTCATACTATACTGTATTTTCAAACTAATCAGCCATGTTTTGACGCAGCTATGGAGCAGGTGGGACTTGAGGTCTAGCTTTTTGGCCCAGAAGTAGGGATGTTACCACTGTGCCACCACCCTTGGGTGGCTGTCTCTTGCATTCTTTTCCAATTTAAGTATAAATTGATTTGAATGGACTCCCTGTACTATTTTATCCTCCAATATTCGTATTTAGCAACTATGTAGAATCCTGTCACAACAATAAAGAAGAATAATCTCTAATGAAACTGTAATTGAGTTTTATTCTACCCAATTTGGAGAGCTAGCAGGTAGTCTGCTTTGTAACCCTGTATTTTCAGAAATAAGGTCAACACTTGTGTGCGTTGGGCAAGTTGCTTGTTTTCTACAGTGCCATCTGTTAACATGTATCTTCCAAACTATCCTGTTTAGAATGAAAGAGCTTTTTCAAAAGGAAGACAGGTTTTCTGTTTGATGCTATAAAACTTTAGTTTTATGCCTGTCTGTTCAGCTGTATTGCAGGGCCATATAGATTTAATGAGCCAGATTTGGTTTATGACCTAATGGTTAATGTTACATATATCTTGAATTGTGATCTTAATTAATCCTATTAAAGTGTTTGCCCATTTTGCATTTTTCTCCTTCAATGTTAATGGCATCTGTCAAAGGATGAAGGCTAGCATGCATGGGAGCAAAAGTCCTATTTTCAGGGTCACGAAAATACTACAAGCAGTTCTAGCCACAATTTTAGGAAGGGTGTTTTTGGCCTTGGAGGCAGTACATGAATAATAAATAATACCTGGGCTCCAAATGTGAAGCTGGGGTAATATTAAACGAGCTGGGGTCAAATTATTTGGATTTTAGAAGGCTAAGGGTTGATTTGGTTGCAGTTTCATGGTATTAAAAGAAAACAAAAATATTGGGAAATCTGTATTCACTAGTTGAGGAATCTTGGACTAAATGACCAAAAACTGGCTTAAAATTCAAACTACAGCTTTTGGAAGTGACATTAAAACTCCTTTTCAGAGGTTGGTAAATGACTAGAACTTCCTGTTGTAGGTGGTAATAATTTTAAAATTAAATATTTTGTTAATGTATTCAGGAATATGGGGCAAAGACCAGTATGTAGAATTGACTGTCGGAACAGGTGATTTGTTGAATGGTGGAGAGGATTGACAGGCTAAGTGGAGAAAGTGAGGTCTGCAGATGCTGGAGATCAAAGTTGAAACTTTATTGCTGGAACAGCACAGCAGGTCAGGCAGCATCCAGGGAACAGGAGATTCGACGTTTCGGGCACAGGCCCTTCTTCAGGAATGAGCAGAGAGTGTTCAGCAGGAGAAGATAAAAGGTAGGGAGGAGGGACTTGGAGGAGGGGCGTTGGAAATGTGATAGGTGGAAAGAGGTCAAGGTGAGGGTGATAGGTCGGAGTAGGATGGAGGCGGAGAGGTCAAGAAGACGACTGCAGGTCAGGAAGGCGGTGCCGGGCTGGAGGGATTCGGCTGAGACAAGGTGGGGGGAGGGGGGATGAAGAAACTGGTGAAGTCCAAGTTCATCCCCTGCGGTTGGAGGGTTCCCAGTCGGAAGATAAGACGCTCCTCCTCCTCCGACCGTCGCGTTGTTGTGGTTTGGCGGTGGATGAGTCCAATGACCTGCATATCCTCGGTGGAGTGGGAGGGGGAGTTGAAATGCTGTGCTACAGGGTGGTTGGGTTGGTTCGTCCGGGTGGCCCAGAGGTGCTCTCTGAATCGCTCCGCAAGTAGGTGGCCTGTCTCCCCAATATAGAGGAGGCCACACCGGCTGCAGCGGATGCAGTAGATGATGTGGGTGGAGGTGCAGGTGAATCTGTGGCGGATATGGAAGTTTCCTTTGGGGCCTTGGAGAGAAGTGAGGGGGGAGGTGTGGGCGCAAGTGTTGCACCTCCTGCGGTTGCAAGGGAAGGTGCCGGGAGTGGAGGTTGGGTCGGTGGGGGGTGTGGATCTGACAAGGGAGTCGCGGAGGGAGTGGTCTCTACGGAAAGCTGATAGGGGAGGGGAGGGAAATATATCCTTGGTGCTGGGGTCTGTTTGGAGGTGGCGGAAGTGACGGCGGATGATGCGCTGTACATGGAGATTGGTGGGGTGGTAGGTGAGGACCAGTGGGGTTCTGTCCTGGTGGCGGCTGGAGGGGCGGGGCTCAAGGGCGGAGGAGCGGGAAGTGGAGGAGATGCGGTGGAGGGCACCGTCGACCACGTCGGGGGGGAAATTGCGGTCCTTGAAGAAGGAGGCCATCTGTGTTGTACGTATTTTGAACTGGTCCTCCTGGGAGCAGATGCGCCGGAGACGAAGGAATTGGGAGAATGGGATGGCGTTTTTACAGGGGGCAGGATGGGAGGAGGTGTAGTCCAGGTAGCTGTGGGAGTCGGTTGGTTTGTAGTAGATGTCAGTGTTGATTCGGTCGCCTGTGATAGAAACAGAAAGGTCTAGGAAGGGGAAGGAGGAGTCCGAGACTGTCCAGGTGAATTTGAGGTCGGGGTGGAAGGTGTTAGTGTAGTGGATGAACTGTTCAACCTCCTCGTGGGAGCACGAGGTAGCGCCGATACAGTCATCAATGTAGCGAAGGAAAAGATGGGGGGTGGGGCCAGTGTAGTTGCGGAAGATGGATTGTTCCACATACCCTACGAAGAGGCAGGCATAGCTGGGGCCCATGCGGGTGCTCATGGCTACTCCTTTTGTTTGGAGAAAGTGGGAGGATTGGAAAGAAAAGTTGTTCAGGGTGAGGACCAGTTCGGTCAGTCGAAGGAGGGTGTCGGTGGAAGGGTACTGGGTGGTACGGCGGGAAAGGAAGAAGCGGAGTGCTTTGAGTCCTTCGTGATGGGGGATGGAGGTGTACAGGGACTGGATGTCCATGGTGAAGATGAGGCGTTGGGGACCGGGGAAGCGGAAATCCTGGAGGAGGTGGAGGGCGTGGGTAGTGTCACGAACGTAGGTGGGGAGTTCTTGGACTAATGGGGACAGGACCGTGTCGAGGTATGCCGAGATGAGTTCGGTTGGGCAGGAGCAGGCTGAGACGATGGGTCGTCCGGGGCAGTCAGGTTTGTGGATTTTGGGCAGGAGGTAGAAACGGGCGGTGTGGGGTTGTGGGACTGAGGTTGGAGGCGGTGGATGGGAGGTCCCCTGAGGTGATGAGGTTATGGATGGTCTGGGAGATGATGGTTTGGTGGTGGGGGGTGGGGTTATGGTCAAGGGGACGGTAGGAGGAGGTAAGTAGCCTATTGTGCATCTATACAAGATTTTAAACATGATGCTGGAGTTACGTTCAAGCAGTTCCTGTGAGAACTGTAAAGCATGTGTTTTTGACTGCAAGTGTGCTCTGACAATGCTCCAGATAACATGGTCATTATTTTCAAATGTATTTATGGCAAAAATTGTGTGCACAATTTATCAAAAAAGGGGTCAGCTAGAAGATTTAAAAATTGGTGCTGTGTGAATTTAGAGTCTTAGCTAATGATTGCTTTGGACATCTCTCATTTTGATTTTTCTGTCTGTCTTCCTTTTTCTTTTCCCATTTGTTAAAATAAAACCCAAGACATAAAACGATCAGCCATTCCCACTTTTGCGTGACGTCCATCACTTGGATTATAGTTTACTTGATGGTGGCCTCAACTCTACTTTTCTGCCTGATTCGCATAAATAAGCTTTCAATACATGTAATGACAAAGCTTGTCTCATGGGGTAGAGTTTTTTTGAAGTATCAGAGGATGAGGGCACCAGCAGATGAGGTGATCTATGTGGACTTATTCCAGAGACCCTCTGAAATTTTTCCTCCTGTCTGCAATATTTGGGAGATCCTTCATTCTGCAACTGTGCTCCCTAGTTTGAAATTCACCTGAGTGGAAACAGCCTCTCAACACATACCCTTTCCAATCCCCTCAAATATTTTAAGTCCCCTCTGAGCATATCAACCTAATGAACCTCGAATGCAAGCGTGCCCCTCCTTTTGTAAGGAGACCATCTAGAGTCCTCCTAGTTGTGTTCTCACCAATGTGCTACAGTGGTAGCAAACCTTATCTACTTTATATTGCTTCCCTCATTTTAAAAAAAAAAATCTTGTTTCTAATTTTTTTTTATACCTGCTTGTTAACCTTTTTGTGATACATGAATGTTGCTGGGTATGGAGGGTTTGAGTTATAAAGAGAGGCTGGATTGCCTGGGTTTTTTCTTTGGAATGTAGGAGGTTAAAGGTTTATAAAATGAGGGGCATAGATGGGGTTAATGATAGGTGTCTTCCCTTAGGATGGGGGAATATGAAGATTGGGGGCATACTTTTAAGGTGAGAAGCAAGAAATTTTAAAGACCCAGGGGGTTTAAGATTTTAGGAGAGAGTGAGGTCTGCAGATGCTGGAGATCAGAGCTGGAAATGTGTTGCTGGAAAAGCGCAGCAGGTCAGGCAGCATCCAGGGAACAGGAGAATCGACGTTTCGGGCATAAGCCCTTCTTCAGGAATCATTCCTGAAGAAGGGCTTATGCCCGAAACGTCGATTCTCCTGTTCCCTGGATGCTGCCTGACCTGCTGCGCTTTTCCAGCAACGCATTTCCAGGTTTAAGATTTTAAGTGATTTAGAGTGTGGAATGAACTGAGGAAGTGGTGCATGCAGGCATTGTCTGGGACTGTAGTTCCGTCCGGAGTTGTCTCCTGGCGTGTTTGATGGCTTTGCGATGATCCAGTCACACCTGCATCCAACGTCTCCAACATCTTAGCTCTTAGTTTGTTTGACCTTTTTACGTAAAGCTGTGTAAAATCAGTTGGTCATCAAATGATCCTTTTCCCCCACTTAATTTTGTGCTTATCCAGTTTGATATTTTCTGTGAATTAAATGTATTTGCTATATTGTGTAAATATTGTATCTTTATTTACAGTGAAGGTGGTGTTTTCAAAGCTCATCTTACATTCCCCAAGGACTATCCTCTCAGGCCGCCGAAGATGAAATTCATCACAGAAATCTGGCATCCAAATGGTGAGAATCAACTCCTCAGTATTGGAAATATTTACTGTAGATTGGGGCATTGATGATCAAGAAATGAGAGAATTAAGAGGAGAAAGCATAAACTTGTGTTTTGACAAAATCTGCTAACTTCCAGTGCCTGTAATTTTAATGTTTTTTTGTGGCGTGTGTTTGGCACATAAAAAGGGTGTGCTGAATATTGTCGAGTTATAGCCTGCAGCATACTGCTGTTGAAATATAAAACTTGAGAAAGGACGTACTGGCACTGGAGGGGGTGCAGAGGAGGTTCACTAGGTTAATTCTGGAGTTGATGGGGTTGGCATATGAGGAGAGACTGAGTAGACTGGGATTATATTCATTGGGATTCAGAAGAATGAGGTGGAAATCATATCTATTCCTTTTCATAATTTTATACCTTTTTTATAAGAAAGTAGAGAGGATGCTTCCACTGGCAGATGGAACTAGGACAAGAGGGCATAGCCTCAAGATTAGAAGGAGTGAATTTAGGACTGAATTGAGAATGGTCGTAAAATCTATGGAGTTCCTTGCCCACTGAAGTAGTTGATGCTACTTCAGTACCTTTTTTTTTAAAGCAAATTAGATTTTTTTGAACAAAGGAATTGAGGGATAGGGTGAGTGTGGGTAAGTGGAGCTGAGTCCATGAAAAGATCAACCATGATCTTATTGAATGGTGGAGCAAGCTCGACGGGCCAGACTACCTTCTCCTGTTCCTAGGTCTTCTGTTCTCCTAAACCACGTACTACTTAGAAATTCTGAAAAACCAGTAAAAATAACAAGCACTAATGAAAGTAAAGCCTGCAATCCAGTAGTATACTCAGATCATTTCCTATCTGGAATAAAAAGCAAAATGTTGCAGGCACAGGTCCCACCCACCTCCATATCTATGGGCGATATGTTCAAGACCTACTGCGAATGCCCAAAACCATAGATAGTAGCAAACCCTCCCATTTAAATGGCAAACCTAACTCTCCAGAAGCGCCCCCCCCCCCCCCCCCCCCCCCGAGTTGTTTCTGCAATGTTCCATGTAACACTTTTGGGTTGCGGTAAATTGCGGATAATTGAAACTGTGGAAACCGAATCAGAGGAACAGGAGTTCTCATGGACTGGAAATTAGAAATAGAAACAAACGCTGGAAATCAGGTCACGCAGAATTTGTGGAGAAAAAGTTAACATTTCAGGTTTATGACCTTCAGGGCTGGAAAGTGTTTAATGTAATTGGTTTTAGCAAGTATAGTGTGGGGCAAAAAAAGTGGGGGTGGAAGGAAAATAAACTTCTACCATAGGATGGAAGGCAGGAGAGATTAAATTATGAAATACATAAGTTTTATTTGACTTTCATGCAATGGCTGCATATGCTTGTAAACTATGCTGCAATTATGGTTTTTTATGCTTAATTTTTTTGTGAAAGCATAGAACATTTTATTATTGTCACGTACAGAGGTACAGTGAAAAGTGTACTGTTAGTGCTTTACAAGCAGATCGTACCATACACTTATATCAGGGTTTCAGAATAGAGTGCAGGATACAATGTTACAGCTGCTGGGAAGGTGCAGAGAGATTAACATTAGAGGTTCATTCAAAAGTCTGGGAACACAGTTTAACTTAATTGTTTTCTACAACTGATTATGCTTGAAAGTCATGGACGCGAACTGTTCTTCTACTCAAATGTATAATGAAATATCACTGTCAGTGTTAATTGCTAGTGAGACACTTTCTGACATAACAGTACTATTTCCAAATTCTAAAAGTGGTGAGGGAGGGATATGAAATGTTTATAGTCCTACATTTTGAAGTTCTTAATTTAGCTATTCTTTTAATCTTCTGTAGTTGAAAGAAAATAAATCATACTTCAAATTATAAAGGCCTTTTTTGTTTGCTTTGACATATTCCTTTATTATACATGTCAACAATTCAGGTGGTGTTTATAGGTTCAGATGCATAACTTTCCCATCTGCATTTAACTTGGCAGTTTTTATTTTTAAAATGATGCCTTCTGATGCCAGGTTCATCAATTTTTCTCCAATCGTTTTCCCAAAGTTAATGATTTATGTTTCTACTCGATGGGTCAATTAGCTCAGATGGTTGGACAGCTAATTTGTGATGGTGATGCCAATAGTATGGGTTCAGTTCCCATGCCGGCTGAGGTTACGTGAAAGACACTCCTTGTCAACTTCTTCACTCCCCTGAAGTGTGGTGACCCTTGGGTTAAGCGACCACCAGTTGTCTCCTTGAGAAAGTAGTCCTGTGGTCTGGTACAACTGTGGCAACTTTACCGTGCATTCTAAATCTCATGTAGTATTCTGCACTATAACAAACTTTACAATCTATCTTCCATTATCCGGATGTAATGTCTGTTTCATATTCATATTGTAACTTTCCAAAAATATAGTTTATTCATAACTTTTGCAGAAGTAAATTTCAAAACCTTTCAATTTGCACATAAAATGCAATAAATGTCAACTTTTCTATGCTGCACTTTGAGATGCCTCAATACAGTTGCAGTGTAAGTATTTTTTAGATATACATCTTAAGGAGTTTGACCGTTTCCAGCCTGTCAGTGGGCGATGGCTGAAAGGGCTTTGTCAATGGTCGTTCTCCCCCTTTGTGCCTTTTGTAATGTCTGCTCTAAGCTTTACTGACCCCTTAGCATGTAGCTTTCGAGCTTGGAACGTACCACTTTGCAACAATGTGTGGTGGGCAACTTCTTTCACTGGAAGATGAACAAGTTTGTTAGACTGATGAGCAAGTTTCACCAAAACGATGATCCCTGGCAGAAGTTGATGTTTTTGATAGTGTATGTTCCTAAGAGCAGCTCTCAGCCTGGTCGTGGTGCAAATTTAAACATTCTGCCAAATGACTTTGATCTGCTCCAGGAACAATCCGAATGGATCTACCACGTCTTTCTGCAGGGCTTTGGGAATGTTACGTGTGGACCAACATCTGATGGACTTGTGGTCAGCGTTGGTTTTCTGCACAAACTTCTCAATGAGGAACATGTATGTATGTACGTATGGTCCCAACTGCTTGGAGCATTTCACAATAGCATGGCCAAACACCAGGGAAAGGTAGAATCTGATTACATAGTGACACTTCGAGTTTGCATACTGCGGGTCTAAGCACAACTTGATGCAGCTAAACACAGCTGACTGTCATGAGGGTGACCTTGGCTTGGGTCCCTCCTTGATAGGATCTCTGACCTCCAGGCAAGGTTTATTATAAAAACGTTGCTTCATCTGTGCAGAAATACTATTCCACTCTTTGATGAAAATCTACTGGAGCTGTTTGGAATATAATGGAGCTGAAAGTTGATGTCACTGTATATGCACTTAGCCTTCAGATTTTGTAAAGCTCATCAGATGTAATTTGACCATCTTTCTGGCTGTTTAAGATTGAATACCAGAACAGAAGCATTGCAGCCAATAATGAATGAATGTAAATCATAAATTAAACCTTGAATTCCAGGTGTCTCAGTTTTAATAATTTACTCAGCAGTGAACTTGGACTTTACTGAAACATGAGAAACAGGGTCCTTTTTCAATTTGTCTCCCTCCATGAGGAATTTGTCTGTCCTTAAATATTTGGCCATTGGCTTTATTATTTACTCCCCTTCAAACTCAGCCTGTAGGCTGTCTTGTGTCTAGCTGCAAGTAGCTGTCAGGCAGCAGAACTTGTCTCAGCAGCTGCTTATTTCTGTTGCTTAATCTTCTGGTTTGGAATTCTGTGGATTTGGCCAGACTGGCTTACAGTATCTAATCCCAACTGGATTAGTTTTCATGCACCCACCAGATAATTTGTGCCAGCTCCCCATGTAGACACACTGGCTGAGCCCCTCAGTAAAGAAAATGCTTTAAGCCATCTCTTGAGCCTGCACACTCTGTCCCTGGCCACTCAGTGTCGGGACCATGGGCAAGTTGATAATTGTAGTTCTCCTCTTCAAAAGGTGAATTTAAAAATACAGATTCCTGCTATCAAGTCACCCTATCCACCTTTTTTTGTTTTGTGGAATTTGGAGTATTGCAGTTAGAGGGATGATGGCATTGAATGGTCTTTGGAGCAATTCTCCCTGGAAATGTGCCCAATAAACCTAGGAAGATCTGCTTGTTTACATCGCTGTCACTGTATTCAATAATACAGTGCCACGTCCAGTAAAGACATGTTGTATTCGTAACTTCAAGCATGGAGGCACTTCCTGTGGAATTGGCTTTTCAAATGAATGCATGCAGGCTAGCTGAGGGAGCTGCCAAATGTCATGTGACCTCTTCAGAATCTCTCTCCTTTGCAAAGAAATTGAATCCCTTGGGTGGGCACGTACTGCTGGAATGAGCACACCAAAACTAATGTCATCTGTGGAGTTTGCAGCTGCAAGTGTGAATGGCTGCCATCCAATCTCTATCGTTTTAGGTACACAGAGGCTATTGATCATGTAACAGATTCTGGCCTCAGGTACTGAAATCTTTTATCTCCAGACTCAGGAAAAGGCTGATACAGTCTAGAGAAGTCACCTGTAGAGACAACAGCTGCAGAAAAATGTTCCATATTTGTCTTGGAGACCCTGGAGATTGTAAAACATTTAAAGTCACCCAGTTCAATTGATAAATCCAAGCCCATTGGATATCCTGATATGAAAGCCAAAAGTACCTGACTTCATGACCTGTTGAATGTTCTTTTTCTTTTGAGGGATTCGGCAATAAATTTGATATGACGTTTGTTAGTTTGAATTCAAACAAACTATACAATTCTATAGTGGAAAAGTCTTCTGCCTTCACTTGACTGAGCTAAACATGCATTCCTTTTAATGGTTGAATGTGGTGTGTGGATGATAATATGGTTAGATTTCTTTGGGTGAGAGAATAACTATTTATTTTAAAACCTACTCTTTAATATAACCAGATGCTAAAGTAGGCTTATAAACACATGCCTACCTTTCCAAAACAACCAGACTGATTGCAAGTAGTAAGGGTTATCTCTCCTCCCATGGCCAATACAAGAATCTTCGCTTTTTGCACTGTTTCTCGGTCACTGCATCAATATGATTTTGGTTTCAGTTTGTGTGCCTTGTGTTCAAGTTAACATATTATACTTCAGCTAAATGGGGAAGATTTTACAATACTTACAGAACTTGAGTGCTTGTCATAACTGTTCATCACATGTAGTACTCATGTCTTTCTTTGGAAATTGAATTTTTCCCTTTTTTGTTCTCTGGCTCTAGTTGAAAATAGAAAAATAAGTAGCACAAACTTAACCCTTTCCAAATGTTTTGGATAACAAGTGTGGGTTTGTTGATTGTCCTGTAGAAAAAAATAACTTTTAACTGGTGTAGAAAAGCTGATTTTTGTTTTAAATATATGCTATCAGTTCAGATGAATTAATTTCATATACATTTAGCAGTACGGTATGTATACAGCTGTCAAAATGCAAGGATTTTGTGTTTTTCTATAACCAACTGCGAGGATTATTTGTTTGCTCAGGTTCCTCAATAATGCTTTATTCCTAAGGTTTGCTTAATGGGCGAATGCACTAATGAAGTGTAATGGTTTACTGGCTGGTTGTGACACAATACCACAAAAGTATACAAAATAGGAGCAGAAGCAGTCTATTTGACCTGTTGAGCTTACTCCACCATTCAGTAAGATCATGGTTGATCTGTTCCAATTTTCACATTTCCATCTCCTGATGTAAGACAAATAGCGACCAGCCGCCATGCAGTCAGGCTTTGGAGTTTTAGAAAGCAATATTGAAACCTAAAGGCTGTAAAATGTGTAAACCAGAAATGAGGTAGTGTTCCTTGAGCTTGTATTGTTCTTCATTAGAAAGTTACAGCAGGTCCACAATAGAACTGTTCACATGAAAGCAAGGGCATTTCTCCTAATTATCTTGATCATCTGTAAATTTAGCTACTGTGCCTTTTTGCTCATGTCATATTGGTCATTGATATAATTGTAAAATGTTGAGGCTGCAGTTTTTGCATGTAACTCCATGTAAATCAAAATAAGACTCTCATTTGTGTGTATTATGTTTACTGCAAGCCAGTCAGCCTTCTATCGGATTTTCTCCCACACCATGAACTCCTGTTTGCCAGCAATCATGTGTGGCATCATGTTAAGTGCCTTTTGAAATACAAGTACAGTACATCTAATGGCTTCCCTTTATTTACTTTGCACATTACTACTTCAAAGGACTCCTTTTAAAAAATGTGGTTTCTCATTCATAAAACCATGCTGGTTCTTCCCAATTCATCCTTGAAGTGTTCAGCTGTAACTTCCTTAATCAATTCTTTCCCACAAATTGATGTTGAGCTAAATGGCCTGTAGTTTCCTTTTTGTCTCCTTCCTTTTTTCCCTAGAGGATTTATTTGCTGCTTTCTAGTTTGATGGTATAGCAATATAAAACACATAGCAATATGTTGACTGTTTTGAATATTTTTCTAAAGAATCAGTGCACTACTCTAAGTGAAATGCTCTAACTGGAGTTAAGGATCTCTTTTTTTTTGGTTTTCTTACAGTTGATAAGAATGGTGAGGTGTGCATCTCAATCCTTCATGAGCCTGGGGAGGATAAATATGGATATGAAAAACCTGAAGAGCGCTGGCTGCCAATTCACACTGTAGAGACGATTCTTATTAGTGTGATTTCAATGTTGGCAGATCCAAATGGAGACTCGCCAGCCAATGTAGATGCAGCAGTAAGATCTTTTGTTTTGAGTTGGGACTTCAGCACTAACATTGCTTCTCATGGCCAGGTTTTCTCAAACAAAATTAGTCTGAGGCTATAATGGTGTTCTTAGTAACATTGGTTTCCATTATGAGTAACAGCAAGACCAAGATTCTCATCTGGGGAGTCTGATCAGAGGTCAGATTAAATCCAACAGGTTGTGAAATTCTAAGACCAGAACAAATGAACTCTTTTTTTATTTTCATAATTTTAAAAATTATAAGTGGGATGAAGTGAGTCTAAATTGATAACTGCTTTTTTTATATTATATATGATGTTTCTTTGTAATTTAGATTATCCTTTATTGATCCTCAATGGGGTTGCATTAAATTTTTCAATCGTGTATTTTGTAAAATTTTAAGTCTTGGAAGTGACATCTCATTAATAAGTAGCAACTTCATTGAACACAGTTCTAGTCAGTATGTTGTCTTTTTAATAGATTTTTGGGGAAAAGTTAAATTTATCATTTTGGCTGCTATTGTCTTGCTGTATGAAAACCTGGGAATAGGGGAATATGTTGCCGTTCAAGTAGATCTAGATTGACATTTTTTTTTTATTCTGATAATACCTAGGAATGCCCACTTCAGAGACATAGTTAATTCAATTGCCATTTGGGAAATGCTGGTAGAGAATTCTTGTTGCAGTGTTCTTCATGTCACTCCCACAGTCAGTGTTACTTGTCACCTACACCAGTAGGCGAAAGTGGGTACTGCAGATGCTGGAGCTTAGAGTCCATATTGGAGTGGTGCTGTTTCTGATAAAGGGCTTTTGCTTGAAACGCTGATTTTTTTTTTTCCCCCCCTGCTCCTCCAATACTGCCTGACCTGCTGTGCTTCCAGCACCAGTCTAATCTAAAATACACCAGTATGCCTTGGAAACTCAATACTATCAGATGGCATCTATGATGAAGTTTGCTTTGGACTGTACACCAACTGTACTTAAATTTGCTTCTAATATATTCATGGAATATGGGTATCACTACAAATCCAGCATTTAATGTTAAACAAAAACTGCAGATGCTGGAGTCCAAAGTAGACAAACAGGAGGTTAGAAGAATGGAGCAAGCCAGGCAGCATCAGGATGTGGAGAAGTCAATGTTTTTATTGCTAACCCTTTGGGACTAGATGAGGAGGTAGGGGGAGCTACAGATAAAGGGGCTGGGGTTGTGGTGAGGTATGTAGTGATAGGTGGACAAAGGTAGTGGGTATGACCTGGTTGGTGGTTGGGAGTGATAAATCTGGTTGTTAGCTGGTAGGAAGAGTTGGTAGGTGGAAAGGAGATGGGATAGGTGTGAAGGATATTGAAACTCTGTTAAATCCCTTGGGCTGTAGGCTGCCCAGGTGAAAGATAAGGTGGTGTTCCTCAAAGCTGCAGTCTGATTCATTGCAGCAATGGCAGAGGCCAAGGATATATGTTGGAGGGGAAATTGAAACGGGCAGTGACTGGGAGGTCAGGCTGGCTGTTTTGGGCCAGGCGAAGATGCTTGGTGAAACTGTCAACTAGTCTACATTTGATCTCACTGATGTAGAGAAGACCATATTGGGAGCACTGGATGCAGTAGACTAGGTTGGAGGAGATGAAGGTGAACTTCCATCTCACCTGGATGGAGGTGAGCGAGGTGGTGTAAGGCAGATGTTGCATCTTTTTCAGTTATGGGGAACGTACGGGAGGGGTTGGTGGAGAGTGGTGCGAACCAAGAAGTGGTGTAGAGCATGAGTCCTTGCAGAAGGCAGGGAGGGGTGGAGAGGAGCAAGATGTTCTGGGTGGTAGGGTCAGATTGAAGTTGTTGAAAGTGTTTTGAGGTTGTGTTAGAGGTGGAGGCTGGTGGGGTGGAAAGTGAGGACAAGGTGGGGGGAGATCCTATCTTTGTTTTTGGAGGGGTAGGTTTAGAGTAGTGGAACAGAGAATGGAGGTGTGGTGGAGGGCTGTCTGGATGATTGATTGGGCTGGGAGGGGAGGGGGGAGAATCATTGTTTGAAATAGGACATCTGGGATACTTGGGAGTGGAACTTCTCATCAGATGTGATGGACGAATTGGAAAACAGGCTGGACTACTTGCAGGGTGCAAGTTGGGAGGAGGCGGAGTCCGGGTAGTTATGGAAGTCTTGGTCTATAGTAAATATTGTTCCATAAACTGTTTCCACAGATGGAAACAGATCAAGACCGGGGAGGGAGGTGTTTGAGATAGACCAGATGAATTTGAGGGCAGGGTGGAAGTTGTTAGCTAATGTTAATTGGTTTCATGTTTTTCTATTTCACAAAAAAACTTAAGTTTTTGACAGGATTGGACGTTACAGATACTGGCAATTATGTTTCTGACCCCTTTGTTTGCCTTCAGTGTTGATTGAAATCTTGGCCACTTTTTTTCACCTTGAGAAAACATTGTTTTACTTACTTAGTAATTCAGCACGAGCTGAGGTGCACCTGAGCAAAGGTTGGCGCTTAGCCAGCTTTGTTGCAGCCCACTGGAGTTGTCTTGTAATGGTTGCATATTTGCATCCATTCTGGTTGGAGAGAAATAGCCCTTGGCTTAGTTATTTTTAATGAGCCACCTCCGATATCCTGCAAGACACCTCCAGGACTCTTAACTCAACTCCTGACTCGTGGCAGCAAAACCATTGCACCACAGGAGACCCAGTCCTTGAGTTACAATATTTACTAATCCGCCTGTTTCGATATGTTATTACACACCTCCTGGAGTAGGTAGGATTTGAACCTAGGCCTCCTGATCAAAAGGTGGGGGCACTACCACTCTGCCACAAACCCTTCGACATATTTAGAAAGAAGGCAGAACTTTGATATTGATCCCAATTTCTCAGCATAAAAATATTCAACCCATGAAAGTTTGTACAGTGCAGCCCTTGAGTTAGCCTGAAATGCAACCATTGTGTATACTTGCCATTGCCAGCCTTGATGGATCTGCAGTTACTTCCTGGTCACTCAGCCCTCATTTTGCTATTGCGTATTGTAGTTTAACATACTTTGTTAGAGGAATGAGTCACAATTAACTGGTTTTTGGATACTTTCACATTAATGTGGAAATTCAACATCCTGGTGATCATGGTTTTGTTGGATTTCTTATGACACCCTCCCATGCTGTCTTGCCTTCTGTATATCTTTTGTGAAAACCATACTAAAATTTACAGCTTTTGATTTCTGTTGTAAATCACACATCTCTCCACTTCTTTGAACTTGTATAGTGAGATTATCCACTCCTGTTGGCTCCTTAATTAGTATTTGAAATTCGTAATGTCCTGCTCCTGCCGAATGGTTACATTTTTTGACAGTTTTGGTGGATATTTAGTCAAAAGAATACTTGCGCAAAACTGTTGCAAAATGAAATTTTGGCACCTTTTTTACTCTGCATGTTAACGGAACTGAGAAAGCAAGATTCAGGCATAGTGTACAGATCATCATAGTTAATTCTGTCAAAGCTCTGCCTGAATGCTTGTGGAGCTGACTTCAAAATGGACTCCAGCATTTATTAAAACCTCCTGTTGAACACGAAATTTCTCAGCACTCTTGTGTATCACTGTACAGTTCAGGTGTCCCCCTGCCTGCCTGACATCTATCAGTTTTATGATCTTCATATCCTGACCAATACTTAAAAGTTATCTCATTGTTGCTTTCACTGCAGTTTTGACTTCACAGTGTACTAATTGCTTTCCTACACTGGCTGTAATTGCCACCAAACTAAAACCTCTGTGTTTGTACTATTTGTTTTTGGCCACCCTGAGGGAACACATTATGCTGCAATTTGAATTTCATGATTGGAAAATAAGTTTGTGTTACATTAAGAGTTTATGATCATCTTGGTATTTTGCCCTGTGATTTGTATTCACCCTCCTGCAACTCCCCAATTTTTAATATTTGGGCAACAGATGAATGTACTCTGATTTTGTTCGTTCTTTTCTCTGGCTTACAATTGTAGAAAGAATGGAGGGAAGACCGTAATGGGGAATTCAAAAGAAAAGTTGCACGCTGTGTAAGAAAAAGTCAAGAAACTGCATTTGAGTGATGTTTCGTTCACCAGGAAGCTTCACTTTCTGGTAAGGAAGATAGTGAACTTTCAATCGAGTGCAAAATTGACTAATTAGGATCTTTCCACTATCAGGCTGTTTTGTCATGTTGATTGATTGGAGAGAGTTAAACAGTAATAATATAGTTTTTTAGTTTATTGTCGAGACTTATGAACAGCAAAATGCACAGATTGGACTACAGCACCACCTCACTGGCCTCCCGATGCTATTGTTTTAACCTTAGATTTGATTCCCTGCAGTATGGCAACAGGTCCTTCGGCCCACCAAGTCCACACCGACCCTTCGAAGAGTAACCCACCCAGACGCATTCCCCTACCCTATATTTACCCTGACTAATGCACCTTACACGATGGCCAATTTACCTAACCTCTACATTTTTGGATTGTGGGAGGAAACCGGAGCACCTGGAGGAAGCCCACGCAGACGCTGGGAGAATTTGCAAACTCCACAAAACAGTCGCCCGAGGTGGGACTCTAACCTAGGTACCTGGCGCTGTGAGGCAGCAGTGCTAACCACTGAGCCGCTGTGCCATCCCAAGTCCAGCAAGTATGGACAGTTGAAGCCTTTAAGGTCAATGGTATGACTTGATCTACTGCACATGCCAAAGCAAAACATTATCAACGCTTAACTCTTATTTCACATTGACTTCAGGATGAGACTATAGTCAGATTTAGCATTGTTTGAGTTATATTCCAGTATCTGAAGTTTGTGCTATAGTTCGAGAGCTATGCTTATCGTTGTAAAATTCTTTCCTGCGTGGTACAGGTCAACTGAAGTACCCAAGTCCATTAAGCTCCAGGTTTGCTTTACTATCTCATCTGATCTTTTGTCACATAGTTGCTAGCATCCAAATGCTATAAATGTCACAAGTCATATGAAATGGCAGGAGTAAGCTATTCTGCCCCATAAGGCTGTTCTACTTGTTCAGTCTACAATGTATGCCTGGCATTTTGGATTAATTTTTTTTTCTTTAATTCCTGTTGAAGGTGAATTTACTGAGGCTTGGTGTCTTCAAAGGTAAAACTCTTTGTAAACTAACCAGTGATACATGAATTGATAATTGGCACTGTGACGCAAGAACCATCTTAAGTGAAGGTGCTTCCTTTTTTAAAAATACCAATGAGTTTCCCAACTAATGTTTGCTACTGGGAGCAAGCATAATGAGATTGAAAGGTGCCCTGAACACTTCCTCCCACAGTTTGCAGTCCTGTGGATTAAGCCAACTGGTTTGCATGTTGTCCAGGACAGCAGCATCTCCTGCAGATTCCACCAAGAATGACTAATTATTTAGTCTTTTTATTCAATAACAAAATAGCTTTGATTGTCCATCTGCCCTTCAAGATAATGGTGAGCTGCTTTTTTTTTTTTTGAACAAAGAATAGGTTTTAAATCATTTGACAGCCACATTGAGAGGGTACCACACATAAAGTAAATTTCATTGCTTTTGGTATTGGAGTCAGATTAGACATGGAAAGGACATGGAAAAGTTTCCTTCAAAAAGAAAAGCAAAAATGAACAAGTTAGGGTCTTGCAATGTGTAGTTTCACAATTGCCTTTACTCATACAAACATTGAAATTAGATGCAGGAGTAGACCACTTACTGCTGAGGCTCCTCCACCGTTGACTAGGCTCACAGTTCGTAAGCCAAGTCAATTTTAGCTCCTGCTAGTGAAAAGCCTTAAATGTCACTTAAAATTAATGATGTTTCTTCTCAACTGGCAGCTACGCCCTGTTACCAAAATGTAGGTGATATCCAATCATTTTCGATGCATGTATTTTCAAGTTTACACTATTTCCATATCAAGCCCCACCAATCAGCATAATCTCTTTTTTTTTCTTTTCCTCCCATGTTATTTTCAATAGTGCTGGGGAAAATACAACAAACTTATTTGCTTCAGTGGCCTTTGGGCATACAAGTCTTAAGAGTTGCTCAGATCAGTGAGAATGGAGGGGTAGAGTAGTATGAATGTGGTGAAAGGGATTAATATTAATCAGCAATTAAATAAAACACCAGTGAAACAGTCAGGGAGAGCTTGCCAAGTATGGAAAATTGGAAGTTAGCAGTTGCCTGATTGAAGCTCCCAGTTGTAAATCCTTTACCCTTAATCTTCCAGTTAATATGAAATACAGGAAAATTGGAGCCACTTGGTTTCTTTACATTTTGTAGAATACTAATGAATCAAATTGGATTCATTAGCATTCTACAAACAACTATAAAGAAACCAAGTGGCTCCAATTTACCTGCATTTCATATACATTGTGGCACAATCCCCAGTAGTGTATAATTAATCAGTTACTGTTTGAAAGGAAGCTAAATTGATATGTTTTACACTGGGAAAATAGGTTTTTCAGAGTTTTTAGAAATCTGTTTAAAAAATGCTTTTGAGATCTCCACAAGAGACTTGTAGCCCATGTGAGGCTGCATCTGATGTACTGGTAGGATATGTTTGCTTTTAAACGATGGTATTAAAGCTTGTTTTAAGAATTTGCACTAAATTGAAGCAATAACTAATGGGAAATTTGAGTTGCAGGTCTCCAATTAAGAACCAACATGGCACTGTTGACTTTCTGCACTCAACCCACCAATTGTTGGACCTCTTCAAACTGGTAACAAGTTGGAAATCCTGGATAGGCATTATGGAGCTGCGAGTGAATTATGCCATCCTCATTGTTGAGTAAAACCTATCGTGCCAACTTGGGGAGGGGGGGACAAAATGATGCATCAGGATTCCTGTGAACTGCTTTGATCTTCAGGAGAAATTGTAAAGACGTGTACATAGCACAACATTATCTGGATATTCTATATACTGTACTTAGACACCCACAATATGCATTGTACCAAATTATAGCTTGCTTGTAGTTAGAGAATCGTGTAAATTCTGAAAGATTTTAGCAAGGGGGCTTTGTGCATTCAATTTTCTTAAGTTTACTATTAAAACGAAACCAGTCTTGTAAAAGGTATCTTGCACTGTCAAACTGAAAGTTGCATTTATCAATGTTTTAAAATGGATTCCATTGTGAGAATGTTTTGCCAGATATTCTGATGCATTAACACTTGGCCTAAAATATTTTGGGCATGAATAATTTGCAGATGTTCAAATTTAATATGCAGATACTTTTGGTTCTACAGCAAGGGGTTAAAGTTTATACCTGAATTTGAAAATTAGCCAAGGTGACCTCATTAGTCTTCACTGCCCAACTGCTGAAACAATGTTTTGAGCTTGACTTGTGGGGAGTGTTTGAAGTAGGTTTCACATGTTTAGGTGTAGGCTTTCACCCTTCTCAGTGGGAGTTTGAGGACTTTTTTGGTATTAAAATGCTGTTTGTGTGTGTGCGTTTTCTTTCCTTTCTAGCTATAATGCAGATTTTCTGCTGGAGTGTACAAAGAGAAATGGTGATGTATATTTTCATGTAATTTGATTTTTGGAATTCTGTCACCTGTAGTGAAAGTTCTTCCAAAATATAATTGTTTTCCAGTATGAGTTGTCAGTTTCAGTTGTGTAAAACCTCTCAATTGCACTTTTGTTTCATGGAAATTATTAAAATTTGAACTCAAACAAAATAGGGATCCAATGGATTGAACTCTATGCAACTAATTGTACTTTAGTACAATAACTTACATTCTGCTTACAGTGTACTTGAATACCATCTTAAGACAGCTCTTGTTATATTAAATATTTTAAATACACTGCACACTTTAATTTTTATACTTTTTTGGGGGTTGGTGCTGGCGTAAATCTAGGAAAGAAAGGGGAGAGATTAGTTCTTGCACTTCACTAGTGAGTACTGTGTCTCTTACAGAATGTAGAACATATAGTACAGTACAGTGACAGGTCCTTCTGCATTGTTTAATTTTACTCCTTCATGGGTGAGACCTCCTTTGGGATCCAGTACAGTTTTGGATTGAGGGGCACTGGGCTGTTAGTATTGGCATCACAATGCACAGTAATTTTAAATCATCTATTCACATGTGGGTAATTTGCTTTGACTTGTCAAGCCCCCTGAACAAGTGGAACACTTGTAAGATTTATTGGATTTTAAAATTGACTTTTGAATGGATGGGCAGACTGTAGCTGAGATGTGGGAGGCAGTGTTAGGTCAGAAACTCCCTTGATAGTCAGTGCTTGTGGTGTGCCTGAGAGTGAATATTGGAGCTGCAGGTTCTCCATTTCAGTATTAATGAGATGCTGTTATATCATGCAAAAAAAAGTCCATCCGGTATAAATAGCAGAAATGGCATTTTAACTTTAAAAGCAAAGTGATTTAAGGTCAGGGGAGTATCATCTAAATGAGATGCAAAATTGGAGAAAATATTAAAACTATTTTAGGGTTGTTGGTACACCAACTAAATCAGATGAAACTATTATCAAAGCAAAGATTAAACTTTACCAATTAAAAGCGAAGTTGTAATCTCCAGTTTTATTCCTGACTAATAAGATTTTTAAGGTACTGTAATGGAAGTGTTGAATTTAAGCTCTGGGAAATTTACAATAAGGGCTATAATGCTGACAGTGAGCTTAAGTGGTTTAAAAGTACATCCAAGAAAATCCCATGCTGAGAACATGGATTAAAGCCATAGAAAATGCAATGACATGTTTAGTGAAAAGTCTTTCAGGTGTATTATGGGAAAAACCACAAATCAGTGGTGAGACCGATGCCCTTGCTAATGAATTAATACAACAAGGAGTAGTCCTGGATTCTGAAACTGTGCAACTCACTTGACATTTAAAATTTGAAGCTCCAAAATTAGTTTAGCCCAATGCTAACTATAGAGACTAATCATGTCTGCAATTTCTGAGGTTGAATCACTTTCCGAAGTAACTGAGCCAGACAATATTTCCTGAAAGAGAAATGCATGTGTCAAGTGATCTGAAACATCAGGACCTCTTTTAGCCAGGAATGTACTGTTCCTATGTTGTCAGTCATTATGCATTAAGTACAATATGCCTGTTAAAGGTGTAAATTAAAGCTTTTGCTGCAAAATTTACTCCTGATATTTATTTTTATTAAGGTGCTATGTTCATTTAAACTCAATGCTAGAAATCACAGCAGTATTTTCATGTTAATGTTGCTAGACAACATTTGTTGCATTTTAGCATGCAAATAGAGAAATGTCAGGCAACGTAGTGAACAGCTACCCTAGGCACAGTCAATGACTTGCATTTATACAGTGCCATTTAATGTCATGACATCACTTTACAAGCATTATCAAACAAAATTTGTCATTGAGCTACATTGGGTGAGGACAGATGGAATTTAAGGCCAGTGGGTTTCACAGAATGGATAAGATTTTAAGATGGAAATATTGTATACCCAGGATATAATGTAGATCAGCAAGCCTAGAGGTGAGGGAGTAGAACTTAATGTGAATTGGCACATGAAAAGCCAGAGTTTTGGATGGCTTCAGGTTTGTCAGGAGGTAAACCTTCGAATGTCAGCAAAAGCATTGCAGCGAAACCAAGATACTACACATAGCTTCCCTACAGTGTGGAAGCGGGCCAAGTGGCCATTGAGTCCACACCAAACCTCTGAAGAGCATCCTTATCCCTACCCCTGCATTTACCATGGCTAATCTGCCTAATATATTTTGTGTAACTGCAAAGCATGTAGCAGAGTTGTTTTAATGGAAAACTGTAACTATCTTATACTTTGGGAGAGGTAGGTGAGTGCACCCTGGACACCATATGGGCAATTTAGCATGGCCAATCCACCTAACCTGCACAGTTTGGATTGTGGGAGGAAACCCACACAGACACTGGAAGAATGTGGAAACTCAACTGCAGACAGTTACCTGAGGCTGGAATCGAACCCGTGCTCCTGTTCTGTGCCGTATTGGGGATCTGAAATAAAAACACTACTTGAGAAATTCAGGAAGTCTGGTAGCATGTGTGGAGAGAAACAGATATGTTTAGTGTCTAATGTTTATACTCCACTTGAGCATTTTCCAAATTTTTTATTGCCATCTTTTATTTTCTCACCTAATTCTTTAATTTCTCATCTAATTCTCATCCTAACCATCAAATTTGTTCTTCCTCCTTTTGCATGTGATAATGGAGTTCCATTTTCTGACGATTTTGGAAGTAGGTTTCTTCTGAATTTTTCACTGGATTTCTTAGTGACTACTGTTGTACCAATACCGAGATGTACTGGTTCCCACAAGAGGGAACAGCTCTGTGACCGCCCACTCTGTGACCGCCCTCTCTGAATTTAAGGCCTCTGTTAGATTATGGTTAGGCCGCACTGGGTTGAAAATGGATTGGTTTAATCATATTAGTTGCCTAAGGAATGGTATAGGATCAGGGACTGAAAGTAAAGGCTTCAGTCTTGATGTTTAGTTGGAGGGAATTTTTGGTCACCCAGTCCTTGCTACAAGACAAGCAGTCTGACAATTTGATGCAATTCAAATGCTTTTTTAAAAAACGCTTGTTAGAAATTTCCTTTTACATAGTTAGAGTATGGGTTACTTGTTAATGGGAGAGGTTAGGGTAGAAACAGTCTTTTTCACGGAAGAGATGTGGTGGGTTTAGTTTTACTTTGGGGAAGGTGACCTATGATTACTTTTGTGTTACTGTAGCTGACCTTTTGGATTTTTAAATTTTCTTTATAAACTTAGACATATTCCAAGATGTTGACTCCTTGCTGACCACTGTTCATAAAGCTGGCTGTCTTCAGCTGCATGGCAATAGCTAGTTCATCATTCTGACCTCAGTGGTGGAAAACTGAGGACTGGGAAGCTTTTAAAGAGCAACAGAGGATTACTAAGAAGGAAATACGCAGAGGGAAAATGAGGTACGAAGGTAAACTGGCCAAGAATATTGAGGATAGTAAAAGCTTTTTTAGGTATGTGCAAGGCAAAAAAATGGTTAGGGCAAAAATTGGGCCCTTGAAGCCAGAAACAGGGGAATATATTACTAGGAACAAAGAAATGGCAGAGGAATTAAATGGGTACTTCAGATCTGTGTTTGCTTGTGTCTTCCCAAGTGATCTCCCTGAGGTAACAGTGGCTGAAGGACCTGAACTTAAGGGAATTTATATTTGCCAGGATTTGGTGTTGGAGAGACTGTTAGGTCTGAAGGTTGATAAGTCTCCGGGGCCTGATGGTCTGCATCCCAGGGTGCTGAAGGAGATGGTTCGGGAAATCGTGGATGCGTTGGTGATTATTTTCCAGAGTTCAATAGATTCAGGGTCGGTTCCTGAGGATTGGAGGGTGGCTAATGTTATACCACTTTTTAAGAAAGGTGGGCGAGAGAAAGCAGGTAATTATAGACCAGTTAGTTTGACCTCAGTGGTGGGAAAGATGCTGGAGTCTATTATAAAGGATGAAATTACTGCACATCTAGATAGTAGTAACAGGATAGGACAGAGTCAGCATGGATTTATGAAGGGGAAATCATGCTTGACTAATCTTCTTGAATTTTTTGAGGATGTAACTATGAAGTTGGATGAGGGAAATCCAGTAGATATAGTGTACCTGGACTTTCAGAAAGCTTTTGATAAAGTCCCACACAGGAGGTTAGTGAGTAAAATTAGGGCGCATGGTATTGGGGGCAAAGTACTAGATTGGATTGAAAATTGGTTGGCTAATAGGAAACAAAGGGTAGTGATAAACGGCTCCATTTCGGAATGGCAGGCAGTGACCAGTGGGGTACCGCAGGGATCCGTGCTGGGACCACAGCTTTTTAGAATATATGTTAATGATATAGAAGATGGTATCAGCAATAACATTAGCAAATTTGCTGATGATACAAAGCTGGGTGGCAGGGTGAAAAGTGAGGATGTTAGGAGATTACAGGGTGACCTGGACAAGTTAGGTGAGTGGGCAGATGCAGTTTAATGTGGATAAATGTATGGTTATCCACTTTGGTAGCAAGAATAGGAAGGCAGATTACTACCTCAATGGAATCAATTTATGTAAAGGGGCAGTACAGAGAGATATGGGTGTTCTTGTACACCAGTCAATGAAGGCAAGCATGCAGGTACAGCAGGTAGTGAAGAAGGCTAATAGCATGCTGACCTTCATAACAAAAGGAATGGAGTATAGAAGCAAAGAGGTGCTTCTGCAGCTGTATAGGGCCCTGGTGAGACCACACCTGGAGTACTGTGTGCAGTCCTGGTCTCCAAATTTGAGAAGAGACATTCTGGCTATTGAGGGAGTGCAGCGTAGGTTCACGAGGTCAATTCCTGGAATGGCAGGATTACCTTACACTGAAAGACTGAAGCAACTGGGCTTGTATACCCTTGAGTTTCAAAGATTGAGAGGGGATCTGATTGAGATGTATAAGATTATGAAAGGATTGGACACTCTGGCAGTAGGAAACATATTTCCACTGATGGGTGAGTGCCGAACCAGCGGGCACAGCTTAAAAATACGGGGTAGACCATTTAGGACAGAGCTCAGGAGCAACCTCTTCACCCAGAGAGTGGTGGCTGTGTGGAATGCTCTGCCCCAGAGGGCAGTGGAGGCCCACTCTCTGGATTCATTTAAGGAGGAGTTGGATAGAGCTCTCAAAGATAGTGGAATCAAGGGTTATGGAGATAAGGCAGGAACAGGATACTGATTAGGAATGATCAGCCATGATTATATTGAATGGCGCTGCAGGCTCGAAGGGCTGAATGGCCTACTCCTGCACCTATTGTCTATCATATGCTTGTCTGGGTGTTGAACACAGCCTTGCTGGGCCATTTTTCCATGGAAGATCGAAGTGGAGTTCAGTCCTATTGTGATCGGCTTTCCCTATCATCTTCCTGCTGCAGAACTGTCACCAATTCTTTTTTTCCAAAAAAAGTTCATTCCTGTGCTGTATCCATTCTGTCCTCTGTCCCAAAAGCGCTCCTAAGCAAGCACTTCGCTATTCTCTAAGCCCTGTAAATCTTTTCAGATAATTGGCTAATTCCCTTTTGAAAGTAATGTCGATTTCACAGTATTCTGTAGCACTATTCAGATCCTAACCTTCTTTAATTTTCTTCAAAAGAAAAAACATTTATTCTTTTCCTGATCACGGGTCGGTAAAGTGATGCTGCCATCATTATCTCAATGCTTTTATCGATCATCAAAAAACTTTTCCAGTTGAGCCTCTGGCATAGGAGGAGAAAGAGAATTTCAAGATTTGGCACTTGTATAGGTAGGGTAGTTTTAAATTTCTGGAGCAGGTGATCACTGGTACATTGGCTGCTAACAATTCAGTACCTTTTAACATGAGGCTTCCTAGCAGTATGCATTGTTGTGACCATGGTAGGAACTGTGCACTGGAAATCAAGCTCTACTACCTTGGGTCTTCACATGTGAAACATGATCAATTTGATCAGGATGGTTAATGCTTGACTGTCACCACAATCTGACAAGATTTAAGAAGGATTTGTTTTCTTAATCTTTCATAATAAAGAGCCTGTCCTTTTGAGAAAGAAACAATAGTAATTACAATTGCAAACCTAAACACCCACCCGACATGCTCATGCACACATTCATAAACTGGGCAGAGACAGATGAGGCAGTCTTAGAAATGTCACAGGTGGAAGATAGACAAAAAGGCGTGATATCTTTGTACCAAAGCCCAACTGCAAATGGAGTGGCATAAGGTGACTTTATTCTTTTCGGCTCTTGGTTGCAATATCACGGTGGTGGTGCTGGTCCTCAATCTGGTAATTGGTCACTTGGACCTAGGTCTTGGTTTTGGTTTAGAATTGTTCATTCTTTCTCAAACACTTTTTTTGTTGTTTTGCCAACTACGAGGGAGAGCAATTTTCAGCTTGCTTATGGGTATTGGTTGAAGGAGCAGCGCTCTGAAAGCTCGTGCTTCCAATTAAACCTGTTGGGCTATAACCAGGTATTTTGGCGGTCCTTGTCCGATCTTACTGCTGTCTCCTCTGTTGAATGTCAAGCTGCTACTTTAAGTCCGTCCGTCCGTCCTGGAGCTGGCATGTCCCTGAAGTATCCAGATCCAGCTTCCATCAAAATTATTGTCTTCCGTAGCTATCAACTGACCTCACAATTGCACCTCAGTTTTTTTTTAATATAGAAAATTACTTCTCTGTAATCTAAGCCTTCATTCTTCCAATTTATATTTGCAAATAAACTATCTGTAATCCTTTAGAGCTTGTAGAGCCAGAGTCCTGCATGATCTTGCTACTAAGAGGAACTGGAAACCATATTTGATTTTTTTTTTGAAAAAGCTTTTATCCCTGGTCACTTCATGTAAGATTGCCCATGCTGCAGTCAAATGATTTTCCTGTTGAAACATTGCATTTCTCATTCAGCTGGTTCACTAAACTGACTGAGCATTGTTGTCTCTGGAGAGTTTGCACAGCAATGCTTTTTTTTTTGGCTTAATGCAACTCCATGTCTTGTGAAATAAGGAATTGGTTACCTTTTAAATGCTTAACTGTTGGCACGGTTAAAATGTCCATAGTGAGCATCAGAATTGTAATTGACCACACTTTGGATTTTCCAATTTTGTAGAATGTATTGCTTATAGTAGACAAGATTATGGGTCAAAAGTTTCCCAAACTACACTAGTTCCATTTGCCTGCATTTGGCCTATGTCCCTCTTAATCTTTCCTATTCGTACCTGTCCAAATGTCTTTTAAATCTTGTAACTGTGTACCTGCATCTTCCACTTGCAGTTCATTCCATATATGAATCACTCTGGAAATGTTGCCTCTCAGGTCCCTCCGCTTCTTTCCCTCTCTCCTTAAGTTTGCGCCCTCTTGTTTTGGACTCCTGAGGCAAAAAAACCATGGCTAATCACCCTATTTGGGGCAGCACGGTGGTACAGTGGTTAGTACTGCTGCCTCACAGCGCCAGAGACCCGGGTTCAATTCCTGACTCAGGCAACTGACTGTGTGGAGTTTGCACATTCTCCCCGTGTCTGCGTGGGTTTCCGCCGGGTGCTCCGGTTTCCTCCTGCAGACCCAAAAGTGTGCAGATTAGGTGAATTGGCCATGCTAAATTGCCTGTAGTGTTAGGTAAAGGGGTAAATGTAGGGGAATGGGTGGGTTACGCTTCGGTGGGTCGGTGTGGGCTTGTTGGGCCAAAGGGCCTGTTTCCACACTGGCGTAAGTAGATTGGATTACTTACAATGTGTGTATGGGAGGAGTTGCCAGAGAAAGTGGTGGAAATGGATACCATTACAGCACTTAAAAAGTGTCTGGATAGTTTTATAAAAATATTTGCTAAATACTAGCAAATGGGGCTCATCAGTTTCTGATATGTGGTAGGCACAGTACTCTGTACACATAACCTACCCTACCTGCTTTAGAACGAACATTGGTATATGACAATAATCACTGAGATAAAGGGGAGGTAAGGAAATGGTGGAATTTTACCCTGTAATTCCTCTATCTCCCAACAACGGCATAAGGGTAGAGGAGCTGTTTAACTGTCTATCAGTATGGCTATATTAACTTTAAGGAAGAAAGCATCCTTCTGGAAAAGACCTGAGCTGTTCTACATACAATTTGTATGCACTAGCATGCTATTGTTCTGTAAAAGATACTTAAGTGAATAATTAATGGCAACAAGATGGATAATGAATTGAAGGATATGGGCATCATGTTGTTCAATTTCCTTAATGTTTCTCACATTATGACTCAATCGCATGCCTTAATTTCTTTTCCAGTGTTGCAGTCCTACGTAATGCTCTGTTCACTATGGCTGTTGAAGAAAGCTGCCGCTATCATTTCAACAATGCAATGAATGCTGACATCCCATCACCAATTCGTCTTCATTTACATGTGAACTGTGCTTGATTATAGTACTGCTTCATAATGGGCTCAAACATTATTATGTCAGTCTCTTACACTCATCCTTTTTTTTGACATTCCTGCTTTTTTAAATACCCCAACACTCCTGCCTAACTGTGGTAGTGCTTATTTTTTCCCCACCCAGCACCCATGTTTGTGTCTCACACCTGCACACGCGTGAAAGACACAAGGTGTACAAATCTTTATTTAGTTTCCGCCACCAGGAAGAACAGAAACACACGTGGCCAGTGCCAAGCAGTGTGTTCACATCAAAGGGCAATGCTACGTGATCAAACAGTGAAGGGGAGGGCAGGGATTAAATCAAAATAGAGTTGGAGGGGAAAATAATGCACTCCACTCCCTGTGGTGCCAACCTCTCCCTGAATTGCTTAAAGGTGGTGGTGGACACCCGTGTGCTCCTTCTCCAGAGACACCTGGGCTCTAATGTACTTTTTAAAAAATATAACAGGACATTCGACACTCCTGTTGTTTTCCCCCAGCATCCATGGTGTGTTTGTGCAGGTGTGAGAGACACAAGGTGCACGAATCTTTATTCAGTTTCCACCACCAGGAAGAAAGGAAACACCCAAGTAGCCAGTTACCAGCACCGCCCTTCACATCAAAGGGCAATGCTGTGTGATCAAAACAGTGAAGAGGAGGGCAGGGATTAAATCAAAATAGAGTTGGAGGGGAAATAATGCGCTCCACTCGCTGCGGTGCCCACCTCTCCCTGAACAACTCCAGGGTGTTAGTGGACACCGCATGCTCCTTCTCCAGAGACACCCAGGCTCGAACATACTAATCTTTTATATCTGTCAGCCAGGGCACCCTGTTTGGACCAGATTAACAGCCCCACTTAAGGAATGCTTATTCTATGAGGTCCAGCTGCCTGACCTTGTTACAATCCCTACATTAATAAATGCCAGCTTTACTAGGTTCTGAGAGTGAGTATTAAGGGTATAATTCCTGGCACATCTAGCATGTTCATAAGTCCATAGAGTTAAGAACATGACTAGGACATTTAGTTCCACGAGTCTGCTTCGCCACTCAACAAGCTGAGGCTGATCTGTTTGTGAACTTGATCCTGGCTGCCCACCGTACCCTTAGATTCTTGACCAGCAAAGCGACGGTCACTCTACCTCTGCTTTAAAGCATATTTAGTAAGTCTGCCTCCACTGCTGCAGTGAAAAGAATTCCATTAGCTGGCAACCTTCCGAGAGGAAACATTTCTTCTCGATTTGTTTAAATTGGGTGGCATACTGGTACGTTCCCAGTGAACAGCTGGAAGATTCCACATGTATTCCTAACACATTTCTCTTCCCTTGAGGTTCGATGGTTATCAAAGTCATGTATGATATGTTACGTGACTGCGACAAGGGCAAAGCATCCCTCCTGATCCTTCTCAAAATGTCTGCAGCCTTTGATAAGGTTGGTCTAACCATTCTCCTCCAACACCTCTCCAGTAGGGCTGCATCTCCCCATTTGTACAAAAATGAGAAATTTCCACTTCTGACTTTTTCTTAATTGTGGAATTCCACACTTCAAAAAGGCTTCTGCTTCTGTGAACATGATCGGCGCAACATGGAGAGCCGAAGGGCCTGTACTGCGCTGTAATGTTCTGTGAATCCTTGTTCCAAAACAATCTGACCTATGCTCATTTCTGATTCTTAGCTATCTAATCACAGCCAAGAGATCGCCTGCAATAGCTTCATCTCCTGCTCCCACATTGTAACCGCTTTCCTATTCATCATCTGTATTTAGAAAGGTGACAGAACATGTCCAGGGAATTAGAGTTTAACATTAGTGGTAAGAAAAACAATGGAATCATTACTGAGGGATTACTGAATAAATCAGGAGAGATGTCAAAAGAGAAAATCTTGTTTAACCAATCATTGAAATCTTAAAGGGGGTAACAGCAGATAATAGTAATGAAGTAGATGCAATTTATCTGGAATTTCTAAAGACCATTGTCGGGTGCCCCACAATCGAGAGATGAATTGGGTTAGCCAGTGTGGATTTGAAGGACAAGAAGTTGAATCGTTTGCAGTTGCCTTCAAAACAAAAAGCAGCTAGTGAGAGTAAATTATTCAGAGTGGCAGAAGGTGGGGACATGTTTGATATGGATCACTGCAGTTAATGTTTTATCTTTAACATTTTGGAATCAAAAATGTTGTTCTAACTTTGTGAATTGTACCAATTAGGAACATAGTCAATATTGAGGGAGATGGCAACAAATGGCAAGTGGGCACAATAAACTTATAGTTGAGAGTGTGGTGCTGGAAAAGCACAGCAAGTCAGGCAGCATCCAAGGAGCAGGGGAATTGATGTTTCAGGCATAATGAAAGGCTTATACCCAAAACGTTGATTCCCCTGCTCCTCGGATGCTGCCTGACTGGCTGTGCTTTTTTCCAGCACTACGTTCTCGACTCTTGATGTCCAATAAATTTGTAGAATGGGCAAATAATTGGCAAATGCAGTTCAACACATAAATATGGGAAAGCACACATTTTTGAAGGTAATAGTCTAGATGGGTGTAGAGAAACAAAGGGATCTTGGGAGTACATGAGGTAATACGGGACATTGATGAGGTCTCTTCTGGAATACCGTGTATGGTAGGGGATTTCAAGATTAGTGGGCATATTTTTAAAGCGAAAGTGGGTAGTGCAGATGCTAGAGAGTAGAGTCAAGATGAGAGTGGTGCTGGAAAAGCACAGCAGGTCAGGCAGCATCCGAGGAGCAGGAAAATCGTGTTTTGGGCAAAAGCCCTTCATCAGGAAACTTGTTTTTAAGGTGAGAGGAGAAAGATTTTAAAAAGACACAAGGGGCAATGTTTTTACACAGAGAGTAGGGCATGTGTGGAATGAACTTTCAGAGGAAGTGGATGTGGATACAGTTACAATGTTTATAAGGCATTTAGATAAGTACATGAATAGGAATTGTTTGGAGGGATATGGGCCAAGCGCAGACAGGTAGGCCTAGTTTACTTTGGGATTATGCTCAGCACGGACTGTTTGGACTGAAGGTCTGTTTCCATGCTGTATGACTTGATTAGAGCCAGGCTGCATAAGGGTGAAGTCACAAAGCACTTTATTTCCAAAGAGAAAACAAACCCATTTTGCCCCACGAGAAGCTGTGGATATTGAGGATCAAACTGGATCCATCCCAAGGGTTTCTTTGATCATGATTATCAAGAGAGAGCTTTGTGGCACTGTGGGTAGCATCCCTTACCTCTGAGCAAGCGGCTCCAAGTTTGGGTTGCACTCCAGGCCTTGATGTGTTATTAATGAGGCCAAACAGGTTAGCAATCAACTTGTAAATTCTTCTAGCAGATTTAGATTTGGATTTTAATGTCATGTGTACTCGAGTACAGGAATACGGTGAAAAGCGTGCGTTGTCACCGTTCTTTGGTGGCATCTTAGTGCACAAAAGACAGGATTAAAAACAGAAACACAAATAAAAGATACAGCCAAAAGAAAAGAAAACATTTTGATCACTCTCCCTCCTCAGCCATAAGCCCTCACTCCCAGGAAAACAAAGTCCATCCTTCAGTCTGCAAACACTCAGGTGCCCCGAGACCCCAGCACCGTTTCCACCATCAGGTACCTGGGCCTAGCCAAGTCTTGGAGCCACACCATCAATACTGGAATCATGTTGCCAATCCTCAGCGCCATCTTACCTCCACCTTGGGGTGGGGGAAAGCAAAGGCATTGGAAGTGTTATACAAATGCAAGTCTGTCTTTCCAGCAGAAGGTAATCTTGAAATTTGCAAAGGCTGTTGGGTGTTTGGCAGTTCACTCCCGGAACAAGTTGAGACATCCCCTCGGGAGGAGAGGCTTCAAGAGGAATTCACCTCAGCTGCTCTCTGCTACTGGTCAGAGCAGAGAATGCAGCTCCACCATCTGCAGAAACCAACAGCCCATTGCCAAGCAAAACCACAGACCAACACAGGAAATCAACGGTCACCAGTGACCCCTCACAATCACAGGGCAAGGGAATAAAGAGCAAAAGAGAATGGTATCAAAGGATATGAAGCAAAGGCAGGTAAATAGATTTGATTTACAGATTAACTGTGATAAATGGCTAATCAGGCTCAAGGGACTTATTGCATTCTAGACACATTTCTTTAGCATACCAGGCAATGTATGGACATGTGCAATTACATAACAAAAAGCAAAACAAAGAGAGCAGGCAGTTAGAATAATTTCAGGCAGCCTTTTGGAGTTCTGGGATAATATTCTCTCCTCTCCCCAGAGATCAGAAAGTAGAATGCAGAATCGGAACAGAATTAAAACATTCAGCCCTTTGAGTCTGCTCCATCATTCGATCATGTTTGATATGTTTTTCAAGCCCATTCTTCTGTCTTCTCTCTGTAATCCTTGATCCCCTTACTAATCAATAACCTATCCATCTCTCTCTCTTAAGTACTCTCAATGATTTGGCCTACACAGCCCTCTGCAACATTGGGTTCCACAGATCCATCATCGTCTCTCCAAAGGAATTCCTCTTCACCCTAGTTCTAAAGGGTTGTCCGTTCACTCAGAGGCTGTCTCTTCGGGTTCTAGTCTCTCCTACTCATGGAAGCATCTCCCCCACATCCACTCTATCCAGGCCTCTCAGTATTCTGTACTCCCCCTCATCCTTCTAAACTCTGCGTATACGCCTCTTCACCCACTCTTCAGAGTCTTCTCCCCTCCACTGATGCCCTCACCTGTATGGGTCCTTGCTGGATGTCGCCAATGCAGACACCACTGGGTACTGCACCAGCCCAAACTTGACTCCGCCATTGCCATCAGTCCGCTTCGGGCCCACCTTGTTGATGCAGCCACTGCCAATGTCACTGGGTCTCGTACTGGGCCTAAACTCTCCCCCACGCCAGCGGCCATGAGTCTGTGCTGCTGATGCCAACCTCATCGCCGCGACCAAGCTCTTCAAGAAGGTTGAATGTATAACATGAATAGCTGTGGTCCCAACACTGACCTCTGTGGAACTCCACTTGTCACTGGCTAGCATCCTGAAAGAAACCACCTTTATCCTCACTCTCAGCCAGTCAGCCAATCATCTATCTACACCAATACCTTGTCCCTAACACTATAGGCTCTTATCTTATTTAGCAGCCTCCAGTGCGGTACCTTGTTAAAGGCCTTCTGAAACAGGTAACGCCCGCTGGCTCTCATTTGTCTAACTTGCTCATTACCTCAAAGAATTCTAACAGATTTGTCAGGCATGACCTCCCCTTGCTGAAGCCATACTGACTCAGCTCTGCATGCACTGTCATTATATGGGTAGCATGGTGGCTCAGTGGTTAGCACTGCAGCCTCACAGTGCCAGGGACGTGGGTTCACTTCTCACCTCTGTCTGGAGTTTGCACATTCTCCCCGTGTCTGCATGGGTTTCCTCCGGGTGCTCCGGTTTCCTCCCACAGTCCAAAGATGTGCATGTCAGGTGAATTCTCCATTCTAAATTGCCCGTAGTGTTAGGTGGATTGCCCGTAGTGTTAGGTGGGTAAATGTAGGGGAATGGGTCTGGGTGGGTTGCTCTTCGGAGGGTCGATGTGTACTTGTTGGGCCAAGGGGCCTGTTTCCACACTGTAGGGAATCTAATCTATCATACCATGTGCTTCCAAGTACTCCTCAATCTCATCCTTAATAATGGACTCTAAAATCTTACCAACGACTGACGTCAGGCTGACCGACCCATAATTTCCTGTCTTATGCTGCTCTTCCTTCTTAAACAAGGATGTTACATTAGCCATTTTCCAGTCTTCTAATTAAACGGAGTTGTTACATTAACCAGGAGTTTGAGGCTTGTAGAGGCTTATAAAATCAGGAAGGGCATTGGTAAGCTTAATGACAAGAGTCTTATTCCCTAGGATGGGGGAGTTTAAAACTAGAGGGCATATTTTTACGGTGAGAAGTGAAAGTTTAAAAAAACGCATGAGCAACTTTTTTCCAGAGAGTGATTTATGTATGGAATGAACTTCCAGAGGAAGTGGTGGATGCTGGTACAGTTACAACATTTAAAAGATATTTGGATAAGCATGTGAACAGAAAAGGTTTGGAGGGATATAGGACAAGCGCAAACAGGTGGGACTGGTTCAATTTGGGATTATGGTCAGTTGGACTGAAGTGTTCCGTTTCCGTGCTGTATGAGTCTATGACTCCAAAGATCACTATCAACGCCGCCACAATCTCCTCAGCTCTCTCCTTCAGAACTCCAGGTGATTTATCCACCTTCAGACCTTTCAGCTTCCCCAGCACCTTCTCCCTCGTGGTGGCTACTACACTCACATCTGCCCCGACTCTCTTGAAGTTCTGGTTGGCTGCTGGCATGAAGTTGGTAGTCATAGCAACTGGGGATGGTTGCTTTCTTCGATCTGTTTGTGATAGGCAGTGCCAGAATTTGATCATGTCATTGGGATATTTGCAAGTACTCTCTTATGGCAGGCCACGGTTGCAAGTTCCTCAATTTTCCCATCAGGGTGAAGAATCCATTTCTTTCAACCAACCAAATGAAATTTGCTGAAGCAATCTAAACAATGGCTCGGAGCACTTAGAATCATAGAATCCCTCCAGTGCAGAGAGAGGACATTCGGCCCATTAGCTCTGCACTGACCCTCCAAAGAGGATCCCACCGAACCCTGTTACTCTGCATTTCCCATGGTGAATCCACCTAGCCTGCACGCTATGGGCAATTTACCATGACCAATCCACCTAAACCTGTACATCTTTGGACTGTGGGAGGAAACTGGAGCACCTGGAGGAAACCCACACAGACACAGGTGAACTGTGCAAACTCCACACAATTGCCCAAGGGTGGAATCGAACCTGGGTCCCTGGTGCTGTGAGACAGCAGTGCTAACCACAGAGCCACAGTGCCACCCACTTTGGATTGAAGGACTCTTAATGTGAGAAAAATAGTGAAACTGCAAAATCTCTGTATTTTGGTCAGACTTCATTCTTACTCCCCCATTGGCCTGTCCTCCCTAATGTATTTAACAACTTGTGTTCAAATCGCTCTACAATCTCTTCTGCCTTGTCTCCGCAATCTTTTCAAACCTTAGGTCTTCTTGCAACATCTTCACTCCTCTTATCCTGACCCTCAAAGCATTCTCCTTTAATGCTAGCAGGGGCTTCAGATGCATTGACCACCATGATTGGCTTCCCTAAACTCCTTCAGATCAGTTTTTAAACTTCTTCAAGACCTGTCTGCTTGTTGAAGATTCCTGGATCTCTTTCACTGCAAGTTGAGTGTCTGTCTTTAACCCTTCTGATGTCACAATGACTGTGGAAAAGCTGAAATTTTGTTTAAATCAGACACTGTTCTGTGGACTATCGATCAGCTGAGTTTGTGAGGGCCATGGAATTGACAGTAAGACCATGTTTTATGGGAGGGGTATAAACTAAAGTGAAATTGCATCTATGCCTGAATTACCAGATTGTCAA
Organism: Chiloscyllium plagiosum; assembly: GCF_037043375.1. NCBI lineage: Eukaryota > Metazoa > Chordata > Chondrichthyes > Orectolobiformes > Hemiscylliidae > Chiloscyllium > Chiloscyllium plagiosum. Next base: position 54,669,392 of record NW_028270169.1, read on the forward strand.
TTCAAGTCCCAGTCTAGAGTCTTGAGCACAAACTCCAGGCTGATAGTGCAGTGTAAGTCCCAGAGTGCAGTTTGTGAACGACAAGCATCAGCCGGCAGGACTGATATACAAGATCTCATTGTGAAAGAGAGCTGGGCCAATATTTATCCATTAGCCAGTTTCTCCAGAACCCATGAACTTGTCTTATATCTCACTCAGGACTGAGATGAGAGGAAAATTCTTCAGAGTTCTGAAACTTGAGAAGGCTTTGGATGGTCATGGCCAAGATATATTCAAGACCGCAATCGATACTGAGGGATGTTGTGGGGAGGTAGATCATCCATCTTATTGAATGGCAGAGCAGGCTTGATGGGCCAAATGGCCTACTCCTGTGTCTATTATTTCTACTTTATGTACTGTTTGTGGCTACATTCCAACAGTGACTACACTTCCATAGTATTTCAGTCACTAGAAAGCACTGGAACATCCTGTGGTTGCAAAAGACACTATGTAAGTGCAAGTTCTTTCTTTCGAAAAGTTTTTTTTTAATTTGCTCATGGGAATCGGAAGTTGATGGCTGACCAGCATTTATTATCCATCCCTAGTTGCCCTTGAGAAGGTGGTTGTGGGGCGACTTCTTGAACCACTGCAGTCCATGTGCTGTAGGTAGACCCAAAATGTCCTCAGGGAGGGAATTCCAGGATCTTGACCCAGCGACAGTGAGGAAACGGCAATGTTTTCCAAGTCAGGATGGTGAGTGACTTGAAGGGGAACTTGCAAGTGGTGGTGTTCCCATGTATCTGCTGCTTTTGTCTTTCTAGATGGAAATGGTTGTGGGTTTAGAAGGTGCTGTGTGAGGATCTTTGGAGAATTTCTGCAGTGCACCTTTTAAATAGTACACACTGCTGCTACTGAGTGTCAGTGGTGAAGGGAGTGGATATTTGTGGATGTGGCGCCAATCAAACCAGTTGCTTTGTTCTGGATGGTGTAAAACTTCTTGAGTATTGTTGGAGCTGCACCCATCCAGGCAAGTGGGGAGTATTCCATCACGCTCCTGACTTGTGCCTTGCAGATGGTGGGCAGACTTTGGGAGTCAGGAGGTGAGTCACTCTCCACAGTATTCCCAGCCTCTGACCTGCTCTTGTAGCCATTGTGTTTATGTGATGAGTCCAGATAAATTTCTGATCAATGGTAACCCCCAGGATGTTGATAGTAGGGGATTCAGTAATGCATGTCAGGGGGGCAGTGGTTAGCTTGTCTCACATTGAAGATGGTCTCACATAACCTGGCATTTGTGTGGCACGAACGTTACTTGCCACTTGTCAGCCCAAGCCTGGATAGTGTCCGGATCTTGTTACATTTAAACATGGATTACTTCAGTATCTGAGCAGCCACAAATGGTGCTGAACATTGTGCAAACATCAGCGAACATCGCAACTTCTGACCTTGTGATAGAGGGAAGATTAAAAAATGGCATCAGATTCAGTCTTGGTTTGTTTGCTGTCACTTTTAAATGGGGCGGGGTGGAGGGTGCAGAGGTGGGGGAGGGAGAGAGGTGGGGGTGCGGGTGGTAGGTGGATGTTGACTAAAGGTCTCTCTCCGAAGCAGGAAATCATTGCATGCAATGTGATGTCCTGAAGGAAAAGTAGTGCTGATGTGAAACACAGTGAAATTGAATAATCGCATGACATGAACAACACAGAGCAACCAGCGAGCACTTAGGATCAACACCTCATCACTAAAGAGAAACACTCTGAGATTGACTGACAGGCCCACCTGGTGGCAGTGCCGGACAGAACTTGCTGAGTCAAAGTTCAATTAAAAATAATTTGTTTCATGTTCCAGAACTGGTACCAGTGTGCAACTCACACATAACTTGGTCAGCGTAAACAAAATAACATGTTTACTCTGGAATACTCCAGTCATTTTGCAGCTTTTGTTCTGTCCCAGCTCCTCCAAAATGCACCCCTTTTCATCAATGTGACCCAGTGCTATCATCACGACTTCTAAATTAAATAAATTGTCAGATTATCCTTCATCCTTGATGAACTATCTAAACGTCTGTGGTCTGCTGGATCCTAGCGCGCAGCTCAATCACCCTTATTGGTTCCCAGTCAAGCAACACTTCAATCTTTTAAAATTTGTATCTCAGATTGAACAGTCTCAAACCTTTCCATGGTCTCTCCCCTCAGTATCTTGGTAACATGCCTGGGAATTCCTATTCTTTCATCTCTAGTCCATTCAGCCCTTCAGGCATACTCCGCCATTCATCACAATCATGGCTGATCATCCAACACAATAGCCTAATCCTACTTTCTCCCCGTAACCTTTGATCCCATTCGCCCCAAGTGCTATACCTAGTTGCCCCTTGAACGCCTTCAATGTTTTGGCATCAACTCCTTCCTGTGGAAATGAATTCCACAGGCTCACCACTCTTTGGAACATCCTCCCTGCATCTAACCTGTCTAATCCTGATAGAATTTTATATGTCTCTACGAGATTCTCCCCCTCACTCGTCTGAACTCCAGTGAAAACAATCCTAACCCAGTCAATCTCTCCTCATACCTCAGTCCTGCCATCCCCAGGATCAACCTGGGAAACCTTCCCTACACTCTCTCGAGAGAGCAAGAGCATCCTTCCTCAGAAGAAGAGACCAAAACTGTGCACAATATTCTAGGTGTGGCCTCACCAAGGCCCTGTATCCCTGCAACAACACATCCCTGCTCCTGTACTCAAAACCTCTCACAATGAAGCCCAACATCCCATTTGCCTTCGTTATTGCCTGCTGCACCTGCATGCTTACCTTCAGTGACTAGTGCACAAGGACACCCAGGTCCCACTGCACACTCCCCACTCCCAATGTACAGCCACCCAGGTAGTAATCTGCCACCTTGTTTTTGCTTCCAAAGTGAATAACCTCACATTTATCCAAATTATACTGCATTTGCCATCGACTTGCCCACTCACCCAACCTGTCCAGATCATGCTGAAGGATCCCTCCATCCTCATCACAGCTCATCCTCCCACCCAACTCGGTATCATCTGCAAACGTTGACATGTTAAATATTGTTCCTCCATCCAAATCATTAATATATATTGTGAATAGCTGAGGTACCAGCACCAATCCCTATGACACCCCACTAGTTACTGCTTGCCAATTTGAAAAGGACCCATTAATTCCTATGCTGTTTCCTCTCTGACAACTGATTTTCAATCCATCTCAATACACTTCCCTCCAAATGCCACCACGTGGTTCCTGAACATTTTGGACCACTGCTGCACCACTGTGAAGGATGTCTACCACTCCATCCCCCGCCCTCATTTCGGGAACTCCGACCACAATGCTGTGTTTCTTCTCCTGGCTTACAGGCAAAAGCTCAAGCAGGAGACCCCTCGCGGATACAGGCCCAGTGCTGGTTGGAAGAGGCAGTAGATCAACTCCGGTGCTGTCTGGAATTGGCTGTTTGGGCCAGGTTCAAACAGTCCACAGGTCCCTTGGACAAGTACACCACCACCGTCACAGACTTTATCAGTAAGTGTGTGGAGGACTGCATACTGAGGAAGTCAATCCGGCGTTCCCCCACAGGAAACCCTGAATGAATCAGGACATACAGAACCTGCTAAAAACCAGGCGTGAGGCCTTCCGATCAGGAGACCAACTCAAATATAAGGAATCCAAGTCTGACCTTCACAGAGCCATTAAGACAGCCAAGGACCAATACCGATCCAAACAAGAGACCCAGACAGGCACCTGGCAACTATGGCAAGGACTGAATGACATCACAGGTTCTAAAAAGAGACAGTGCAAGATAGCAGATGATGACACATCCCTTCTGGATCGTCTCAATGCCTTCTATACTCTCTTTGAGCAGAAGTTCGGCAGAGAGGTAACACCTATTCCAACAGTCACTGCATCAGAGGTCAGATCAGTTTTCCTTTGTGTGAATCCAAGGAAAGCGATGGAGCCAGACGGAGTACCAGGCCGTTCACTCACAGCATGCACACATCAACTGGCAGAGGTCTTCTCGGACATCTTCAACCTCTCCCTGCAGCAGGCCACTGTCCCTGCTTGTTTCAAGAGGGCCAACATCATCCCCGTGCCTAAGAAGGTTCATGCAGCATGTCTCAATGACTACTGCCCAGTGGCCCTAATTTCAGTGGTCATGAAGTACTTTGAAAGGCTGGTCATGGCATTAATCAACTCCAGCCTCCCCACTACTCTTGACCCACTCCAATTTGCCTATCAGACCTACAGATCCCCATCAGGTACCATATCACTTGCCTTCACACCAAGAACAGCTACATAAGAATCCTACTCATTGACTACAGTTCAGCCTTCAACACTGTTATCCCCTCGAGATAGATTACTAAAGTTAATGATCTTTGACTAAGCCCCACTCTCTGCAACTGGATCCTCAGTCTCCTGACCCACAGGCCACAATCAGTGAAGACTGGGGATGATATTTCATCCTCACTCAACACTGGGGGCCCCCAGGGATGTGTACTCAGTCCCCTACTGCACTCACTGTATACCCATGACTGTGTCGCCAAATACCAGACTAATGCCATTTACAAGTTCACTGATGACACCACCATAGTCGGTCGAATTTCAGATGGCGACGAAACAGACTACAGACCTGGAAAAATGGTGCACTGAGACCAACCTAGCTCTCAATCCAGTAAAACCAAGGAACTTATTATTGACTTTCGGCGGGATGTTAATCATGCCCCTATACATTAACAGCACAAAGGTGGAACAAGTGGAAAGTGTCAAGCTCCTAGGAGTGGTCATCAACAACAACCTTTCTTGGACTCTTCATGTGCATGCACTGGTTACAAAGGCCCAACAATGTCTCTTCTTCCTCTGGCAGCTGAGAAAATTTGGCACGATGACAAATACCCTAGCCAACTTTTATAGGTGGAGATGGTTACAGAGAGTGGTGAACTCGTCTCGGACAATCACAAAGGCCAACCTCCCATCTATAGAATCCATCTACCAGGCCCGCTGTCAAGGAAAGGCAAAGATCGATCTCACCCTGACAATGTTTTCTATAACCTCTACCAACAGGGGAGAAGGTACAGAAGCTTGAACACACGGTACCAGCCGGATTTGAAACAATTTCTACCCTACTGTTGTTAGAATACTGAATGGAGTCACAAACTCTTAGCATTCGCCTGTACCTGTGTGTTTGTTTTTGCTGCTGTTTTCCTATTATTTACTTATCTATGCTACTTAATGATGTAATCTGCCTGCAGTGCTCACAAGGCAAAGCTTTTCACTGTGTCTCGGTACACGTGACAATTCAATTCATATTCAATCCCTTGTGCTTTAATTTTGTACAACAAACTCTTATGCCAGAGTTTGTTAAACACTTTCTTAAAGTGCAAATATACCACATCGACTGGCTCTCCCTTATCAATTCTACTAGTTACAACTCCAAGCATCAGAGTTGAATTTGATGGATTTTGTAATATCCAGTGATGTATGATTCTACTTCTTGGCGTTGAATACTTTAATTTTATCCATCAGCAACACAATGAATAAAGTAGCATGCTAAAAATTCTCAAAAGAGTTATGTTTGACTGGAAACGTTAACCTTGTTTCTCTAAAACATTCAATTTTATTGTGAACTACTATTTTCAACTGTACAATTTATAATCCTCATACTTCATGGATGCAGTGTTTAAAATGCAAACAAAAAGTGCTAACAAGTTCTGTGAGATTAGAAGTGAACAGGAGATGAGCTGCATGGATTAAGGGCGAGAGACTCTATTAAAGTCGGGGCAGTCCCGCTTTAAGTGAGGCCCCGCCCCTGACCCGGGCGCTACCATTTTTACAGGGGGAGGTAGGGGTTGGTTATCGCGAGAGCGGCCGGGGCCAACATGGCGGAAGGTAGGAGCTGTCAGCGCCGCGGCGGCTTCAGGCGGGGGCGCGGGTTCTGTGTTGGGCGGCGGGGAGCCAGGGGCCGAGCGATGCAGCCTCCGTGCCCGGACACACCCGAGCGGCCGTGGTCACCGGGCCGACTCTGCGGCTCCCCCCGAGCCGGAGCGGAGAGCGACCCCACCCGCAGCCAGTGCCGACCCCCTTTCCCCAGATTCCCTCCCCCCCCCCCTCCTCCCCTCTCCTCCCCCCTCCCCCCCTCTCCTCCCCCCTCCCCCCCTCTCCTCCCCCCTCCCCCCTCCCCCCCCCACACACAGCCACCCCTCTCCCCCCCTCTCCTCCCCCCTCCTCCTTCCCCCCCCACACACACAGCCCCATCCCCCCTCCTTCCCCCCCCCACACACACAGCCCCATCCCCCCTCCTTCCCCCCCCCCACACACACAGCCCCATCCCCCCTCCTTCCCCCCCCACACACACAGCCCCATCCCCCCTCCTTCCCCCCCCCCACACACACAGCCCCATCCCCCCTCCTTCCCCCCCCCACACACAGCCCCATCCCCCCACCATCTCCCCCCCCCCCACACACAGCCCCATCCCCCCTCCTTCCCCCCCACACAGCCCCATCCCCCCTCCTCCCCCCCCACACACAGGCCCCCCCCTCCTCCATCCCCCCCACACAGCCCCATCCCCCCCCACACTGCCCCCCCCCCCACACACAGCCCCATCCCCCCCTCCCCCCCCCACACACACAGCCCCATCCCCCCCACACCCACTGCCCTCCCCCCCTCCTCCCCCCCCACACCCACTGCCCCCCCCACACACACAGCCCCATCCCCCCCCACACAGCCCCATCCCCCCTCCTCCCCCCCCCACACAGCCCCATCCCCCCTCCTCCCCCCCCACACACAGGCCCCCCCTCCTCCATCCCCCCCACACAGCCCCATCCCCCCCCACACCGCCCTCCCCCCCCCCCCACACACAGCCCCCTCCCCCCCCCTCCCCCCCCCTCCCCCCCCCTCCCCCCCTCCCCCCCCTCCCCCCCCCTCCCCCCCCTCCCCCCCCACACACACAGCCCCATCCCCCCCCACACCCACTGCCCTCCCCCCCCCACACCCACTGCCCCCCCCACACACACAGCCCCATCCCCCCTCCTTCCCCCCCCACACACGCAGCCCCATCCCCCCTCCTCCCCCCCCACACAGCCCCATTCCCCCCCCTCCCCCCCCACACACAGCCCCATCCCCCCCCTCCCCCCCCACACACAGCCCCATCCCCCCCCCTCCCCCCCCACACACAGCCCCATCCCCCCTCCTCCCCCCCCACACACACACAGCCTCCTCCCCCCCTCCTCCCCCCCTCCTCCCCCCCCACACACAGCCCCATCCCCCCTCCTCCCCCCCCACACACACACAGCCTCCTCCCCCCCTCCTCCCCCCCTCCTCCCCCCCTCCTCCCCCCCTCCTCCCCCCCTCCTCCCCCCTCCTCCCCCCCTCCTCCCCCCCTCCTCCCCCCCTCCTCCCCCCTCCTCCCCCCCTCCTCCCCCCCTCCTCCCCCCCTCCTCCCCCCCTCCTCCCCCCCTCCTCCCCCCCTCACAGCCCCTTCCCCCCTCCCCCCCACACACAGCCCCTTCCCCCCTCCCCCCCACACACAGCCCCATCCCCCCTCCCCCCCCACGCACACAGCCCCATCCCCCCTCCCCCCCACGCACACAGCCCCATCCCCCCTCCCCCCCCACGCACACAGCCCCATCCCCCCTCCCCCCCCACGCACACAGCCCCATCCCCCCTCCCCCCCCACGCACACAGCCCCATCCCCCCTCCCCCCCCACGCACACAGCCCCATCCCCCCTCCCCCCCCACGCACACAGCCCCATCCCCCCTCCCCCCCCACGCACACAGCCCCATCCCCCCTCCCCCCCCACGCACACAGCCCCATCCCCCCTCCCCCCCCACGCACACAGCCCCATCCCCCCTCCCCCCCCACGCACACAGCCCCATCCCCCCTCCCCCCCCACGCACACAGCCCCATCCCCCCTCCCCCCCCACGCACACAGCCCCATCCCCCCTCCCCCCCCACGCACACAGCCCCATCCCCCCTCCCCCCCCACGCACACAGCCCCATCCCCCCTCCCCCCCCACGCACACAGCCCCATCCCCCCTCCCCCCCCACGCACACAGCCCCATCCCCCCTCCCCCCCCACGCACACAGCCCCATCCCCCCTCCCCCCCCACGCACACAGCCCCATCCCCCCTCCCCCCCCACGCACACAGCCCCATCCCCCCTCCCCCCCCACGCACACAGCCCCATCCCCCCTCCCCCCCCACGCACACAGCCCCATCCCCCCTCCCCCCCACGCACACAGCCCCATCCCCCCTCCCCCCCCACGCACACAGCCCCATCCCCCCTCCCCCCCCACGCACACAGCCCCATCCCCCCTCCCCCCCCACGCACACAGCCCCATCCCCCCTCCCCCCCCACGCACACAGCCCCATCCCCCCTCCCCCCCCACGCACACAGCCCCATCCCCCCTCCCCCCCACGCACACAGCCCCATCCCCCCTCCCCCCCCACGCACACAGCCCCATCCCCCCTCCCCCCCCACGCACACAGCCCCACCCCCCCTCCCCCCCACGCACACAGCCCCACCCCCCCTCCCTCCCCCCACGCACACAGCCCCACCCCCCCTCCCTCCCCCCACGCACACAGCCCCACCCCCCCTCCCTCCCCCCACGCACACAGCCCCACCCCCCCTCCCTCCCCCCACGCACACAGCCCCACCCCCCCTCCCTCCCCCCACGCACACAGCCCCACCCCCCCTCCCTCCCCCCCCACGCACACAGCCCCACCCCCCCTCCCTCCCCCCCCACGCACACAGCCCCACCCCCCCTCCCTCCCCCCCCACGCACACAGCCCCACCCCCCCTCCCTCCCCCCCCACGCACACAGCCCCACCCCCCCTCCCTCCCCCCCCACGCACACAGCCCCACCCCCCCTCCCTCCCCCCCCACGCACACAGCCCCACCCCCCCTCCCTCCCCCCCCACGCACACAGCCCCACCCCCCCTCCCTCCCCCCACGCACACAGCCCCACCCCCCCTCCCTCCCCCCCACGCACACAGCCCCACCCCCCCTCCTTCCCCCCCACGCACACAGCCCCACCCCCCTCCTTCCCCCCCACGCACACAGCCCCACCCCCCTCCTTCCCCCCCCACGCACACAGCCCCACCCCCCTCCTTCCCCCCCCACGCACACAGCCCCACCCCCCCTCCTTCCCCCCCCCCACGCACACAGCCCCACCCCCCCTCCTTCCCCCCCACCCACGCACACAGCCCCACCCCCCCTCCTTCCCCCCCCACACACACAGCCCCACCCCCCCTCCTTCCCCCCCCACACACACAGCCCCCCCCCCCCTCCTTCCCCCCCCACACACACAGCCCCATCCTCTTCTCCTCCCCCCCCCCCCCCAATGGGGTAATCTGTGTTTCCTCTCTGTGCTACTTGCTTGAGGTGAGATGGTTTCTACCTGTTGGGCCATTGAGATTGTTTGAGTAGAAGGGGGTAATTTAGATTAGATTCTCCACGGTGTGGAAATAGGCCACTGCGTCCCCCTGCCCCAGTCCACACCAACCCTCTGAACAGTAACCCACCCAGACCCATTCCCTATATTTGTCTCTGACTAAAGCTCCTAACACTATTGGCAATTTAGCATGGCCAGTTCACCTGGCCTGCACATCTTTGGATTGTGGGAGGAAACTGTAGTGAACCCACGCAGACACTGGGAGAATGGGCAAACTCCACGCAGACAGTCACTGGAGGCTGGAATAGTTCCTGGATCCCTGGTGCTCTGAGGCAGCAGTGCTCACCACCGTGCCACCCTTCCATCCAAAGGGATGGGTCTGACCTCTATCGTTCTGAGACCAGGGTGATTTATTAGTGTGATTGAGGTGGATTGAAACTAAATTTAGAGGGAGGCTGGGAACCAACAGGTAGAAAGGAGGAATAAGATGCATAAAATGGGAATATGGTGTTGTAGTATAGAAGGGAACAGTACCATATGAGAAAGGAGCAGACTGGAAAAGGACTCGGCAATACATTAAACAAGCTCCTTATGGTGAACAAGGTTAGTGATCTACAAGTGCAAAAAAAGTGGGCATCTGATAAAGTAGCAAAAGCAGAAATGTGGTTTAAAAAATGATTATGTACATCAAGGAGACAGTGTTCATAAATGAGAAAAGGGAGATGGAGTGGGAGTATTGATTATAACATTAGAAAAAATGACTTCCTTTGAAGCATTTAGAGTCTGAATCCATCTGTTTAGAGCTGGGTAAAACAAAGGCTATGATCATGCTTCATCTCTTAGTGAGAGGAATAAATTTGCAGGAAAATCTGATGGAGGGAAAAGGGAACTTTTAATTACCCAAGTGTTGACTAGGGTTGTGTTGGAGTAAAGGGTAAAGGTTGGGGAGGGATCTCTGAAATGGTTCATCTCAACCAGAGCAGAAGTGTTTATGGGTGACTGTGAAATGAGGTAGCCAGGAGTCTATAAGGAGCACTTTGGCATGCATGATTTTTGTATTGTAAGGTTCAGGTGAATAATGGTGAGGATGGAAAAACATGAAGTAAACATTTTAAATTGGCAATGGGGTGATGTTGGTAGATGACACTGGTTGACTTGAGGTAAAATGACCAAGAACTGACAGAAAATATGCCCACCTCTTCTGGAGATGTTATAGATAAGGTACACTCTAATGAAATGGAAAAAGGAGGGGAACCAAGTTCAAGGCCATTTACATTGCAAAGGAAATGGCAAATAGAGTAACAAATAGGAATAGGCTATTTCCCCTCTTGAACTTGTGCACAGTCAAGTTGATTAGGAAAGAGATCAACATTACTTTGTTATTGTGCCAGAATTTTGAACTCCTTTCTCAGTGACACTGTGGGTGCAATGACATATTTTGTTTTGAGGCTCTAGAAGACTATTGGCCATTTTCTCAAAGGTAGTTAAAGGTGAGCGACGAATATTGGCCCTTGTTGGTGGTGTGCCCTCCCAAGATTGCATATGAAACACACAGGCTCTGACTGATCTCTCATCACTGGTTGTTCTTTCTCTTGCATCAGTAGTGGTGACTCATGACAACAGATTGGAATTTTAACTATCATTGTCTATTTGATTGCATAAACTTACAACATACCAGCTATTTGACCAACTGGTCTGTGCTGATAGTACATTTACATGAGTCTGTGCCCATCTTTTTTCCATCTCACTATCAGCATATCCAAGGGAGAAAGAAAAGGAGAATATCTGGCTTCCCCTTAAGTGCATCTGTACCCTTCACTTTAGCCACTCACAATGGGTGAAACAAATGTCTAAATTCATCATGTAATGAGTGCCTTATCTTTGTAGGCCTTAACTTTGGGTTGTGGGTGTTGCCTTGCTGCATTGAAACGTTTAGATAATGCTCCCTGCTGCCTCATGCACAGTGTTTTGAAGTGACAGTTGCGTGTTGATCAAATGGGCATCTTTGTTCTGAGTCAAGCTTATTATAGTGTTGGAGCTGTACATATCAGTGCCGATGTCGAATCCATCACACCCCTGACCTGTGCCTTGTACATGGTGAATAGGCTTTGGAAGTTCTGGACGTTGGTTATTTGCTGTGGAATTTCAGCCTCTGACCTGTCCTTGAGCCACAAAACTTATATGGCTAGTCAAATTCAATTCTGGTCAGTGGTGACTTCCAGAGTATGGATAATGGGTGATTGTGTTGGGAATGCCATGAACGTCAAAAAATAAGTTTCTTGTTGGAATGGTCACTGCCTCACACTTGCATTGTAAAGATTGCTTGCCACTTATTAGCCCCCAACATGAATGTTGTCCAGACCTTGCAATGTTAAGCAGTGTTTCTGACTCCTTGAGCACAAACTGTACGTGTCCACTTCTGCTTCTGACCACCTGGTGCAGTTGAGGATGATTAGGCTTAGGGCACTATCCTGTGCAGTTCCTGCAGAGATGGAGCTGAAATGATTGACCCTTAACAACCACAACCATCTTGCTATGTGCCAGGTACAGCTCTAACAATGAGTGTTTGTCCCCTAATTCCCATTGACCCTAGTTTTACTAGGGCTCCTTGATGCGACACTGTTAAATACGCCCTTACTGGTCAAGGGCATTCACACTTGCCTCCCTTCTGGAATTTGACTGTGTAGTCCATATTTAGATCAAGGTTGTAATGAGGGTCAGGAGCTGAGTGATCTTGACAGAACTCCACTGGAGTCTCAATGGGCTGGTTTTTCTCAGCAGGTCCTGTTTGAGGACAGGGATTAGAATCCCTTTTATCACTTCGCTGACTACGATGGTTAAACTGATGTGCCAATAATTGACTGAGTTGGTCTCATCATTTTTTTTGGTCAGAATGTACAAGGCAGTTTTCTGCATTGCTAGTGTTGCAGCTTTTGTGCCATGTGGCTGGGGGCTTGGCTTCAGGAATTAGGGTATTATTGGGGTCATAGACTTTGTACCCACTGCCTTCAGCTGTTTGATGACTGGACAGTGATCAGAGGTGTCCTAACTGCTATACAATGGTCTTTGCTGTAAAGTGTGTTTTAACATCTGGGTGGGACTTGAATCCAGGTTAGTTGTAAAGCCCACTTCGACTAGACTTGTAGAGGTTTATAAAATCATGAGGGGCGTGGGTAGGATAAGTGGACAAGGTCTTTCCCGGGGTTGGGAACTTCAGGGCATAGGCTTAGGTTGAGAGGGAAAAATTTGAGACCTAAGGGGCAACCTTTTCACTGTGGTGGGCAAAGGAAGTGGTGGAGGCTAATATAATTACAACACTTAAAAGGCGTCAGGATGGGTATATGAATAGAAAGAGTTTAGAGGGCAAGGTGCTAGCAAATGGGATTAGGTTAGGTTAGGATATCTGGTCGGCATGGGTGAGTTGAACTGAAGGGTCTGTTTCTGTGCTGTACATCTCTCTGACTCTGACTCTAAATATCTGCTTCTGGGGTTGCGTGAGATGGTGCCGGCTGTCCCTGTGAGAGTCGGAATGCTCGTGGGATTTCTGACTCTATAGTGTCCATGTTCGGTTGACTTTTTAATATTGTTTGTCCCAGGGCAGATGTACAGCACCTCTGCTCTGGTTTTGGCATCAAATGGGAATATTGATGAGTGAGTGGTTCCATTAATTATTTTCTTACTGGTTCAGCGGCACTAAATGGGAGGTGGGATTAAACATCGTATTCACTGCTCCACTGCAGCCATGAGCAAATCACTGAGCAAAAAGCTGAGGATGCTGGAAATCTTCAACAAACACCACGCTGAAGAAGCTCAGCATGTCTGGCAGCATCAGTGGAGAGAAAAACCTTTTCTCCAGTATTGCCTGTATTTGATTAGATTAGATTACTTAGTGTGGAAACAGGCCCTTCGGCCCAACAAGTCCACACCGACCCGCCGAAGCGCAACCCACCCGTTCCCTTACGTTTACTCCTTTTTACCTAACACTAAATGCAATTTAGCATGGCCAATTCACCTGACCTGCACATTTTTGGACTGTGGGAGGAAACCGGAGCAAACCCACGCAGACACTGGGAGAATGTGCAAACTCCACACAGTCAGTCGCCTGAGTTGGGAATTGAACCCGGGTCTCTGGCGCACAGTGCTAACCACTGTGCCACCGTGTCGCACCAGCACTAATCTATTCAGTCCCTTGTGTATATGGAGGCTGGTGGAGTGGGTGTCGTTATACCTGTGATGTGCTGCATCTGATTTCTGGTTTGATTTTTGCTCTTGAAGCTGAGTGGTGATCCGCAAGATGTAATGGGGGTGGGTGTACCATTTTCACTCAATGGTTAGACAGTCTGCCCTCTCTATGATGAAAGGATTGTAGAAGCAGGAGGAGTGCAGGCAAAAGAAAATTAACTAAGGTATTGTATCTGAGCAGTTATATTACTATATGCTTGGCTTTGTCCATCTGCATTCCCTCCACCACTGGAATTACTGTGCTAATTCCTTCTTTAAATTTGCTCATGCGATTAGACTGATAGGTTGAACCTGACAAATTAGGGGGCAGTTGCTGATTTATGTGGAAACCTCTGTACCCTCTATGCCAAAGCTTAAAAACCTTTTTACGGACCCTAGACCCTGGATAGTCTGTAGCAGTAGCACAACAAATTGGGTATTTTTTAACTTTTTGCAGAATAAACAAGAAAACTGAGAATTTGTGAAATGCACATTAAAGCAATTTAGCAAAGGCTTTAAGTTTTCTTAGCACTAGGGTCAGTGAGTTACTTGTCACTTATATTTTTTTTTTGTGTTTCATTGTCTGACTGTTCTTGTGCTATTTAATACAGAGGAGGTTGCTAAGCTGCAGAAACACCTGGCACTTCTCCGCCAGGAGTATGTGAAAATGCAACAGAAGCTGGCACAGACTGAGAAGAGATGTACCATGCTTGCAGCCACATCCAACCTAGAGAATTCTAGTGACTCCTTCATTTGCCGACTGCTGTCTATTGTGTCTGAGCTTTACCAGCAAGAACAATACAGGTAATTCTTAATGCATTGACTGTGCTAAGAGATTGGATGTTGGGACATAATCAGGTCTGTTAAACTGATAGAAACTACAGACATTATGTTAACTGGTACCTAGGGGACCAGGAATGTGCAGGTTGATCAAATATTCCAGTTGATCAAGAGATCCATGAAATCAATATTAAAAACACACATTAAGTAATAGAAATGTAATGTAAGGGGTATGCACATCACTATAGTACTTATTTACAGCATAAATCACTTAATAATGCAAGTTTGCTTTAAATAAAACTTGCTTGCAGAGAGTCTTCTCACTCTCTCGCTTTCAACTGACTACTGAGATCCTGATGAAGGGCTCCTGCCCGAAATAATATTGATTTTTTTTCCTGCTCAGATGCTGCCTGACCTGCTGTGCTTTTCCAGCACCACTCTAATCTTTACTCTGAGATCGAGATAATAGGTAAACATCTGGTATCTGAGGTGTGTAACTTTTGCCAGTTTGAGTGCTGGCTGATAAGATACTGGTTAAAACAAAATTTGCTTTACTATTATAATTGAGCTGTCGACCAGATTTCTTTTTCCGTAAAAATCACAAGTTGACCATTGATGTCAGAATATCTATACTCCAGCAATGGTGCTCTAATCCTGTGCCACAAATTAACCTTGAGTGCCTCTTCAGCTTGTTGGCTCTAGTGCCAACCGGTCTGAATGGGACTTCCTGTCTTTTCAGCGCACAGCACTCTTACTGAGATGCATCCTTTTTCAGACTGGTTGGTTGGATTGATCCCACAAAACGAACTGCATAATGAGTGTACTTATTCCTGGATGGCATAGTGATAAATATTTTTGATTGTAAATGCTTGGATTATGCATTATAATCATGGATTCTAAAAATTGTCTGCATATTTACTGTGTACCTCTTAATCATTGCAGTTAGTTTCTACTTAATATATCAGTCTTCTGTGTTTATAAGGGGACCGTAGGAATGTCCATTTTCTCGGCTGGGAGCAACAGAAGGAAGAGAATGCTTCTATCTGTTTTGTGCTGATTTTTCTCATATATCTTGAAGTAAGATTGGTCAGCAGCTCTTCCATTCTCCTGAATGTGCACTCTGCCAGGAATCATCAGGCAGCAGTAGTAATGCTAGCTATTTTTTAAAGATTATTTTACGAACCAAGATTCCGGTTTGGTTTTCTAGGTTGTTTTGATTAGATCTATGTTCACAGTTAATATGGAAGATCCCTGACCTGTGAAATAAGTGTTGTCCCGTTACTGCAATGTAGAAAGAGCTCCTTCTTCTGGATTTAGAAATTCATCATTCGTGGCATAATGTTGATTTCAGGAAAAATGCATCACCATTGGCTGAAGTGAATGCGTAAAGTGGAGTTCAAAACTGGCTGCAGACCAGCAAAGCCATCTATAATGCACTTTAGCCATACCTGTTTACACTTACAACCTAATAGAGCAAAGTGTGTGCATCTTTCAGGAAATGGATCCTTAAATATAGTTGTTTTGTATGATTAAAAACATGGGCTTTCATTTCACGTCTAGCTCTTTACAGCAGAAGTTTTAATTTTGATTTTTGAGGTGTTGATTGCACGGTGTTAGATATGCAGCAATCTAGTTCATCTTTTAATAATTCATAGAATTTCAAGTGTGGAATGAGGCCATTCAGCCCATCAAGTCTGCAGTGACCCAAGGGTGGTTATGACAGGGATTTTTAACTCTCCAAGCATAGACTGGGACTGCCATAGTGTTAAGGGTTTAGATGGAAAGGAATCTGTTAAGTGTGTAGAAGAGAACGTTTTGATTCAGTATGTGGATGAACCTACTAGAGAAGGTGCAAAATCTGACCTACTCTTGGGGAAATAAGGCAGGTCAGGTGACTGAGGTGTCAGTGGGGGAGCACTTTTGGGGCCAGTGACCATAATTCTATTCGTTTTAAAATAGTGGTGGAAAAGGATAGACCTGATTGTTGAAGTTCTAAATTGGAAAAAGGCCAATTTTGACGGTATTAGGCAAGAACTTTCAAAAGCTGATTGGTGCAGAGGTTCGCAGGTCAAGGAATGGCTGGAAAATGGGAGGATTTGGTTATGTAAGATATAGACAGGATATATCGAGTGAATCCTTGGAGTATAAAGGCAATAGCAGTGTACTTAAGAGGGAAATCGGGAGGGGGGAGAAAAGGGGACATGCGAAAGCTTTGGCAAATACAGTTAAGGAGAATCCAAAGAGTTTTTCCAAATAGATTAAGGACAAAAGGGTAACTAGGGAGAGAATAGGGCCCTCTAAGATCAGCAAGGCGGCCTTTGTGTGGGGCTGCAGAAAATGCGGGAGATACTAAGTATTTTGCATCAATATTTACTGTGGAAAAGGATATGGAAGATGTAGACTGTAGGGAAATAGATGGTGACATCTTGCAAAATGTCCATATTACAGAGGAGAAAGTGCTGGATGTCTTGAAATAGGTAAAGGTGGATAAATCCCCAGGAGTACCCTAGGACTCTGTGGGAATCTAGATAAGTGTTTGCTGGGCCTCTTGCTGAGATATTTGTGTCATTGATAGTCACAGGTGAGGTGCTGGAAGACTGGAGGTTGGCTAACATGGTGCCACTGTTTAAGAAGGGCGGTAAAGACAAGCCAGGGAACTGTAGACCGGTGAGCCTGACCACTGGTGGTGGGCAAGTTGTTGGAGGGAATCCTGAAGGACATGATGTACACGCATTTGGAAAGGCAAGGACTGATTATGGATAGTCAGCATGGCTTTGTACGTGAGAAATCATGTCTCTCAAACTCGCTTGAGTTTTTTTTTGAAGAAGTAACAAAGAGGATCGAGGGCAGAGCGGTAGATGTGATCAAATGGACTTAAGGCATTCGGCAAGGTTCCCCTTGGGAGACTAATTAGCAAGGTTAGATCTCACGGAATACCGGGAGAACTAGCCAATTGGATACAGAACTGGCTCAAAGATAGAAGTTGAAACTTTATTGCTGGAACAGCACAGCAGGTCAGGCAGCATCCAGGGAACAGGAGATTCGACGTTTCGGGCACAGGTTCTTCTTCAGGAATGAGCAGGAGAAGCAGTGTTCAGCAGGAGAAGATAAAAGGTAGGGAGGAGGGGCGCTGGAAATGTGATAGGTGTGAAGAGGTCAAGGTGAGGGTGATAGGTCGGAGTAGAATGGAGGCGGAGAGGTCAAGAAGAAGACTGCAGGTCAGGAAGGCGGTGCCGGGCTGGAGGGATTCAGCTGAGACAAGGTGGGGGGAGGGGGGATGAAGAAACTGGTGAAGTCCAAGTTCATCCCCTGCGGTTGGAGGGTTCCCAGTCGGAAGATAAGACGCTCCTCCTCCGACCGTCGCGTTGTTGTGGTTTGGCGGTGGATGAGTCCAATGACCTGCATATCCTCGGTGGAGTGGGAGGGGGAGTTGAAATGCTGTGCTACAGGGTGGTTGGGTTGGTTCGTCCGGGTGGCCCAGAGGTGCTCTCTGAATCGCTCCGCAAGTAGGCGGCCTGTCTCCCCAATATAGAGGAGGCCTCTTCGTAGGGTATGTGGAACAATCCATCTTCCGCAACTACACTGGCCCCACCCCCCATCTTTTCCTTCCCTCTTCGTAGGGTATGTGGAACAATCCATCTTCCGCAACTACACTGGCCCCACCCCCCATCTTTTCCTTCGCTACATTGATGACTGTATCGGCGCTACCTCGTGCTCCCATGAGGAGGTTGAACAGTTCATCCACTACACTAACACCTTCCACCCCGACCTCAAATTCACCTGAACAGTCTCGGACTCCTCCCTCCCCTTCCTAGACCTTTCTGTTTCTATCTCAGGCGACCGAATCAACACGGACACCTACTACAAACCAACCGACTCCCACAGCTACCTGGACTACACCTCCTCCCATCCTGCCCCCTGTAAAAACGCCATCCCATTCTCCCAATTCCTTCGTCTCCGCCGCATCTGCTCCCAGGAGGACCAGTTCAAAATACGTACAACACAGATGGCCTCCTTCTTCAAGGACCGCAATTTCCCCCCCGACGTGGTCGACGGTGCCCTCCACCGCATCTCCTCCACTTCCCGCTCCTCTGCCCTTGAGCCCCACCCCTCCAACCGCCACCAGGACAGAACCCCACTGGTCCTCACCTACCACCCCACCAATCTCCATGTACAGCGCATCATCCGCCGTCACTTCCGCCACCTCCAAACAGACCCCAGCACCAAGGATATATTTCCCTCCCCTCCCCTATCAGCTTTCCGTAGAGACCACTCCCTCCGCGACTCCCTTGGACTCATCCACCGCCAAACCACAACAACGCGACGGTCGGAGGAGGAGCGTCTTATCTTCCGACTGGGAACCCTCCAACCGCAGGGGATGAACTTGGACTTCACCAGTTTCTTCATCCCCCCTCCCCCCACCTTGTCTCAGCCGAATCCCTCCAGCCCGGCACCGCCTTCCTGACCTGCAGTCGTCGTCTTGACCTCTCCGCCTCCATCCTACTCCGACCTATCACCCTCACCTTGACCTCTTTCCACCTATCACATTTCCAATGCCCCTCCTCCAAGTCCCTCCTCCCTACCTTTTATCTTCTCCTGCACACTCTCTGCTCATTCCTGAAGAAGGGCCTGTGCCCGAAACGTCGAATCTCCTGTTCCCTGGATGCTGCCTGACCTGCTGTGCTGTTCCAGCAATCAAGTTTCAACTTTGATCTCCAGCGTCTGCAGACCTCACTTTCTCCTCAAAGATAGAAGACAGGGTGGTGGTGGAGGGTTGTTTTTCAGACCGGAGGCCTGTGACCAGTGGAGTGCCACAAGGATCAGTGCTGGGTCATCCACTTTTTTGTCATTTTCATAAATGATTTGGATGCGAGCATAAGAGGTACAGTTAGTAAGTTTGCAGATGACACCAAAATTGGAGGTGTAGTGGACAGCAAAGAGAGTTACCTCAGATTACACCAGGATCTGGACCAGATGGGCCAATGGGCTGAGAAGTGGCAGATGGAGGTTAATTTAGATAAATGTGAGGTGCTGCATTTTGGGAAAGCAAATCTTAGCAGGACTTTTACACTTGATGGTAAGGTCATAGGGAGTGTTGCTGAACAAAGAGACCTTGCAGTGCAGGTTCATAGCTCCATGCAAGCGGAGTTGCAGGTGGATAGGATAGTGAAGGCGGTGTTTGGTATGCTTTCCTTTATTGGTCAGAGTATTGAGTACAGGAGTTGGGAGGTCATGTTGTGGCTGTACAGGACTTTGGTTAGGCCACTGTTGGAATGTTGCATGCAATTCTGGTCTCCTTCCTATCGGAAAGAATTTGTGAAACTTGTAAACCTTTTTTCTGAACCCTTTCAAGGATGTTGCCAGGATTTGAGTTGTAGGGCGAGGCTGAACAGGTTGGGGCTGTTTTCCCTGGAGCGTCGGAGGCTGAGGGATGACCTTTATAGAGGTTTTATAAAATCATGAGGGGCATAGATAGGATAAATAGGCAAAGTCTTTTCCCTGGGGTGGAGAGTCCAGAACGAGAGGGCATAGATTTAGGGTGAGGGGAAAGATATAAAAGAGATCTAAGGGGCAATGTTTTCATGCAGAGGGTGGTACATGTATAGAATGAGCTGTCAGAGGAAGTGGTGGAGTCTGGTACAATTGCAACATTTAAGAGGCATTTGGATGGGTATATGAATAGGAAAGGTTTGGAGGGGTTAGGGGCATGTGCTAGCAGGTGGGACTAGATTGGGTTGGGATATCTGGTCGGCATGAGCAAGTTGGACTGAAGGGTCTGTTTCTGCTCTACATCTCTATGACTATATAACAATAAAAAGCTGAAGAGAGTATAAAGTAAAGTCATAACTAACAAAACCCCAGACTTTTATAAATTCAAGCAATGAAAGTGACTACTGGACTAATGTAGGATCATCAAGGAAATTACCAAGAATTAACAAAGGGCATCAATCAGGACCAAAATCCATTCCTGGTACATGTAGAGTATATATGAATCTGAGCTTTGTTTTATTTATTAAAGGCTTTTCCTGTTTGTTTCACCTGATTGTGTCTATTTGAAATAATGGACAACTCATGAGGGTAGTACAGAACAAAGAAAATTCCAGCACAGGAACAGGTTCTTTGGTCCACCGAGCCTGTGCTGATCCAGATCCTTTTTCTAAACCATCACCTATTTTTGAGTGTGTATCCCTTTGCTTGCTGCTCATTCATTTATCCATCTAGATATGTCTTAAATGATGCTCTTGTGCCTGCCTCTACCACACTACTGGCAAAGGGATCCAGGCACCCACCACCCTCTGTGTAAAGAACCTTCCATGCATATCTCCCTTAAACTTCCCCCCCTCACTTTGAACTTGTGACCCTAGTAATTGAGTCCCCCACTTTGGGAAAGGGTGGATGAAGTATATGTGGAAGACTATTTGAAGTATATGTGGAAATTCAATTAATATTTGGCAAATTGGGCTTGTTTTCCTTTAAGTAGAGAATGTTAAAAGGAGAAAATGTTGGCAATGTTCAGGTCTTCCAGAATCTGGAAGTGGGAGAAAAACATTTCTGATCACTGACTCTTTGTCAGAATTTTTGGGTATCTGATGTAAGGATTCTGAGGTAAACAGTTGAATTGAGGAGTTGACTGTCTCTGCACAGACATTGGATGGCCTGAGTATTTTTGGCACTTTCTATCGTTTCAGATTTACGGTATGTTGCTTTTTTGAAGTGAAGAGGAGAGATTTGTTCCCAGTGGCGGCACAGTCAGTAACCAGATGACAGATAGTGAAGACGTTTGGCAAATAAAAGCCAGTGATGAGATGAAGAAACGTGTTTAAAGCACTGAGTTGTAAATGGGAAAGCACTGAAAGGACAATAGAAGCAGATTCAGTATTAACTTTTCAGAGAATTGAATGAGTATTTGGAAGAGAAGTTTAGTCTCTGGGGAAAGCTTTTAATAGGATGAAGTGAATATCTCTAAGAAGTGGGATATGGGTTTTATGCTGTACGAGCCTTGACTTTCCTCTCTCCAGTCATGTAACTGGTGCACATCCAGGACTACTCTGGCAGTGGCAGTGGCTCATTTTAAATAGGAGGACAATTGCATTGAAGAATTCTATTTTTTTTTTAAAGCCTACATTTTAGAAAACAAATGCTGATTTGAGCATGTTGGCAATTTTAATACCACTTGATGCCAGAGATGATGTGGTTTACAGTAAGGAGGAGAAAAACTGGCTCAGAATTAGTCTATAGGGTCAGGAAGTTTGATCCATGAGCCAGTCATTATTAATGTATAATGACTGATGTTTGCACACTGCTGAAGTGGCTAAATCCTGCACGGCCTTTATAATCATTGTGAAACTTTCCAGTTGGGAATTTACTAGTGATTTTGGCTTCAGAAGTTTCAGGCAATAAGTGTGAAGCAATTTAAATTGAGAATAGCAACAGCTTGGAAGCGAGGAAATGTTAATAAAATGTAACATAGAGTTTGTATACATATTCACTCTTCCAACATACAGTATTTCATAAAATGACAATGTGAAGTCAGCAACATTTGGAAGATCCAAGGATTTTATTGGTCTGCATTGCAGTCTGTATTCAACAAAGGAAACAAGATGCTGAGTAGCTTTATAGTTCATGCTTCACTTGTTCATTGTTAGGATCAGATCGCATCTTGAATACTATGTCCAATTCTAGTCATTCAGGAACTAAGGGATTGCCTGTGAGAGGAGGTTGTGCAGTACAAGGCCCGGCCTAGTCTTAGAACATAGAACATTACAGCACAATCCAGGCCCTTTGGCCCTCAATGTTGCGCTGAGCTGTGGAAACAATCTGAAGCCTATCTAACTTACACTATCTATTCTCATCCATATGCCTATCCAATGACCATTTAAATGTCCTTTTTAAAGTTGGTGAGTCTACTACTGTTGCAGGCAGTGCGTTCCATGCCCCTAATACGGAGTAAAGAAACTACCTTTGACATCTGTCCTATATCTATCACCCTTCAATTTAAAGCTATATCCCCTTGTGCTAGCCATAGTCATCCAAGGAAAAAGGCTCTCTGTCCACCCAGTCTAACCCTCTGATTATCTTTTATGCCTCAGCATATCTTACGTTATCTTTTATATGTTAAGTCAGAGTTAACAGGAAGGAAGGATGCAGTAGTCTGGAAAGAAGGTCTCTCCGATATCATCTAGGGTTGTTAACATTGATAAAGATCTAGAATCCTTTAAGAAGGCGAATGTAATGAACCTGTGAAAGAAACTTGGGATTGATGGCTGTGTATTCAGTGATCAGTATATTAAATTAATTTTTGTGCCATTATTGCTCCATTAGAAGTGGAATTGCTTGGGATGCAGTTGAGTGCTGCGACTAGCTGGGAGAGGCAAGACAAAGTAAAGACTGATATTTTTAACCTTGTGATCTTTTTAGTTATGAATTATTTTATTGCAGTGAATCGAAAGGTTTAACTTCTGCTTTCTTAGTCAGTTGCTTTAACCTGTGTGCATCTTTAATAAATTGTCATCTCAACAGTGGGCATGAGTTCACTCCCAGTGGGTCAGTTTTTTGTTTCTATAACACTTTGCTGGAGAACCCATTAAGTTAACAGCATGATCCCTGCGAAGCTTTGGTATTTTTCAGTTGATCGATTCTGCATCTAAAACAGACTGGTTGAATATTAGATGAACTTATTTCTCATTTAATTTGGTCATTTGCCTCAATTTATTCTTTTTTGTTTTATTGTTGTTGTTGCAATGTCCCCTCCATGTTTGAAGCAACTTGCTTCATGCCTTGATTTTCCTAAACTGGTTGGATTGCATCCAGCCCCTCAATTTTGCCATTGCTCATTCTCAATATTTTCCAACGTCTCATCCTGCTGAGCAGTTTTCAAGTAGGGGTTTCTTTACAATCGCTCGTCGCTCTGTAGGAGAAGGTGTGGACTGTCCCAGCCCACGTGCCTCATTCCTGATGAAGGGCTTTTGCCTGAAACGTCGATTCTTCTGCTCCTTGGATGCTGCCTGACCTGCTGTACTTATCTAGCACCATGTGCTCGGCTCATTGCTCTGTAGGCCAGTTTCCGACAAAATGACAAACACTTTTTTTTTTTATCTTGCAGTGACCTGAAAGTGAAGGTTGGAGAAAGATACATCAATGTTCACAAATTTGTGTTGGCAGCACGCAGTGATACCTGGAGCCTGGCAAATCTTGCTTCTGTCAGTGAACTTGACCTGTCAGGTTGGTGTGCAGGATGGATTCAGAAAGCGGTTTTTGGTCTCTTACTCATACTGCATTACTATCCAGTTGCTTTCAACATCTTTGATTTTATGTTACAGACTTATAATCTATACCAAGTCTTGATCTTTGTGCTTCTAGAACTGCGCCCACTAGTCAATGACTCTTCTCAAGTATCAACTCTATCCTGTCCATGACTCTGGATTCGCTTTATTGTTCAAAAATTCTATTAATCCAACCCTAAATATGAGCACTGAGTGACTGGGACCCTGTGGAGTCACGAATTCGAGTTTCCTGAGCGTTTGGGTGTAGGAATTTCTCCTCATTGTCAGCCCCAAACAGATGACCCCTTATCCTGAGATGACCCTTAGCTCTCCTCTTTTTAGTCCAGAGGAGCAACCTCTTAGGATCTCCCTTGTCAAGCCACCTCAGTATTTTAGACACTTCATCTCGTTCTTCTAAACTCCAGAGAATGTAGGAGAAAATGAGGACTGCAGAAGCTGGAAGTTAGAATAGAGAGTGTGGCACTGGAAAAGCACGGTGGGTCAGCCCACATCTGGGGAGCAGGAAAATCGACGTTTCGGGCAAAAGCTTTTGCCAGAAATGTTGATTTTTTCCTGCTCCTTGGATGCTGCCTGACCTGCTGTGCTTTTTTAGCACCACACTCTTGACTCCAAAGAATATAGACCCATTTTATTGATTCTGTTTTAAAATGAGTGAACTATCTGAGCTTCATTTATAGCTGACCGCGTCCATTCAATATCTCTCTTTATTTTTTCCTTTAAATGTAGCACTGATTTTTGGAGTGTTTGTCGAAAAAGTAATCTGTGCTGTTGCAGCTTGGTTAAACAAAAATTATACAATGAGTGTTTTATATTAAGCACAGCCTGTTCAAATAACTAATCCATAGGGGCCTTAATGTACTGGTTTATTAAAAGAATTAATATTGAGGCATGCCATAAGCATGTGTGGTTTTGAGGAATCCTCGCTAAACTGGAGTCAGTGGAACTCGGTGGAAAAACTCTTCAATTTTTGGAGTCATACCCAGCACAAAAGGAAGATGGTTGTGGTTGTTGGTCAGTCTCTAGGACTTCTCTGCAGGAGTTCCTCAGGATAGTGTCCAAGGCCCAACCAACTGCTTCATCAATGGCCTTCCTTCCATCATAAGTGCAGATGGGTTGTGGATGTTTGCTCATGACTGCAACACTTACTGAAGATGCTGGCACCAATCTTCGAGTGTCAGCTGGCAGCCTAATGATGTGGCCACCCATTTGTTTTTAGCAATAATCTGAACTAAGTTTGGGCCTGAGACCTGGGCGATTATGTGTATATCTGTGGCTTGAAGTTCTGACAACATCTGGCAATGTCATGTTATCCCTTGCTGAATTTCTGGCATTTCTTTTTCACGATGCCCAAAGCATGAGTAAGTACCAGACTTGGGTTCTCCTCTAGTTTTACAGACAAATACCTAAAATATGGGGAGGGTCCATCCTGAAATTCTTTCTCTGGCCACCTTGCAGTTCTACCCATTAGTTTAGGCAAAATTTAACGCATCTACAAGTTGATGGACCTCTGATCTAATGGTCCACATTAGTTTGTTTATTTTTTTTTAAATGCAAGTGGTGAATGCTTTTGTCTTGATTTTCGAGAATTCCCTCAATTCTGGAATGATCCCCATGACAGGAGAAAATGTAAACGGCCATGTTAATATTTGAATGGTGTCATTGTACACAAATCGAAAAAAGTTGACTTGCAAGTTCAAGTGGTTTATAAGGCAGCTACTATGTCACCATTATTGAAAAGCTGTTGAAATACAAGGATAAAGAACTCATGTTACACTAATACAGGCCTTTAGTGAGACTGTATCTGGAATACTGTGTACCATTTTCTCTTTTCCAAAAGCAGGGCATACCGATCTGAGAGGGTACGACAGAAGTTCACTAGACTGATTTTCTGAAGTAAGAGGGCTGACCTCTGAATAAAGTAGGCCTATATTCTGTGAACTTTAGGAAATGACTGGTTATGTTGGAAGTGACGTTTTTAGCTGACGGTAGACTTCACGTGACTAAGAAGCAGGGCTTTGGAAGCTTGATTTCAAATAAACCTGTTGGACTATAATCTGGTGTTGTGACTTCCAACTTAATAGAGTAGATTTGAGGAAACTGTTTCCTCTGCCTAAAAGGTAAAGGTCATAGGGTAAGGGGTCATGCAGTTGGGACTGAGATGAAAAATATTTGTTTGGAGGTGTTGGTTTTTGGAGTTCTGTCACCCCAGTGGACTGTGGAATGTTCATTTGATATGTCTGCTCAGGACTATATAATAGACTTTTGGGCCAAGGGTTCAGAGGATAGAACAGAAAAATATTGTTAATGGAAAGGTTCAGTCATGGCCTTGTTGAATGACAGCTTGTCATCCTCATACCTATTACATTTTCTCACTTATATTGATTTTTTTTTTGTTCACATTGTCAGATGCAGATCCAGAAGTAACCATGGCGATGCTCCGATGGATTTACACAGATGAACTTGAACTGAAGGAGGATGATGTATTCCTCACTGAACTAATGAAATTAGCTAATAGATTTCAGCTATATCTCCTCCGAGAGCGGTAAGATGTTGGGCACTTAAAAATAAGGAGATCTTAAAGTTTGTGTCTGGCTTGATGAATATCTGTAAATAAACTACACAGATTTTAAATTGATGAAAATCTAACTGTAGCTTAAGTAGAATTTCAATTTGGTTACTACTTTTTGGTATTTGAAGATTTTGGTTTGAACTTGGGATGACAAAGAAACGAGTTTTTTTTTTTGCAAAGTGGTTATAAGTGGGGTGAATATGAATCTTGAGAATTTGTTAATCATAAATTTGTGAGATTGTGTAGCATTCGTGATTACTGCTTTACAACAACCATGCACTAATTACAGATGAAGGCCATTTATCCAACCAGGAAGAGCTAATGCTTTGTAGTACTTAATTAGAGTCATAGAGATGTACAGCGCGGAAACAGACCCTATCGGT
Organism: Chiloscyllium plagiosum; assembly: GCF_037043375.1. Classification (NCBI taxonomy): domain Eukaryota; kingdom Metazoa; phylum Chordata; class Chondrichthyes; order Orectolobiformes; family Hemiscylliidae; genus Chiloscyllium; species Chiloscyllium plagiosum. The sequence continues at coordinate 54,696,004 of NW_028270169.1, forward strand.
CCAACCTGTCCATGCCGACCAGTTATCCCAACTCAATTTAGTCCCACCTGCCAGCTCCTGGCCCATATCCCTCCAAACCCTTCCTATTCATATACCCATCCGAATGCTTCTTAAATGTTGCAATTGTACCAGCCTCCACCACTTCCTCTGGCAGCTCATTCCATACACGTACCACCCTCTGTGTGGAAAAAGTTGCCCCTTGGGTCTCTTTTATATCTTTTCCCTCTCACTCTAAACCTATCCCCTATAGTTCTAGACTCCCTCACTCTAAACCTATCCCCTATAGTTCTCGCCCCAGGGAAAAGACCTTACCATTAAGTGTATAAGTCCTGCTAAGATTTGTTTTCCCAAAATGCAGCACCTCGCATTTATCTGAATTAAACTCCATCTGCCACTTAGCCCATTGGCCCATCTGATCAAGATCCTGGTGTAATCTGAGGTAACCTTCTTCGCTGTCCACTACACCTCCAATTTTGGTGTCATCTGCAAACTTACTAACTGTACCTCTTGTGCTCGCATCCAAATCATTTATATAAATGACGACAAGTAGTGGATCCTTGTGGCACTCTGCTGGTCACAGGCATCCAGTCTGAAAAACAACCCTCCACCACCACCCTCTGTCTTCTACCTTTGAGCCAGTTCTGTATCCAGTTGGCTAGTTCTCCCTGTATTCCATGAGGTCTAACCTTGCTAACCAGTCTCCCATGGGGAACCTTGTCCAACGCCTTACTGAAGTCCATATAGAGCACGTCTACTGCTCTGCCCTCATTGATCCTCTTTGTTACTACAAAAAACTCAATCAAGTTGGTGAGACATGATTTCCCACGCACAAAGCCATGTTGACTATCCCTAATCAGTCCTCACCTTTCCAAATACATGTACATCCTGTCCCTCCGGATTCCCTCCAACAACTTGCTCACCACTGATGTCAGGCTTACTGGTCTATAGTTTCCTGGCTTGTCCTTACCACCACCCTTAAAAGATGGCATCACATTAGCCAACCTCCAGTTTTCCAGCACCTCACCTGCGAATATCGGTGATACAAATATTTCAGTAAGAGGCCCTGCAATCACTTCCCTAGCTTCCCACAGAGGTCTAGGGTACACCTGAGCAGGTCCTGGGGATTTATCCATCTTTGTGTTTCAAGACATCTAGTACTTCCTCCTCTGTAATATGGACATTTTGCAAGGTGTTACCATCTATTTCTTTTCCGCAGTAAATACTGATGCAAAATACTCGCTTAGTATCTCCACATCTCCTGCGGCTCCACACAAAGGCCGCCTTGCTGATCTTTGAGGGGCCCTACTCTCTCCCTAGTTACCCTTTTGTCCTTAATGTATTTGTAAAAACCCTCTGGATTTTCCTTAACTCTGTTTGCCAAAGCTATCTCATGTCCCCGTTTTGCCCTCCTGATTTCTCTCTTCAGTATACTCCTCCTACCTTTTACACTCTTCTAAGGATTCACTCGATCCCTGCTATCTATACCTGACATATGCTTCCTTCTTTTTCTTAACCCAACCCTTAATTTCTTTAGTCATCCAGCATTCCCTACACCTACCGAATTGCTGACTATCCTGCTCCTTTGGAGAAAGTGAGGACTGGAGATCAGAGCTGAAAAATGTGTTGCTGGAAAAGCGCAGCAGGTCAGGCAGCAAAGGAGCAGGAGAATCGACGTTTCGGGCATAAGCCCTTCAGGGATGCGGCTCATTCCTGAAGAAGGGCTTATGCCCGAAACGTCAATTCTCCTGCTCCTTTGCTGCCTGACCTGTGCTTTTCCAGCAACACATTTTTCAGTCCTATCCTGCTCCTTTGGCCTGTTCCAACAAGCAGCTCCTTGATTTCTGCACTGATTCCATTTAGCTTCATTTGATATTCCTGATACCCTTTACCAGGAGAAATCTTCTTGCTCTGCTAACTATCTAGTGCCCAGTTTCTATTAGTAGAATTCCACATTTCAACAAGTCAGTCCTCCCAGACAAGAAGGGCTTCCTGACTTCACTCTGAAATGGCTTGGCTCTAATCTTAAGATTGTGCTATCTTGTTCTGGATTCTCCTTCCTGTCCATCTATTGATTTACTGTGAGGAAGGGTTTGTTTGTTTTTGAGCTATTTGACTCGCTCACATTACAATTATTGGCTTTACTTTACTTTAGTTATCTTTGCTTGGAGTATGTAATGAATAGCTGGGAAGTATTTTAGCTTCAACTGTTTGGATATTTAACTTGTACCTCCATCTGTGGTATGATTTTTCAAAACTTATTTATGTCAGGTTTTCAATATTACTACTACTTTCCTGATTGAAAGACTTAGTTCATATATTGGGCTGTGATTTGAATTCCAGATAATTGTTAAACGTGATGGTGTGGTCACACCTCCAATGTATTTCCATTCCCTCTGCAATGTCAATTTCATGAAGAGAAACTAAGCAAAGTTAAGCAATTCTTCTTGCTGTTTCCTGGGCACATGGATCTTGAAGCAGTTTGCATGGTGTTTATGACTGACTGCGGTCAACAGTAATATGTAGTTATACCTCATCGCTGCAGATTTAGAATCTGCCTGGATGGGTTTAAACTAGTCTCTGCATAAAATGGCTTGATAACTGCAGTATAACAACAGGACGTCTTCTGCCAGATTTAATAAACATGGAGGGCATGCTGTAAAATTCAAATGTGGCCAGATATTCCACTAGCTGTGGTTTTGAATCTAATATAAAAGTTCTGGTTGTAAATCTGTTGCACCTTAAGGTCTGTAGGTGTCATGTGGGTGAGTTCTGTCTCTTGATGAATTTGATAAAATGCTTGCTTGTTTTTTTTTTTGAAGTTAGGGAGGGCATCTTAAGTATAATGCCCCCATTTTAAATTTTTTTTCTGATGTGACTAGTTTTATGTGGGAGCAAGCTATTTTCCTCAACAGGCCTCTGCAAATGTTGTTCTGTCTTGCTTCAACTTGCCCTGTTACCAAATCCTGGTTTTCTTGTTACTACGCATTTGAACTCCACTGCTTTCTGCATTCAATCTGAGAAGTTTCTGGATTTATCAGTTACTAGAACTATTTGTTTAGTTTTGGAATCTTGTTACTGAGTGTCCACCCTGAATCATATCTGCAATTTTTGATATACTCCTTCAACTCAAGTTCAAACCATTTGTGTAAATAATGAACAACCGTGCAGATCACCTCTGCCCCAGAAAAGATCCCAATGGTCTAAAAGGCTGAATCCCTGCCCCCATCACAAATCCCTGTAGAATGCTGCTACCTAAAAACCAGGGAGGCAATGGCCATTGGTATTTTTATAACTAGGGTATTAATCCAGAAACTTGATATTTGGACCAGCATTCAAAACCTGTCATGGCAGATGGTGGAATTGGAATTCAATTTTAAAAAAAAAAAATCCTGGAATTAGAAGGAAGTCTGCCATCCTCACCTATTCAGGCCTGTGTGACTCCAGACCCACAATCAAGCTCAACAGGGTCTTCTTTACCCACTAATTCTGCCAGAGCAGTGTGATTGACTCTCGACTGCTCTCTGAAATGGCCTACCAAGCCATTCACTTGTATCAATCGCTACAAAGAAGCAAAGAAATGAAGCCGGACAGATCACCTCACCAACGTCCTGTATAACTGTAGCATAACTTCCCAACCTCCTTATTCAGTGCCCTGACTGATGAAGGCCAGTGTGCCAAAAACCACCTTCACTGCCCTGTCTACCTGTGACTCCATTTTCAGAGAACTGAGAACCTGAGCTCCAAGGTCCCTCTGTTCCACTACACTCCTTACAGCAGGTGGGCCGGGTGCTGGCAGGTGGGACTAGATTGGGTTGGGATATCTGGCCGGCATGAACAGGTTGGACCGAAGGGTCTGTTTCTGTGCTGTACATCTCTATGACTCTATTTGTGCCAACATGCACTGTGACTTCTGACTGCTCACCTTGAGAATGTTCTGCAGCCGCTCATATCCTGGACCCTGGCATCTGGGTGGCAACACACACCATCCTGGATTCCTGTTTGTGGTACTGAATCTGCAATTTGTCCCCTTAAGTATGGAGTCACCTATCACTAAGGTCCTCTTTACCTTTACCCTTTCCTGCTGTGCTCCAGAGGCAGTCTTGTGGCCACTGACCTGGCTACTACTGTTTTCCCCTGAACAGTCACTGTTTTTTCTCTCCCCTGCCCCCCCCCTCCAAAAATAAAGTATCCAAAATGGTATACTTGTTTTTGAGGGGGAATGGCCACATCCATCTGGTCAGGACCAGGAAATTTATCCATCTTCGTACATTTCTAATATATCCAAAGACACCTCCACTGTGATACGCACTGTCCCCAAGATAGGGGATTCCTGCACTGTCTGCCTACTCCCTTTCCTGGTGGCCACCCAGCTACACTCTGCCTGCACCTTAGGTGTGATCACCTCACTAAACTTATCTACAAAGTGCTCACAATCTCTAATCCTGAGTGCATGGAGCTCCAGCTGCAGCTGGATGTACTTCCTGCGAGTGTACTCATCAGAGACAACAGAAATCACCCTGAGCTCCAATCTTGCAGGAAACACATGCGACTGCCCTAACTACCATCGCAACTGCTGTAAGACTAAAGAGGAAAGTTAAAAGGACTCTACCTGAGCTTACCTGGCCTTTTTTGCTGAGCTGCTACTCTCCACAGCCCCTCGAGTCAAACTCTTACTAATTCTATACCAACAAATGTTGCAATAGCATGTCCTGTGATGGGTCCTTAAACATTCCTTGATACCAGGCACATGACAATCCACTCTTCAGTGCAGGTGACTGCTTCCAGACTGTAATGTATGCTGCCAAACAAGATTGGCATGCAAACAGCATAAGCCGCAAGTGATAGAGCTAAGTGGTGTCACAACCAGTGGATCTAAGCTGTGCAGTCCTGCCATACTGTTTGTGAATGGTGTACAATTAAACAATTCATTGGAGGAGGCTCCATAATTATCCCCATCCCTGATGTTGGAGAGCTTGGACATCGCTGCAAAAGATAAAGCTTTATCTGTGTTCCTCCGCATTAGATATCAGCCTTCAGCCGATTCAGTTCATTTCAGGTCATATCAAGAAATGGTTGGAGACACTGTATAATGTAAAGGCTACAAACTAACAACAATATTAAAGTCTTGTACTCCATAACTTGCTGCTCCCCTAGTCAAATTGTTCCAGTACACTTAACATTGGCATCTACCTGACAATGTGAAACATTGCCCAGCTGTGACCTTATGTTTAAAAAGACAAATTCAAACCAGCCAATTTAGTAAAGCGATGGATGGTATCATCAAGGGTTACAAGCAGCACCTGCTCAGTGATGCTCAGTTTGGGTCCTGACCTTGTAACAGCCTTGGTTTAAACATGGATGAAAGAGTTGAATCCTAGAGGTTAGAGTGACAGCCCTTGACGTCAAGGCTGCATTTGACTGTTTGGCATCAAGGAGCCCTAGCAAAACTGGAATTGGTGGGTATTGTCATGGAGAATCACCAGGAGACGGAGAGTTCTTCAAGCAGTAGGTCTTTTATTTGCAAACAAAAAACAGTGACACTGAGAAAGCAGATCCTCGAATGCCCACGAACCTCCGGGTCCATGGCTTTTAAATTTTTTTTATCATGTTTCTGTTAGCTTATCAACATGTCCAAATATATTGATCAAAGTACCTCCCTCTAGCTACACAATTAAATCAGTGATGTTAGTTCCCATTATCTCTTTTGTGCATTCTACTTAATATTATTCTAATCTCACGGTTAGATATTTAGTGCTAACTCTTGCAGCGATGGTCTTTCATTCCAGACCCTACTTAATAAATATCTAATTGTGACATTAGGAAAATATTATCGCCTCTGCTACAGTGATCCTCCATTCCAGACTAACCTGTCATGATAGATATTTAGCTATTCCATCTATTACAATAGTCTCCTGTCTCCAGCTGACTCTACTAACTATTAATTAGATATTTTAATGTCATGTCCCAAATATTTATGGTCCCAATCTTGTCATAATGACACTTAACAGTTAGTAGAGGTAGTTTCCCTGTTATCTCCTCTTGCCATAGTGATCTTTCAGCCTTAACCTTACTCTGCTAATTGGTGTAAAAGTATTCCACTATACTTATCCCATCCTGCATTCCACAGATTGCTAGTGGTCTTCATGCTTTAACCCTTCCCATGTTTTCACACTTTATTTTCCATAGTATCAAGGGGCAATCTCTCTGCTGGTTGGAGTTACACATGTAAGAAGATGGTTGTGGTTGCTGGAGGTGAGTCATGTCAGCTCCAGGAAACCTCTGCAAGAGTTCCTCAGGGTAGAGTTTGAAGCCCAGCCATCTTCAGCTGCCTCATCGATGATCTTCTCTCTATCCTAAGTCAGAAGTGGGATGTTCACCAATTGCACAACATTCAGCACCATTCATGCTGAATCAGATTCTGAAGCAGATCTTGTTCAAATGCAACAAGTTCTGGACAGTATCCAGGCTTGGGCTGACAAATGGCAAGTTACACTCGTGTCTCTCACATGCCAGACTATGACCATCACCAATAAGAAACAATCTAACCACTGTCCTAAGACAGTCAATGATGATACCATCACTGAATCCCCCATACTAGCATCTTGGGGGTTACCATTGACCCGAAAGTTACTGGACACTCCACATAAACAGAGGTGACAAGAGCAGGTCCAAGGCTATGAATACATAATGAGTAATTCTCCTCCTGCTTTCTCCAAAGATTTGCATCATTAGCAAAGCACAATTCAGGAGTGTGATTGAAATAATCCCCACTTGCCTGGATGGGTGCAGCTCGAACAACACTTGAAGCTTGACACCATCCAGGACAAAGCCCACTTGATTGGCACTACATCTACTCTTTCCACCAGCGCTCAGCAGCGGTGTGCTATCTACTTGATGTACTGCAGAAATTCACTGGGGCTCCTCGGACAGTATATTCCAGACTTGTGCCAACTTCTGTCTAGAAGGATCAGGGCAGCTGATACAGGGGAACACGGCCACCTTAAGGTTCCCCTCCAAGTAACTTGCTATCTTGACTTGGAAACATTGTTGCCATTTCTTCACTGTCACGGAGTCAAAATCCTGGAATTCCCTTCCTAAAGGCTCTACGTTGTGGATCTACGTACAGCAGGTATTCTGCAGCAGTTCAAGAAGGCAGCTCAGCACCAACCCATATAATAAGAGATGGATAAATGCTGGCCAGCCAGTGATGCTCACACCTGACAAAATGAATAAAATCCTTCCTGTTGCTCATCCTGAGTAGTTCCTGTTTAATCCCAACAGTTTAGGTTTGTAATTAATTGACTTTAATTGTATTATTACTTGTCCCCTCACTCTGCATGTGCTGACCTTACTCATGAGTCTACATACAGTTCCTTTTGGGTCAAAAAACCTTGAGTTCCTGTATAATGCATTGATTTCATTTTCTACTCTCATCTAGTCTTTCAACAACAACAAAAAATTATCCTTTTGGGAACCTTTTAATTGTGTTAGGAATTGCATATATTCCTCTGACAGTGACTTTATTTTGTTCAAATGTAAAATGTTTTAGCTGGGCTAAGATGTCGCTATTTGGGGGACTAGGGCACTTTGATAACGTACTCCTATCTAGGTGTGTACACAAATCCCTGTAACCAGGGGTTGTCCATGAGAATGCTAGCATCCTATTGCTGGTGATAATGCAGCATGTTGAAAGATTTTCACTATGTATTATGTATGTGTATGATGTGTATTGATGTTTGTTTCTGTTTCCCATTGACAGATGTGAAAAAGGAGTAATGTCATTGGTTAACGTTAGGAACTGTATTCGATTCTATCAGACTGCAGAGGAGCTAAGTGCTGTTACATTGTTGAACTATTGTTCTGAGATTATAGCCAGCCATTGGGTGAGTTACAATTACTTGTGGTTATAATAGCAGCTTTTGTAGTGAAATATTCTAAGAACTTCAGAGTTGCATGTAAATCAATGTCAACTCCGAGAACCTAAGCTATATTTCATACCACAGCTCTACATTATTTTCAAAATTCGCCGCAGGTATTTGACAAATTGTTTACAGCAAACATTCCAGGTGATTTAGAAATGTTGTTTGTCATTTTCCAAATTTGAGCTGACAGATCAGCTGTTCACTGGTATTGTTACTGCTTTACCTGATCAAGCTGTAGGGATCTCCACAAGGTACAACCAAGGAAGGATGTTCATTTCGAACGGTTTCTCACCTCCCTCCCCCCAAAAAAACCTGAAATCGGATGGGGTCATTTATGGCACCAAAATTATTCCACCCAGAGTTTGACTCCAGAACAGATTAAAGGAACAACTTCCTTGTTTGCACAACCCTGTAGTATTGAGTGGTCAGCGTGGCACAGGGATTTCCTGCAATTTGGTGTAATTGACTGGGGAAAACCCTGTGGTAAAGATGATTTGTTTGAGAAGGTGTTGTGCTGCAACGGAGTTGATCTGGTTAGAAGAAACCCCTGCAGTGTAACTAGTTTTCAGTGCTGTAGCTGAATCTTAGCATGAAATTTGCCTTTCCTCAGTTGTGATATCACTAGGTTTGCTGACTCAAATTCATCCAATACTCACTTTTGAAGTAAAGTTTGTATTTAAATTATGCGTGTTAGGTGTAAAATGCTCATCCAGGCTGTTTTTACCCTTGCTAGTTGGTATTGGAAGGATAATTCATTTTTCTCCCAGAATTAACCAACTACAGAATCCAAGGTGCACATTTAAAAATGGTATGAATGTTAGACACATTGAGCACAGTCTGTGCTGGTTAAATCGATCAGTAACTGGATCATATCTTTCCAAAGCATTCTTAGTTTGGTCTGCTGCAAGGGTGGATACAATTTTAGTTTCCATACCCCTTCAAGAAAAGGTCTCTTTGGATGCAACATATAACAGAGGTCCTCTCTGGCTATTCAGTCAAATGTTAAAGAGCTTTTGGTTTCTTTTTCAAGGTAGAGTAGGTACTCACTCAATATTTCTCCCTCGGCCAGCATCAAAAAGGTTTTATTTTCATGAGGATTGATTGCTTAAACGTGTGAAATGTGTCCCTCAGGTTTGAGCTGAAGAAAAAACTTGTTCTGCTAGCTATTTGTTTCTATTCCAAAAATACATTTTTGTACTCTTCTGTAGCAATGCCTAATGGCATTGTGCTGAACATAATTTGCAGGTCCGAATGCAGATTGATTACATGTCATGGGTTTTTTTGACTGCCTCCAATCTCTTCAAGCAGCAGAATTTCAATTTCCATCTTTAGTAGTAATCAAGATACCAAGCATTGCAAAATTAATTTTAAGTTTCTTCTGAAGGTGTCCAATTTTATAATGTTTCTTTGAAAAAATGCATTTCTTTTATGCCTTTCACAATCACAGAATGCCTAAAAGTGTTTTACATGCTATTAAAGCCTTTTTGAATTGAACTGTTGGAAGAATGCCTTATTTACAAGTGTAAAGCTGTAACCGACTGGTGCAACAATAACAGTGTAGTTGTGGTAATAGATCAGCAGTCAAGAGGTCTGGAGAATTCAATCAAAAGCATACATTTAAATCCCACCATGGCTGCAGAAGGATTTAAATACAATTTATTACAGTTAATCTATAGTAAGTTAGTATCCATATTGGTGGTGATGAAACTACTGAACTGCTATTTAAGTACCTATCTGGTTCACTAACATCCTTGGGGAAGGGAACCTGTCACCTTTTAGTCTGGTGCAAATGTGATTCCAGATACCACAGTATGATTGCCTGTTGTCTAAAGTGGCCTGTGCAAACTACTTTGCCTTGAATAAGGTGGCTCCTTGCCATCCTTTGAGGACAGTTGGAGATCAGCAATTTTAAATTCTGATCTTGATAGGGATGCCTGTATCCAGTCAATGAATTTTCGAGTACATCATTTCTCATATCTTGGGCTGTCAACACGCTCTGTGTTGCAGGCATTCATCAGATATCTGTCACCAACAGCAATGACATCATAAGAGACAGGGACAATCGTCAGTCTTTCTGTGACTAAGTTAAACTCACTATAGCCATTTGATCTATCGAGTCGGTATCTGTCCTCAAAGCGATCCCATTCCCCCACTTCCCCAGTATCTATCCTTGGAGCTCAGTAAGTTTCTCTTCAGTGCCCATCCAATTTATTCACTTTGATTTCCCTCACCTTTCAGGTCATTCCGCTCACTTTTTTAAAAAAAAAGTTACTTTTCCGGATACTAACTTTTTTTATTATAGATTAACCGTAATAAATTGTATTTAAATCCTTCTGCAGCCATGATGGGATTTAAATGTATGCTTTTGGTTGAATTCTGCAAACCTCTTGACTGCTGATCTATTACCACAACTAAACTGTTGTTGCGCCAGTAGGTTACAGCTTTACACTTGTAATTAAGGTATTCCTCCAACAGTTCAATTCAAAAAAGCTTTAATTGAATGTAAAACACTTTTTTAGGCATCCTGTGGTTGTGAAAGGCATGAAAGAAATACTGTTTTTCAAAGAAACATTAGAGACCTTCAGAAGAAACTTCCTTCAATTGTTTTGCAGTGCTTGGTATCTCAATTGCTACTAAAGATGGAAATTGAAATTCTGCCACTTGAAGAGATTGGAGGCAGTCAAAAATGTCATCAATTTGCATTTGGACCTACAAATTTTATTCAAAATACATGCACCTTTGTTCGAGCGCAATGCCATTAGGCATTGCTACAGAAGAGTATTAAAAAGTTGTTTTTTAGAATAGAAACAAATGCTTTCACACCAACCATCCCATTTATGCTTGAATGTCTCCATTACAACGTGTCTCTTTGACTTTCTACTATATAGTTATTCATTTATTATCCTTATAAAATGTTAAAATATCTAATGCAATGAGGACTGTAGAAATGTAAATTATCTATAAGCTTTTTAAGCTATAGAGTGCTATAGAAATGTAAAAGCTGCTTACACTACTTGCATATATAGAAAGGTATCAGCTGATATACAATGAAAATGATCCCTTTTGGAATGATTATCTACTCACTTCACTTAAACACTGATGCTGTTTATCCAGGATGATCTGAGGAAAGATGATTTCAGTAGCATGACTGCTCCTTTGCTGTATAAAATGATTAAATCAAAGACTGAATACCCTTTGCATAAAGCTATCAAAGTGGAAAGAGAAGATGTTGTATTTCTCTACCTCATTGCGATGGACTCTCAGGTAGGTGTCTTCCATTTAACTAAAGCAATGCACAGAAGGCCTGACTTCAGGGTTCCCCACTGTGTAATTCCTTTCAAATGTTTACATGTAACTTTGGAGAACCTTGTGCCTCATTCCTCCAGTACCCTGGGCTCAAAGTTATAGCTTTTCATGAGAAACTTGCAATTTCAGGAAAACTGAGATTTTAAAATCCCACTACAAATGGAAAGCATTGAAACAAAAACTGACTTGAAAACATTTTAACTAGGGATCCATTCCCAGGATTAGGTTTTCTTTACCTTCATTGGTTTATTGTAGCCTCTGGAACTTCAGTCCAAGATCTGAAGTTTAAATCTGTATACATGTACATATATCTGTTATTTTGCACATATGTACATTAATTTCCTTTTAAATAATCTTGATTTCTTCTCTGCCCTGTCTAAAGCTCTAAACTCTAAACTTAGTAATAAGACAAACTGAACAGGAACAGCAGATAGGGCCCACCAGGTAGCTCCAGTCTATCATCAGGGGTTCACAAACTCAGAACTATAGTTTGAGCATGTTGACCTATATAATTGGATCCTGTATGTTTGTTTGTTAACTATCTTTAACTGAAAATCTTCTCAAGACAGACCAACATTTCTGTCAAAAGGATTTACTGAGTGAAATAAGTTTGTGGTAATATCACCAGCTCTAATTTTCTAGATGGTTAGATTTAGTGTAATGATATAGCGTCTATTTTTCTTTCCTGTCTTCTAACATTTAATTGGTTTTTCTTTTCTCTTGCTATTTGTTTATTACTACATTTTACAGTTGCCTGGTAAACTGAATGAACTTGATGACCATGGAGACCTGGCTTTGGATCTGGCACTGTCACGACAGCTGGAAAGTATTGCAACCACGTTGGTTAATAACAAGGCAGATGTTGACATGGTTGATAAGAATGGCTGGAGTTTACTTCACAAAGCTATCCAAAGAGGTAAAGTGATGGCAAGGCTGTTAAGGTCAATATATTGGTAGCTAGAATAGCTTGCAAAATTGTGCACTTGTGTGTACAGTGCAGACTCTAAAATGTAACAGTGGCTTGTCAGTATTGAATTATTTTGTTTAATGTAAAAATATTACTTTTCTGGGAAATATTTACTAAAGTCTGTATGATGCAAGTTAAAGAAGCAAATTTTTGGGAAGGTTTGAAATCTCAAACTGAAAACCTTGGGAATACTCAAGAGGTTAAGCGACATCTCTGGAGGAAGATGCATGGTTAACATTTCAGACGAATGGCTGACTTTATCAGAGCCAGGTAAAATTAGAGATCTATCTGGTTTGGAGCAAGTATGGTGAATTTATACTCTTCAGGCAAAGTAGCCTGCTTGATTAACACCTATCCACCATATTCAAAATTCACTACCACTTTGCAAGTTCTCTCTCAAACCAGACATGGTCCTGATATGGTTGCAGTGGTTCAAGAAGGTAGCTTGTCATTACCACCAGCAGCAGGGCAATTAGCAGTAGGTGATCAATGCTGTCCAAGGGTTCCTGAGCTAAAAATTGTGCAGGGGTCCCCAATTTTACGAATGTTTGATATCCAAAAACTCATACTCATTAAAATTCCACCCTAGTGTGGGATAAAGACTCCACATACAAATACTTCCTCTTAAGGGCAGCTGATTTATTGTCCCTCATTGGTTTTTCTTTCTAGAGTCTAGATACTCCTCACCCCACCTCCAGGGACTGGGTGTAGAAAGACGCCATTTAGCTCATCGAAGTTGCTCCGACCCTCCAAACAGCATCCCACTAGGATCCAGCCCATACCCTTTCCCATAATCCAGTATTTACCATGGTTAATCCATCTGTCTGTTTAGAAGAGGAGGTAGAAATCTGATTTTTTTTTTTCCTCTAACAATTGTTTTGGTAATACAACGTGAAGGAATTGATGGTTACACAACTAGTAGATTGGGGAAACTGGGTATGAGCAGCCCTAAGATCTTTGCACAGACTTGATACATTGTTCAATTGCTTAATGTGTGTGCATCGGTTTTTATGAAGTCTTCAAGATATTGTTCTTTTAATTCTGTTCTTAAAGTTTGACAGAAGTATTAAAATTACACCATAAAGATATCTCTGAACTCTGATCCTGTTATGTTTTACTTTTGCTGAGTTTTGTTTTATGTCAGAGTCTGGTTTTGAGTGTGAATAGCTAAGTGAGAATTCTGTAAACTCCTTCTCCTGAACCTGGTTGTGGAAGACTACCCAAAGCCATTTCAGCTTATGTTGGAAATCTGATCTTTTGAAAGATACTGTGGAAACCTGCTATTGAAATTGCATAGCAACTTTTACCTTCAGTTAGGCTGAAGGTAAAAGTAAACACTGAAACTTCTGGCTTTTTGTTTGACAGATTGCAGTGAAAGATTCTTTGCACTTTCTCTTTGCCTTCGCTTTCCTCCCCAGATGCTAATTCCTTGCTTGATTATCGTTACTTGATGCTGATGGTCTTCTATGCAAGTGAATATAATTTATGAAGGTGCACCAGGTTTTTCGATTCCATGCGAAGTCTCCAATGTAGGTAGTCCTGAGGAAATGCTGCATTGACGGAACAGTAGTTCCATTTCAGGATAGTGAGGGAGTTTGGGGCAAACTCCTAGGTGACGGTGTCCCAAACATCTGTCCTGTCCTGTCCTTTTCTAGGTCGTAAGAGTTATGGTTTGAAAGGTGTTGTCAGTTTTGTTTTGTGTCTGAGTCTGGTTTTGAGTATGAATAGCTAAGTGAGAATTCTGTAAACTCCTGCTGAATCTGGTTGTGGGAGATAGTTGCATCTTGTAGATTCTACACACAGTGCCACTGTGCATTGCTGTTAGAGTGCCAGTCCAATGGGCTCTCTTGTCCTGGATGGTTTTAAGCTGCTTGAGTGCTGTTGGTGCCTTTTTTTTTTTAAGAAGAAAGCTTTCCATGGAATGGCTATACATGACCTGCGTATAAACACAGATTCTATTTGGCCCGTCAAGTCCACACTGACCACCTGAAGAGCATCCCGCCCAGACCCACTTGCCCTGTAACCCTGTATTTCATGGCTAATCCATCTACCTTGCACATCCCTTGACATTATAGACAACTTAGCATGGCCAGTCCATCTGTCCTGCACATCTTTTGGACTTTGGGAGGAAACCAGAGCACCTAGAGGAAACCCAGCCAGACAGGGAGAATGTGCAATCTCCACACAGTCACCCGAGGCCGGATTCAAACCCGGGTCCCTGGTACTGTGAGGCAGTAGTGCTAACCACTGAGCCACCATGTTGCCTGAGGAAATGCTGCAGTGAAGGAACAGTAGTTCCATTTCAGGATCTTTTGTTGTCAGGGTCAGCATTTGTGATCTTTGTCTTAATTAGTGCAGGCAGTTAATTGTAAACCACGTTTTTGTGCACTTGGAACCTGGTATAAGCTAGAGGCAGCGCAGAATGCCGAATCCTTTTCCTAAAGGAAATGAGTTAGGGGGGCAAAAAGGGGACATGAGATAGCTTTGGCAAATAGAGTTAAGGAGAATCCAAAGGGCTTTTAAATACATTAAGGGCAAAAGGGTAACTAGGGAGACAATAGGGCACCTCAAACATCAGCAAGGCTGATGTACATGTATTTGGAAAGGCAAGGACTGATTAGGAATAGCTAACATGGCTTTGTGCGTGGGAAATCATATGTCTCAAACTTGATTGAGTTTTTTGAAGAAGTAACAAAGAAGATTGAGGGTAGAGTGTAGATGTGATCTATATGGACTTCAGTAAGGCATTCGACATGGTTACTCATGGGAGCCTGATAAGCAAGGTTAGATCTCACGGAATACAGGGAGAACAAAGGAGACAAAGGTGGTGGCGGAGGGTTGTTTTTTAGTCTGGAGGCCTGTGACCAGTGGAGTGCCACAAGGATCTGTGCTGGGTCCACTACTTTTCTTCATTTTTATATAAATGATTTGGATGTGAGCATAAGAGGTATAGTTAGTAAGTTTGCAGATGACACCAACATTGGAAATGTAGTGGGCAGTGGAGAAGGTTACATCCAATTACAACAGGATCTGGACCAGATGGTCCAATGGCTGAGGAGTGGCAGAAGGAGTTTAATTTAGATAAATGAGAGGTGCTGCATTTTGGGAAAGCAAATCTTAGCAGGACTTATACACTTTAATGATAAGGTCCTCTGGAGTGTTGCTGAACAAAGACATTGGAGTACAGGTTCATGGCTCCATGCAAGTGGAGTTGAAGGTAGATAGGATAGTGAAGGCGACGTTTAGTATGCTTTCCTTTATTGGTCAGAATATTGAGTACAGGAATTGGGAGGTCATGTTGCAGCTGTACAGGACATTGGTTAGGCCTCTGTTAGAATATTGCATGCAATTCTGGTCTCCTTCCTATCGGAAAGATGTTGTGAAACTTGAAAGGGTTCAGAAAAGTTTTACAAGGATGTTGCCAGGGTTGGAAGATTTGAGCGACAGGGAGAAGTTGAATAGGCTAGGGCTGTTTTCCCTGGAGCGTCGGAGGCTGAAGGGTGACCTTTTTATAGAGGTTTATAAAGTCATGAGGGGCATGGATAGGATAAATAGACAGACAAAAGTTTTTTTTTTTCTCTCTGGGGTGGGGGGTGGGGGGTGGGGGGGGGGGGGGGGGGGGGAGTCCAGAACTAGAGGGCATCAGTTTTGGGCGAGAGGGGAAAGATATAAAAGAGATCTAAGAGGCAACTACAGGGAGACGGTGGTGAGTGTATGGAATGAGCTGCCAGAGGAAATGCAGGCTCGTACAAATACAACATTTGAAAGGCATCTGGATGGGTACATGAATAGGAAGGGTTTTGGAGGGTTATGGGCCAGGTACTGGCGGTTGGGATGTTTGGTCGGCATGGACAAGTTTGACCGAAGGGTCTGTTTCCGTGCTGAATGTCTCTATGGCTCTATGATTCCGAGTGAAACCGATGGATATTTATGACCATTCTCAGGATTGCCATTGATAAGACTATATTCCAGAATTATAGAATTCCATTTATTAATCAGCTACTATAGTGAGATTTGAACCAAAGCCCCCAGAGCATTAGCTTGGGCTGCTGGATTATTCATCCATAATATTCCCATTACACCACCATGTCCCTTAAAGCTGTGTTCATCCAGGTGCACATTTGGTCTTTTGAACTTGACTTTCATTTGGGTGGTAGTGATCTAAGGGCAAGTCATCTACTGATTCCCCCTGCCTCGCAGTTTTGTGCTTTCCTCGGTCTTAGTAGTTCATGATGTAAGAGATCGCACAGTTTTTTTGGGGGTGCTATAAACTGAAATGGAGGTCTGGTTGCTATGACTAAGACAGCTTTAATTTGAAAATATAGCTGTGGACTTGTCTTTTTCTTTTTCTCTTTTTTTTAATCCCTTTTTCTCACTCCCTCACTTTTTCCTCGCTCACTGCCCTTCTGTCTTCTTCCCCCCCCCCCCCGCCAGCCTCTGTTTCTGATATGTGAGGCATAATTATGACTGTAATCTTTCCAGTCCAGTTGTACCAGTATGAACTTCCCACATTCAGTTTTGATGAGTCATGTGATGAGGTCAAAGAACAATTGAAGTGGTTTCCTCTTTGTATCTGAAGGATACAGCAGTCCTTTTCCTCCCAAGGTTGAACCTGTTTTCTCTCCAATTCTGGCTCTGACACCAACTCAGACTTCACTGGTTCAACCCTTTGCCATGGCTTGTAACACTGAACCTGAAGTGTTTGACTGGGGCAATCCACAAAGAGACTGGCATGATGACCCTTCTACTGCTCTTGCACAGAAGGAAAGAAAAAGAGAATACCTTGAGAGAGAAACACTAGTTTGGTCAGAGAAGTTACTAAACAAAGTTTCTATAAAGGAGAGAATGTTGTATTGGAGTTTGATTACTGTGGGATACACAGCTACAAAGTATTTAAGCTGTTGGCTAATTGGCCAGGGCACAGTGTGCTGGTTGAGGGATGTAGGAGGTCAGAGTCTGAGCAATGGAGATTTTGTGCTTTAGGATGTGTTGAGAGTGTGTTGCTATGGGTAGCAACTTCTTTTATATAGAGGCCTTTTGATTTTAAAAAGAGACATTCAAAGTAGGTGTTGGAGTAGGCCATTTTACCTCTTGTGCCGAGGCAAAATCATCTTTTGTTCTAAGCTTCAATGGATCCAGGCCTGTCTAAATTTTTTTTCTTCCAGTTTCTCCCCTCCCCCAAATTCCAAGTATCAATCAAATGAACCTTCTTTGAACCCCTGATACATTTATTTCCTGAGATAAGACCAGAAGCGTAAACAGTACTGCATATATGGTCTTGTACAAATGTGGCAAACATCCCTACTTTTTATATCCCATTCCCCTTGCAATAATTGATAACCCAGCTGTATTTGCATACAAACTGAGATTATGTCTCAGGGCATCCAGGTGCCTTTTGTGCAGAGTTCTGCAAAGTCTCTATTTAAATAAACATTGTTTCTATTCTTCCTGCCAAAACGGCCAAGTTTTGCATTTTTTTTTTCTCCTGACTAACTTGATTCCTTTGCAAACCCCTTTTCACATCTTACTTTCCTACTTACCCCTTGTGCCCTCAACCAACTTTTCCAAGTTTGTTAATATAAATACATTGAGGCGCCAGCACTAATCTGGAGCACTCCACTCATCAAATTTTGCCAAACTGAAAATGGCCTATTTGTGCCAAACTTTTTTCTTTTTAACTAATTAATCTTTTTTGTTCTGTTTTACTACCAACACCATGAGCTTTTGTGTAGTAGCCTTTTGATGAGGAATCTTGTCAGATGGCTCTCAAAATCTAGGTAAATCCCATTAGAGTTCTCTATATCCACCATGCTTGCTGTTACTACAAATAAATAAAAACCCAAATAAGTTGTCAGACATGGTTTTTTTTTCCTCTAAACTATGTTGACTATGCCTGATTTGTATTAAGACTGCCTAAGTCTATAGTTTCTGCTTTCTGTCTCTCTTCCTAGAATAAGAAAGTCCCCTTTACCATTTTCAAATCAAATGGACTGTTTCCAGAATTTAGGGAATTTTGGCAAATTTAGAACAAACACTTTCAGCGGCCACTTTTTAAAAATTATTTCAGCTTGAAGTTCCACAAGTATCCATCTGGGGACTTGTCAGCTTCCAGTTCAAATGTTCTTTTCCTCCATCCTGATTCAGAATTATTTCTGCAATGTTATTCATCTTTTCTGCAAAGAAAACAGATGCAAAATATCTGCTCAATCCATCTGTGATTTCCTCCTTTTCTTCTATTAATTACTCAGACCGATGCTCACTCTATTCCTTCTTTCCGCGCTCGCTCTCGCTCCCCTTTCCTTAAAATACCATTGGGAACATTTTTATGCTTCCTGTTAGATTTCCCTACGACTTTAATTTCTCTAACTTTTGTTCATCTTTTAGTCGTCTTTTTTGCTGTGCTACATATTGTCAAATCTACTGGTGTGCCACTCGACTTTGGGATTATTTGCTTTTTCTCTCAATTATATTTGTATCTTTAGTTTCCTTTTTTAGCCATGGGTGGTGCATGCTTTCCCTGGAGTCTTTCATTTTCAATGCAGTGTACCACTTCTGAGTGTTCTGAAATACATCCTCAAATGTGTGCCACTATCTTTACCGGCCTATCCTGCAATTGAATGTTCCAGTCCATTTTCACACCTGTCTTTCAGACTGTCATTTTTTTAAAAGTTTAAAACAGCAGTCTTAGTTCCACTCTTCTCTCCCTCAAATTTGAATGCACAGGTGTGTTATGATCTTAGCTACATATTAATATTGTACCTTTACTATGAGGTAATTGGGTAGAAGATTTGATATCGTATTTTAGGTTTAGTTCTAACATTTTGGATGGCTTTCTTTTATTTTAAAGGTACTATGTCAATATAGGCAGGAATTGTGGCTCATCTTATTACTGGGCAAATAGTACACAAGCAACGGAAGAGTTAAGTGAGGTATCTATCCGTGTTGTCTAAGAATAGGAGTAGGCCATCTCACCCCTCAAGCCTGCTGCCACCCACCTTGTGTTGGTGGCTGATGTCACTAAGGACAATCTTAATTGAAAAGAAGAGGGGCAAAGTGGTTCTTCTCAGTGACTCATGAGGTTAAGTGGAAGGGGAGGAAGAGAAAACCACACTGAAGATGCTCCAGTCATGAGTAGAACCACTCAGGTGGATAGAGCTTGTAAGAAGGCCTATGGTGTATTAGCGTTCATTAGCAGAGGGATTGAATTCAAGAGTCGTGAGGTGATGTTGCAGCTGTATAGGACCTTGGTAAGGCCACATTTGTGTGCAGTTCTGGTCGCCTCATTTTAGGAAAGATATGGAAGCTTTGGAGAGGGTGCAGAGGAGATTTACCAGGATGTTGCCTGGAATGGAGAATCGGTCGCACGAGGATAGGTTGAGAGTGCGAGGCCTTTTCTCATTGGAACGGTGAAGGATGAGGGGTGACTTGATAGAGGTTTATAAGATGATCAGGGGAATAGATAGAGTAGACAGTCAGAGACTTTTTTCCCCGGGTACAACAGAGTATTACAAGAGGACATAAATTTAAGGTGAAGGGTGGAAGGTATAGGAGGGATGTCAGGGGTAGGCTCTTTACCCAGAGAGTGGTGGGGGCATGGAATGCGCTGCCTGTGGGAGTGGCAGAGTCCGAATCATTGGCGACCTTTAAGCAGCAATTGGATAGGTACATGGATGGGTGCTTAAGCTAGGACAAATGTTTGTCACAACATTGTGGGCCAAAGGGCCTGTTCTGTGCAGTATTGTTCTATGTTCTATAACCAAGTAAGAGAGGCCCACATACCTGAAGAATGAATGTAAATATCAGAAAGGTGGGGTGCATTTATTCTGTAGGCCTGCAGCCAAAAAAAAGTAGTTGCCTTTTGGGAACGAGGGTTACTCATGGGGTAGAGCTGAGAACTTAAGCCTGTGATTCTTGTGGAGTTGAGAGAAAGGGCAGACTTCTGACTGACTGGTTAGAATTAATCTGGGTGACAAGCTCCCAACTCCCATGAGCTCCTTGCATTTGGAGAGTGGATAAAGGAGACCATTAGTGAAGAAAAGGTGGCTTTGGCAGAGAGGTGAGTTGACCTGTTGGCACACCATTCAGGCCAGTCACATTTGGTGGCTGATTGAACAAGTCTGCTTCAGATATACTCACTCTGGAACTAAAAGCTAATTGGGAATCTTGTAATAGGAGTGGATGAGGTTTAAATGAACAGATTTATAGGAAGTGGAGGGCATCACTGAACTGATGAAGCTTGGAAAAGTGAAGTATTGTGTATGGAGGGCTAGAGGCTTGGCATTTGGTTTGAAAACGTGGTTCGCCCACCAGTTTTGAGATTTTGGCTACTTAATGAGATTGCTGACCTCTGACAGCAGACAAAAAAAATCTTTGATTTATCATTTGTCATTTGAACAGTTATATTATCTGCATGAGTCTCCATTACTTGTTTGGCGTTAGTGCAAAATTAACTATATTGTGGTGTTATGATTTGTTGAGAAACAGCCTGAGGCTACTTTATATTGGGGGTATAACTTTTAATTGTATACAAGTGAAGGTTTTGCATATAACTGCAAAGAATAAGCTTGCATTTGAATCTTAGAACACTATTAGTTTTGCCAGCTGTATCCAGGGTTGCTTAAATAGCATATACAGATTGCCATCTTGTGGAGGGAAGAGGAGTTGTGGTTGCTGTGCAGTTTGTTAATAAAAGTTTTGTTCTGACCTTGAGCCACTTGATGCAATGGAATGTAGCATTAATTTGGAATTAGAGAAAAACAAGCTGCTGTAAATATTCAGGAATTAAGGCAACGTGTGGAGAGGGCATTGATACAGCAGATCAGTGACCTTCCATCATTAATTTCTTTCTGCTTTCAGACCCAACATTTTTTGTTCTCCCATGCTTGGATGGTTATGCATTGGAAATTTCTAAATTGTAATGCCTGTCAACTGCCCCAACTTCGCACATAAATAGTTTTAACTGGCAACTCAGTAAAGTTGGATTTGTGTATTTTATTTTTAGAAAACGTTTGCAGCTTGCTTTCAGCATCCCTCAGTTCCTCCTGGAAATGACAGCAATTCTTTGACAGCAGGGATTTACCTGCTAGTTAGGAATTGATACGAGGCAGTCTCCAGACAGTTTCCCACCTGCCCTCCCAGGGTACTGACTCCATTCGTGTCTGTGCCCAACTGCTGTTTCAGTAACAACCTCTACAGGAAAGCATGAAACCTTCAAATTTTGGAGGGAAAGTGTTTTCAGGCTGTTGAGGGAGCTCAGCAGAAAAATGCTATAATTGTTATCAAATGGTTTCCCTGGAGTGTCGGATGCTGAGGGGTGACCTTAGAGGTTTACAAAATTGAGGGGCAGGGATAGGATAAATAGACAGTCTTTTCCCTGGAGTGGGGGAGTCCAGAATTAGAGGGCATAGGTTTAGGGTGAAATGGGAAAGATATAGAACATAGAAGAATACAGCGCAGTACAGGCCCTTCGGCTCTCGATGTTGCGCCGATCCAAGCCCACCTAAGCTACACTAGCCCACTATCATCCATATGCCTATCCAATGCCTGCTTAAATGCCCATAATGAGGGAGAGTCCACCACTGCTACTGGCAGGGCATTCCATGAACTCCCGACTCGCTGAGTAAAGAACCTACCCCTAACGTCTGTCCTATACCTACCCCCCCCTTAATTTAAAGCTATGCCCCCTTGTAATAGCTGACTCCATACGTGGAAAAAGATTCTCACTGTCGACCCTATCTAAGCCCCTAATCATCTTGTACACCTCTATCAAGTCACCCCTAAACCTTCTTTTCTCCAATGAAAACAACCCCAAGTGCCTCAGCCTTTCCTCATATGATCTTTCTACCATACCAGGCAATATCCTGGTAAACCTCCTCTGCACCTGTTCCAGTGCTTCCACATCCTTCCTATAGTATGGCGACCAATACTGCACACAATACTCCAGATACGGCCGCACCAGAGTCTTATACAACTGCAACATGACCTCAGTACTCTGGAACTCAATTCCTCTACCAATAAAAGCCAGTACGCCATATGCCTTCACCGCACTATTTACCTGGGTGGCAACTTTCAAAGATCTGTGTACATGGACACCAAGATCCCTCTGCTCATCCACACTACCAAGTATCCGTCCATTAGCCCAGTACCCCATCTTTTTATTACTCTTACCAAAGTGAATCACCTCACACTTAGCTACATTGAACTCCATTTGCCACCTTTCTGCCCAGTTCTGCAGCTTATCTATATTTTTTTTTCTTTATGTTGCCTATCACTGATAAGCCCATTCTTTTCCAAATATAAGTAGATTTTATCCCTCAGTACCTTCTCCAGCAACTTTCCCACCACTGACATCAGGCTCACTCTAGTAACCTGGAATATCCCTATTACCTTTCTTGTACAGGGGGACAACATGAACAACCCTCCAGTCCTCTGGCACCTCACCTCTGTTTAAGGATGCCACAAAGATATCTGTCAGCGTCCCAGCTATTTCCCCTCTCGCCTCCCTCAGCATCCTGGGATAGATCACATCTGCTCCTGGGGATTTGTCCACCTTAACTTCTAGCCTACCCAACACATCTTCCTTACTTTTGTCAATGTGATTGAGTAATCAAACTTCTATCTGTGACGCATAAAGAAGTTGCTTACAGCATCCCAGAGGTCTCATTTCAGCATTCTGTGTATATACTTGGGAAATATCGGCAATCCGTTTGCACAACATGTCCACTGGGATATCATAGCCATATTTGTACTTCCAATTTGCAGCTTCATATTGAGCTCTCTGTACCTGGGATCTGCTGTCCGCTGTTATTACACATCCTATGTTTTCAGTTATTCTGAATAGGTGAGTGACTGTGTTGGCATCCAATAGCTTATCCGGCACTTTCTTTTGTGTAACAACTACAGCACAGTCCTTTCCACGAACAGCGACTGAAGTGAGGCCACCTTGGTTTATAGCCTTAAAAGCATATCCTACTTGGTATAACCTTCCCTTCGGGGAGAAGATGGTGATGTGACGGTCAAAGCCGGCGCTCGATATAAAAGGGACCGAAGAGGCCTCTTTTTCACACAGTGGTCCATGTATGGAATGAGCTGCCAGAGGAAGTGGTGGAGGCTGTTACAATTGCAAAATTCAAAAGTCATTTGGATGGGTATATGAATAGGAAGGGTTTGGAGGGATACGGGCCAGGTGCTGGCAGGTGGGACTAGATTGGTTTGGGATATCTGGTCGGCATGGACGGGTTGGACCCAAGGGTCTGTTTCTGTGCTGTACACCTCTGACTCTATTTAGAGTATTTAAAACTAGCTGATAAATGGCAAAGCTGGAAAATTATGTGGAGAAAGGACTCGAAGCTATATTGGGATGTGATGGAAGTACTAACATGGACTTATGGCACTTACATTTTGTATATGTACTATACAGCATACCAAAACAGCAATATCATTCTGTTCTCAGTAAACGCAAGTGTAGGAGCATGATTCAATTGTTTGACTCAACTAATATTTAATTTATTGTTTGTGGAGGTGTATGGAATCTGACACCAACATGTGAATTCTAAAACTTGTGCCAAGTGGGGTTTAATTCTTTAACTTTGTAGTTAATTGCTAATCTTTAGAACTGGAGCAATTTTTCAACTAAGTGCAAACTTGGACCATTCTTCAGTATTCTGAACAATCCGTTTGAATGTCAAACATCCCAGAAATGTTAAAATTTCAATCTTGTTTACAGTGGTGTTGATCCTTTTTCCTAGCACACATGGAACATTGAAGAGCCATTTGTTTCCCACTTGGCGTAAGATTTAAAATTCACATTGTTGGTGTCAGAATCCATTATCCTCCACAAAAACAACATCAAATTAAATATTAGTTGAGCCAAACAATTGAATCATACTCCAACACTTGTGTTTACTGAGAACAGAGTGATATTGCTGTCTTGGTGTGCTGTATTGGTTTGATTTGAGTGGAATTAGAGGGGAATAATGAAAGTATCTATCGAGTGCTGAGAGGAAATTGGAATGTGCATGTTTTAACTGGTGGAATTCTGTTCATGTATTGGAGTGGCTTTATTATGCCAAATATATTTGTCTCAAACTAGTTTCCTGCAAAAGTAAAAGATTTCTATGCAATTCTGCCCTACTAAAGTAGAAAGTTGGGCTTAGACTAGTTCTGGGTTCTACCTACTGGTAGCCCATGCCTTCCTGATAATTAGGAATTTGTGTATTTGACTTTTTGAACCTGAAGTCATTTCACTGTGTAGATGAAACATTGATCTGGTTGTCTGCTCCAATTACAGCATCCACAGAAATATTTGGTAATTACAATGCTGTACTGATTATATTGGGTTTTGTACATCCAGTTCACCTATCTAATCTTCCTACATTTTTACTAGATTTTATTTCCCTTGCATCAAACCAGGCTGCTCTGTAATCTATTCTTTTGATAGTCTGCTTCCCAGTTTGGACAGTATAGAACACTACTGTGTTCCTTTACTTGTCAAACTGTTTCAAGCTAATTGGAACATTGCAAACTATATTATGTACATTTCTGCAAAATATCTTTATTTTTCATAAGTTTTTATACAGCCTTATCACATTTAAATTTGAACCAAATATTTTTGGGAACCCTTTAATACAGGTGATGAATTTTCAGCTAGCTTCCTAATTCGCAATGGTGCTCGTGTGAATGCAGCTACATATGGACAGCAGGAGACGCCTCTTCACCTAGTGGCCTCGTACAGTCTGAAAAAGCACTCAGTAGAAGCAATGGCAGGAATGGCACGTATCGCACAAGCGCTTTTGGAAGCATCAGCCAATTCAAACATGCAGGATAGCAAAGGACGGTGAGCAGCAGTTGTCTCTCCTATCTAGCTTCCTATATTGGGATAATTTGGAACGAAGTGTGTGTTCTACCAGTATTTCTCCACTTGTATGTTTTCGCCCTCCTTTCTTTTTCCTTGTCACTGCTATGCTTTCTGCTTGATCATTGTTGTGGAGCGCTGTAGGTCCATTTAAGTTGTACTGGCAGTTGTTGTACTAAGTAGAAGTAGCAACACCGTCTAGTTGTCATCCTCCCTTTTTTGGAATTGGGGCCCTGACCTTAATCGTACAACCTGTCCAAATCCAACTGACCTTTTTGAAGGAGCCGCAAACAAACTGGTTGCTTTAATCCTGTGAATGATGCATTGTTTAGTTGAAAATTTGCTAAAAACGTCTTTATTAGGTCAAATTGTGCAGCAGTACTGTTACAAAAGCTATGTATTGGTTGTTAACTCCTTCCACTGAGATCTCTTCCTTGTTTACACAGGACACCTTTACACACTTCTATACTGGCAGGCAATGAGTATGTTTTCACACAGCTACTGCAATGTAAACAGTACGTATGAATCACTAATTTCTTCATTGCT
The DNA here is from genome assembly GCF_037043375.1 of Chiloscyllium plagiosum. Taxonomy (NCBI): domain Eukaryota; kingdom Metazoa; phylum Chordata; class Chondrichthyes; order Orectolobiformes; family Hemiscylliidae; genus Chiloscyllium; species Chiloscyllium plagiosum. The sequence continues at coordinate 54,721,598 of NW_028270169.1, forward strand.
TCTTCTGAAAGCACTTGGCTTCTTGAAGTGTAATTGTTTTCTAAAATGTCTTTGGCAAATGTATTTTTGCAGAATTGACCTGGAGCTGAAGGACCATGAAGGAAGCACGGCGCTGTGGTTAGCACTCCAGGATATAACAGTGGACTCCGATCAGTCGGTGAACCCATTTGATGATGTTCCAGTTGTGAATGGCACTTCATTTGATGAGAATAGTTTTGCAGCAAAACTAATTAAACGGGGTAGTAATCCAGATGCACCAGATGCAAAGGGTGAGAAACTAGCAAATACACCAGCAGGAAAATTACATGTGTACAGACCAGTCCTCACCTTTCAGTTGTACCATAGCCAACAATGTGATGTGCACTGCAACAAGCTGGTTTTGCAGTGCAGAGAAAAATCAGCGGAACTGTTCGTTTGCAAGGTCTACAGGATAAACTGCAGTTTCTATAAGCTGGTGATGCAGGGGATGGGCATCAAACTTGGGACTGGAGCCAGCCTTTGAATGGAGCTGCATCCATCCAGGGAAGTGATGCATATATACAGTCATGAGCAGTAGCTTGTCAGGATGCATACAGCAATTATCTATCTTTTCTAATCAAACCAAGTTGGCCAATACAATATGGTAAAAATTAGTGGTAAACCAGAGAAGTAGGAACACTTTAAAAGCCCACAAAAGATGACCCAAAAACAGAATAAATTGAGGGGAAACTAGCAAGTAATGCGAAGGTGGACAATGTGTTTATTTAGAAACAAAGAATAGGGCCAGAGTGAATACAGGCTAGTGGCTGAGGAGTTGAATAAATATTGGCCTCTACCATGAAGACTGAGGATTCCAAAAATAACATTCCAATCAATATCACTAGAGAAATGTACTAGGTGTACTAATGCGTCTAAAGATTGATGGGTTTTTATATATAGAATTGTAAAGGAGTTAGCTCTAGTGATAGTGGTCTATTAGTAATCTTCCAAGAGTCCTTCGATTTTGGAAAAGTCAGAATTGGGACAACCAATGTCATTTGCTGTACAAAAGGGGTCAGATTTAAAAAAAAAGTAGGCCAGTCACCTTAACTTCTGTTTATTCGGGTAATGTTAGAGTCTAAAGGATTTAATGGTAGAGCATGGAGAAATACATAATCTAGTCGAGTAGAGTCATATAGCATCTTGAAGGGCAATCCTGTTTGGCAAATTATTACAGCTGTAATTGGCAGATTGCCACAGGGATCATTGCTGGGACCACAAGTATTTATAACGTATGTTCCTCAGTGAATGTACTATTGCCTAGTTTAAGGATAAAATGAAAATAGCTGAGAAGAGTGGTGATGAGGATGTCACCATCTACAAAAGGATGCACACCAGTTAAGAGTTGACAAAAGCTTGGCAGGTGAAATAGATGTTATGTACTTTAGGTGGAAGAGTAGAGGAGCTGAATAATATTTAAATGGGGAAAGACAAAACTGCAGCTCAAAAGGATTGGAAGTTCTTCTGCATGAACTGCAAAAAGCTAGCACCAAGTTCAGGTATTGGAAAGGCAAATGGAATGCTGGCCTTTATTTCAAAGGGAATGGAATATGAAAATAAGGAGGTCTTGCTAAAACAATTCTAAACTATGCTAGTTTGATGACTTTTGAATACTGTGAGCACCCATTATCTAAGGACAGATACACCAGCATTGCAGGCAGTCCAGAAAAGATTCACTTAGCTGATCCTGGGTATGGAGCGACTGTCTTGAGGAGAGGTTGGGCTAATACTCATTGGAGTTTTGAAGAATGAGTTGACGTTATTGAAAATATCAGGTTCGTAAGGGCTTGATAGGGTAAATGTGGAGAGGTGGTTATGCCTTGTGGGAGAGTCTAGGACCAAAGGACACATGAGCAGCACCTCATTCTGAAATTAAGGCAAAGGTAAGGATAGTGAATCTGGAATTCTTTAATGTAGAGACTTGATAGTTAAATAGATTCAAGATTGAAATAATTTTTCTAATCAGTAAGAGAAGCAAAGATTACATGGATAAAGGCACGAAAGTGAAGTTGAGGATTATCAGGTTGACCGTGATCTCATTGAATGGTGGAGCAGACTTGATGGGCTGAATGGCCTACTATTTCTGCTCTGACCTCTGACTTTGCGATATCCAAAAATGCTTTGGAGAAATTGGGAATGTGGAAGCTGATGTATGGCACAGTAAAGATTAGTGACTCATTTGGCTTATGCAGGTATAAGCTGGCAGATAAATGGAAGCCAGTGCGCTGTAAAACTCAGTCGGTGCTTCAGTAAGGTGATGGAGGATGTTTTATGTCCAGCTGAACAAACAATTTAACATCTAATCATATTAAAAAATGTTACCTTTAGCTTGCTATCCTTTGAGAGAAATGGTTTAGTTTGTGCCTGATGACAATCATAACTGGTTGAGAACACATTTAATCATGTTTCGTGCTGGTCACACCGCTTCAGCGGAGAGAAGAAGTGTTAACATTTTGAGTTGGGTAACATTTATGAGAGTCTAAAGGTTATTTAAGTTTCCCTCATCTTATTGTGGCTTAGTTATGGCTTTTGTTTCTCCAAAATTGAAGTGTATCTCTATAACCTAATGATTTGAAAGTGTTATGATTTCTTCTGGAAGCACGCAAGTTGCTAATTCCTAAATGAAGAAACTATTGTAATTTTGGTTCATGTTAAAGTTATATTGTAACTGAAGTATGAAGGTCAGTTTAAATTGTTGATAATTTTAAGCTCTTGCTGCACAACCACGGTATTCGCCTTCAGCATGTTTATCATTGAATAGTTCCGCTGTTCCACAATATGATGTTCTTTACTCGGGCACAGTAGGTTTGTTTAGGAGTCATTAGCTACTCATGAAGCTCGAATGTAATATCAATGAGGGAAATTTCTGTGAACCTGTATTGTTTGAGCTGCAGCAGTTCTGATGTAGCTTTCCAAACACCCCAGTTCACTGTTTGGCCACTTCAGGGAAAACACCAACTCTTTATTGTCTGAGTTATTCACACAACTTTCCAGAATATATCTCTGGTTGGTTGTTTTTAGCATGTTAATGTTTAAACACTTCTCACATCTGTGCCTGTGGCTTGAAAGTCATTTTTGGAATTATTTCCAAGAGCATTGCATCTGCATGTGCTGCTTGCAATTTTTCCAGTATAAATACCTATGATTACTAACAGCAACTCCGTCGTTTCAATTTATGAGGCACCCTGGTCTGGAAGAAACTCCTGAGTTATAGAATCCCTACAGTCGTTGTAATTGCCAGTAGTGTTGAAGCCAGTTTGTGAAGGGAGTTTTTGTGACAGTGGTAGTATCCCTACCTCTGACCTAGAAGATCAGGTTCCAGTCTTACCTCAGGACTTGAAGGCCTTGTAATGGGCATTTATAACACTGCCTAACAAGTTGATTATTAGCCTGCACTCATACGCCTAATGCAGGTGATAGAAGCAAGAGTCTCCTTTTTCATGTGGAGCTCTGGTAGTTGGAGTGTAACAGCCTCCCCATGGTAAAAGACTCCATGCTGGTTCTTAACACTGGCTTTATTCTGTGACAAATGTGAAGCTCCTCTGTATTACAGATAATTCTGCAAACTTTCCAAAATTGTAACAAAGGTTACTATTTGACTAACAAGGTAAATTCTAGATATTCAGTTAATAATAGAATGTATGGCCTTTAAAATGGTGACTGAATTTGTTTTAATTATTCCTCAGCCTCTAACCTTCAGCTCAGTCTTGACTCACCCTGTAAATTGCTATAGAATGTTAGCAATACATAAAACTTGTGATACTAGATGTTGAGTATAAATTGAGGTGTCAATTATCTAAATGTAAAGTAGTAATCAATGGGATATCTTTCCAACCTATTATACTCTTTAGAGGCTTCTAACATAGTGAACCACATTTCACTCTGCTAGGGAATTGTCTAATGCAAAGAGCATCGGAGACTGAAAATGAAGCTGCTGCACTCTTCTTGGTTGCTCACGGGGCTAAGGTTAACCACACCAATCACTTGGTGAGTCTTTTGAAGTTAATATTTTAAGGAATTGTCTTTAACTTATAAATGGAGGGAAAAAACATCATATCATTTATCCAAATACAGTACATGAATGGTTCACAACTTCTGTTGAGTATGGGCTGTGTTTGCTTTGTCTCTCAATTGATTACATAGAACGGAGTTTAACATAGAGTAGCTGAAGTGGAGAATAAAACTGCTTAAGTAGCTTTGCATATGCTCAGAGCAAGTGCATGTTTCCCTCAGTTAATGGGTGAATATACCACTTAGCATGTTGACAAATCAGTCAGACAGAAGAACCCCAAAGATTTGATTTATGACAGCTTGTCTAAATTAGGGCGAAAGGAGAAATTGACCAAAAAACTTCTCCCCTGTTTTGTTATCCAGTCACCCTGATTGAACATGTGGACAAGATTTGAATTGGAAAAGAGGGACTTGAACATCGAGTCTTAGCTACAGGCTAATCTGTATCTCCCTTTCCAGATATCTATGTATTTCTACACTTCCAATTGACCCTACTACAAAATGTGCCACTAGTTGACTGAATTGGAATTGAATGTAAGAGAAGGGAGATTATGCTTGAGTTATACAGGGCATTGGTGGGACTCATCTGGCAGACTGTTGGGCAGCAAGAGCAAACCAAACCAAAACAGTCTATCACTAATTTCACTGGTGTAAATCCCAAACATTCGAGACTCAAATTGCCCAATTTTTCCTAACCAGACTTGAAGAAGAATAGATATTAGCCACCAAAGTTTTATAACTTAAATAGATCTAGCAGTTTATTCTTAGCTTTGCTCTGTTAAAGTTACAATATTAAGCACTAAGATAATCTAATTTAATGTTCATGATTTAAACCCAACTCCATTACCCCAACTCAGACCCAGTTAAGGGATAAATTAAAAACAAAATGAGTTGTAACTGGCCAGTTTCAACACTTGAATATCTGGTCTTTGTGGAACCCTGAGTGCTGCATTTATATTGCAGGGACAAAAGATTGCGTCTTATTCAAATTCTCAAGTCACTGGTTAATGCAAACAGCTTCCAGCAGGATCTAATGAACATTCACTTTATTTCTTATAAACTGATTATTTTCTCCAGAAGTTCCACAATTCTTGTAATTGCATAGAAAACTCGAGTAAAACTAGAGTACAGCCTTGCAGTCCAGCAGCTTCTGAGCACATAGCCTTCTACCCCAAAAACCAAGTCGAAACCAATCAGTCTATGGCTAACCTTTTTCCCCACATTGAGATTTGCCGGCCAGCACTGGCCTCCCCTACAATGACCAATGCTACATCCAACCAACCGCCAGTCCTTGAGTTTAAAATGTCCCGGTACCGAAATGTCTGCAGTCATTTTACAGTAATGAATGCGTTATCTTTCCAGGCTAGTTCCCACATATGCAAACCTCAGTTGGTTTGCATTTTCCTCCTTTTCAAAATAAGCTGCTGCTCAAAGTTCAAAGTTTTTTTTGATTCTCAACTACAGTTTGTAGTCCCAAATCAAAAATGAAAACAATAAAGAAAAACATTGGCCTCAACAGTATACAGTGTGGTCACCACACTTGCAGAAGGATGTTAATGCATTGGAAGCAGTTCAGAGAAGATTCACTAACCCAGTTTGCTGAGTAGCTGGTTTGCAATGTAGAGAGGCCCTAACAACATGGGTTCAACTCCAACGCAACTGGAGTTTACCATGAAGGGCCTTCCTTCTCAACCTCTCCCTTTGTCTGAGCTATGACTACCCCCAGGTTATGCCACTGCCAGTTGTCCGTCTCACCCTTTCGCGCTCGAGAGATTGAGAACAGCCCTGTAGTCAAGTGGGACTATGAGATCTTGAAGGTGCTTAGCCAGGTGCATGTTGAAAGGATGTTCCCTCTTCTGGGAGAATCCAGGACTGTGGTCATGGTTTAAAAATGAGGCACATTTGAGACCCCAACAAAACACACTTTTTTTTGTGTTGAGTCTTTTTAGAATTTCCTTCCTCAAAAAGTGGCTGTTACAGAATCTTTAGATATTTTTGTGGCAGAGGTCGAGATTTTTGCTTATCAAGCAGATGAAAGATTATTGGGGCTATGCAGGAATGTAGAGTTGAGATTAAAGTTTAGATCAACCATGATTATGTTGAATGGTGAAGCAGACTCAAAAGGCCGAATGGCCGCCTCTTGTTCCTTGTTTGGATCATGATTGAACTCTTGCCCCCAACCCATATCTTCAGCTTTGACAAAATTAATTTATAGTTTATGACCTGAATTTTTCAGAACTAGAGTTATCTGCAGAATAGGCCTTACTATACCTATGTTGCATTGTCTGTTCCTCCACATCTTACAAAGGAGGACAGGATCAGCATTGAAAGATTTCAGTTAAGTGAAGATGCAGCTGGAATTGGTGTAGTCAGAACAGACGACCATTAAGGGGGAGGTTTAAAGAGATGGTCAAAATGATAGAGTAGATAGTGAGAGACTGTCGTTAAAGGTAGCAACATCAATAGCCAGAGTACAGTTTTGTGGGTATTGGCCAAACATTCTTGTTTAAGTGTAGCTATTTGATTTGGAAAGCATTGCTTAAAAGTGTATTGAGAGCAATATTTTAAGGATTTGGAAATGAAATTGGATAAAGTCAATTCCAGTTCTTCCTATTTTTGCCCTTCGTAAAGTCGCATAATAAGGAAATTAATTGTGGGGATATGGGAAAAGTGTAGGAAAGTGGGCAATTTGGATAGCTCTTTCTAAGCTATCCAAATAAAGGTGCAAGCTGATTGGCTGCCTTGTTTCATTCCAGTTAATTTCTGTTTTGGGCGCAAAGATTGTCGATTTGGTACCAATGGTCCTTTTTTTAATATTTGTTACAAAATATACATTGAGATTAGCAGGTGAAAATTATTTTCCATATCAAATGCTAACCTGTCATAGAGCCTTAAAGGCTGCATACATTGACTGTTCCTCACTGAGCAACTCTGTGTAGCACAAATTCAGACTTTTTTTTCTCTAAAAAAATTAATTTACATCCCATGGTAAAATCTATGACTGCACTGTTCTTCATTTCCCTGTCCATCTCTCCCTTCCCTTTTGCTGTGCTTTTATCTAGGGTGAAACTCCCCTGCACACAGCATGTCGTCGTGGCTTGGCAAATCTCACGGTAGAACTACTACAGCATGGAGCGAATCCCAACATTCAAACCAAGCGACCGCTTTCTGTCGGTACAGGTTTGTCGCAAGACTCTCAGGATGGTCTCTCCCTGCAGACACCACTTCACATGGCAATAGCACATAACCATCCTGATGTGGTGTCGGTGATATTGGAGCAGAAAGGTAGGGTTGCTTCTCCCTCACTAATCTTAACCACCTTGGTATCATTATCATTCCTAATTGTGAGGGAACGGTAACTTGTCTATAGACGGTTGAGCATTGCTTGGCCACATTGAGAGGCAAACTTAAGGTTTTGATTTGGATCTCCAGACTCTCCCTTTTTATTTCAGCCACTCCTTCCCACCTCAAAAGTTTTTGTTGTGGATTTGCCTAGTCATAACTTTAAAAGTTTTATTCTTGATAAAACTTTGATACTCTACGAAATAAGATCAATTTGCACTATCACAATGTGGGTCTTATAGCGAGTTGGTAGTATCCCTCCCTGTGGGCCAGGAGATTGGGTATAAATTTCCACCCGCTCGCGGTATATAATAACATACCCCAAACAGATTGATTTTAAAATAACTATTGTCGATGACTTTGTTTCTGTGGTTTGATGAAATATTGTGATGTACTTTAAAGCATTGCCATAGAAATACAAAACCATTTAATATTTCAGAAGTAATTTAAATTTCCAAAGCATGTCTATATAAACATTTATGTAAAATATTTTGGGACATAGCTTTGTAACATGCTTACAAAGTTGGCGAGATTTGACCACTTCAAGACCTGACAGTTAAATAGTTGCTTTTGAACTTTTGCTTCGGTCCAATCATTTTATGCCAATCGTAATTGAAACTGGCTTTTTGATCTGAAAAACTGAGAGGTGAAGAAGACTAATGTTTTTTTTATTATTCAACTCAGCAAATGCACTTCATGCTACCAGTAACCTACAAATCATTCCTGACTTCAGTCTCAAAGATTCAAGAGATCAAACAGTCCTTGGGCTGGCTCTATGGACAGGTACCTATGAATATACATTGTGTTAAGCTCCTTTCCTTTTATCCTTGTGACTGACTTTTTGGAAATTCTTTATAAATATTTGTTTCAGTGCAGTGAGTGTTCTTGTAACCTGGGGTAATCCTGATGTGAAGGGGCAGGAAGATGTCTATAAACTGTCATGATCCGATTTGGTGTTGTTAGAGATAGCGATTTGATAAGTTGGTAGGTTACTTTGCAGTCAAAATACATTACCCTATATCTTTTTTGCGAAATATGGCTCCGCTTAATCCACATCAGTCAATTTAAAAGATCTCTGGGGTGACTAAGAATTTTTTAGGAAAGAAATCGCAAGTTGCATTTTTAAATAATCCCATGACTTCTCTGCAATGTGAAGTCTAAAGGTTTAACCACCAGACTAACTGTACTCTCCCTTCAGGCATGCATACAATCGCAGCTCAGCTGCTGGGTTCAGGGGCTGCCATTAATGACTGCATGTCAGATGGTCAGACTCTACTGCACATGGCAATTCAGAGGCAAGACAGCAAGAGTGCCCTCTTCCTCCTTGAACACCAAGCTGATATAAATATTCGGTAAGTAAGTTACTGCATAATACATTGTGCAGAAGGAAATTGTAGAGAGTAATCTATATCTTTTTGCACAATTAATCAGCTTATTCTAATTCTGTTTTCATTACTAACCTTTTCCCCATAACAAATATTTCTTAATCGTTTCTCTTTTTTTTTTGTCTTGATTGTTTTATTTTTGTCAGAACCCGTGACAGTGAGACAGCTCTTCAGTTGGCCATCAAGAACCAGTTACCACTTGTGGTTGATGCTCTTTGTACCCGTGGTGCAGATATGTCTGTACCGGATGAGAAGGGAAATGCACCATTGTGGCTCGCCCTGGAGAGTGGGCTTGAGGACATTGCCTCCACCTTGGTAAGTGCACTTGATGCTGGGCTGAACCCTTTTCATAGCATCAAGTACTCCAGGTCCATGCAGTAAAGATTGAAAATACAATTTAATTTTTTGCTGTAAAACATCCCAACCTTTTGGATGTTAAAATAGTAGTGTCAAGCCAGTAACCTCCCCCTGTCAGGAACATGAAACCCATTGTTAGTTCAAGTTTTCTCAGTCCTACCAAGCATCACGCTATGTATTCTGCTTGCTTAAAAATATTGTGCTTTGATCGGCTGAACAGCCAGTTTGTACACTGCAAACCTCATCTAGTCAATGCTTATTAAACCTCTACACACGTTCTCTTGTATTCTATTCATCTTGCTTATTGATGTAGTCTTCTAAGGGTGGCATGGTGGCTCAGTGGTTAGCACTGCTGCCTCACAGCACTAGGGACCCAGGTTCGATTCCAGCCTATGACAACTGTCTGTGTGGAGTTTGCACATTCTCCCCGTGTCTGCGTGGGTTTCCTCCGAGTGCTCCGGTTTCCTCCCACAATCCAAAGATGTGCAGGTTAGGTGAATTAGCCATGCTAAATTGCCTGTACTAATTAGGTGCATTAGTCAGGGGTAAATGTAGGGTAGGGGAATGGGTCTGGGCGGGTTACTCTTTGGCGGGTCAGTGTGGACTTGTTGAGCCAAAGGGCTTGTTTCCATAATGTAGGGGATCGAATCTAATCCCTTTCACCTCAAGCTATTGATCTTCCTTTTTAATATCATCTGTTCACTTCGCCTTCTCCGTGAGATAACGAGTCCTGCATTTTAACATTTGTAAAGAGGTTTGTGTAGAATTTTAGAGTTTCATGTTTTACTGGTGACTTATGATCCTAGTCTGAGATATACTCCTCCCTCCCTCCCTCCCTCCCAACTCATTTGGAAATAATTTCTCTATTTTTAAACCAATTGAACCCCTTAATAATAATTCAAGACTGCTTTCGGGTCGTCATCTGCCTCTTTCTAGTCAACTGCCTATTTCTTGAAGCGTGGTAGTGATAGAATAAAGAAAATTTACAGCCTAGGAACAGGCCCTTCGGCCCTCCAGGCCTGAGCCGATCCAACTGTACTGTCTAAACCTAAGCAATTCCTAAGCATCTGTATCCCTCTCCTCCCCACCTACCCATGCATTTATCCAGACTCATGTTAAATGAGTCTACCGTGCCTGCCTCTACCACCTCTGCTGGCAACATGTTCCAAACGCCCACCACCCTCTGTGTAAAGTACTTGCTGCGTGTATCCCCTTAAACTTTCCACCTCTCACCTTGAAAGCGTGACCTCTCGTTATTGAATCCTTCACCCTGGGTAAAAACTTGTCTCTGTCCACCTTGTCTGTACCCTTCATGATTTTATCAACCTCAATCCGGTCCCCCTGAATTTTTTTTTTCTCTATTGAAAATAAACCTAACCTACTCAACCTCTCTTCATAGCTAGTACTTTCCATACCAGGCAACATCCTCGTAAACCTTCTCTGCACCCTCTCCAAAGCGTCTACATCCTTTTGGTAATGTGGTGACCAGAACTGTACGCTGTATTCTAAATGCAGCCGAACCAATGTCTTGTACAATGTTAACATGACTTGCCAGCTCTTCTACTCAATACCCCATGAAGGCAAGCATACTATAGTGCCTTCTTGACCATTGTATCCACCTGTTCAGCAACTTTCAGGGTACAATGGACCTGCACTCCCAGATCTCTCTGCCCATCAACTTTTCCCAAGGCTCTTCCCTTCATTGTATAATTCGCTCTAGAATTAGACTTGCCTAAATGCATCACCTCACATTCGTCTGGGTTGAAATCCATCTGCAACTTTTCCACCCAACTCTCCAGTCTATGTATATCCTCCTGCATTCTCTGACTGTCCCTCATGCTTTCTGCTACTTCACCAATCTTCGTGTCATCTGCAAACTTGCTGATCATACCAACAGTGCCCTCTTCCAGATCATTTATGTATATCACAAACAACAGTGGCCCCAACACTGACCCCTGTGGAACACCACTGGTCGCCTTTCTCCATTTCGAGAAACTCCCTTCAACTACTACTCTCTGTCTCCTGTTGCTCAACCAGTTCTTTACCCACCCTGCACACCATGTGACTTCACTTTCTCCATTAGTCTACCATGGGGAACCTTACTAAAGTCCAGGTATATGACATCAACAGCCCTTCCTTCATCTATCAACTTGGTCACTTCCTTGAAGAACTCTATCAAGTTGGTAAGGCACGATCTCCCCTGCACAAAACCATCGCTGATAAGCCCATTCTTTTCTAAATATAAATAGATCTTATCCCTCCATACCTTCTCCAGCAACTTTCCCACCACCGATGTTAGGCTCACTGGTCATTAGTTACCCGGAATATCCCTACTACCCTTCTTGATCAACCTTCCAGTTCTCCGGCACCTCACCTGTGTTTAAGGATGCCACAAAGATATCTGTCAGGGCCCCAGCTATTTCCCCTCACCTCACCTCACCTCCCTCAGCAACCTGGGATAGATTCCATCTGGTCCTAGGGATTTGTCCAATACCTCTTCCCTACTTATGTCAACGTGATCCAGACTAATCAAACTTCTATCTCTAATCTCAAGATTCATGTTCCTCTACATGAATACTGCAAAGTAATCATTCAAAATCTCACCCATTCTCTCAGATTTGACACACAGCCTTCCTTCGTTATCATTTAGTGGATCAATCCTTTCTCTAGTTACCCGCTTGCTGCTTATATAAGAATAAAATGCTTTGGTATTCTCCATATTCTGCTTGCTAAAGCTATTTCATGACCCCTTTTGCCCACTTGATTCCTTGTTTAAGACTTGTCCTACTCTTCTCATTCTTCCAGGGCCCGTTCTGTTCTTAGCTGCCTAGGTCTAATGTACACTTCCCTTTTCCTCTTGGCTAGTTGTACAATTTCTCCTGTCATTCATGGTTCACGAATCTTGCCCTTTTCAATCCTCTGCCTTCAACAGGACATGCCTATCCTGCACTGTCCTTAACCTATCTTTTGAAAGTCTCCCACACATCAAATGTGGACTCCCATTCAAATAGCTGTTTCCAATCCACGTTTCTGAGCTCCTGCCTAATTTTGATACAATTGGCCTTGGCCCAGTTTAGTGCTCTTCCCTGAGGACCACTCTCATCTTTATCTACGAGTATTCGAAAACTTACAGAATTGTGGTCACTGTTCCCAAAGAAATCCCTCACCATAACTACTTCTACCTGGCCTGACTCGTTCCCCAGTACCAGGTCCCATATGGTCCCTTCCCTCATCAGACTATTGACATACTGCTCTAGAAAACTCTCCTGGACGCTTCTTACAAATTCTATCCCACCCAGACCTCTGACGTTACGTGTATCCCAGTCAATGTTGGGAAAATTAAAATCTCCCATCTCCACTACCCTATTGCCTCTACATCTATTCATAATCTGTTTGCCTATTTGTTCTTCTACCTCACGCTCACTGTTGGGAGGTCTGTAATACAGCCCCAACAGTGTGACTGCACCCTTCTTATTTCTCAGCTCCACCCATAATGCCTCGCTCCCCATTGACATCCATAGTGTCCTCCTCTAGCACAGCCGTGATATCGTCATGTGATGGTGGAAAAGTTTTGCATATGGACACCAGACTTATAGATTTTGATCAGCAGTTTTCTCTTATTTCAGTTTGCTTCTGACTGTATAATTTCTTTAACACTAGAGTAGATGATCAACTAAATAAAACCTTGTATGGGGTTTGCCTTTTCTGACTCCAGCAATTCTTCATACCAAATCCACCATTATGCTAGCTGATTTCTAATGTGGTGCATTTTGGGTAGTTCTGATCTCTCATGGATACTAAGCTTTGCTTTAAATGTCTTACTTATTTACTTGTCCTTGTTCGCGTTGCACGTTGAGGAGGATTGCAAGTTCACAGCCTGTTGTGTTGAATTACATATAAACCAATTCAGAGATCATTAATTGAAATTGAATATGCCAGATTTGTAAGCCTTCATTGTTCAAATTACTTTGCTAACAGCAAATGGAATGTGGGTTAAGTGTTACATTATAAGAACCATTTGAGCAATGGTTAGGTAACACTTCCCTGTAACTAATGTCACCAAGTTACTGGAGGGTTGTACCTGTCATATTGGTACCAATGGAGATGGGGACTGGGAAAGGGGCAATGCAAAATGCTCTATAGCTCACTCCTTTTGGTAATGTGAATTATAGTGATTGGGACCAGGTGAATCCTGTTGACTACGAGGCCCTTGATTGGTTGTTAACCCGGAAAGTCCTGGCTGACCAATATAACCAGAAGATTTTGAATCTCCTCTGTTCAAGTGCTGACCACAGCCAGTGTCCTGTGCACCAGTAAATAAAGGGTGACTTGGTGATAGGATACCGGTCTCTGTGCAGTCATTTCATGAGCCCTTGATACTGAAATTGCTGCAACAATGAATCCAGAAGAGTTCAATAAGAAACTTATAACCTGACCAGCATTTTGGACTTGGACTCTGTTTCTTTAAAAAAATATATACCCACGATGATAAATCACACCCATTATAGACCTTTTTGGAAATAAGAGAGTTAGATTCTGGATGTGTGTAATCACACCCACTCTGTTGTTTTTCTGCCTGAGAAAAGAAAATCACTTTTTGTATTTGTGCTGGAATAGGCTCTGGTGGTGATTTTTAATCAAACACTGTGCTTCCCAAAACTGTAAAAGCATGTAAGCTTGTGAATTGAGCATGTTGGTATATGTGGCCCCACTAATTTTCTACATAACTTTGTACCATGCTCTCCTTTTTTAGCTGCACTAGAGAGTCTAAAAGCAGAAATCTTGCTTAACTTTCACCTGATGAAATACAGTAATGTCAAAACCCACTAGTCTTAGCTTGTCTAACTTGAATTAAATCATTGTCACACTAAAATTGCAATTTCTGTGCCAAGACAGTATAGAAAAATTTGTAATCTGGCTTGCATCAGGATTGGGTGGTGTCCATTTTTTTTAAAATAAAATGTATGACGACAATATGAATTGAATGAAAACATGCCTTGACATTCTGCAACTTTCAGAAGCTTTGAGCCTTCCACCTTGTGACTTGCCTCACTGTAAACACTGAAGGGAAAATGTACTATAACTGTTTAGATCTTTTGCAATGACTTCCAACTGAGAGCATTGGTAGTTTGTGTAGTAACTGTGATGCTTGATGGGTATATTGGAGCATTCCAATTGGAAGGATGCTGCATAATTTTACTGTGTTTGGATTGTCACAAATGGTGTCAAGTAATGTGGTCCATGCAGAAAAAATTCAGCTAGAATGCCACTAATGATGGCACTGCTATTGATGCCTTTTTAAAAACCATAACCGATTTAGACTTGAGTGAACGGTGAACAGTTGTGTGGAGGAACTATTGATATCAGTTTGTTGTGGCTCAGTAATGCACTCTTACTTCTCTGTTACAAGGCTGCGGGTTCAAGTCCCTTTACAGAGACTTGGACGACATCTTTAAGTTGGGAGAGCTGCACTTTGAGGTCCCATCTACCCTCTCCAGATTTAAGATTCCATTGTATTAATGGAAGAGAACAGATCACCGTGTCCTGGCTAATATTTACTCCTCTATCAGTTATTACCAAAACAGATTGACTGACTGTTATCCTAATGCAGTGTGTGGGATTTGTGCAAGTTATCATCTTTTTGTTTTTTTCATAACAGAGACTACACTTCAAAATAATTTCTATAACATTCAAACACTTGGAGCTTCCTATGATCGCTAAAATGTATTATGTAAATGCGGTTTATTTTACCTGCCAGAGAAACCTTTGGAAGATTAGAAGAGGCTTTTAAATTTAAAAAGGTTGTGTGATTCATTGTGACAATGTATTTATTCTTTTCCTTGTTTAAGAACTCTCATTATATGGAAGTGCAGGGATCCTGCAGATTTTAGTCTGCGCTTAACTTCAGTTAAAAATGTGCATTACACATCCATGGAGGGATGTATTTTTTTTGATTTTGGCCTATGCTTCCACCTGACCAATGCCTTCAATCACTTTGTGTGCGCTTGGGATATTACTTCTCTATGATTTCGCAGTTAAGGTTAAGAATAATCTGAAAAGGTTAAGTACATTAAGAGTAAGACGGTAACTGGAGACCAGGTAGGGCCCCTTAAAGATCAAAATGGCTGTCTTTTTGCTGAAACCCAGGAGTGATATTTCGCATCATCTTTTACTGTGGAGGAAGAAATGGAGGCTAGAGAAGTTGGGGAAATAAACCATTGATGTTTCAAATTCTTCACATTATCAAGGAGAAAGTTCTGCAGGCCTTGGAGAATCTAAAGGTGGAAAAATCTCTGGGTTCTGATCTAATGTATCCCAGAACACTCTGGGAAGTTAGAGGAAATTTTGAGGCCCCTTGCAGAAATATTTGCAATATCTCTATAACTATGGATGAGATGTCTGATGACTGGAGGGTGGCTAATGTGCCTTTTTAGAAGGGTTGTAAGGAGAAACTAGGGAACTGTAGACCTGTGAGTCTGACTTCAACTGTGGGTAAGTTGTCGGTGATTCTAAAAGGATAGGATCTCGCAACATTCAGAGGGCCACAAAATGTTTAGGGAGAGTCAGCATGGTTTCATGTGAAGAAAATTGTCAAAAAATTGAGTTTTTAGAGGAAGTTAATGAAAAGATGGAGGGCAAAGCAATAGTTTACTTGGACTTTACTAAAGCCTTTGACAAGGTTCAGCCTGATAGACTAATGAAGTTGGGTCAGTGGGATTCCGGGTGAACTTGCCAATTGGATACATAACTGGTTTAAAGCAGGTGTTAGAGAGGTGGTGGAGGGTTGTTTTTTGGACTGGAGGTCTGTCACCAGCAGTGTTCCACAGGATTGGTTCTGGGTCCTCTTTGAATCATCTATATAAATGGTAAACTATGAAATATAGGCATGGCTAGTAAGTTTGGTGACATAATAGACAGTGAAGAATGTTTTAAGATTACAAAAGGATCTTGATCAAGTGGGTCAAGGGCTGAATAATGGCAGGAGGAGTTCAATTTGGACAAATGTGAAGTATTGCATTTTTGTACAATGGATAAGGACAAGACTTGCACAATTTAATGTAGGACCTTGGATGGTATTGTAGAACAGAGGGGGCTTAGGGGTTCAGGTACATAATTCTTTGAAGTTTGTGTCACATTTAGACTGGCTAAAAAGGTGTGAGCTACCTGGCGAAGGAGCAGGGAGGAGAAAATGAGGACTGCTTTGAAGGGCTTATGCCCGAAACATCGATTCTCCTGCTCTTCGGATGCTGCCTGACCTGTGCTTTTCCAGTGCTACACTCCTGAATCTGAAGGAGCAGTCCTCTGAAAGCTCGTGCTTCCAAACAAAAACCTGTTGGACTATAACCTTGTGTTGTGATTTTTAGCTTTGTACACCCCAGTCCAACACTGGCTCCTCCACATCTTGTCTTGATTGCTCACTCCTTTTGAGTATAGGAGTCGGGAAGTCATGTTGAGGTTGTTTAGGACATTGGTGAGGCCTCTTCTGGAGCACTATGTCCAGTTCTGGTCACCCAGTTATAGGACGGATATTATTAAGCTGGCGAGGATTCAGAAAAGGTTTACAGGATGTTGCCAGGTGTGGAATGTTTGAGCTATAAGAGATACTGGGACCTTGTTTACTAAAGCACAGGAGATTGTGAGGTGACCTTGTTAGAGGTTTACAAAATTGAGGTGTAGGTAGGGTTAATGGTAGGTGCCTTTTCCCAAGGATGGGGGATTTCAAGACTAAAGGGCATATTTTTAAGGTGAGAGGAGAAAGATTTAAAGACATGAGGGGCAAATATTTTACAGAAGGTAGTTTGCATATGGACTGAATTTCCTGGGGAAGTGTGGATGCAGATACAATTCCAATGTTTAAAAGACATTTGGATAAGTGCATGAATAGATAAGGTTTGGAGGGATATGGGCCAGACACAGACAGGGTGAGTTTAGTTTAGGATTATGTTCAGTTTGGACTGGACCAAAGAATCTGTTTCCATGCTGAGTGACTCTGACTCTGATATACCTAAACGTCCAAGTGGCATTTCACCAAGTTCCAGATGAGCAGCTTTAACTGATCTCAAAGCTGTAATGACCAATCCTGTCTTGTGGTTGGATCAAGCTGCTCCATAACACTGCATTTGCATTGGCCTTTGAGAAAAACAGAATCTGACATTTTTTGTCTATATATTTTTTTTCTTATTGGAACACAACTTCAAGCAGAAGTGGGAGGGTAGAAGGAGAGAAGCTATTTTTGCTAGTTAAGTTGAGCACTCGGGTTTATAGAAGCAGTCCTTAAGGAGTGAAGCCTGGAAGTGGTTCTTCAGAGAACCTTCAAAATGCTCTTGGTCAAAAAGCAATTGATACTGGATCAATAATTTTTTTTAAAAAATGATTTGTTTTTATTTATCAACCAAAGGTGTTAAAGGATACAAAGCAAAGATGGATATATCAGTTATCATCTCCTTTTAATAGTGAAGGAGCTTGAGGGACTAATTAGCCTGCTCCCGTTCCAACATGGCAAACTTCACTTTCAACTGGAACCTCTGTTTAATTTCAGGTCAGACATGGCTGTGATGCAACATGTTGGGGTCCTGGACCTGGGGGATGTCTGCAGACTCTGTTACATCGAGCTATTGATGAAAATAATGAAAACTCTGGCTGCTTCCTCATTCGCAGGTGTAGATTGTGATGTTAAAACTGCTGTATTAATTATTATTTGCAAAACTGCAATATAGCCCTTCAGATCTCTTCCTAACGGTCTACTTTTGTAGAATAAATTTTTTGAAGCAAAGCATAAAATAAAATTCCAACTAGTCATTACAAATGTTATAAGTCCTTAAGTTTTCTGATTATTAGTGACTTCCAAGTTCTCCGAGCCATCCAGCTTGTAACACTGGGAGGGAAGGTACTGTGCACCCTAGCTGTTCAGATGTTTCTTGAGTAAATCCATTGTTTTGAAGTTGGTCACTTTGACAGACTGGCTAGTGATGTAGCCTTTGCTTTCTGCTGGTTTCTTTTTTTGTTTGAGGAATTTCTGATAACTGGTGTTCATGATCCGTAAATGAGAGCAATGAATTAACCCTGACCCCCTCCCTAGTGTTGTTTCGTGAATGAGCTTCTCTTCTGAAGATTAAGACAAAAGGGCAGACGGTCTAGAGTTCCTGAAAACAGGCTCAAACAACTGTTTAAATATCAGTGTCCGTTTCTGGAACTGTACTTCATTTTTTAAAAAAAAATCCTGCAAATTGTACAAGCTTTTACATTTTAAAATCCAATAGCGCCATGATATTTCAAAATGTGGTGCAAATAATGCGCATTTGATTAATGGCTAGATATTGATCCCCATGGATGAGGAAGAATGATTCAGTATTTTTCCACTGCTAAATCAATTAGAAAGCTTAGTCATAACACTCAAGTCAGTGGATACACCCATAGAGCCATAACAACTTTGTTTCACTTCCAGTGGGTGTGATGGAAACAGTCCAAGGCGACCAGGTCCCAATGGTGAAGGTGATGAGGAGGCACGTGATGGACAGACACCATTACACATGGCAGCAAGCTGGGGCCTTGAAGAAATAGTGCAGTGCCTTCTGGAGTTTGGTGCCAATGTAAATACACAGGTCAGTGATTGGAGACGAGAGACTATTTATTTCAGACATATTTTGGCTGGTTATACTTACTGGACATGCTGAGGTAGGTTTAAACATAAAAGAAATTTTGCTGTCTCTGTCCTTGCACTATTGTTGCTGCGATGACCCACTTTTAAGCAATGGATGAATTCACCCTGAAGTATTTTGACCTTTTTCTTGTGTAAAACTGTGGTTTCGGGAAAAATTATTAAAGGGTACGGTCACAGAAAATGGGGGAAATGTGAAGAATGGAATGAGAAAGTAACAGAAGACTGATGCTTATTTGTTTCTGAATACAACTCTAACCAAGCGCTCTCATTTATACATTGACGGTTGAAATTATTGTGCCTCAAGCCCTGAATTGTATCTTTTGGAAATATCTGTTTTCCAAATTCTGATGAAAAAGCACATTGAGTTAAAGGTGACCTCTTTATAACAGAAATACACAGAAACCTGAAGGATTATTCAGCAGAAATTACTGTTAGGTATCTGGGCTAAAGAGACTACTGCTGATTCCTTTGCAGAGTGGGTGAGTGTGCCTGGGCAGTCGGGTAAAGATGCAATGGAGTTCTGAACTAAAAGTGAAGTTTCATTTCTGTCAGTGGAGAGATTATGTTCATGTTTCATATCAATGACCTTTCGTTGCAATTTCTAGTTCTGGTGAAAGGTCAGCAACCTGAAACATTAACTTTGTTCTTCTCCACAGAAGCTGTCTGACTAGAGTCTGTTCCAGCATTTTCTGGGCTCTGAAATTTTAGCAATATGGCATTCACCAAAATAATACTTGAGTTGTTTGTGTCCCCCTCCTTACTGGGTTTTAATGTTTGTGCTGCTGATGGTCGTTTTCCCAACTCTTATTCAAATGGCTGCTTGACCAATGTAGCAGGTGGCAACTAAAGAATTGCTGACATTAGACATTGTTTTCAAAAATACACAATGCTAACTTGGTTAGTTTCAGAAACTACTTTAGCCTGGTCCTGAATATTTTACTTGCCCATAAATTAAGTATCAACAGAAATCAGCAGTAGAGTTTCTGTTGTATAATGTGTCTTAATGTTGCAACCTGGTAGGTTACATAAAATTGGTAGAACAGATCATGTTGTGAATGCTAATCTTGGTGTTAATGCCTTTGACCAATTATGCTCAGGTAACAAGCTTTCCTTTTTAAATTTTCAAGGATGCTGAGGGAAGGACTCCGATCCATGTTGCTATTAGCAACCAGCACAGTGTAATCATTCAGCTTCTGATCTCTCATCCTGATATCCGGTTAAATGTAAGGGATCGGCAGGGTCTCACGCCGTTTGCCTGTGCTATGACCTACAAGAACAACAAGGCCGCAGAGTCTATCCTCAAACGGGAGCCAGGGGCAGCTGAACAGGCAAGAGTGACACTTACCACACTACTTTTTTTTTGATTGTGGTATTTCACATCATTTTGATTGAAAGAAGTTGACTGGTCTGACGGCTGCAGGATTACTGAGTGTTGAGGTCTGAGTTGGAAACTTGGAATAACTAGGTCCAAACTGAAAAAGATCAGCTTGCATATTTTAAAATTATTCAGCTTGCTGCTTGACACTGTTATCTATCTAAGCTAGTTATTTCTAGCTAGGTAGTAAAAATACTACATTTGACGCAGATATGATTTAAAAGTGAATGTGGATATGATTGTATATTAGCACAGTACTTTAATCTCTGTAACCTAGGTTTGAATCAGCTGGGTTCCCTTAATAGGTGTCTTGACTGACATCCGGTTCTGTACTGGAAATTGTCCTTAAATGTGTTGTAGTTTGTCACACAGTTGGTAGCCTGGACTGACATGAGTAGTTGGAATAGAGACTGTGTTCCTAAAACGTTCTGTGGAATGAGAGATTTTGTGAATATTTTAGATTCTGTTCCCTGGTGTGTGGGGAAGAACAAATCCATTGGTAATCAATGTATTGTAGCCCCCAGAGTATCAAATGTGGAATTCAGCAGAAATACTTCTTTACTTTGTCTAACTTCACTTCAATCCCCACCAGTAGTGAAAGTGAATAGAATAGATGCATTTAATAAGAAGCTGGATAAGTATATGCGGGGAAAGGAAGCAAAAGGATGAGCAAGGGAGAAGGTAGTTTGCTTGCTGCATGGCCTAGGCTTGGTATCCTTTATAATGTTCTGTTCAAAGATCAACTGTATTGTTTTTGTTATGATTCTAACTGATCTTCTAAGACCAGTGAAATCCCAGACAGAAACCTCACTTAATAAATTCTGTTTAGGTTCATTTTCATTCTAATGGATTAGTCTGTCACTGGAATGTGAGTATGCAATATTGCAGATATTGTTTTAACAAAAAATTATCAAAACAAATTTAAAATACAACAAACCAAATGATTTTAATTATAAATTCCAAGATTAAGCACACAGTAGCCTTAACTTGATAAGTTTGTCACTTGGAACTTTAATGTATTGTGGAGTGGCACATGGGCTTTAATTTAGACAAATGTGAGATGCTGCATTTTGGAAAGTCAAATCGGGATAGGACTTTTCACACCTTCACTCCTGGGGAGTGTTGCTGAACAAAGCAACCTTGGAGTGCAGGCTCAGCTCCTTGAAAGTGGAGTCACAGGTCGACAGGAGAATGATGAAGGTATTTGGTATGCTTACCTTTATTGGTCAGTGCATTGAGTATAGGAAATGAGGTCATCTTGTAGCTGTACAAGACATTGGTTAGGCCACTATTGGAATAATGTGTGCAATTCTGATTTCCCTGCTTTGGAAGGATGTTGTGAAACTTGAAAGGGTTCAGAAAAGATGTACAAGGATGTCACCAAGATTGGAGGGTTTGAGCTAGAAGGCTGAATAGACTGGAGCTATTTTCCCTTGAACATGGGAGGCTCTTTATAAAATCATTAGGGATATGATAGGGTAAATAGCCAGGGTCTTTTTCTCTGGGGTAGGGGAATCAAAAACTGGAGGGCATTGGTTTAGGGTGAGGGGAGGAATATTTAGAAAGGACCGAAAGGGACAACGTTTTCATTCGGGGGGGGGTGCATGTATGGATTGAGTGACCAGAGAAAGTGGTGGAGGCTGGTACAATTACAGCATTTTAAAAGGCATCTGGATGCATTTATGAATAGGAGGGGATTATGGGCCTGTACAGGACATTAGTTAGACCACTATTGGAATAATGTGTGCAATTCTAATCTCCCTGCTAACAGGTTGATAACAAGGGACGAAACTTTCTTCACATTGCTGTACAGAACTCTGACATTGAGAGTGTGCTCTTCCTGATTAGCGTGCAGGCTAACGTGAACTCCCGAGTGCAGGATGCATCCAAGCTTACACCACTGCACCTTGCAGTACAAGCGGGCTCTGAGATAATAGTCCGTAATCTGGTAAGCACAATGTGATGGTACACTGAGATTTCTAGAAGTGCTTATTGCCTTCCCCTGATGTACTGTAACTCAAATATTATGGTAGAATAAGGTAATGAACTTTGCAGCAATGTTTAAGGTTTGGGGCTAAGACCTCCTTTAGACCAGACCAATTGAGGGAGCAACGCTGATAGTGGAGTAAGTCTGAAGATGACCTGCAATTGTTTAACTTTGCTAGAGTAGAGACTGAATTGCTGAGGTGGCAAGGGGCTGGGGGGTGGGGGGGGGGGTATCGCCCTCTCTCCCTCTCTCCCTCCCTCTAGTGGCATGAGGGCAGTCTTATAATTCCAAGACTCAGACTCAACCAGTCAAACTCTTATACATGGTTCATATAGCAGGAATCAAGGAGGCAATGTGCTGTTTGCAGAGTGCGGCTGAATGGGACAGCAAAAGGAGCTGGAGAGGTGCAGATACTAAAATCATGGTTAAAACTGGCACCAGAGTTTTTTATTTGTAGATGCAATGCATTGAAAAGTACTGAAGTTGTTATAGTAAACTTTTGTCGAACCTTGGTCAACGCTTGACTGTGCACCTTTGTAACAGTTGGATTGAATCTAAGAAAGTCATGCAGATGTAAATGGCCATTTTTATTAGATATTGCATAGGAATAGAAGTTATGAAGTAAAGAATCATTTTAAGCTTATTTTGTTGCTGGTTGCAAGACCATGATAGCTCTGTGCCCTGATTTATATTCTAGTATTTGTTTGGTCACCAGGAATAAATTGAGGTTTCACACCATTCTTGCAAATGAGTCTTTGGAAACATTTTGCTTATACAGTCTCCATTATTCCATTTCTCCTGCCTATTCCTTGTCCTATCCCTGTCAGTGTAATGTTTGAACTCTGCAAACTGAGTGTAAGCCTTTGACGTAGATGAGCTTAGATTATCCGTACGTTACAACTCATTCTTGTTTTGTGTTGCACTATTGAACCTATTAATGATTATACCATGTGGTCCAAGACTCCAAAACAAATTACTCTTGTCAGGGTTGCTTTACATTGCTAGGTTTTTATTCCTCAATTATATATCCCTGTTTTCTGTTAAGTTTTATATAACTTGCTTTGGTTTTTCCTCTTTTGTCTTGCTGTCAAATGAAAGTGTTGTTGGTTTTGATTGTTTGGAGAAAGTGAGGACCGCAGATGCTGGAGATCAGAGCTGAAAGTTTTGCTGGAAAAGCGCAGCAGGTCAGGCAGCATCCAAAAAGCAGGAGAATCGACGTTTCGGGCATGAGCCCTTCTTCCTGAAGAAGGGCTCATGCCCGAAATGTCGATTCTCCTGTTCTCCTGACCTGCTGCGCTTTTCCAGCAACACCTTTTCAGCTTTGATTGTTTGTGATCCATATTACCCCAGTGAGTATTTCCTGTGTTTCAGCTGCTTGCAGGGGCCAAGGTGAATGAGCTAACGAAACACCGTCAGAATGCTCTCCATCTGGCAGCTCAACAGGACCTGCCAACTATCTGTTCGGTACTTCTGGAGAATGGTGTGGAATTTTCTGCTGTTGATGAGAATGGGAACAACGGTAGGAGATTTTTGCATGAAATGACTAAACAGTTGCGACCACTCCTTGTTAAACATGCTTTTTGAAACCACTTTCTGAACTGCACCTTAAACTTTTTGTGACCTTTTAATGCAAGACATCACAAGACATCATCTAGGAAGCTTGAATTTTACACTATAGCCAGAGAAGGCAATTTTAGGAACAGTCTGGGCAAGACATTATTTGATTAGATATATTGTAGAAATTACAATATGCAGTTCCAGAACTTGGTATGTCTTCAGCTAAAGGCTTAGCTGCGAGTTAAGCAATGGAATTGAGGATTCATGAGGACAGAAATGGACAAGGAAGGAAGATATCTTTTGCATCATGGCTGTCTCCATAATACATGTTTTATAACATTATCCATTTGTCCACAGTTGGGCTCATTTTCGGGTATTTCAATCTGGGAGCATTTTGTTATTTAACCCTTTCCTTCAATGGTGATGTGAGGCCAGGGCCATGTAAGTGGTTGATTTCCACAACACCTTTTGACAGCTGAGCTTGGAGCTAGAATAGTCAGCCTCGGAGGTTGGATATGGTGCTGTGTATGGAGCAGATAAAGAGCATTTGCGATTCTAAATGGTAGATCTGTAAGAGTAAATGAATAGAGGTTATGGAGAGTGCTGCTGAATTAAGATCTGTAAAATGAGAGTCTGAGATTGGTGTCACATTAGTCAGGATGTTGATAGTGAGCTGATTATCAGTGGACCCAAAACCAAAGTGTTCCCCGGCAACAGCTGATCTGTATTTGAGGGGAAATGTGGAGTCTTTTGGGATCCTTGCAGCACAATACCCGTATCCCTCCCTCCCAAGTTCAACTCCCACCTGCTGCAAAGGTGTTGTAATACATCTGAGCAGGTTGACTAAAATCGCTTTATGTAGAGTCTGAACTAAAGGTAGCTATGCCTCATTATCCTTGGCTTACGATTCAGTCAGCTTTGTACAGTTACTTTTTGCTGCAACATGAACAGATTTTAAAATTATCACTTTTTTTGCTGGCTGTCGGTGAGATATGGTGCTCGACAGAATGAGGACTATTGTAAAAGAATGGAATATATCTCAAAAGAGTAAAGCTCCCTTGTAGATCAAAGCTGCTATGTCTTAACACAGTCCTGAATGCTGAAAATCTGACATACCAAAAAAAAAGCTAGAAAAAGTTCAGCTGGTCTGGCAGGGTCTGCAGAGAGAGAGAGAGTTAATGATGCGGGTCTGCTGTGGTTTCTGGTCCAGTTTAAGTCACTGCCAGATTTGTTATGCCCCCAGCCCCCCCCACCAACTCTTGTTTGCTTACAGTTAACTAAGGAAGCTAGCTTTGAAGTTACCGAACTTGGTATAGGCAAGCTAGTATGACTTGGATAACTGATCTGTGACTCTGGTACTGTTCAATGTTTTGCTGTTGTGTTCAATCATTCATTTGTATCAATTGTTATATAGGATTTAAAATCTGGTCAGGTGTGGGAGGTGGGGGGGGGGAAAGTGAAACACAATCTCTGGAATACTCAAAAGACCATATTCAGGATTTGGGTTTTATTAACACACCAACTGCAACGTAGGCTGAGCGACATCTTGGTGTATCTGTTTTCTGTTAGCCGAAATGAATCTCTGATCTTTTAACTGTTGTTTGGCAGCTCTTCACTTGGCAGTTATGCACGGCCGCCTGAACGTCGTGCGTGTCCTTCTAACCGAATGTAGTGTTGATGCTGAAGTCTTCAATCTGAGGTATGACCGTCCAAGACTGAAGGAAGCTTATATGAGATCTAAAGTTTCCAGTTCAGTGTGTGTGTCTGTAGAAAATGTGTGTGGTGCTCCATTGACTGACTGATAAGGGTATGTTGCCTGACTTATGAAGAGAGTTTGAAATGAATACACTAACTTTGGAATTACGGTTGGTATTAGTGATGAACCAGTTTTCACTTCACTTTTAAGGTTTTTGATCCAATTAAACAGCAAACAAATGTTCCACAGAATCATTAGCCTCCGAGCATTTATTGCAGGCAATGCTAATGTAAAGGCTGCTTGTTTCTGTATCTACACTCAAATCAATGGTGGTTGGTGATATTCTGATTGTTCTTTTGCCCTGTTCATAGGGGGCAGTCACCTATGCATGTCTTGGGACATTATGGGAAGGAAAATGCAGCAACCATCTTTGAACTTTTCTTGGAATGTATGCCTGACTACCCCTTGGATAAGCCAGATTCTGAAGGCAACACAGGTAAGCATTCAACTGATTGGCAAAATCAGCTCCTCAAGTGTAGTAGTATTTAAAAATCTATAGAGTATAGTGCTTCTGACATTATTTTTCAAGTCTGTGGTTATTGCTACTTGAGACAACTTGACACCACTCAGGATTTAATTTTCCCTTGGTAATCCAAAATTGATGAATTATGAATTGTACTGGCTGGTCTCAGATGCATGCTTCTCAATATGGAGCAGAATTACACTGGAATTTTAGTGCGAAGATATCCAGGAGGTGGAAACCACATATTTAATCCTCTTATTGCAGATAGTGACTACATAGGAAGACTCCAAATCTGTTCAGCATCCCAAGAAGAGTATGATCTGCATCCGTGCAGGATGAAACGGTTAGAATTTGGAAGAATCCTTAAACCACAGCTGCAAAATGCTGTTGTATAACTTGGCAAATGTTGGAACATGTACTGGAGGTGACGTGAACTTGGGGAGAGACAGAATGGAGTGAGAACCATCTGGTGATTTTTTTTTTTTTGGGTCAGTGCCTCCCATACCAGATTCAGTGACCATATCCCCAGTGCAGTGTTATATTCTGCACGTCTCACCTGCCTATCTCTCAGCTGATACACTAGCAGTATGATGCTGTATGTTTCACTGGTGTGGATATGTCTCATGTTTGTTTTATGCAATCTGAGTGAGTGTGAGATGCACAGGTAATCCCATGAAATCGAAACAGGAATAGATTATTGGGGCTGTTGAGCAGCAGCTCTGTTTCTTAAAACATTACCTGTTGGTCTTAGATTTTAATTATTTTTAATTTTTGAATTTCCTTAGCCTAGCCTAAAGGAAAGCATTAATAATTCCAGAGGGGCATGGTAATGTCACTGGACTAGTAATGCTCTGGGGATTCAAATCTCTCAATGACAGCTGGTGGAATTTAAGTTCCATTTTATAAAATCTGGGATGTTGAATTTTTCTTTATCTTTAAGAAATCCATCTTATTCATTAATGGCTTTTTTAGGGAAGGAAATCTGAGGTTGTTAGCCGATCAGTGACTCTGGATCCACAATAACGTAGTTGACTCTTTAGATGTCCACTGACATGGCCTGGCAAGCCACTCCGTTCGAGTGGCAATTAAGGATGGGTGAGAACTAACTGACTACCAGTGATTTCTATATCTCATTGAAGAATTTTTAAAAAATGATGAGCAGAAGCTGTTTCACCAATAGCTAATTATTTGCATTAACTGCTGCCTGTGAAGCAGTCCCCTCTCCTAAAGCCAAGTGTCTGAGAGCTCATTAAAACAATCTAAGCATTACATGATGTGGAATGAGATGCTGATCTGTTGAAATGGTAGAAGTTGGGTCATATGTTGACTGTTGCACTTTTATGGAAGATTATGCTTTGTGCCACCTTGCATTAAAACTCAAGCTGAAGGTAATGTTTGAATTAATAGAAATTGCGCCTCTGAGTTGGTGTAGTGTAGTGTGTTGTCAGTATTTCTGGTTTAACATGTGACCTGTCTTGCTGGCAGTCCTGCTTTTGGCTTACATGAAGGGCAATGCTAACCTGTGTCGGGCCATTGTTCGAGCTGGAGCACGTCTGGGAGTCAACAACAATCAAGGGACCAACATCTTTAATTACCAGGTGGCCACCAAACAGCTGCTCTTCAGGCTTCTAGGTAATGTTTAAAATCATGGCAATTTATTCACCAGGTCCCTTTACAGTAACAAAAATTAATAAGCTGCCCTTTTAACACATGCAATCCTTTACAAATGTTTTGTTTAGTACTTGAATGGAGAGTCACTTAGTAACCAATACATTAAGTGTTTAAATTCCAGTATTGCAATTGGCATCTGAAATGGTTATCATCAAACATGAATCGTTTATTAACAGGAGATGAAAGTAATATTCTATTCTTTATCATGGTGGGAGAGTCAAAACTGAAGACTTACGGTGAGATGGGAAAGATTTTTTTTAAAAAAGGTAACTTTTCATGCAGTTGGTACGTGTATGGAACGAGCTGCCAGAGGAAATGGTGGAGGTGGGTATATCTTGATGGACAGCTGAATAGCAAGGGTTTGGAGGGATGTGGGCTAAATGCTGGCAAATAGGACGAGGTCCCATTTGGGAAGTGTGGTTGGTGTGGACGAGTTGGACTGCAGGGTCTGTTCCTTTTGCTGTATGGTTTGATGACTTCTGACTCTATAAACTGTGATTCAGGACTTTGGGTAAATTTTTCTAGCTTTGTAAGACAGTGTAATACTTGCCTAGCTCAAACTGAACTACTTCTGCTCCAAAATTAAGAGCAGGAACCTCAGTTGACCACGTTTTTTTTTAGGATGTATAAAATGCAAGTGTTTAAACTTAATTTTCTTTAAAATGCAATTTTTCCTCAATTCTGACGGTGTTGCTTTTTAGGGAGGGATTTGTTGTAGATGTCACAACTGATCAAAAGGCATTGGGCTGAATGACCTAACTTCTGCTCCTATGTGTCTGCTCCACCATTCAGTCATGGCTGATAAGTGTCGCAAACCCATTTTCCTGCTTGCTCCTGTAACCTTCGATTACCCCTTGACAATCAAGAATCGCTGTTTTAAGTATACTCAATGACCTGGCCTCCACAGCCTTCTGTGGCAATGAATTCCATAGATTCCCCATTTTCTGGTGGAATTTTTCCTTTTATCTCCATTCTAAAAGGTCTTCCCTTTATTTTAAAGCTGTGCCCTCCGGGTCCTAGTCTCCTCCTGCTAATGGAAACATCTTCCCATGGTCCTCTCTGTTCAGTGTTTTGTAAGTTTCAATCAGATCTTTCTCCTCAACCCCCCCCCCCCCCCCCCCCCCCCTCAAAATCCTCCTAAACGCCATCAAGGACAGACCCAGAGTCCTCAAACATTCCTCATATGTTAAGCCTTTCGTTTCTGGGATCATTCTCATGAGCCTCCTCTGCACTTGCTCCAGGCCCAGTACATCCATCCTGAGGTATGGGGCCCAAGATTGCTCACTACTCCAAATGTGGTCTGATCAGAGTCTTTTAAAGCCTCAATAACATCCATGTTTTTATATTCTAGTCCTCTCAAAATAAATGCCAACATTTTGTATTTACTTTCCCAACTACTGGCTCAACCTGCTACTTTAACTTGAGAATCTTGAAGTAGGATTCCAATTCCTTTTGCGATTCAGATTCTGAATTTTCTCCCCATTTAAAAATAGTCCATGCCTTTCTTCCTCCTACCAAAAGTGCATGATCTCATTTTCCCACATTCTATTCCATCTGCCACTTCCTTTGCCCATTCTCCTAAGCTGTCCAAACACCTACTTCAGCATCTTTGCCGCCTCAATGCTACCTGCCCCAAAACCTATCTTTGTGTCATCTGCAAGCTTAGCCAGAATGCCTTCACCTAGATCATGAATGTATAAAGTGAAAACCTGTGGTCCCAACACTGGCCCTTGTGGAACACCACTAGTCACCGGCTGCCATCGTGAGAAGGACCCTTGTATCCCCACTCTCTGCCAGACAGCCAAGCTTCTATCTGCCACTATGGGACCTTATCTTACTTGGCCTCCTCCTGTGCCACATGTTGTCAGAGGCCTTCTAGAAATCCAAGCAGATAACCTCCATTGGCTCTCCTTGTTACCACCTCAAAGAATTCTAACTGATTTGTCAGGCACGACCTTCCCTTGATGAAACCACGCTGACTCTGCCTACTTTACCATGCACTCCTAAGTATTGAGAAATCTCATCCTTCACAATGGGCTCCCAAATCTTACCAATAATTGAGGTCAGGCTAGTTGGCCTGTAATTTCCTGTCTTATGCCTTACTCCCTTTTTAAACAGTGAGATTACGTTAGTGATTTTTTCCAGTCCTCTGTTACCCTCCCTGACACCAGTGATTCCTGGAAGATCACTACTAATATCTCCACTATCTTTTCAGTTATTCAACTATGTTGCTCAAACTGTTCATGTAAGGTCATATATAAAAGTTTTTTTTCAGTGTGTGAAGGAAACACTGATTGTGTAAACTCTGTATTCTGCAGTCTTTGTTTAATCAGACTCTGTTTATATGTGCAATGAAATGCTGGGCTTTTGATAACACCTTGCGGTATGTCCCTTATCCCTTTCAATAGGACTCCACTTTCTTCTTGTCATTTTGTCTGAAGGCTCAAGCCTCTTTTAATGTTTGTATGCTATTCCTGTGTCTCCGTCTGTGTTTGTGTTCTCCGTCTGTGTGACTTAGCCATGATTTTAACTTCCCTCCCCATTGCCCTTTGAAAGGAGGCTGGCGATTTCTTTCGTCAATGAATCACTGCATCCTGAGAATCTGATACCGGCATGTAAACAATTTTGTGTTCAGTGCACTTTATTTCTGGGAAAAGAGATGGAGACCTAAAAATTATCTGACAACTTCCAAACTATTTAATTGTTGCTGTTTTCAGACATGCTGTCCAAGGAGCCGCCATGGTGTGAGGGCTCGAATTGCTTTGAGTGCATTTCCAAGTTTGGAGTTACCATGCGAAAACATCATTGGTGCGTTACCTTTTGCATGACCTTTTTTTTAAAATCACTGGTAGGGTGTGGGTGTTGCTGACTGGGCCAGCACTTGTTACTTATCCTTAGTTGCCCTTGACCAATATGTTTTGCATCCTTTTTTTTTTAAAACAAATACTCATGTTTAAACTGAATTTTGTTTTTTAAAGATGCATTAACCCCCAAATAATGGAGGTTGATTTCCTCAGTTGGCTGGGAGGCTGTTTTGCAATACAGAATGATGCTAACAGTGTAGGTTTGATTCCCACACTGGCTGAGGTTATTTTCAAGGGGCAATTTCCCCCAAACATCTCTTCCTCTTGACTGAGGCATGGTGACCTTCGGGTTAAACCCCAACCAGTTGTCATGTTCTACCCTGCGCTCTTAATTAGCTGTTAACAGGCTTATTAAAAAAAAGGGGAGAACAAATTGCAGGAGAAACTCCACAGATCTGGGAGTATCTGTGGCAAGATGCTCCATAAGATGGAGGGACAGAATTGGGCCATTCGGCCCACCGAGCCTGCTTTACCATTCAATTGTAGCTGTTGTGTATCGACCCCATTCTCTTGCCTTGTTTCTCTAATATTTGATCCCTATACTAATCAAGAACCTAGATATCTCTGTCTGAAATACACTCAATGATGGGGCCGCCACAGTCTTCTGCAGTAATGAGTTCCACAGATTCACCACCCTTTGGCTGAAGCAATTCCTCCTCTGTTCTGAAGGGCTGTGCCTTCTGGTGCTAGCCTCTCCTGTAGTGAAACCAACTTCTCGGTGTCCACTGTATTCAGACTCTCAGTATTCAGTAAGTTTCAATGAGATTTCCCCCCCCCCTCCTCCTTAACTCGATTGAGGACAGAGCCAGTGTCCTCAAGGCTGCTCATGTCAAGCCCTTTGTCTCGAAAGTTGTTCTTGTCAAGCACCTCTTGACTTCCTCCAAGACCAGCACATCCTCCTTTCGATGCTGGGCCCCAAAACCACACTCAATATTCCAAAAGTGGTCTGACTAGAGCCTTACCCAGACTCCGCAGTAAATTCTTGCTCTTGTGTTCTAGCCCTCTTGGAAATAAATGCTAAGATTCCATTTGCCTTCCTGATTGCGAACTGAACCTGCATATTAATCTTGAGAATCTTCAACTATGTCTCCTAAGTCCCTTCATGCTTCAGATTTCCCAAATGTTTCCCCATTTAGAAAATAGTTTGCTGCCTCTTCCACCAAAATGTATAACCTCACACGTTCCCTCATTGTTTTCCAGACTTATTCCAGCACAATAACATTTCTCTTTCCACAGATGCTGCTTCAGTTTCTCCAGCAATTTCTGCTTTTGTTTCCGATCTGCAGTTTCACTTTGAGTACAAGTGAATTATTCTGTTCAATAAATACTGTTTTAATGTTAAATGCAGCTCTGCTAATTTTTAATGGCAGAGTATGGGTAATTGAGAGAAATAACATTGCTGTGTTTGAAGGAGCTGTGATCTGTGTTGATACATGTCCTCTCTGTCCCCTCAGCCGCCATTGTGGACGACTGCTCTGTCACAAGTGTTCAACAAAGGAAATTCCCATCATCAAGTTTGATCTGAACAAGCCTGTGAGGGTGTGCGACATTTGCTTTGATGTGCTGACCCTGGGTGGGGTTTCTTAGTCCTTGTTGGAGTTGCCATTATAATTAGTGTTTTAGCAGCACTACACAGCGCCTTCCCAGCAGTGGGGAACTCACATTGGACTGGCACCTTTTTGAAGAGAAGCCCGAACACTTGAGGGACTGCATTACGTTACTCCGATTGAAATTATGCTGTTTGATTCTCCAGTATATTAATGGACTCTGACGTGAATGGATGGATGTATAGCCATGTGAATCAATCAGAATTGACTGCTGGTGCTTATGGCTGAGGTTGGGTTTGACCCTATTCTGATTTAGGGTAGTATGGTAGAAATATTCAGGACCTTTCATATTAACACTCTCCAGCTTCTGATCTCGCTAGTACTTTCTTTTTAATCCAGTTCATTGATTATAAATAACACTTTTCCCATTCCCATTCCCAATAGTTATTGTCCAATGTCATCTTGATCCAGTAAAAGATGTCAAAGCGTGACACAGTATAGACGAGCTGGTTTGGGGCTGGGGGTGAAGGCAAGTAACAACTTGAGGGAATTGCCTGTCTTTTTTTTCTTGTGTAGACTCTACCTGGTAACTGTGTCTGTTTGGTTGTCAAGTTTCTGATCTGCATAGATCATCTGATCATAGATGACAGCAGCTGAATGTATAATCCTTGGTTTGCATCTCTGCAAGAACAAACTTAGTAACACTAATTTAGAGCAATGTTTTATTACCAATAGATGTGTTTGTGCATTTAAAAAGGGAAGTGCTGCCTATTTAGACCAAATGCGTGGTCATGTACATGATAGAATATAGTCTCTTTTTAAACTGGAACGAGAGAGAACAAGTTTTAAAAAATCTTCATAGAGCCTTTGGCAATCTTGCTGTACAAACAGTACTTAACAATGGTTGATAAACCTCCCCAGTTTTAGTTCAGTTTGCCTGAATGTCCATTATATGGAGCAACACATGCAGCACTAACTCAGTTTGCAAATTGTCCCAATGTCACACAATACAGATAATTGTGTTCCACCAGGTATCCTGGAGGGGGCGGCTACTGCTCACTGCAGGCCCTCTGGAAAACCAAGACCGGTTGGAGCTGCTTCTCTAACTAGCTGGTGCTGGGCGCCTTCAAGGGTCTGTGTATCTAAAATAGACTAGGAAGGCCTCTTTGGGTATGCTGTGTAAGTTGACCTTGCTGAAGGGGAAAGGGTTAAATTTGGACCAATGTTCTAATTTGTGTTGTCACACTGATTAAAGCACTATTCTAAGGATTGCCACTTGACAGTCGTCAAATTTGTGTGAAATATTTTCAGACTACCAATTCCTGTATTTTATGCATTTTGTACTGTGCTAGATAATGCTTCAAGATATTTTGGTAATGTTCAGCTTTATTGCATTGATCTGTTCAGGTGTAAAGCCTGTTGCTGCAAGTGAATGTGTGACCAGCTGAAATTCTGCATTTACATCCACTGTCTAATTCTGTGCTATGAGTATGTTATTGCTTGTTTCTGCTCCAGTGAGTGGGATGAAGGCTAAATCCAACCTTTTTGGAAAGAGTTCTAGTTTCCATTCTTGGTGGAGGTCAGCAGTTGTTGAGTACACATTCCATGTATTCTGATGTTGGTGCATTTGTGAGCAGAGCTAAATAATGTAATGAAGCAGATCTGAATAAACTTTCAGACGTTTCAGTGATTACTGCTCTGAACCAAAACATTGTCAGAGGCCATTTGTGGTCGTGTTGGTGGATTTATTCCAAAGGGAAATTTTAATCACACTCTGGGCCAGATTTCAAGCCATTCTCCTTTTTTATTTTTAAATGTATTGTGACTGCACCATCATATCCGGGTCCTGTGAGCGCAGCATCAGAGTTGACTTTACAGCATCAAGTCATCTATCATTATTTCCACCAGGGATTTAGCAGCAGATAAATCCAGAGACTTTCAGCTCTTAGAAAACCTGGATAGTGTAGACATTTAAGAATTGTAAGAGATCATGTTTTTGTAGACATACTGGCCTTCAAGTAGATCATTTTTCCAATTTGCCCTGGCACTTTAGCAATTAATGTTCGTATATTTTGACTAACAGCTTTGAGAAACAATGTGAAGGAGTTCATAGCAGAGATCTCTCCTCCTTTTGCATCGCTATATTTTTTAAATAAGTCTTTAATGTCTTTAAAATGTAATTCCAGCCAGCATTTCATTCTTCATCTGTCCTTTTGAAGATGGTCAGTTAAGCTTTCTTTAAATTGTGATTATTAGAACAGCTTGCCTCCAGTTCTTTTTAAAGTGAACTTGAAAGGGCTATGATTCTTCAGCCAATATTGGTGTACATGGTGGAAGTGGTTTTCAGGCTGCTTTATGCCAACTCCCTCATTTCCCCTTTACCCCAGCAGGCCGATTTAATTACAATCCCCGAGGCCTGTAATAACTTGCAGGGAATCAAGTTGCACCAAAAGCACCAACATCTTATGCCATCTCCTCTCGCTGTTGCCCTGTGCCCTTGTATTTGAGTCTGCTCCTGTGTAATGTGATTTTTAACCCATTGAGAGCTGTTTCTGATATTCAGGTATTGATTCTAGAACAGGGCAAGGGAATGCTTTTTGAACAAAATGACGAGTAAAATTGTAGTTCAACTTCCCAATAAAAACCAAATTAATTTAGTGAGACCTGTTTAGTTTGAGTAGCAAGCACTCAATGGGTTAAAATTCATTTCAGACCTTAACCCCATTTAATCCATTATTCAGTATTAGAAAAATTGTTTTAGTAATGCCTAAGTTTTTGCACTAACATTGAACCTATTGCACAGAATTGTCTTAAGGTGTATGTATACTTATGTTTACAGTGTGTAGGTGAGGTAAGTCTGTACAGCAATGTCATTGAACAGTACCCAAGATATTGCTGGCAGTGATGCTTTAGAGAAATGATAATCAATATCATTCTCTTTGGTAACCAGCACTGACTGTGTGCACTTGTACAGTTGCTAGGGTTAAAGTCTGTAATCGCCAAAGGTGGATCGCACATAAAATGAGGCTTATGCCAGAGATGTGTTACTTTAATGGCAGCTGCCTGTGCCCCTGTGAAATGAGTGTATTGGAAACCACCATGTACCTAGGCAGCCACAGTGAGGGATGCAGCTGTAATGATAGACATTACAATACAATGGTAAAACTCAGTGCCTGTGTGTGGTTCTTTTTTTTAAGCTCTCTCCGATGTAGGAGCTTGTGTATTTGAAGTTTCACATGATATAATGGAGACTGCGATTTAGATTTCCAGCATGTGTGCAAGAAGAGCAAGCACTCTTCATTCTGGCCGAGCACATTCTGTATGAAGCTCACACGTGGCTGGTTCTCAGATTGTGATGGTATCTCTGAGGCTAGGATCAGTGGATGGCCTTCTCTTGGCTGATATGCAGTGCGTTGTCAAGCCTGAAACCTGGTATATAGAAATCGCAACTAGCAACAAATCAGGACCATTCACCTATATTGCACTTGTGCAGCCTTGCTGTGCTTAGATTGACTATTTTCCTATTGGTTGCTGGTTGCACATCAGGTCATTTAATCTTAAGGTGAATGGAGATTTAGATTCTAAAGCAAATTCTGATTCTTTTGAGTGCATCTCCATTTAAGGACCACTTAGAGTCAGATGTGCAGCACAGAAGCAGACCCTTCGGTCCAACTCGTCCATGTCAACCAGTTATCTTAAATTAATCTAGTCCCATTTACCAGCACTTGGCCCCTTCCTGTTCATATACCCATCCAATGTTGTAATTGTACCAGCTCCACCACTTCCTCTGGCAGCTCATTCCATACACGCACCAAGGGACTTTTGATATGCTTTCTGCTCTCCTGTAGTTTCTGGTGAGTGTAACAGAACACTGACCGTGTTTTCTAACAACCTTCACACTCCAAAGTACATCTTGTAGAACCATTCTATCAGGATGGACTTCATTGGGAGCAGCAGAGCATCAGAGTAGTGTGCTGATGTCTAATTAATCTACCAACCTACTGATCAGTCCCCATGTGGGCATTTCAGTTTGAAGGAGGGAGAATTCCCTCCCTGGCTCTCACAAAGCTGACACTAATACTATCACATGACCAGAAACAGCAGATAGTTTAAATGCAAGCCCAGTGTCTGCACTTGACAAAGAGCAGTTCCATTTTTATAATTAACCAGACTTCAATTTTGTTCAGGTTATGAGTAGTGCTATTAGCCAGCATAACTTGGTCCTGGCAGAGCCTACTTGGCTCCTGACCTCATTATAGCCTTGGTTTAAACATTCACCTCCAGGCATTGGTTTGTCAAAGTGACTGCCTGGGACAAGGTGCATTTGACCAATATGGCAATAAGGAGGCTTAACGAAACTAGAGTTGATGGAAATTGCAGTGATGGTGGAGGGAGAGGAACTATCTTCCACTGGTTGGAGTCCTCCCTGGCACAAAGGAAGATAGTCATATTATCGGTGGTCAGTCATCCTAGCCAGGGCATCTTTGCAGCAGTTGCTCAGGGTAATGGCTGAGGTTCAATCAGCTTCCACCAGGTGTTGTCTGATGCTTAAACAGCGACCAGTGCCATTTGTGAGATTTTGGGTATTGAAGCAGTCCATGTCCAAATGCAGCAAGATTGGATAATATTCGGGCCTGGTCTGAAAAGTGACAAATGTTTATGCCACCGATCCAATTCAAGAGCAAACTATACAGTGAGCGCAAAAGTCCTAGTGAAAACTGATGTAGAGAGATCTGGATGTTCAGGTCCATTGTTCCTTGAAGGTGGCAACACAGGTGAGTGGTCAAGAAAGCATATGGTATGCTTTCCTTCATCAGACTGGGTATTGAGTACAAGAGTTGGCAGGTCATGATACAGTTGTGTAAGACTTTGGTTCAGCCACATTTACAATACTGCGTACAGTTCTGGTCACCACGTTGCCAAAAGCATGTGGATGCTTTGGAGAAGGTGCGGAGGAGGTTCACCAGGGTGTTACATGGTATGGAGGGCATTAGCTATAAGATAGGTTGTGTTGAATTATGATGGGTTTTCATTGGAAAGGCTGAGGTTGAGGGGGGGACCTGATTGAGACCTATAATATCATAAGGTGTAGACAGGGTGGATAGCAAGAAACTTTCCCCCAGACTGGAGGACTCCATTACTAGGGGTCATGAGCTCAAAGTGAGAGGGGGAAAAGTTTAGGGGAGATATGTGGAAAGTTCTTCATGCAGAGGGTGGTGGGTGCCTGGAATGTTTTGGCAGCAGAGGTGATGGGGTGAGAATGATTAGCGTCACTTAAGATATCTCGACAGATACATATAGGAAGAGGCTGAATAGGCTAGGGCTGTTTTCCCTGGAGTGTTGGAGGCTGAGGGGGTGACCTTTTTATAGAGGCTTCTAAAATTGAGGGGCATGGATAGGGTAAATAGGCAGTCTTTTTCCAGGGCTCGGGGAGTCGCGAACTAGAGGGCATAGGTTTAGGGTGAGGGGAAAAAATGAGAGCCCTAAGGGGCAATGTTTTCACACAGAGGGTGTTATGGGTATGGAATGAGCTGTCAGGAAGTGGTGGAGGCTGGTACATTTTGTAACAATAAAACTGCATTTGAATGGGTATATGAATAGGAAGGGTTTGGAGAGATATGGGTTGGGTGCTGGCAGGTGGGACTAGATTGGGTTGGAATATCTGGCTGGCATGGACAGGTTAGACCGAAGGCTCTGTTCTTATGCTGTACATCTCTATGACTCTGACTCTAATAGGCAGGGAGCAAAGGCTTTCGATAAGGTTCCCCACAGTAGGCTATTGTACAAAATGCAGAGGAATGGGATTGTGGGAGATATAGCAGTTTGGATCAGTAATTGTCTTGCTGAAAGAAGACAGAGGGTGGTGGTTGATGGGAAATGTTCATCCTGGAGTCCATTTACCAGTGGTGTACTGCAAGGGTCGGTGTTGGGTCCACTGCTGTTCGTCATTTTTATAAACGACCTGGATGAGGGTGTAAATTTGCAGACAACACTAAGGTCGGTGGAGTTGTGGATAGTGACGAAGGATGTTGTAAGTTACAGAGAGACATAGATAACCTGCAGAGGTGGGCTGAGAGGTGGCAAATGGAGTTTAATGCAGACAAGTGTGAGGTGATTCACTTTGGTCCAAATAACCGGAATGCTAAGTACTGGGCTAATGGTAAGATTCTTGGTAGTGTAGATGAGCAGAGAGATCTGTGTCCATGTACACAGATCCTTGAAAGTTGCCACCCATGCTGACAGAGTTGTTAAGAAGGCGGAGTTGTTAAAAAGTGTTTTTAGCTTTTATTAATAGAGGGATAGAGTTCCAGAACCATGAGGTTATGCTACAGCTGTACAAAACTGTAGTGTGGCCGCACCTGGAGTATTGTGTACAGTTCTGGTCACTGCATTGTAAGGAGAATGTGGAGGCTTTGGAAAGGGTGCAGAGGAGATTTACTAGGATGTTGCCTGGTCTGGAGGGAAGGCCTTGTGAGGAAAGGCTGAGGGACTTGAGGCTGTTTTCATTAGCGAGAAGAAGGTTGAGAGGTGACTTAATAGAGACATCTAATCAGAGGGTTAGATCGGGTGGACAGGGAGAACCTTTTTCCAAGTATTTAAAGTTGTGTACGTCTGCTAGCCATCACCATCCCAGGGAAAAAAGCTCACTGTCCACCCAATCTAACCCTCCTGATTATCGTACATTTCAATTAAGTCACCGTAATGCTAGCTCTTGACTTTTTTTTCATTGCCACACAAATATAACCTTTTTCCTGTTTCCAATAGTAATGGTGCTGGAAAAGCACAGCTGTTTTAGGCATAAGCCCTTCATCAGCTCATTCCTGCTCTCTGACCTGCTGTGCTTTTCCAGCATCTGCAGTCTTCACTTTCTCTTGCTACTTGACTGCTATCTTTATGAACAGAGCATCTTATAATACTGGGAGCATCTTTCTCCTCATTTGATTTTTTGCAGATTGAAACTTCCTGTATTCTGAGACACTGATTCCAGCTGGATAACCCTGTGCCATTCTGGGACAAGTAGAACTTGAGACATAAAGTGAGGGGCTGTATACTGTGCCACAAGAGCCACCTTTTAGCTCAGTGAGGAATAGTAACAGCCCTATCCTGGCTGGACAAGAATGAGACAGCCACCTTCACTGTCCATACACAAACACTGGATACAAAGTTTTGGAGGAGTGATGTGTTAGCAATTGCACCACACCCAAAGAATTGGTCTCACCTAAAAAGGAACCTGAGGCAGCCTGATAACAAGCTGAACTAATTCCAAGACTAGTTTTCACCAAAATACATAATTCCAGAAATAATTCTGTTAACTTAGAAATCAAAAGGTGCAGGTTTGAAAGAAGGTTATTAGCAGAATGTTTATTCAAAAACACTGATGCAGCAAGTGATTAGAAAGCCAAGATCACTATTAATGGCACTCTGGCAC
This sequence comes from Chiloscyllium plagiosum, assembly GCF_037043375.1. Taxonomy (NCBI): domain Eukaryota; kingdom Metazoa; phylum Chordata; class Chondrichthyes; order Orectolobiformes; family Hemiscylliidae; genus Chiloscyllium; species Chiloscyllium plagiosum. The sequence goes on from NW_028270169.1 coordinate 54,761,021, forward strand.
CAGTGTTACATGTGAGGCACAGTAGCCACACACCCTTCCCTGATGGATGGGAGTGAACCTGTTGGATTGTTACAACAATCTTGGTCACTTCTGGCCATTGTTGACCCATAGGTGATCAGATTTATAGATTGTCCCAGATGGGATGGGGACTGAAGGGCTTGGAAACTAATAAATCTAGGCTTCCTCCCTCCCCCCAAAAAACAAATTAACTTCACACTCATTTTTAATTTATCCAGCCATAGTCACATTTATCCTGTTAAAATATTCATTTATTCATGCAAACAAAAATAAAGCAGTCACTGTATTTTAGACCATGCTGAAGCAATGAGATGTCACATATCCTGATGATGTTCAGCCTCTGAAATGGCGCCTGTGATCTGTCAGGCTGTTTAGTTAAGTGTCTGGAAGGGCACACGCGTCAGAGAGGCTGTGGCATCCTGCATATTCCTGGAGACTGGGATTGTCGAGATCTCCCCTGTTTTGGGCAGAATTGGGCTGGTTAGATGGGGGCCCAGTTGGCCGCACACAAACACAGCGATGGCTCTTTGATCCAGGTTTGTATAGTTTCCGTGGGACTCCAGCCCAATTCCTTTTTACTCCTCCACTGGAAACAACAATAAAAGTCACTTTTCTTTACACGTTTTGCTTATTTTGGTTTAGTTTATTACTTTGTGCCCAATTCACCAGGTGAAAGGGGCTCACTGGAGTAATCATTAACCTCCAGGCTGGGGAAGGAGGCCATACCTGGCCTAACTCTTCACCCATTTGTTTCCTTCCCCTCGTTTTTGTTTTCCCTCCCATATGCCACACTTTCAAGGAGACTTTGTACTGTGCGATAATTTATATTTGTATTATGGAATAATTTATAGGAACTAGTTTCATTAATGAGAAATTATGGAGTTTGCTGAAATTGGGCTGACTGTAGAGATGCCATGAGAACAGTGTCTAGGTCTTTAACCAATATAACCAGGCAGGTTTGATGATCGTGAGCTCCATCCCAATCCCAGTCACTTGAATTCTAGCTATTGAGGGAGTGCAGCGTAGGTTCACGAGGTCAATTCCTGGAATGGTGGGACTACCTTACGCTGAAAGACTGGAGCGACTGGGCTTGTATACCCTTGAATTTAGAAGACTGAGAGGAGATCTGATTGAGACATATAACATTATTAAAGGATTGGATACTGGAGGCAGGAGATATGTTTCCGCTGCTGGGTGAGTGCCGAACCAGAGGACGCAGCTTAAAAATACGGGGTAGACCATTTAGGACAGAGATGAGGAGAAACTTCTTCACCCAGAGAGTGGTGGCTGTGTGGAATGCTCTGCCCTAGAGGGCAGTGGAGGCCCACTCTCTGGATTCATTTAAGAAAGAGTTGGATAGAGCTCCCAAGGATAGTGGAATAAAGGGTTATGGAGATAAGGCAGGAACAGGATACTGATTAGGAATGATCAGCCATGATCATATTGAATAGTGGTGCAGGCTTGAAGGATAGAATGGCCTACTCCTGAACCTATTGTCTATTGAATTATGGTCAGGAGACACTTTGTGCTTCTGCAGCCAAGATCCAGCTATTGTGCAGAAATAACTCAAAAATCACTCAGACCATAGTTTCCATTCGATCTTCAGGCATTGACTGTTGTATAACTATCAACCAGATGAAGTCAGGACTCACTCTACCCTTGCATATGTGGAATCCACACTTGGATGGGCATGGCTGGGTGGTCAGACAGAGAAGAGACACTGCCTTCAGGATAGAGGAGGCATTGGAGAAGGAGAAAGTGATTTAAAAGCAAGATAACAAACCTGTGAGATGAACACCAGACTCTGCCTCCTTTGGCTGAGCTCCATTCAGAATTGCAGGGAGGAAAGAGATTGTTTTCTAACTCGGATTCTGCTTTCAGCTTTCTGCCCTGCATCACAGCCAACTCCACATCAGACAGTGCTTGGTTGGGTTCACCGTTGTGGTCATAATACATTCCAATTAATTTACCTTGCAAGAGGCAAAAATAAGTAAAACACTCCTGAGATTTGGAGAAACATTGCCGTTTGACAGAGATGTCGAGGTTTAAACTAAGATCTAGACAATTAACAGGCAAACTCAACTTGCAAAGCTAAACTAGCACACTATACAAAGAAAACATTGTGTTCTAAAGTGTGCAGCTTAGTACCTCATACAGACACAGTGGATTTAATGTCTGCCTTCTTTGTTGTTTCAGTGGTGCCCAGTGTGACTCTAACCAGCAGAGAGTTCCCCCCGATGCCCATTGGCCCCAGGATTGATAAGACTCCTTGATGGCCTACATATGACTCCTTAGCTCCAGCTTTGTGATTGGCTCCTAACTGGTCTCTGAAATGGTCCAGCAAGCCATTCAATTGTACTAATTGCTACAAAGTCTCAAAGAAATGAAACCAGACAGATAACCTGGCATTGACCAAAGCACTGGAAAAGACAGTGGCAACCCTGCAAAGTCCTCCTTTCTAACACTGGGGTCTAGCACCAAAATTGGGAGAGTTGTCTTAGAGACCAGTCAAGCAACAGCCTGACACAGTCATTGACATGGAATCAGACCTTACAATGTCCCAGACACCACCATCACTGTCCCTGGATTCCCACTGATAGGACAGATACAGCAGAAGGGGACAGCATAGGGGGATACAGTCAGGAGGAAGTTACTCTGGGAGTCCTCAACATTGACTCTGGACCCTGTGAAGTCTCATGGCTTCAGGTTAAACAAGGAAACCTCCTGCTCTTACTGTGTGCCGAATTCCCTCGGCTGACGTATCGATACTCCTCGATGTTGAGCGACACTTGGAGGAAGCACCGAGGATGGCAAAGGTACAGAATGTCCTCTGGCTGCGGGATTTCAATGTCCACTACAAAGAGTGGCTCAGTAGCAGGACCACTGATCGAGCTGGTCGGCTCCGAAAGGATCTGCAGAAGGTGGTGAGGGGACGAGGGAAAAACATCCTTGCCAATCTGCCAGCTGCAGATGCATCTGTCCGCGACTGTATGAGGAGAAACTTCACCCAGAGAGTGGTGGCTGCATGGAATGCTCTGCCCCAGAGGGCAGTGGAGGCCCAGTCTCTGGATTCATTTCAGAAAGAGTTGGATAGAGCTCTCAAGGATTGTGGAATCAAGGATAATGGAGATAAGGCAGGAACAAGATGCTGATTAAGGATGATCAGCTATGATCATATTGAATGGTGGTGCAGGCTCGAAGGGCAGAATGGCCTACTCCTGCACCTATTCTCTATTGATAAGAGTGACCACTGCACTGTCCTTGTGAGACCAAGTCCCAACTTCACATTGAGAATAGCATCCATTGTGTTGTGTGGCACTATCACCGCATTAAGTAAGACAGACTTTGAATAGATCTAGCAACTCAAGCCTGGACATCCCATGAGGTGCTGTGGGCCACTAACAGGAATGAATTCTACTCCAGCACAATCTGTAACTTCATGGCCCGGCATATCCCCCACTCAATCATTACCATCAAGCCGGGGATCAATCCTGGTTCAATGGAGACTGCAGGAAGGCATGCCAGGAGCAGCACCCAGCAGACCTCAAAATAAGGTGCCAACCTGGTGAAGTAGCAAAGAGGAACAGTACTTGCGTGCCAAACAGCATAAGTAGCAAGTGATAGAGCTAAGTGATCACACAAGCGATCTAAGCTCTGTACTCCTACCACAACCCTGTTGGTGGTGGACAATAAACAACTCATTGGAGGAGGAGGCTCCACAATTATCCCCATCCTCAATGATGGAAGAGCACAGCACATCAGTGCAAAAGATAAGACTGAAGCTTTTGCAGCAATCTTCAGCCAGATGTGCCAGGTGGATGATCATTGACCAGAAACTCAACTGGATTCACCAAATAAGCACAGTGCCTAGAAGAGCAGGTCAGATGCTATAAATACTGTGGCAAGACACTCAATTCTGATCCCACAAAACCTATCCATCATCTACAAAGCTCAAGTGAGGACTGTGATGGAATACTCCCCACTTCCTGGATGAGTGTAGCCCCACCAACACTCAAGAAACTTGACACCATCCAAGACAAAGCAGCCCCCACTTGATTGGTACCCTACCAACAAACACCCACTCCCTCCACCACAGGCAGTCTGTACTATCTACCAGATGCACTGCAGCAATTCACCAAAGCTTCTTTGACAGCACCTTCCAAATCCATGACTACTTCCATCTAGAAGGACAGACAGTTGTTACATGCGAACACCACCACCTGCAAGTTCCCCTCCAAGCCACTCACCCCCCTCACTTGGAAATATATCACCATTCCTTCACTGTCACTGGGTCGAAATCCTGGAATTCCCTCCTTAAGGGGATTGTGGGTCAACACTCAGCAGGTGGACTGCAGCGGTTCAAGACGACAGTTCACCCCCACCTTCTCAAGGGCAACTAGGGACTGGCAATAAATGCCCACGTGCCATGAATGAATAAAAAAAAATTGATTGAAACAATGAGCAGTAGAGGGAGGCACTTAAACAGATCCAGTGAAAGTGGACGTACATAAGGGAAATGTCAGATTAGAGTGCCAGATAACTGGGTTGCCAGGGTAAGTGGTGGAGTATTGAGGGTGAGTTCAAGGGCCAGGATGGGTGGTGTGTTTCTAGCAAGGGGCTGCGTTTTGGGGGGACAGGGGTGTAAGGGGTCTGGGAAAGTGTAGTTGGGGTCAGCTGGGTAGGTGAATGCTGAGGTGGGAGTGGGGGATGGGTGCAGATTGAACATCTAGCCAGGAGTTAAACTAGGTTTTCAATCTTCTAACTTTTCACGGCTAAGTATTAACTGTAGTGGAACCCTGCACATTCTCTGACTTTAAATCGATACATTTGAAAATTACCAAACACAGGGGAATAGCCCAGCGTGTTCTTCAATTCCAGGCAATTCCCCCAGAGTCTGTCAGGGATTCCATGGGGTGTTGTTATGGACACTCCCACCTACGTGGCAGAAATGACTCACTGGCATTCGCAAGATCCAGATCATTATCTCTCTCATAGTGCATCCTGTTTATCCAGAGGCTAGGCCGAGCCTGGGAGGTTCCAAGTGAGATCTCCTTCGGAAGACGACATTTTAATTGCCGGCAGTGGATGAGCCTGTCATTCATTCTCTGCTGGGGGCTCTGTGCAGCCAGTCAGAGAGGAGAATAAATTGGAACTTGGATGAGGATTTCAACTGGAATTACTGCCAAAAGAAGTTGGAGGTGGCAGGACATTTCAATTAATTGTTTCAGATCAGGAGAACCAGGCTGTGAGCACATTCCTCACTGCTATTTCCACATGATTTCAGATCAGGTTTAGGGATTGCATTTTCGCATAAGGTGCCTCCAAATGAGACTCTTACCCTTAAAAATGTACTCTTTCTTGTAGAAATCAAGCCATTCATGGAGAGCAAGTATTTCAGAGGGCGAGAGTCCAGACACATCCTCCACAAGGCCACTCTCTGTGAAATCTCCACTCACAAAGGCTCGAGCTGCATCTCGACCTGCATTTGACAACAGAACAAGTTCATGTCTGAGGACAGAGGCTCTGCATACTGACACGCTGCAGCAGCGTGGACCCAGATGAAAGTAGAATGAGCTGGTCGGTCAAGAACCATTCAGAGACAACTTGAGTTAAGAAATTGTGTCCTTGAAATCCATTTGCTGTGCAGCCAACTTTTCACGTGTTAAACAATTGGAAGCAACAGATGCAGATAACATCAATGAAAATAAAAAAAGAACTGTGGGTACTGGGGATCGGAAACAAAAACAGAAATTGCTGGAGAAACTCAGCAGGTCTCGCAGCATCTGACATAAATACCAGTTCAGGAACTGAATTGTTATTACAATCCCACAACGGAATTGTACAGAAAATCTGATGAAAACTTCATAATGATTGAGTTTTCCAGTCCATTCAGGCTATTAGGATCTCGATTTATAAAGGCAGGATTTGATTAGGAGTAGTCAGCATGGCTTTGTGTGTGGGAGATCATGCCTCACAAATTTGTTAGAGTTCCTTGATGAAATGACCAGGAAGGTTGAAGAGGGTAGGGTGGTAGATGTAGTCTGTATAGATTTCAGTAAGGCTTTTGATAAGGTTCCACATGGGAGGCTGCTCTAGAAGGTTAGATTGCATAGAATCCAGGGAGAGCTGGCAAAATTGACTAGTTGGTAGGAAGGAGAAGGTGGAATAGTGGAAGGATGCGTATCAGACTGGAGGCCTGTGACTAGTGGAGTACCTCAGTGGTTGGTGCTGGGCCCATTGCTGTTTATTATTGATATCAATGATTTGGATGAGAATGTACAAAACGTGATTAGTAAGTTTGCAGATGACACTAAAATAGGCAGCATCATGGACAGTAAGGAAGGTTCTCAGAAATTGCAGCAGGACCTTGATCAACTGGGGAAGTGGGGCTGAGAAATGGCAAATGGAGTTTAATATAGATAAGTGTGAGGTCTTGCATTTTGGAAAGTAAAATCAAGGTGGGAGTTTCATGGTGAATGGTAGGGCCTTAAGGAGTGTAGTGGAACAGAGGGATCTTAGAGTTCAGGTGCACAGTTCTCTGAAAGTGGAGTCACAAATAGGCAGAGCCTTCAGTCAGGGCATCGAGTACTGGAAAAGCACAGCCGGTCAGGCAATATCCAAACAGCAGGAGAATAGATGTTTCGAGCATAAACCCTTCATCAGGAAGTTGGGAAGTTACGTTGCAATTGTACAGGATGTTGGTGAGGATGCACTTGGAATATTGTGTTCAGTTTTGGTCACCCTGCTATGGGAAGGATGTTATTAAACTGGAAAGAACACTGGAAAGAGAAATTTACAAGGATGTTGTCAGGACTCAAGGGTCTGAGTTATAGGGAGAGGTTGGACAAGCTGGACTTTTTTCTTTACAGTGTAGGAGACTGAGGGGGGTGGGGATCTTATTGAAGTGAATAAGATCATGAAGGGCATGGATAGGGTGAATGCACTCAATCTTTTTCCCAGGGTTGGGGAATCGAGGACTAGAGGGCATCAGTTTAAGGTTAGAGGGGAAAGAATAAAATAGAACCTGAGGGGGCAATGTGTTTTACACAGAGGGTGGTGCGCATATGGAATGAGCTGCCAGCGGAGGTGGCTGAGGCAGGTACATTAACAACATTTAAAAGGCAATTGGACAAATACATGGATAGGAAAGGATTAGAAGGATATGGGCCGAGTGCAGGGACATGGGGCTAGTGTGGATGGACATTTTGGTCGGCATGTTTGGGCCAAATGGCCTCTCTCCATGCTGTAGGACTTGATGACTTTAATTATTTATTTACCACGTGAAAGAGGCATTTTGGAAATGTAATGTTCCAAATTTGTAAAGCTGAAAGCAGACATTAGCAGAGGGGATAGGGGAGGTAACAGAACAGTCAAAGCAAGACATTCATTGATATGGTGCCTCATTGAGTCATACAGTATGGAAACTGACCCATTGGTCCAACCAGTCTATGCTAAATATAATCCCTAACAAAACTAGTCCCACTTGCTATTCCTGGCACATATCCCTCCAAATCTTTCCTATTCATGTTCTTATCCAAATGTCTTTTCAACATTGTAATTGTAATCGCAGCCACCACTTTCTCAAGAAGTTAATTCCACTTAGGCACCACCCTGTGTAAAGGAAATTGTACACCTTGTCCTTTTTAAAATCTCTCCTCTCACCTTAAGTTTGTGCCCCCCCCCCACAGTCTCAAAATCCCCCATTCTAGAAAAATGACAACTACCATTAACTCTATCTATACCTCTCTTTATTTTATAAACTGTTATAAGGTTACCTCTCAACCTCCAAGGTGTCAAGTGCTTGGCCAACTATTAAAGGTTTTTGAAATGTGCTCACTGTTGTAATTTAGATAAATATGCACCTATATGGCGGAGGCTCCCATGAACAACTTTATAATAAACCAAGGTGATGTTTTTATGGGTTAAGTGCAAAATATTGGCTCAGGAGGATGTTTCTGCTCTTCAGACTTGTGCCATAGCATCTTTAAAGTTCCATTTCTGTCTTCTCCAATTCTGTGGCCAAGATGTTTGACTCAGGAGTGAAACCTTGGTAAGTGTGAAGGGGAGAAAGAAAAGACCCCAGTTAGGAAAGGCAGCCTCTCAGTTCTGGTTTCATTCCAGCACCTCCGTACCCTTTTCATATTATGGAGTCCTCTGGGACAGTGCACAGTACTGGGGTCGAAATAGTTTAATACAACTTCTTTTCCATTCTCTCCCTCTAGAAAGTAATCAGAGTGATCTTTTCCTCTCTCTTTTTGTGTCCTTTTTAGTTGACATCAGCACTGGTAATGGTTTGAGTATCTATACCCCTCAGACCTCTCTGCTCCTCCACTCCATTTTGAACCCCTGGTCTGAATTTTCTCTCCTGGGTTAGCTGCACAGAGTCCGAACAGTTCGCAGCCCTGTAGTCCTGACCCGAAAAGGCCCTGAAGTTTAGATTTTAATCGTAGGGTTGGGGGAGAGCACCCAGAGAGTTTGGAGATGCTGACAGAAAGGTCACTTTGCTGAGAGCACAAAGAAATAAATTAGTGAATAGACAGCCCTCAACCCCCATGAATTGACAGTTGCTATGGTCACCACGTATGACTAGCTTGCATTTACATTTTATTTTTAAATTAGCTGAATTCAAATTCCACCAGCTTGCAGGATTGGATTAGAACCAATGTCCCTAGTACATCAGCCTGGGCTTCTGACCTACTGGTGAACGTTACCCCAACACCACCATCTCTCCCTGCAAAGTCTAACTTCAAAAGAACCAAAAGGAATCTTATAATCTAAACCAAATGGTTACTAGTGCCTTTTAGACTCTCTACATACATTATCCAACAGGGGCTAAAGGCCCTTAGCACACAGCAGGGATCATATTTGCCTCTCTGGAACCACTCTGCATAGATCACAGCCCAAAGAACAGGCAGGCATTGCCCTCTCTCTCTCTCTCCTCCTGCCCATGGGGCTGTTCTCTCAAGTACAGAGTCAAAGAGTGGGCTGGGAAAGCACAGCCAGTCAGGCAGCATCCGAGGAGCAAGAGAATCGACGATTTGAGCATAAGCTCTTCATCAGGAAATGATCGAATCCTGATGAAGGGCTTATGCTTGAAACGTCGATCCTCCTGCTCCTCAGATGCTGCCTGACCGGCTGCGCTTTTCCAGCAACACACTCTTTGACTCTGATCTCCAGCATCCGCAGTCCTCACTTTCTCCCTGTTCTCTCAAACAGGCTGCTGCTGCTGTCAGTAAAGTCAATAATCACGACTGGGAGGTGGGGAAAGAGTGAAAGTTTGGGAATGCCTGGGGAGTGGGTTGTCATTGGAGACAGAACCTGAGCCAAGAACTAGAGCTGTGATGACAGGTTCTAGTAAGTGCATAATTAAAACAAGGGCAGAACCACAGTGAACAGCACACAAACTAAACAGGAAATGAGCAGAACTTGTAAGGCAGGGAACAGGAGGTGAGTCAAGTACTGAAAATAATAGAGAAACACATAATGAGTGCCCGACAGAACTGACACATTGGAAGGTTAATATTTTATCAAAGTAAAGGCAAAATCCTGCAGATGCTGGAAATTTGCTGGAGAAACTTAGGTTTAGCAGAATCTGTGGAGAGAGAAATAGATTAATGCTTTAGGTCCAGTACGACTCTTCAGATTAAACTTTAAATTTTATTAAATAGGTTTAGATTTGTTGAGCCAGTAAGCTCTTTTATAGAACTGAACAAAAATTGGGGTATTAGAATGCCACTTTACCATGTTTTCAGTCTGTGACCATCTTCTCCAGAACTCCACATTTGAAACCCTCCTGTTAATCTGGTTTCTACCCCGCTACACTACTGAGATGCTGCTTACCAAAGTCATGACAGACACCTTATTTGATAAAGACCACAATATGCTAGATTGACACCATCAATCAAACCATCCCCCACCAACCTCAGTCCTCTATTATCCAGCTGGGAGGACTGCACTTTCCTCAGTTCCAATCTTATCCATCCTTTGATAGTTAATAGGAACATCAGGAGTAAAAGAGGATCTTAGGGATCAGGAGAGTCATTAGCACCATTGGCAGTGTTTCCCACTCCTGCACGATTGCCTGTGGTTCTCGATCCAGGATACTATAGAGCAGACAGGGAGTGGGAATGGATGACTAGGCTGACTTTACAGGGGGTTGGTACCGGCAACTGCTGAGAACACTATCACTTCATTTGTGCTCTAAGCCAAAACTGGTCCCTGCACATTGAGACACCAATCTAGCTGTGGGTGTCTGCACATACACTGGACACATCCTGGGACTGAGGCAATTTGTATCAAGGCCAGTCCACTTAACCTGCACACCCTTGGACTATGTACAGTTATAGAACATGGAAACAGATACTTTGGTCCAAATAGTCCACACTATGTCCCCAAACCAAACTGGTCCCACCTTCCTGCGCTTGGCCAATCTCTCCAAACCTTTCCTATTCATGTACTTATCTAAATATATTTTAAATGTTATAACTATACATGCACTGAACACTTCCTCTGGCATTCATTCTGTGGACGAACCACCCTGTGTAAAAATGTTGCCCCCATGTCCTTTTTAAAACTTTCTTCTTTCACCTTAAAATATGCCTCCTAGTTTTGAACTGCCCCATCCTAGGGAAAAGCCTCTTGTCATTTATCTTATCCATGCCCCTCATGATTTTATAAACCTCAATAAGGTCACTCCTCAACCTCCTACACTCCATGGAAAAAAGTCTTAGCCTGTCCAGCAAACCCTCCATTTCCAGCAACATCTTTTCTGAACCCTCTCCAACTTAATAATCCTTCCTATAACAGGGAGACCAAGACTGGGCACAGAACTGCAGAAGAGGCCTCACCAATGTCCTGTACAACCTCAACACGACTTCCCAACTCTATACTCAAAGGTCTGAGCAATGAAGGGAAGTGTGTTAAGCCCCTGTCTATCTGTGATACAAATGTCAAAGAATTATGTACCTGAACCCCTAGGTGGAAACCTGAGCACTGGCAGAACCCCAAGCAGACATGGGGAGAACTCGTAAACTCCACACGGTCAGCCAAGAGTGGAAATGAACCTGGATCTGGTGCTGTGAGGGAGCAGTGCTAATCACTGTACCCACTCTCCCTCCACCAGATTAAAATATTTAAGTCACTGCCTTTGGCTCCTGCCACCATTCCCCAACCAGTGTCTCTATTCCTCATCCTGAGCTCAGTTTGAGGTTGGATTGGCCTGTTCATTGCCTCAGTGATATATTTTACCACATCGTTGCATCGTCACCAAAACCATCTATACCCACAATTATGACCGACAAAGCCCAACTCTATCCCAGTTGTTTCAAGTGCCCTGTGCTTAATGACCATAGGTCAGCTCAGCTGTTGCTAAAACGCTCATCCATGTCCTCATTATCTCTACACTTTACTCTTCAAATGTTCTCCCTTGGACAAAAGTCTGGCTTCCACCAAATGTTCACAGTCCAAAGCTCTGCTTTCACACCTAGTCTCATTCGTTCATGCCTGGTGACTTACACTGGCTTCTGTTTAAGCAATGTCTTAATATCAACATATTCTTCCCTATTTAGCTCTCCTTCAGGCCCAGACCTCCATGATATCTGTGTTCCTCTAATTCAGGCCCCTTACTTACTCCAAGGTTTAATTGCTGTCCTGCTGCTGACTGTATCTGAAGCTCTAGAATTCCTCTTGTAATCTCCCCCATCATCCATCTGAAGGATACTCCTCAAAATCTTTTTTACCAAACCTGGATGGCTCCTTATGTAGCTGAAAATGTGTTGCTGGAAAAGCGCAGCAGGTCAGGCAGCATCCAGGGAACAGGAGAATCGACGTTTCAGGCATAAGCCCTTCTTCAGGAAGAAGGGCTTATGCCCGAAACGTCGATTCTCCTGTTCCCTGGATGCTGCCTGACCTGCTGCGCTTTTCCAGCAACACATTTTCAGCTCTGATCTCCAGCATCTGCAGTCCTCACTTTCTCCTCAATGACTCCTTATGTAGCTAAGTCTCAAATTTCTTCAATGCCTCAGGATCCCATGGTATTAAAAAAGGTGCAATGTAAGTGGCAGTTGTTGTTGGGCTGTTACCTGAGACAATGGTTAGTGAGGGAGAGGTTTCTAAACATCCAATCACTGGAACAACCTTTGTGCTCCTAAAGGCCAAGATGAAGTCCTCTATAAATGCAGTCTTTTCTTGCAAAGCTGAGATTCACCAGATGACAACCTTTTGGAGGAAGGTTAGGTGAAGTTACACAGGTGCAAGTATAACCTCTGGATTTCGGAAGTTAGAATGCAGACAAAAAACACCATCAAACCTGCAAGGTTTGTAGCTCAGGTTAAGGTTTAGGGTGTAGCTTTGTTCACTGAGCTGTAGGTTTGATATCATTCATTACCTGGCTAGGTAACATCATCAGTGGCGACCTCCAAGTGAAACGAAGCTGTTGTCTCCTGCTTTCTATTTATATGTTTGTCCTGGATGGGGTTCCTGGAATTTGTGGTGATGTCATTTCCTGTTCGTTTTCTGAGGGGTTGATGGATGGTATCTAGATCTGTGTGTTTGTTTATGGCGTTGTGGTTGGAGTGCCAGGCCTCTAGGAATTCTCTGGCATGACTTTGCTTCACCTGTCCCAGGATAGATGTGTTGTCCCAGTCGAATTGGTGTTTTTTTTCATCCGTGTAGGGCTACAAGGGAGAGAGGGTTGTGTCTTTTTGTCAAACCTCTTGACAGCTGCTTGAGAGCCAGGCCAATGCCATGTCTGTTGTGGTGTACCCTGTCTTTAAGGGACTGTGTACATACACTGTTATGATGCTGCCTAACAGGCACAATCTGGCTGTAATGCCTGCTTTGTTACTTAGAATGTGTTTCACTGTTTTAAATAAACTAACCCACAGAGTTAATCGATCTCTGGCAACCAGCTGATGAATAAGTCTGTCACTGCAGCATTTTCTGAACTCAGGCCTACTGAAAACCCTTCCATACCTTGAAACCAGTTGCAAGCCCCATCCTGAAGGATGGTGGGGAAAGCCAAGCCCTGTTGGTAAAGGGGGAGGGAAGAGTGACTCAGAGCCATTGCTGCCTCCTTCCCCCAACAGGTCAGCTCACCAGCCAAGCTTTGGGAAGGGCTTGGTTAGAGAGGAGCACGTTGAAACATTACCTGTGAAGGGGGATGGTAAGCACAGGGCACTCAAACCAACTGGGATACTCATGATCTGTAGCCAAGGTGAGTTATTCCCTGGCTACCAGCTCTTCAACCATGTGAAACAAACTCGGTACCACAGCCACATCTGCTTCCTCAGTGCCTGCCTCCGTAACCAACTCATCCCACACGGACTCTGGACCACCTTTAAACCGGCAGCGTTCGGACCCAAACAGGACAAACAGTACAGACTACAGATTCAAAAACACCAGCAACAGTTCTCCTTCAAGATCCTCCGCTCTACGCTCGCAGCAATGCGCCGGCACCTAACCTCTCTACAGTCTGCCCTGCCTCAGCTGAGGGCCACACTCTCTCAGAATTGCAAAGGACCCACTCTGTACTACATCCTTAGGAGAATCCATACTCTCAACAAACAGTATTTCAATTCCACCTCAAACATCAAAAACTGTAAGTACAACAAACTTTTATCCACCCACCTCCATAACCAGCGCTCCTCAAACATTCCAGAAGATTCCCCTGGCCTCGGAAACGCCATTAGTCATGTGGCTGATGCAGCTGCCACCCCCACGCTGCAAAGTTTTACCTGTACATCCACTAATATCATTTATTGTATCCGTTGCTCCCGATGCGGTCTCCTCTACATTGGGGAGACTGGGCGCCTCCTAGCAGAGCGCTTTAGGGAACATCTCCGAGACACCCGCACCAATCAACCAAACCGCCCCGTGGCCCAACATTTCAACTCCCCCTCCCACTCTGCCGAGGACATGGAGGTCCTGGGCCTCCTTCACCGCCGCTCCCTCACCACCAGACGCCTGGAGGAAGAACGCCCCATCTTCCACCTCGGAACACTTCAACCCCAGGGCATCAATGTGGACTTCAACAGTTTCCTCATTTCCCCTTCCCCCACCTCATCCTAGTTTCTAACCTCCAGCAACACGATCCCGACGTGTCCGGACTTGTCCGACCTGCCTAGCTCCTTTTCCACCTGTCCACTCCACCCTCTCCTCCCTGACCTATCACCTTCATCTCCTCCCCCACTGACCCATTGTACTCTATGCTACTCTCTCCCCACCCCCACCCTCCTCTAGCTTATCTCTCCACGCTTCAGGCTCTCTGCCTTTATTCCTGATGAAGGGCTTTTGCCCGAAACGTCGATTTTGCTGAAGCTCCTCGATGCTGCCTGAACTGCTGTGCTCTTCCAGCACCACTGATCCAGAATCTGGTTTCCGGCATCTGCAGTCATTGTTTTTACCTGGTAATAGAGTACACAACACTGCTTCCCAGGAGCCTAGCCCAGGGATGCTGTGATGCAGCTCAACTGTACATACTGTACCAATCCTGTGTGCATACTGTGTATGTCCCGTGTTCATACTGTACCAGTCCTGTGTTTATACTATGTGTCCCATGTTCATATTGTACTGGTCCTGTGTTTATACTGTGTGGGTCCTGTGTTTATACTGTACCTGCGAAGAAGCTGTAGGCGCCTCCTGGACCGTAATGTTTTTTCCCTTTGTCCACATCGAACACTTGCCCGAGGATGGCCAGGAAGAGCCCGGGGCTGCCCTTCTCTCCGGTGTATCGGCTCAGCTCGGATTTAGTGAAGAGGCGGCTCGGTGGCGGTTCCGCCGCTGGACTCCAGAGCGATCCCGTAAACCAGCGGCTCCACCGAGCCCGGACATCAGCGGGGATCAGCACCGCCAGCAGCGAGCCGCACACGGCGCACACCAGCAGCGACCGCAGCATCTCCCCCCCGGCTCCCGGTCACACTCCCCCCCCCCCCCCGGCTCCCGGTCACCCCCCCCCGCTCACCCCCCGGCTCCCGGTCACACTCCCCCCCCCCCCCCGCTCCCGGTCACACTCCCCCCCCCCCCCCCCCGCTCACCCCCCGGCTCCCGGTCACACTCCCCCCCCCCCCCCGCTCCCGGTCACACTCCCCCCCCCCCCCCGCTCACCCCCCGGCTCCCGGTCACACTCCCCCCCGGCTCCCGGTCACACTCCCCCCCCCGCTCCCGGTCACACTCCCCCCCCCCCCCCCCCCCCGCTCACCCCCCGGCTCCCGGTCACACTCCCCCCCGGCTCCCGGTCACACTCCCCCCCCCCCCCCCCCCCCGCTCCCGGTCACCCCCCGGCTCCCGGTCACACTCCCCCCCCCCTCCGCTCCCGGTCACACTCCCCCCCCCCCCCCGCTCCCGGTCACACTCCCCCCCCCCTGCTCCCGGTCACACTCCCCCCCCCCCCCCGCTCCCGGTCACCCCCCGGCTCCCGGTCACACTCCCCCCCCCCCCCCCCCGCTCCCGGTCAGCCCCCGGCTCCCGGTCACACTCCCCCCCCCGGGGCTCCCGGTCACACTCCCCCCCCCGGGGCTCCCGGTCACACCCCGGCTCCCGGTCACACCCCCCGGGGCTCCCGGTCACACCCCGGCTCCCGGTCCCCCCCTCTCTGTCTCTGTCTGTCTGCCGACACTGAGCACTGTCCCGGACAGAGCTTCCTGATCGCCAGCATCAGTCTCAAAGTAACAAAATATCAGCACAGGCTCCTCTTAAAGGGACAGTGCCGGTAACACAGGCTCCTCTTAAAGGGACAGTGCGGGTAACACAGGCTCCTCTTAAAGGGACAGTGCGGGTAACACAGGCTCCTCTTAAAGGGACAGTGCGGGTAACACAGGCTCCTCTTAAAGGGACAGTGCGGGTAACACAGGCTCCTCTTAAAGGGACAGTGCGCGCAGCACAGGCTCCTCTTAAAGGGACAGTGCGGGTAACACAGGCTCCTCTTAAAGGGACAGTGTCAGCAATACAGGCTCCTCTTAAAGGGACAGTGCGGGTAACACAGGCTCCTCTTAAAGGGACAGTGTCAGCAGCGCAGGCTCCTCTTAAAGGGACAGTGCGGGTAACACAGGCTCCTCTTAAAGGGACAGTGCGGGTAACACAGGCTCCTCTTAAAGGGGCAGTGTCAGCAATACAGGCTCCTCTTAAAGGGACAGTGCGGGTAACACAGGCTCCTCTGAAAGGGACAGTGCGGGTAACACAGGCTCCTCTTAAAGGGACAGTGCCAGCAACACAGGCTCCTCTTAAAGGGACAGTGTCAGCAATACAGGCTCCTCTTAAAGGGACAGTGCGGGTAACACAGGCTCCTCTGAAAGGGACAGTGCAGGTAACACAGGCTCCTCTTAAAGGGACAGTGCCAGCAACACAGGCTCCTCTTAAAGGGACAGTGTCAGCAATACAGGCTCCTCTTAAAGGGACAGTGCGGGTAACACAGGCTCCTCTTAAAGGGACAGTGCGGGTAACACAGGCTCCTCTTAAAGGGACAGTGCGCGCAGCACAGGCTCCTCTTAAAGGGACAGTGCGCGCAGCACAGGCTCCTCTTAAAAGGACAGTGCGCGCAACACAGGCTCTTAAAGGGACAGTGTCAGCAGCACAGGCTCCTCTTAAAGGGACAGTGCGGGTAACACAGGCTCCTCTTAAAGGGACAGTGTCAGCAGCAAAGGCTCCTCTTAAGATTAGATTACATTACAGTGTGGAAACAGGCCCTTCAGCCCAACAAGTCCACACCGACCCGCCGAAGCGCAACCCACCCATACCCCCACATTTACCCCTTACCTAACACTACGGACAATTTAGCATGGCCAATTCACCTAACCTGCACATCTTTGGACTGTGGGAGGAAACCGGAGCACCCGGAGGAAATCCACGCAGACACGGGGAGAACGTGCAAACTCCACACAGTCAGTCGCCTGAGGCAGGAATTGAACCCGGGTCCCTGGCGCTGTGAGGCAGCAGTGCTAACCACTGTGCCGCCTCTTAAAGGGACAGTGTCAGCAGCACAGGTTCCTCTTAACGGGACAGTGCCAGCAACACAGGCTCCTCTTAAAGGGATGGTGTCAGCAGCACGGGCTCCTCTTAAAGGGACAGTCCAGCAACACGGTCTCCTTTTAAAGGGACAGTGCCAGCAACACAGGTTCCTCTTAACAGGACAGTGCCAGCAACACAGGCTCCTCTTAAAGGGATGGTGTCAGCAGCACGGGCTCCTCGTAAAGGGACAGTCCAGCAACACAGGTTCCTCTTAAAGGGACAGTGTGGGTAACATGGGCTCCTCTTAAAGGGGCAGTGCCAGCAATACAGGCTCCTCTTAAAGGGACAGTGCGGGTAACACAGGCTCCTCTTAAAGGGGCAGTGCCAGTAACACAGGCTCCTCTTAAAGGGACAGTGCAGGTAACACAGGCTCCTTTTAAAGGGACAGTGCCAGCAACACAGGCTCCTCTTAAAGGGACAGTGTCACCAACACAGGCTCCTCTTAAAGGGACAGTGCCAGCAACACAGGCTCCTCTTAAAGGGACAGTGCGCGTATCACAGGTTCCTCTTAAAGTGACAGTGCCAGCAACACAGGCTCCTCTTAAAGGGACAGTGCGCCTATCACAGGTTCCTCTTAAAGTGACAGTGCCAGCAACTCAGGCTCCTCTTAAAGGGACAGTGCGGGTAACACAGGCTCCTCTTAAAGTGACAGTGCCAGCAACACAGGCTTCTATTAAAGGGACAGTGCGGGTAACACAGGTTCCTCTTAAAGGGACAGTGCCAGCAACACAGGCTCCTCTTAAAGGGACAGTGCGCGCAACACAGGTTCCTCTTAAAGGAACAGTGCCAGCAACACAGGCTCCTCTTAAAGGGACAGTGCGGGTAACACAGGCTTCTCTTAAAGGGACAGTGCCAGTTACACAGCCTCCTCTTACATTGAACATGTCAATATAACATGCTCTACTTGAAGTGACAATTTCACGAGGACAGCCACTTTTTAAAGTGATAGTGTTGCTAACACGGAGCCCTCTTAAAATTACAGCAGAGGTTCATTTAAAGTGACATTACTGATGACAGCCACTGTTAAAGTTCCACGATCAGTCATTGTGACTCCTCTTAAAGTGATATTGCCATTAACAAGCTCCTCTTAAAATAACATTGTTAGTAGCACAGGTTCCTTCAAACATCAGTTGTAAAGGGTCTTTCCTCAATACGTGTTAGTGATACAAGTTCCTCTTAAAGTGACAGTACCAGTCATAGGATCCTCTTGAAGTCACAATGTTAGTAACAGACCTTTTAGTGTCAGAACCAGTAGCAGACAATTCTTCAAGTGACAACATTCAGCAACATAGATTTCTTTTAAACTGACATAACTGGTAACTGCTTCAGGCAGAACTGCTAGGTTTGAGATAGAGTTAGGGTTAGGGTTAAGTTTAAGGTTAAGGTTAGGGTTAGAGTTAGGGTTACTGTTAGTGTTAGTGTAAGTATTAGAGTTAGTGTTAGGGTTAGGGTTTGAATTTGGATTAGAGTTAGAGTTAGGGTTAGGTTTAGGATTAGGATTGGAGTTAGGGTTAGGGATAGCGTTAGGGGTTGGGTTAGGGCTAGGGTTAGAATTAGCGTTAGGGCTAGAGTTAGGGTTAGCGTTAAGGCAAGGGTTAGAGTTAAGGATAGGATTAGGGTTAGGTTTAGTGTTAGGGTTAGGATTAGGGCTATAGGAAGGGTCAGTGTTTGTGTTAGGGTTAGGGTCAGTGTTTGTGTTAGGGTTGGTATTAGGGTTAGGGTTAGTGTTAGAGTTAGGTTTGGGGTTAGAGTTAGGGTTTGTGTTAGTGTTACAGTTTGGGTTAGGATTATGATTGGGGTCAGGGTAAAGTTTAAGATTAGGGTTAAGGTTAGGTTTAGGGTTAGAGTTAGGCTTAGGTTTAGTGTTCGGGTTAGGATTGGGGTTAGGTTGAGGGGTAGGGTTAGTGTTAGTATTGGGGTTAGAGTAAGTGTTAGAGTTAGGCTTAGGTTTGGTTAAGGTTAGGGTTAGGGCTTGTGTTAGAGTTAGGGTTAGACTTAGGTTGAGAGTTAGAGTTAGTGTTAGAGTTAGGGTTAGCGTTAAGGTTAGGGCTAACATTAGGGTTAAGGTTAAGATTAATGTTAGGGTTAGGGTTAGGGTTAGAGTTAGGGTTAGGGTTAGAATTAGGCTTAGGGATGGTGTTAGAGCCAGGGTTAAGGTTAGGGTTAGAGTTAGGCTTAGTGTTAGGGTTAGAGTTAATGCAAGTGTTATAGTTAAAGTTAGAGTTAGTGTTAGAGTTAGGTTTAGGTATAGGGTTAGTGTGAGAGTTAAGATTAGGGTTAGGATTAGGGTTAGAGTTACGGTTAGTGTTAGAATTAGAGTTAGTGTTAGAATTAGGGTTAGTGTTAGAGTTGCAGTTAGGGTTAGAGTTAGTGTTAGGGTTAGTGTTAAAGATAGGGTTAGGGTTAGAGTGATGGTTAAGGATAGGGTTAGGATTAGGGTTAGGATTAGTGTTAGGGTTAGGGCTAGAGCTAGAGTTAGGGTGAGGGTTAGGTTTAGGGTTAGGGTTAGATCCTGGGTTAGGATTAGGATTAGAGGTAGGGTTAGAGTTAGATCCTGGGTTAGGATTAGAGGTAGTGTTAGAGTTAGGGTTAGGAATATGGTTGGGGTTAGGGTTAGTTTTGAGGTTAGAGTTTAGGTTTAGGGTTAAAGTTAGGCTTAGGATCAGTGTTAGAGTTAGGTTA
The DNA here is from genome assembly GCF_037043375.1 of Chiloscyllium plagiosum. Classification (NCBI taxonomy): domain Eukaryota; kingdom Metazoa; phylum Chordata; class Chondrichthyes; order Orectolobiformes; family Hemiscylliidae; genus Chiloscyllium; species Chiloscyllium plagiosum. The sequence goes on from NW_028270169.1 coordinate 54,780,722, forward strand.
GGATTAGGGTTAAAGTTAAGGTGAGGGCTAGTGTTAGAGTTAGGGTTAGGGTAAGTGTTAGAGTTAGTGTTAGTTAGCGTTAGGTTTATGGTTAAGGTTACTGTTACAGTTAGAGTTAGGGTTAGGGTTAGGATTAGGATTAGAGTAAGTGCTACAGTTAGAGTTAGGGTGAGATTTAGATATAGGGTTAGGATTAGAGTTAGGGTTAGGGATAGAGTACAGGTTAGAGTTAGGGTTACAGTTTGGGTTAGGTTTAGAGTTTGGGTTAGGGTAAAGGCTAGAGTTAGGGTTACGGTTTGGGTTAGCTTTAGAGTTTGGGTTAGGGTAAAGGCTAGAGTTAGGATTACAGTTAGTGTTAGAGTTAGGGTAAGCGTTCGTGTTAGGGTTAGGGTAAGTGTCAGAGTTAGTGTTAGATTTAGGGTTAGGGTTAGGGTAAGTGTTAGAGTAAGTAATAGAGTTTGTGTTAGATTTAGAGTTAGATTAGATTAGATTACTTACAGTGTGGAAACAGGCCCTTCGGCCCAACAAGTCCACACCGACCTGCCGAAGCGCAACCCACCCAGACCCATTCCCCTACATTTACCCCTTCATCTAACACTACGGGCAATTTAACTTGGCCAATTCACCTAACCTGCACATTTTTGGACTGTGGGAGGAAACGGGAGCACCCGGAGGAAACCCACGCAGACACGGGGAGAACTCCACACAGTCAGTCGCCTGAGGCGGGAATTGAACCTGGGTCTCCTGCGCTGTGAGGCAGCAGTGCTAACCACTGTGCCACCGTGCCGCCCACGGGTTAAGGGTTAGGGTTAAAGTTAGGGTTAGGGCTAGTGTTAGGGTCGGGTTAGGGCTAGTGTTAGAGTTAGAATTAGGGTTAGGGTTAGAGTTAGGCTTGGAGTTAAGGTTTGGGATAAAGTTAGGTTAGGGTTAGGATTATTGGTAAGGTTAGGATTAGAGCTAGGGTTAGGGTTCGGTTTAGCATTAGTGTTAGGCTTAGGGTTAGAGTAAGGACTAGAGTTAGCGTTAGGGTGAGATTTAGGGTTAGGATTAGAGTTAGGGTTAGGGACAGAGTTAGAGTACAGGTTAGGGTTATTGTTACGGTTTGGGTTAGGTTTAGAGTTAGGGTAAAGGTTAGGGTAAGGGCTAGAGTTTGTGTTAGGGTTAGTGTTAGAGTTAGGGTTAGGATTATGGTTGGGGTTAGGGTTAGGTTTAAAGTTAGGGTTCAGGTTAGGATTAGGGTTAGAGTTAGTCTTAGGGTTAGGTTTTGGGTTAGGGTTAGAGGTAGGCTAAGTGTTTGTGTTAGGGTTAGGTTTAGGGTAAGTGTAAGAGTTAGAGTTTGGGTGAGGGTAAAAGTTAGGGTTAGGGCTAGTGTTAGTGATAGAGTTATAGGGTAGGGTTAGGGTTAGAGTTAGGGTTAGTGTTAATGTTAGAGTTAGACTTAGGGTTACGGTTAGGGTTAGAGTTAGACTTGTCATTAAGGTTAGGGCTAAAGATAGGTTTGGGTTATGATCAGGGTTAGAGCTAGGGTTAGGGTTTGGGTTAGGGTTAGGATTAGTGTAAGTGTTAGAGTTCGAGTTAGTGTTAGAGTTAGGTTTAGGGTTAGGGTTACTGTTACAGTTAGGGTTAGAGTTAGGGTTAGAATTAAAGTTAGGGTTAAGTTACAGTTTGTGTTAAGGTTGGGGTTAGGGTTAGATTTAGAGTTATGGTTAGAGTAAGGGTGAGAGTTAAAAGAAAGGTGAGGGTTAGAGATAGGGTTAGGGTTAGGGTTTGATGAAGGGCTAGAGTTTTGGTTAGAGTTAGGATTAGGGGTAGAGTTGGAGTATGGGTTTGGGTTAGGGTTAGAGTTGGAATTAGGGTTAGGTTTAGACTTAGAGTTAGAGTTAGGGTTAGTGTTAGAGTAAGAGTTAGAGTTAAAGAGTCAAGGTCAGGTTTAGGTTTAGGGCAAGGGTTTGAGTTAAGCTTCGGGTTAGAGTTAGGAGAAAGTGAGGACTGCAGATGCTGGAGACCAGAGTTGAAAAATGTGGTGCTGGAAAAGTGCAGCAGGCCAGGCAGCATCCAAGGAGCAGGAGAATCGACGTTTCGGGCATAAGCCCTTCTTCCTGAAGAAGGTTTATGACCGAAACGTCGATTCTCCTGCTCCTCGGATGCTGCCTGGCCTGCTGTGTTTTTCCAGCACCACATTTTTCAACTTAGGGTTAAAGTTAGCGTTAGGTTTAGGGTTAGTCCTAAGGTTACAGATCGGGTTAGGTTTAGGGTTACGATTAGAGTTAGGGTTAGCTTTAGTGTTAGTGTTAGAGTTAGGTCTAGGGTTAGGGTTAGAATTAGGATTAGGGTTAGAGTTAGGTTTAGGATTAGGTTTAGGGTTAGAGTTATGGTTAGAGTTATGGTTAGAGTTAGGGTTAGATTTAGAGTTAGGGTTAGGGTTGGGATAGTGTTGGTGTTAGGCTTAGGGCTAGGGTTAGAGTTAGGTTTAGGGTTTGGATAAGGTATATGGCTAGAGTTAGAGTTAGAATTACATTTAGACTTAAGGTTAGGGTTAGTGTTACGGTTGGGGTTAGGGTTAGAGTTATGGTTAGACTAAGGGTGAGAGTAAGAGTTGGATGTAGGCTTAGGGTGACAGTTAGGGTTAGGCAGAGGGTTAGGGTTAGTGTTAGGGTTAGAGATATGGATAGGCATAGGGATGGGTTAGAGTTAGGATTTGAAGTCAATTTAGGGTTATGGTTAGAATTAGTGTTAGGGTTAGAGGTAGAGTTAGGGTTAGAGTTAGGTTAGGGGTAGAGTTGCAGTTAGGCTCAGGTTTGGGGTTAGGGTTAGGGTTAGAGATAGGGTTAGGGATAGAGTTGGTTTACAGGTTAGGGTTTGCGTTCGGGTTTGGGTTAGGTTTAGGGTTAATATTAGTTAGACTTATGGTTCGGGTTAGAATAAGGTTTAGGGTTAGTGTTCGAGTTAGGGATAGGTTTAGGATTAGGATCTGTTTTAGGGTTTGGTTCGGGATAGGGTTTGAGTTAGAGTAAAAGTTATGGTTAGTGTTAGGGGTTGGTTTAAAGTTAGAGTTAGGGTTAGAGTTAGGGATGGGTTAGGGTTACATTCGGGTTTGAGTTATGGTTTGAGTTAGTGTTCGGGTTGGCTAGGGTTAGGGTTAGAGTTAGGGTTAGCGTTGGCGTTAGAATTAGAGTTAGGATTAGGTTTAGGGTTTACGTCAGGGATAGGATTAATGTTATAGTTAGAATTAGTGTTATAGTTAGGATTAGGGTTAGATTTAGGTTTAGGATTAAAGTTACGGATAGAGTTAGAGTTAGAGTTAGGGCTAGGCTTTGGTTTAGGGTTAGAGATAGAGTCAGATTTAGGGTTAGGTTTAGACTTAGGGTTAGGGTTAGATTTAGGATTACACTTAGTGTTAAGGTTGGGGTTTGGGTTAGAGTTAGAGTTATGGTTAGAGTAAGGGTGAGAGTCAGAGTTGGATGTCGAGTTAGGATTAGAATTAGGGTTAGGCTGAGGGTTAGGGTTAGGGTTAATGTTAGGGTTACAGTTGGAGTTAGGGTGAGGGTTAGAGTGACGGTTAGGGTTAGGGGTAGAGTTGGAATATGGGTTAGGGTTAGGGTTAGAGTTAGGGTCAGTGTTATAGTTAGGGTTAGGTTAGTGTTAGAGTTAGAGTCAGGTTTATGTTTAGGGTTAGGGATACTTTCAGTGTTAGAGTTATGGCTAGGATTAGGGTTAGTGTTAGAGTTAGGGGTGGGTTAGTGTGAGGATTAGGGTTTGGGTAAGGTATAGGATTAGTGTTAGAGTTAAAATTAGGGTTAGATTTAGACTTAGGGTTACAGTTAGCGTTAAGGTTAGATTTAGAGTTATGGTTAAAGTAAGGGTGTTAGGGTTAGGGTTAGACTTAGGGTTACAGTTAGCGTTAAAGTTGGGGTTAGAGTTAGAGTTAGAGGTATGCTTAGAGTAAGGGTGAGAGTTAGAATTGGATGTAGGGTTAGAGTTAGGATCAGGGAAAGGGTTATGGTTAGGGTTAGAGATAGGGATAGGCTTAAGGATGGGTTAGAGTTAGGGTTTGAATTAAAGCTAGGGTTAGAATTAGGGTTAGCATTAGGGTTAGAGGTAGAGTTAAGGTTAGTGTTAGATTCAAGTTTACGGTGTGGGTTAGAGTTAGAATTAGGGTTATGGTTAGAGTTAGAGTTTGGGGTAGATTTGAAGTTAGGCTCAGGGTTAGGGTTAGAGTTATGGTTAGAGTAAGTGCTAGAGTTCAAGTCAGGGTTAGGTGTGGAGTTAGGGTTAGCGTTAGAGTTAGGGTTGGGGTAGAGTCGGAGGATGGGTATGGGTTAGGGTCAGATTTAGGGATAGGGTTAGAGTTAGGGTTAGGTTTAGGGTTCGTGTTAGGGTTAGTGTTAGAGTTAGACTTAGGGTTAGGGTTAGAATTAGGTTTAGAATTAGATTTAGGGTTAGAGGCAGAGTTAGGGTTAGGGTTAGATTGAGGTTTAGGGTGAGGGTTAGTGTTAGGAATAGGTTTAGCACTCGGGTTAGGGTTAGAGTTAGAGTTAGGTTTAGGGTTAGGGATGGGGTAGAGTTGGAGTTAGTCTTAGGGTTAGGTTTAGAGTTAGTGTTAGGGGTAGAGTTGGAATATGGGTTCGGGTTAGAGTTAGGGTCAGTGTTATAGTTAGGGTTTGGTTAGTGTTAGTGTTAGAGTTCGAGTCAGGTTTAGGTTTGGGGGAAGCGTTCGACTTAGGGTTAGGTTTAGGGTTGGGGTTAGCCGTTGGATTAAAGTTAGTGTTAGGTTTAGGTTTAGAGTTAGGTTTAAGGTTAGGGTTAATGGTACAGTTAAAGTTAGGCTTAAGGTTAGGGTTACAGTTAGCGTGAGGCTTAGTGTTAGTATAAGGGTTAGAGTTAGTGTTAGAGTGAGAGTTAGAGTAGGGTCAGGTTTATGTTTAGGGTAAGGATTCAAGTTAGGGTTAGGTTTAGGGTTAGAGTTAGGGTTAGGCTTAAGGTTAGGGTTAATGTCAGTTAGGTTGTGGCTTATGGTTAGGGTTAGAGATAGTGTTAGTGTAAGGGTTAGGGTTAGAGTTAGAGTTAGGATTAGAGTTAGGGTTAGAGTTAGAGTTAGGGTGCCCATATTCTTCGAAACCCTTCCTATTCATATACCCACCCAGATACCTCTTAAATGCTGTAATTGTACCAGCCTCCACCACTTAGAGTTAGGGCTTAAAAATGTGTTGCTGGAAAAGTGCAGCAGGTCAGGCAGCATCAAAGAAGAAGGAGAATCGACGTTTCGGGCATAAGCCCTTCTTCAGGAATGAGGAGGGTGTGCCAAGCAGGCTGAGATAAAAGATAGGGAGGAGAGACTTGGGGGAGGGGCGTTGGGAATGCGATAGGTGGAAGGAGGTTAAGGTGAGGGTGATAGGCCGGAGAGGGGGTGGGGGCGGAGAGGTCGGGAAGAAGATTGCAGGTTAGGAAGGCGGTGCTGAGTCTGAGGATTGGGACTGAGATAAGGTGGGGGGAGGGGAAATGAGGAAGCTGGAGAAATCTACATTCACCCCTTGTGGTTAGAGGGTTCCTAGGCGGAAGATGAGTCACTCTTCCTCCAGGCGTCGTGTTGCCATGGCCTAGCGATGGAGGAGGCCAAGGACCTGCATGTCCTTGGTGGAGTGGGAGGGGGAATTAAAGTGTTGAGCCACGGGGTGGTTGGGTTGGTTGGTGCGGGTGTCCCAGAGGTGTTCTCTGAAATGTTCCGCAAGTAGGCGGCCTGTCTCCCCAATATAGAGGAGGCCACATCGGGTGCAGCGGATGCAGTAAATGATGTGTGGAGGTGCAGGTGAATTTGTGGCGGATATGGAAGTGTCCCTTGGGGCCTTGGAGGGAAGTAAGGGGGGAGGTGTGGGCGCAAGTTTTGCATTTTTTGCAGTTGCAGGGGAAGGTGCCGGGTGTGGAGGTTGGGTTGGTGGGGGGTGTGGACCTGACGAGGGAGTCACAGAGGGAGTGGTCTTTCCGGAACGCTGATAGGGGAGGGGAGGGAAATATATCCCTAGTGGTGGGGTCCGTTTGGAGGTGGCGGAAATGATGACGGATGATACGATGTATATGGAGGTTGGTTGGGTGGTAGGTGAGGACCAGTGGGGTTCTGTCCTGGTGGTGATTGGAGGGGCGAGGCTCAAGGGCGGAGGAGCGGGAAGTGGAGGAGATGCGGTGGAGAGCATCATCGATCACGTCGGAGTGGAAATTGCGGGCTTTGAAGAAGGAAGCCATCTGGGTTGTTCGGTATTGGAACTTGTCCTCCTGGGAGCAGATGCGGCGAAGGCGTAGGAATTGGGAATATGGGATGGCGTTTTTACAGGGGGCAGGGTGGGAGGAGGTGTAGTCTAGGTAGCTGTGGGAGTCAGTTGGTTTATAGCATACGTTATTTTTTGCCAAGCAGGCTAAGATAAACTGGACACTTCCTGAAGAAGGGCTTATGCCCGAAACATCGATTCTCCTGCTCCTTTGATGCTGCCTGACCTGCTGCGCTCTTCCAGCAACACATTTTTAAGCTCTGATCCCCAGCATCTGCAGTCCTCACTTTCTCTCACTTACAGTTAGGGTCAGGTTTATGTTTAGGGTAAGGGTTCGATTTAGGGTTAGGTGTAGGGTTAGGATTAGGGTTAGTGTTAGGGTTGGAGTTAGCGTTAGGTATAGGGTTAGATTAGTGTTAGGCTTAAGGTTAGGGTTAATATTAGTTAGGTTTAGGCTTGGCATTAAGGTTAGAGTTAGGGTTAGTGTTAGGGTTGGAGTTAGCATTAGGTTTAGAGTTAGAGTTAGGGTTCAGCTTAAGGTTAGGGTTAATGTTAGTTAGATTTAGGCTTAGGGTTAGAGTTAGGGTTAGTGTTAATGTAAGGTTTAAGGTTAGTTAGGATTAGGGTTAGTGTTCGAGTTAGGTTTAGTATTAGTGTTAGAATTAGAGTTAGCGTTAGGGTTAGAGTTAGAGTTAGAATTAGGGTTAGCGTTAGAGTTAGGGTTAGGTTTAGAGTTAGGGTTAGGCTAAGATTTAGGGTGCCCATATCCTTCTAAACCCTTCCTATTCATGTACCCATCCAGATGCCTCTTAAATGCTGCAATTGTACCAGCCTCCACCACTTCCTCTGACAGCTCATTCCTCACACGCAGCACCCTCTGCATGAAAAAGTTGCCCCTTAAATCCCTTTTATATATTTCCCCTGTCATCTTAAACCTACATGCCCTCTAGTTCTGGACTCCCCCACCCCAGGGAAAACACCTTGTCTATTTACCCTATCCATCCCCCTCATGATCTTATAAACCTCTATAACGTCACCCCCTCCAGCTCCAACGCTCCAGAGAAAACAACCCCCCCATTCAGCCTCTCCCTCAAACCCTGGCAATATTCTTGTAAATCTTTCCTGAACCCTTTCAAGTTTCACAATATCCTTCCTATAGCAGGGAGACCCAGATTTGCACACAGTACTCCAACAGTGGCCTAACCAATGTCCTGTACAGCTGCAACATGACCTTCCAATTCCTATACTCAATGCACGGACCAATAAAGGCAAGCATACCAAACGCCTTCTTCACTATCCTGTCTACCTGCGACTCCACTTTCAGGGAACTCTGAACCTGCACCCCAACGTCTCCATGTTTGCTCAACAAAATGAGCTGAATGGCTTCAGGGTTGTCACCATTCTGTATTTCTCTGACACCCACAATGGTAACAATTCTAGCTTTTTGAGTATCCCAACTTACTTGCTCCATTGTCAGTGACTGTGCCTTTAGCTGACTGGGTGGCAATCTGCAGTATTCCCTCCTTGCCTTTTGAAGATGCCATTTAAAATCTACCTCTTTGACCAAGATTTTCGTGATATGTTCTAATGGTTTTGTATCAAATTTTGCTTTATAATGTTCCTGTGAATTGTTTCAAATTGTTTTGATATGTTAAACACTCTTTAAAGTTCCTGTCACACAGTATTGTGATTTTTCAATCTTTCATACTTTCTGGCGCAGTAGTGGAAATTGATGTTATAGAAGCTTTAACAATTAGAATCATAAAATCCCTGCACTGCAGAAGAGGCCCTTCAGTCCATCAAATCCACACCGACCGTCTGAAGAGTGTCTTGTCTGAGCATCCCACCTGTCACCCTGCATTTCCTGTGGCCAATCCACCTCACCTTTGGACACTGGGAGGAAACTGGAACACCTGGTAGGAACCCATGTCGACTCGGGGAGAATGTGTAAAATCCACGTAGACAGTCGCCCGAGAGTGGAATTGAAATCACACTCAGATCCCTGGTACCCTGAATATACTCAGACCACGTGGGAATTACTTGTTGGGAAATATAAACAGAGTCAGAAAGTGGAAATAATTAGTTCCACATGGAACTAATTAAATCTTTAAGGATTTGATGCAGCACAATGGGTCGATGACCTCATGAGACCACAAGAAATACGTATGGAAGGCCAATCGGCCCCTCTACTCCACAAACAGTACAGAATGACCTCACAAATTCTGTGAATCTACAGGACTGCTTGAGGTCGGTGGACTGGTCCATATTCATGAACTCAGCAGCCAACGTAAACATGTATGCCACTACTGTTACAGGCGTCGTGAGTAAGACTGCATGCCGAAGAAGTTAATCCGAACATTCCCTAACCGGAAACTATGGATGAACCAGAAGATCCACTCTGAGGCCTACCAGTTGGGCTATACTGGAAATCCAGGTATGACCTTCGCAAGGCCATCAGAGATGCCAAGAGGCAATACCAAACTAAGCTTGACACCCAGACTAACCACATGAACACCCGCTGTTTATGGCAAAGCTTATACGACATAACAAGGTGCAAAGGAACATTGAGCAGAATTATGGCCAACTGCATTTCCTTACCTGTTGAGCTCAATGCATTCGATGCTCATTTTGAACAGAAATGCAGTGAATCGATGTTACCCATCCCATCAGCCTTGGGTGCACCTGCACCCTCAGTCACCGCTGTTAGATGTTAGATCAACCTTCTTGAGCGTGAACCCATTAAAAGCAACTGGCCTGGACAGAAGACTCGGTTGCACACTCAGATCCTGTGCGGATCAATTGGCGGGAATATTCACTGACATCTTCAACCTCTCCTTACTACGATCTCAAGTCCCCACTTGCTTCAAGCAGACCACCATCATCCCATGCCAAAGAAAAATCATGCAGCGTGCCTCAATGACTATTGCCCAGTGGCTCTGAGCTCCATCATTACAAAGTGCTTTGAGAGGTTAGTCATAGCTACATCAACCACTGCCTCCCAGATTGCCTTGATCCCTTGCAATTCACCTACTCATGCAACAGGTTCACGGTAGATACCATCACCCTGGCGTCACAGAATCCCTACAGTGTACAAGTCCACACTATGGAACATCTGGATAACAAGGATACCTATGTCAGGCGCAGATCCATTGACTACAGTTTCACCTTCAACACCATTGTTCCAAACAAACTCATCGCCAAACTCCGAGACCTAGATCTCAGCTCCCCGCTCTGAAACTGGATCCTTGACTTCTTGACCCGCAGACTGCAATCAGTAAGAATAGGCAAAAACACCTCCTCCACGATAATCCTCAATGCCAGTGCCCAACAAGGCTATGTACTCAGCTGCCTGTTGTATTCCTTACACTTTCACAACTGGGTGGGCAAATTCCACACCAACAACGCCACAGTTTTTGGTCGAATCTCAAACGATGACACAACGGAGTACAGGAAGGAGATAGAGTATTTAGTGGCATGGCATAAACCTCTCTGTCGATGTCGACAGCATTTTGAAACAGATTGTACAGGGGACCCCCAGCTTCTGCCGCAACACTACAGATTTCTTACAGAAACCCAGCACCCACGGACTAGGGTTCGTGAATCGAGAAAATCCCTCGTCACAAAGGATGTTTGAGCAGTCTACACCAGCACCCCCCACGATGACGGCATCGATGCAACAACCTCAGTACTCAACACCAACAACTGCCAATCTCCAAGCACCATCCTACAACTCATCCACTTCACCCTCAACCACAACATTTGACTACCAGTTCTACATCTGGACACATGGAACAGCCATTGGGACCAAATCTGCACCCACATGTGCCAACATTTTCACTTGAACAAGACTTCTTTGCTGCACAGGACCTCCAACCGACATTATACACCAGATACATTGACGACATTTTCTTCCTCTGGACCCATAGCGAGGAGTCACTGAAACAACTACACAGTGATATCGACGCATTCAATCCCACCATCAGAATTACCATGAACCACTCTCTAGTACCTATCTCATTTCTGGACACACACATCTCCATCAAGGATGGACACCTCAGTACCTCACTCTACTGCAAACCCACGGATAACCTCATGATGCTGCACTTTCCAGCTTCTCCCCTAAACATATTAATACAGCCATCTCCTACAGACTACCCTACACAAGATCTCATCAGATGAGGAGGAATGTGACAGACACCTGAAGGTGCTGAAGGATGCTCTCATAAGAACATGGTACAATGCTCAATTCATCGATCGCCACTTCTGACATGCCACAGTGACAAACCATGATGACCTCCTCAGGAGACAGACATGGGATACGACTGATAGGGTACCCTTTGTTGACCAGTACTTCCCGGGAGCGGAAAAACTACACCATGTTCTTCACGGCCTGCAACATATTATCAATGAGGATGAGCACCTCGCCAAGACCTTCCCTACACCTCCACTTCTTGCCTTTAAACAATCACCAATCTTTAAACAGACCACAAGCAGACAGCCCAGCCATCAGGACAACGTTAACCAAAACACCACACAACCCTGTCATGGCAACCACTGCAAGATGTGTCAGAATGTCGATATGGATACCACCATTACACATGGGGACACCACCCACCGTGTACAGGGCAGGTACGCATGTGACTCGGCCAATGTTGTCTCTCTCATACACTGCAGGCAACGATGCCCTGCGGCAAGGTATATTGGCGAGAGCAGGCAGACACTACAACAACAGATGAATGCACACCGCATAAAAATTGCCAGTCAGGAGTGTTGCATCCCAGTCGCAGAACACTTCAGTGGTCAGGGATATTCGGCCTTATATCTTCGGGTGACCATCATCCAAGGTGGACTTTGGGATATGCAAGAACAGAGTGACCAAGCAGAGGCTGATAGCCAAGTTTGGTACCCATGAGGATGGCCTCAACTGGGACCTTGGGTTCATGTCACACTCCAGGTGACTCCATTGCACAATACACTTTCTCAAACACACACTCTTACATACTCATGCATACCCTGTCTCATACACACACACCCCTCACAGACATATACTCCATCACTCACACACGCAAACACACTCTTTCAGGCATACTCACACTGACATGCAGACATTCACACTCTCTCTCATGCATGCGCGTACACACACATATGTAAGTCTATGGGGTGAATTTGCATTTGCAGAATTATATTTGCAGACACACTTTATTTTGCTCAAAAAGCGCACAATCTGCAGGCAGCCAATCCATGTGACATTTTATAAATTCCTCCTTTGGAAATAGAACCAGTCTGACTTAAGATTGGGACACAGGCAGACTCTAACCTCAGCGCATTGTCTGAGCTGAGATGTCATTTTTAAAAATAAAACCTAAAGTTACCTTGAGAACGTGACTTGAAAGAAGTTCTGGGATTTACATGTTAATGAATGGAAACCAACAACCCATTCGAAAAGATGAAAAACTTAACAGCAATTTAGGTTTGTTCAACCTATTGTTTCAGTTGCATGACCTAGGGATCATTTACTCTAAAATCTGTGCTCTGTGATCCTGCCCCACTAACCACCTGATGAAGGGTCAGCGCTCTGAAAGCCAGCGCCTCCAACATGAACCTGTCGGACTGGAAGCTGGTGCTGTCTGGGTCCAACTTCCGGTCCGAAGGCTGAGGTCGTGAAGCTACCCCAGAATCCGGCAGTGTCGCGAAGCGGTGCCAGAATCCGGCAGTGTCGTGCAGGGAGACAGGTGAAACCGGAAGTGTGTCGTGCTGGGACGCTGGAATGCGGCAGTGTGTCGTGAGGCGGCTCCGGAAGCCGGCAGTGTCGTGAAGCGGACCCGGTAGTGGAGGAGCCGGGAGCCGGTGTGTGAGGGAACGGGAGCGCGGAGCGGGACAGCGGCGAGGCCGGGCCGGGTCGGGTCGGGTATGGGCAACACGGAGAGCGCGGGCGCCGGGCAGCCCGACTGCGCCGAGGACGAGGAGGAGGATGAGGAGCAGCCGCAGGACAGTGAGCGGGGCTCGGCCAAGGCCGGCTTCCCGGCGCCAGGCCCGGACGGAGGGCCCGAGCCGGGGGAGGGAGGCGGCCCCGGGCCCGGCCCCGGCCCCGGGCCCAGCTGCGGGCCCAGCGCTGACATGCTGTTGCAGCACCAGCGGCTGCGGGAGGCGGCCGCCAAGGTGCGGGATGAAGTCTGTGAGAATGTGGTGCAGCAGCATCACAGTCACCTGATCCGCTGGTTAGAGGAGCGCCTGGCCCGCGGGGAGGACACCATCAGGATGGCACAGCTCTGTGAGCTCCTCACAACCAGGTTCGCCATCAAGGAGGAGTGCGAGGAGGTGAGGCCGGGGCAAGGGGGGGGGGGGGGGGAGGCACTGAGTCCGGGCGGGAGCGGCCGGACAAGGGCTCACAGCGCGGAATGTCAATACACACACCCCCACCCCCCCACCGCACACTCACCCCCCCCCACCCCCACACAACACCCCCCCGCACACTCCATCCACCCCCACTGCACACTCCTCCCCCACACCCCCCCACCCCCACACACACTCCATTCCCCCCCCCACCGCACACCCCCACATTGGCTCCCAAGTTGTGGTCACCTCTTGTTGGCCTATCTACATATTGTGTCAGGAAACCCTCCTGCACACATTGGACAAACACCGACCCATCTAACGAACTTGAGCTATAGCTTTCCCAATCAATATCAGGAAAGTTAAAGTCCCCCATAACAACCACCCTATTACTTTCACTCTTCTCTTGAATCATCCTCGCAATCCTTTCTTCTGCGTTTCTAGGACTATTAGGAGGCCTGTAAAAAACTCCTAACAGGGTGAGCTCACCTTTCCTATTCCTAACCTCAGCCCAAACTACCTCAGATGGCAAGTCTTCATCCATCGTCCTTTCCACCGCTGTAATACTATCTTTGACAAGCAATGCCACACCTCCCCCTCTTTTACCCCCCGCCCCCAGTGAGTGGTATATTAGTCCCATACGCTAAAACTGCTCAAAGACTGAAATCTGCATTCCATACAGTATCATCTCCCATAGTGATGTCCACATCTATGTTCTGTTTCGCCCAGCAGTGATTCTGTTATACATCCGCACCTTATATTAGCACCCACGCTGAGATCCACAAGTGCACTGTCTACAGTACCACTTTTTGTATTGTTTGGGAGCCAGAAACTAATTGTTATAAATATAGATGCTAGTCTGCTCCATTCACGGCTTCAGGTGTAATGTAGCATTCTACCAAAGACCTGGAGTGTAGCAAGCCGTACAGTCAATAATGCTACAGCATTTTGAGTCCAAAGTGATTATTTGTAATTTATGAAAATAATACCCATAGTACAGGGTTGGACTCCAATACACACACTATAACACCTGGAGAGTGAGACCCATGGCAGTAAATGAGCATATTGGAACATAGAAGAATACAGCGGAATACAGGACCTTTGGCCCTCGATGTTGCGCCGATCCAAGCCCACCTAACCTACACTAGCCCACTATCCTCCATATGCCTATCCAATGCCCGCTTAAATGCCCATAATGAGGGAGAGTCCACCACTGCTACTGGCAGGGCATTCCATGAACTCACGACTCGCTGAGTAAAGAACCTACCCCTAACATCTGTCCTATACCTACCCCCCCTTAATTTAAAGCTATGCCCCCTCGTAATAGCTGACTCCATACGTGGAAAAAGGTTCTCACGGTCAACCCTATCTAAACCCCTAATCATCTTGTACACCTCTATCAAGTCACCCCTAAACCTTCTTTTCTCCAATGAAAACAACCCCAAGTGCCTCAGCCTTTCCTCATACGATCTTCCTACCATACCAGGCAACATCCTGGTAAACCTCCTCTGCACCCGTTCCAGTGCCTCCACATCCTTCCTATAGTATGGCGACCAAAACTGCGCACAATACTCCAGGTGCGGCCGCACTAGAGTCTTACACAACTGCAACATGATCTCAGGACTCCGGAACTCAATTCCTCTACCAATAAAAGCCAGTACGCCATATGCCTTCTTCATCGCACTATTTACCTGGGTGGCAACTTTCAAAGATCTGTGTACGTGGACACCAAGATCTCTCTGCTCATCCACACTACCAAGTATCCGACCATTAGCCCAGTACCCCATCTTTTTGTTACTCTTACCAAAGTGAATCACCTCACACTTAACTACATTGAACTCCATTTGCCACCTTTCTGCCCAGTTCTGCAGCTTATCTATATCCCGCTGTAACATGCCACATCCTTCCTCACTGTCAACAACTCCTCCGACTTTCGTATCATCCGCAAACTTGCTCACCCAACTTTCTAGCCCCTCCTCCAGGTCATTTATAAAAATGACAAACAGCAATGGTCCCAAAACAGATCCTTGCGGAACACCGCTAGTAACGGCACTCCAAGATGAACCTTTACCATCAACTACTACCCTCTGTCTTCTTCCAGCCAGCCAATTCCTAATCCAAACCTCCAACTCACCTTCAATGCCATACCTCCGTATTTTTTGAAGTAGCCTACCGTGGGGAACCTTATCAAACGCCTTACTAAAATCCATATACACCACATCTACCGCTTTCCCCTCGTCCACCTCCTTAGTCACCTTCTCAAAGAATTCAATAAGGTTTGTGAGGCACGACCTGCCCTTCACAAAACCATGCTCACTATCCTTGATCACATTATTGCTTTCCACATGTTCATAAATCCTATCCCTTCCAATTCTCTCCAAGACTTTGCCCACAACAGAAGTGAGACCCTCCGGCCTATAGTTACTAGGGTTATCCCTACTCCCCTTCTTGAACAAGGGAACCACATTTGCTAGCCTTCAGTCTTCTGGCACTACTCCTGTAGACAATGAGGACATAAAAATCAAGGCCAATGGCTCTGCAATCTCCTCCCTTGCTTCCCAGAGAATCCTAGGATAAATGCCATCAGGCCCAGGGGACTTATCTATTTTCACCCTTTCCAGAATTTCCAACACCTCTTCCCTACATACCTCAAAGCCATTCATTCTATTTAATTGTGACTCAGTATTCACATCGGCAACAATGTCCTGTTCCTGAGTGAATACTGACGAAAAGTATTCATTCAGTGTCTCCCCAATCTCTTCAGCCTCCGCATGCAACTTCCCACTACTATCCTTGACTGGACCTATTCCTACCCTAGTCATTCTTTTATTCCTGACATACCTATAGAAAGCCTTTGGGTTTTCCCTAATCCTACCAACTAAGGACCTTTCATGTCCCCTCCTTGCTGCTCTTAGCTCTCTCTTCAGGTCCTTCCTGGCTACCTTATAACTCTATCGCCTCAATTGAACCTTCACGCCTCATCTTTACATAGGCCGCCCTCTTCCATTTAACAAGGGATTCCAATTCCTTATTAAACCACGGCTCCCTCACACGACCCTTTCCTCCCTGCCTGACAGGTACATACTTATCAAGGACACTCAATAGTTGCTCCTTGAACAAGCTCCACATATCAATTGTGCCCTTGCCTTGAAGCCTACTTTTCCAAGCCACGCATCCTAAGTCATGCCTCACCGCATCATAATTTCCCTGCCCCCAGCTATAACTCTTGCCCTGCAGTGCACACTTATCCCTCTCCATCACTAGAGTAAAAGTCACCGAATTGTGGTCACTGTCCCCAAAGTGCTCACCTACCTCTAATTCTATCACCTGGCCTGGTTCGTTACCCAGAACCAAATCCAGTATGGCCTCACCTCTTGTTGGCCTATCTACATATTGTGTCAGGAAACCTTCCTGCACAAATTGGACAAACACTGACCCATCTAACGAACTAGAGCTATAGCTTTCCCAATCAATATCAGGAAAGTTAAAGTCCCCCATAACAACCACCCTATTACTTTCACTCTTCTCCTGAATCATCCTCGCAATCCTTTCTTCTACGTTTCTAGGACTATTAGGAGACCTGTAGAAAACTCCTAACAGGGTGACCTCACCTTTCCTATTCCTAACCTCAGCCCAAACTACCTCAGATGGCGAGTCTTCATCCATCGTCCTTTCCACCGCTGTAATACTATCTTTGACAAGCAATGCCACACCTCCCCCTCTTTTACCCCCACCTCTGACCCTACTAAAACATTTAAACCCTGGAACCTGCAAGTCAATCCTGTCCCTGTTCTACCCATGTCTCCGTAATAGCCACAACATCGAAATCCCAGGTACCAACCCACGCTGCAAGTTCACCTACCTTATTTCGTATACTTCTTGCATTGAGGTATACACACTTCAAGCCACTTTCCTGTTTACAGGTACCCTCCTTTGAGATTGATGCCATGTTCCTAACCTCCCTACACTCCAGGTCCTGCACCCTAAAGCTACAGTCTAGGTTTCCATGCCCCTGCAGAGTTAGTTTAAACCCCCCCCAAGAGCACTAGCAAACCTCCCGCCAAGGATACTGGTGCCCCTCAGGCTCAGGTGCAGACCATCCTGTTTATAGAGGTCCCACCTTCCCCAGAAAGAACCCCAGTTATCCAAATATCGGAATCCCTCCCTCCTGCACCATCCCTGTAGCCACGCATTTAACTGTTCTCTCCCTATTCCTCGACTCTCTATCATTAGAGTCATAGAGATGTACAGCACAGAAACAGACCCTTCGGTCCAACTCATTCATGCCAACCAAATATCCCAACCCAATCTAGTTCCACCAGCCAGCACCTGGCCCATATCCCTCTAAACCCTTTCTATTCACATACCCATCCAAATGCCTTTTAAATGTTGTAAGTGTACCAGTCTCCACCACTTCCTCTGGCAGCATATTCCATCCTCTGTAAAAACGTTGCCCTTTAGGAGGTCCCTTTTATATCTTTCCCCTCTCACCCTAAACCTATGCCCTCTTGTTCTGGACTCGCCCACCCCATGGCTGCATTTCCCTTACCTACTATTACTGCAAAGTTTCAACTCACCATCAACTGTGAATGCAAGATCACTTTATTCAAACTTTTGCAAAATTAAAGATGTTTTGATTGCAAACATTTGCCTGTAGTGATCTGGGAGTAGAGTATGTAGCTGAGTAATTTCAAAGTTTGAGAGAAGATTTGTAGCTCGGGTTCTCGTTGTGGTTCTGTTCGCCGAGCTGGGAATTTGTGTTGCAGACGTTTCGTCCCCTGTCTAGGTGACATACTCAGGGCTTGGGACCCTCCTGTGAAGCGCTTCTGTGATGTTTCCTCCGGCATTTATAGTGGTTTGTCTCTGCCACTTCTGGCTGAACATGCTGACCAGCATCCATGAACACCAACTAACCACGAAACGACACGGCCAGCTATCCTTAGTAGCCACATGCTCAGATGACAAGCAACATGAGTTTGACTGGGACAACACTACTATTATAGGACAAGCCAAGCAGAACAGCCAGGGAATTCCTAGAGGCATGGCACTCATCCACAGATTCAATCAATAAGCACATCGACCTGGACCCAATATACCGACCACTGCAGCGGACAGCTGGAACTGACAACCGGAAGCGGCAGATTCAATCCACTATAAATGCCGGAGGAAAGATCACAGAAGCGCTTCACAGGAGGCTCCCAGACAGGGTGCCTAGACAGGGGACGAAACGTCTGCAACACAAATTCCCAGCTCGGCGCACAGAACCACAACAGATGAGTAATTTATTATCAGAGCTTGCAGATGTAATCTAATTCCAATGCAATACTGATTTAAGTGCCCTGCTTTAGATGATTGATTGATTGATTGGTACAGTTGATTTAAATCCCACCAGGGCAGCTGATAGAATTTAAATTCAATGAACAAATCTGGAGCTGAAAGTGAGTCTCGGGTGGCTGTGACCATGAAACTACCATCGATTGTTGGAAAAACCCTTCTTGTCAGTCATATCCTTTAGGGAAGGAAATCTACCATACTGACTTGATTGAGCTTCATGTGATTCCAAATGCACAGCAACATGGTTAACTCTGAAATGACCCAACAACCCAACTAATTCTGGGCAATTAGTGTGTGTGATATATGTTGGCCTTGCCAGTGACACCCATGTTCTCTGGAAAAATAACAAAAACAATACCAGGAAGGACTGTACAGAGCAGGGTGTGTTAACCCACCTCCATACCTTTAGAAACAGGCCAGTCATGTAGCCATCATGCCAGTCTCTAATAACATGTTATATTCAAGGACTGACCTGCCTCCAGAGGTGCTTGTGAAAACTGTTTTGATGTGTCGAATCCCAGTGTGAGCTTACCTATTGTACTGCCATTGAAATGAGTGCTCAATTTTCTACATT
The DNA here is from genome assembly GCF_037043375.1 of Chiloscyllium plagiosum. NCBI lineage: Eukaryota > Metazoa > Chordata > Chondrichthyes > Orectolobiformes > Hemiscylliidae > Chiloscyllium > Chiloscyllium plagiosum. The sequence continues at coordinate 54,799,223 of NW_028270169.1, forward strand.
GTGTAGTTCACCAATATATAAAAGAAGTACTAGAAATTTGAAAGAAGGTCAGAAAATGCTTAATTCTTAGATCTGGCCGCATCTATGAAGTTTGTGATGAGAGATTATTCAATTGAAAAATTCTGTTTCTCCAAAAATTCTACTGTAAGTGTTTAGTATTTACAGTTTTTACTGCAGTTAATATGCTTTGAGTTCTTGTGATTCTTCACTCTAAGGCATGTAGTCAGTGCTGGGCTGGGCCAGTGTTTATCATCCATTCCTAATTGCCCTTCAGGTGAACCGCGTGGTGTGGGGCAACCCACACTACAGAGAGGGAGCAAATTCCAGGATTCTGACCCAGTGATACTAAAGGAATAGTGATACATTTCTAAGGCAGGATGGTGTGACTTGGAGGGGAACTTTCATGTGGGAGTGTTCCCATGTGCCTGCTGCTCTTGTCCTTCCAGATGGCTGTGGATTTGTAATGACACTATTGAAGGAGTCTCGGTGAATTGCTTTTAAGTACAGTCTGAAGGGTCAGAATGTCATCATAACATTGACTTGGCTTCTCATGACATGTGTTTAACTGTTCCCATCTTGTAATGATGCAAACGATTTGTGTTTGTCACTTTGCAACTTGATATCACATTTTGCTAACTGTGTTTATGTTCATGAATGCTGCCTAACCTGTTGAGTATTTCCAGCATTTTTTGTTTGTTTGTCCAGTTTCCAGTATCTGCTGCATTTTGCTTTTGTGTTCCTGTGAAGTGCCTTTGCATGTTTAAAGGCATTATTTCGAACAAGTTTGTAGTAAAGAGAGACTAATAACTAGATTAGTGCAGTAACAAAGTATTTTAAAGTGGTTACTAGCAAAAAGGTTTCCTATGTTCTCTCAGAGAAGCTACTGTTTGAAGAGCTAATTTACAAGGCAGTAGTGCAAGGCCGAAGAGATGTAGTGGGTCAGCTAGCATCTGCAAAAACTGAGGTACTGATAATGAGTGTGTCCCTTTCATTTGACACTGATCTTTAGAAATTCGGTGTCTTCTGATCCTGCCCCACGAGTTACCTGATGGAGTAGTACTCAAAGTGAGTATTTCCAAATAAACCTGTTGGACTATAACCCGGTGTTGTGTAATCTTTAACTTTGTCCACCCCAGTTCAACGCCGACACCTCCACATCATGCCTTTCATTTGCAACACTGCTGTGTTCAGATGATCACCTTTCGCTCCCTTTGATTGAGAAGTCCTATTAGTTTAGTTCCACAGTCCTACATGTTTATCTATTGTGACACTTAGCAATTTTAATTACTGTTTGTGCTAGCACTCTAAGACAGGGATGTCTTTGAAACTCCTGTACAATTTTGGATTGAAGCTTTGGAAATTGAGCAAAGTGCTCATGTGCTTTCAGTCACATGCTGTTTGGGTATTAAGAGCTATGGCTAAGTAATTAAAGCTTGATTGCATATTCGGGTACAAAGTATCAAAGTACTTCACCAGTTGATTACTCCCTTCCTGTGTTCCTTTCTGGTAATAACTGTCTCTTGGGTGCTTGGCCCTGGAGGTAGATTACAGCAACAAATGACTTGGCAATTCAATGGGAGAGGTTTTCTCTTGAGTAATAGGGTTTTGATTTCAATGTATAGGGAGTACAAAGGTTCAGCAAAAATACTGTATGTAACACCTTTGTTAAATTGTGGACAAAGGGTGTTGTTGGTAGCAATATTAGCTGAGGCTTCTGGGTACTCTGACCAGCCCTGTTGTGGAATGATTGTAAGAAAAGAGATAACATTGATTTGTCCCTTCCTTTAGTTATTTTGCCCTGTAATCTCAGGGTGTTGTGATAATCTTTAACTCTGTAAATTGCCCACAAATGACTGACTGGAAAGAGGAATTACTATCAGAACAGCCTATCTAGTTCCCTACCAAAGTTGTTATTATATGGTAACAGGACCTGTGGGTAGGCTGACACTGTACAATACATTGGTTGCATTGCCAATGATTAGATTTCAGTTGCTAAGCTAGCGTTGTTTTGGCCAGTGGTTTCGGTGAGGTGGTCAGCTGACCTATCCATTGGCATATCGCATACATGTTCTGAACCAGCAACGATTGGAAGGTGGTACGTGGGCTTGATACCTTGTGAAAACATATTTACATGTTTTGATTAACCTCCAAAGGTTGACTAGAGTCAGCAGTGGTGCCAGCTCTCTCTCTCTCTCTATTGGTACTTTCCCAAGTGTAATGATGGCTTAAGTTGTTTACAAGGAGAATCTAGGAGCAGCAATAGGCCATTTGGCCCTTTGAACCTGTTCTGTCATTCAATATAATCATGGTTGATCATTCCACTCGGTCCCCTGTTATCACTTTCTCCCCATACTCACTCCAAAGAGTGATATCTAACTCCTCCTTGTAAGCATTCAATATTAAGATTAATATTCAAATGCTTTCTGTGGCAGAGAATTCTGGGTGAATAAGTTTCTCCTTATCTCAGTCCTCTATCCTGTGTTCTTAAACTGTGACCCTCGTTCTAGACTCCCCAGTCTCCTGTAACAAAAGATTATGTTTAGCCTGTCTAATCCTGTTAGAATTTTAATACATTTCCAAGAGATCCACCCATTTTATTCTTCTAAACTCCAGTGAACAGAGTTGAAACCAGCCCAGTCTCTCTTCATGCATCAGTCCCACCATCCCAGGGATCAGTGTGATAAACCTTTGTTGTACTCCCTGCATCCAGAACATCCTTCCTCAGATAAGGAGGCCAAAACTGCACATAATTCTCCAGGTGTGGTCTCACCAATTCCTTGTACCATTGCAGTAATACATCTCTGCTCCTATACATGAATCCTCAGGCTATTGAGGCCAACACACCTTTTGCCACGTTCACTGCTGCACCTGCATGCTTACTTTCCAATGACTGGTGTACAAGGAGCCCAGGTTTTGTTGCACCTCCCTCTTTCCTTGTCTGTCACAATTCGGATAATCGGTCTTCTGGATTTTGCTTCCAAAGTGGATAACCTCATTTGCCCTCTTGCTCCTGTCCAAATCACTGAACCATCTCTGCACCCTCTTGACTCAGCATCCCACCCAGATTTGTGTCATTTGCAAACTTGGATTACATTTAGTTCCTTCATCTAAGTCATTTGTATATTGAGAATAGCTGGGGTCCAAGTATTGATACCACTGGTAGCTCAGAAAAAGACCCATTCATTCTTACTGTTTGTTTTCTGTCTGCCAACCATTTCTATCTTCATGCTAGTTCACTCCTTCCAATCTCACACACTTTAATTTTACATATGTTTAGTTTCTCTTGAAAATGTTGCAGGCTTAATGCTGATCCAGAAAATTGACAGGAGACATGAGACTTGCAGTATTTCCAAAGAATGTTTCCAACTCCTGAGATTTTCGGGATGACAACTTTTGGAACCAGTCATTGTTGCGACAGTGGTCTTGCTGGCAAGGTTAATTATTCTTCCCCATCTCTCATTCCCTTTCATACAGCAGTTTGCCAGGGTCGGGGGTGGAGGTGGGGCGGTTGGTTGTGGGGGGCAAGTTTGCAACACAAAAGGAAACCACTTGTTTCACTGCTTCACTTCTTTACTCTCCCCTTTCATGACGTACTGGCATCTGTTTCAACCACTCTGACAAAGCATCTCATTGCCTCAACCAAGGCTGTATAAAGAAAATAGTTTCACAGGAACCTTCTCAGTGGCTCCTTGTCAATAATTCCGTAACCAGGCAAGGATCCTTATCCATCCTGCTGTTCAGGTCAATGTGCTTGGTGATTGAATCCATGGATGAGTGCCAAGTTTGTAGGAATTCTCTGGCTGTCCTCTGTTTAGTTTGTCCTCTTATAGCCAGTGAGAAGCATGGCACTCATCCGCAGACTCTATCAACAAGCACGTTGACCTGGACCCAATATACCGGCCACTACAACGAACAACCGGAAGCAGCAGGAACAGAACCAAATAAATTCCAGATGAGACAGTACAGCGGCGCTTCACAGGAAGCTCCAAAGCACTGAAGATGTCACTGAGACAGGGCAGGAAACATCAGCAAATCAACTTCCCAGCTCGGGGAACATTTCCACAACCATGTCAACCTGCACCTGAGCTACAAATCTTTACACAAACCTTGAACACACAACCTTGTTTTTAATGTGTGTTCTTATATAATGTGTGTTCTTATAAGGGGAAGGACAAGGAGAAAAAGTCAGCAAATTGGAGTGGAGGTACAGATCTATTTGACTACTTGATCATATTCAAGAATGAATCGCCTCCTGTTTTTGTTTTCAGTTGTGAACAGAATACAAATCCAATAATGCCTTGAAATAATCATCCTAAAGATCAAGCTAAACACATTGTTCCACCAGAGTAACCCTCTGACTCATTCCTAGGGTGGCTCAGTGGTTAGCACTGCTGTCTCTCAGCACCAGGGACCTGGGTTCAGTTCCACCCTCCGTCTACTGTCTGTGTGGAGTTTCTGTGTTCTCCCCGTGTCTGCATGGGTTTCCTCTGGTTTCCTCCCATAGGCAAAAGATTAGATGGATTGGCCATGTCGAGGGGGTGGATTAACCATGGTAATATGTAGGGGTTACAGAGATCGGGTGAGGTGCTGGGCTTGGGTGGGATGCTCTTCAGAGGGCCAGCGTGGACTTGATGGGCCGAACAGCCTCTTTCCACACTGTAAGGATTCTATGATTTTCTTTCGTGTAAAAGGAAAAGAACAAGCTTGCATTTAGAACCTGCCTTTCACAAATACAGGTTGTGCCAAAGCTTGTTTTAGCCCATTGAATACTTTGGAAGTGTACTCATCGTTGCTGTAAGAAACCCATCAAACAGAAAGAAATGTCTGATAATCTCCAGGCTGTCTGTATTTAGCTTTAGTTGAATGATAAACATGAGCCCAGATGCCAGAGTTCCCCAAGTTTTTAAAAAAATGGGTCATTGGGATCTTTCGCCTCTGTGGATAGCCTCTCTAAATTTTTTTTAGTGCATAGACATCTGAGGTCTGTAACAGTAGTGACTTCTGAAACTGAAAGGCAGTGCATCAGCACACCAATAAGTATGTGAATTCTCAGAGCACTTGTTCAGCTGTGAACCTTCGCAGAAGCACTGGCATCCACTTGAGAGAATAACAGAGCAGCCATTTAATGTCTGATCCAAAAGCTGAGCCTCTGGTAATGTAGCGCACTCTCAGTACTGCAGTAGAGTTTGAGCTTAACTTATGTGCTCAGGTCACTGGAACCCTAGTTCACGATTCACTGACTGAGGTGATAGTGACTACTGCTGTCACCCAAAAGCTAAAGGCCAGGGATCTTTACATCTGTAAATAGTGCTTCAGGTGGTTGGATAGCCACAAAGTGAGTTGAGCTGCACTTCATCTTTCCTACCTACATCTTAATTTTTAGCTGTTTGATTCGTTGAGTCATTGTTTATTTGCAGAGAGGGAGAATGGACTATCTAGTGGGGTTTGTATGAAGGAGATGGTTCTGGGCATGATTAGTGCTTCAAGTAATATTGATGTAGGATTTTAAAAAAACACTATTTTGTATTTTAAAAGATATAATTTAGACAGGTCTTACCATTAACAGTGAAAAGAATTCAGTCTTTTTCCCAGCAATGTATTTTTCAGTCATTCCACCCAAGTGAAGTATCATTACTTCTATCTTAATCTTTTTAATATCTCACTGAACCGATGGGGTTGCAGATCTTTTCTTCATGTTTTTTTATGCATTCGCCAGCTGTGATTCTCTCTTATTACTGTTTCTGCCTGAGATACGCACATACCAGCTATTCCCTACTTCCTAACTGGATTTTATAAAAGTCCCTGTCTATATAACCTGCTAAAACCAATAAAGCTCTGAAAGACCAGACTGCCACAAACTCCTCGTATAAAGCTGTTCTTTCCAACTGAAACTGGTCTGTCTTTCCTTATGTCACAAAAGATCAACTTTGTGAACATTTGATCAATGAACTCTCCAGATAGCCATGTATCTCTATGTTTCACGTATCTAGTCATTTAGCTTCAACCACATGCTCACTTGGAAATGGTGTTTGAACTTAGTGTTCAAAAATGATTTTCTCACTTAGAGAATTCGCCAACACAGAACTGAAAACCAAAACCTTTTTTTCCTCCAAAATCAAATCCAAGTTCCCAAATGATAATATTATACATCTTTATCACAGAACTATGTGTAATGAGGTGAATAATGAAGGCAACCCATGTTTACTTTGTTGTTCTCTTCAGTTTTGCTGGCCACTGCGTTTGTCTCATACAACACTTATTCCATCTTTTGTACAGGTTGGAACAATGATTTAACTTGTAAGTGACCAGAGGGTAAATTCTTCAACTGTATTTGTTTATCCCATAGAGTCATAGAGATAAACAACATGTAAACAGACCTTTTGGTCCAACTTGTCCATGCTGACCAGGTATCTATATAAATCTAGTCCCACCTGCCAGCACCCGGCCCATATCCCTCCAAACCCTTCCTATTCATAAACCCATCCAGATGCCTTTTAAATGTTGTAATTGGACCAGCCTCCAATGCTACCTCTGGCAGCTCATTCCGCACATGCACCAGCCACTGTGTGAAAAAGTTGCCCCTTAAGTCTATTTTAAAACTTTCCCCTCTCACCCTAAACCTATGCCCTCTAGGACTCCCCACCCCAGGAAAAAGTCTTTGTCTGTGTATCCTGTCCATGCCCCTTTGGATTTTAGAAACTTCTATAAGGTCACCCGTCAGCCTCAGAAATTCCAGAGAAAATAGCCCTAGTCTATTCAGCCTCTCCCTTTAGCTCAAATCCTCCAACCTAGGTAACATCCTTGTAAATCTTTTGTGAATCCTTTCACATTTCACATCCTTCTTGGAGTAAGGAGACCAGAATTGCAAGCAATATTCCAATACTGACCTAACCAAAGTCCTGTACAGCTGCAACATGACCTGCCAACTCCTATACTCAATGCTCTGTCCAATAAAGGCAAGCATACCAAGGGCCACCTTCACTATCCTAGTCACCTGGAGACTCCACATTCAAGGAACTATGAACCTGTGCTCCAAGGTCTCTGTTGAGCAGTATTCCCCCAGTCCTTCCCATTAAGACAGTCTTGCTGTGATTTGCCTTTCCAAAATGCAGTACCCCACATTTATGGATGATAGCTATCTCGATTTGTCCTCCTGGTGTATTGTTTGTTTCATATGCTATATGAATTAAGATAACCTGAAATTTTGCTCTCTAGTTTTATCCGATCCACTCACTCTTAGATCTGTATTCTCTATTCCTTTCTGTTAGTGTTAACATATTTCACATTAATTCCTTCCTCTTGCCCACCTCTCCAGTTCACCACAACTTCCCAAATTTATGACACTGTCCCCACTATCTAGTTTTAAACCTGCTCTACTTCATAAGAATACCAATCCCACTACAGTTGGAGTCTAGATCATTCCAACGGTGTAGTTTACCTTCCCCAGGATTGGTGTCAGTGTTCCACTGGTCAGACAGAATGTTTGCCACCTCTTTGTTCTTTTGTTTGACATTTGGGCATAGCTGGCAAAGCTCATGTGTTGCCCATTACCAATTGCTCCCAACGAGCCGAGTGGCTTGTTGGGAGTGGAATCACTTGTAGCCCAGGCCAGAGGAGGGTGGCGAATTTCCTTCCCAAAGGCCACTTTTACAATAATCTACGACATAGTTACAAATTCCAGATTTATTATTTGAATTCAAATACCACCAGCTACCATGATGCATTTTGAACCCTGTCCCCCAAAGTAGAAGCCTGGATCTATGATTTACTACTCCACCATCTTCCCTATAAATAGCTAAAAGAAACAGCTAATTGTGTTCTCACAATGTGTACATAAAATGTTCACTTCACCAGCAGTTGTCCCTCATGCTGGATGCTACACACCATCAGAATTCAACAGCAGAGAGAACCAGGCAGGCACACCATACCCTCCAACAGGATGGCCTTAAACACATTCATTGAAAACTTTGCAAACAGGCCACTGCCAAACACAACAGAGAACTTTGTATTCGACTATCCAGGTTGCAGTGTTAAGCAGGAGATTCTCGATCAACTTCTGACAGAATATCAGACCCCACAAAGCAGTGATTCAGAGAAACCAGTGGTTAGTTCAGTTACTCTAGGTTTTAGATAAACTAGTTAGTTTATCTAAATTAATATAAACTATTTGTGTGAATATTTGAACAATGATTGTGTGCCATCAGCCAGTGAGTAGCTTCAAAGTCAGTAAGCCTTCACCCAGAGACTTGAGTTAAGTTGGCATTCCCTTTCAGAATGGAAGCACTGTTTGCCCTGAAAGGTTGGTAAGTGATATCGTAAAGTGGAATGTGTTCCACTGTGGGAGATATACGTAGCTGAAATGAACAAACACAAAATGCTGGAGAAACTCAGCAGGTCTGGCAGCATTTGTGGAGAGTGAAACAGAATCAATATTTTGAGTCCATTATGACACTTTGTTATTGATGTTCAACTCCGATCTGAATTTTTGGCACAAACATTTGGGATTGAAGAACCACAAAAAACCCACTCACCTCTCAAAACCCTAATCTTTCCCATTGCCCAAGCATTAGTTAGACAGGTGTGTATGAGCTCAAAAGAGAGAATTAAAGCTAATCTAGTATGACTGCGTAATGATGGAGCAGGAGGTATAATTTTCATTTTTATTCCAAACCTAACTCTGTAAGTACAGTAAAATGTTTTGTGCAGTGTCTTTAGGGATCCATTATAAAACATTTCATACTCTGATTCAAATGGAATGAGTAGTTGGGAAGGCACTTTAAGTCTTCATTATGTACTTATGCCTGGAGATATGTTATAAGTGAATTTGCCACCTCCATGCTCTTGTACAGCCAAACAGATCAACTGGCAGAGTGATTGCAGTCAAGTGTTACATTAATGAGGATTCATTAAAGCTTGGGTAATCTGAAGCTGCAAGTGTTGCACTTACATTATAAATACTTTGTGTCATCCTTTTGATTTTTAAAGTTCTATGTCTATCATGTAGATCGTCAAGTTTCTGGCAGTAAGCCCCACTGCACACATCAATTATCATGCAGTTGCATGATGTCTGCTTTCAGGAGCAGCGTAGCTAGGGAAAGATGGATAGGCAGTGCCAGCTTTTTTCACCCTGGTTGAGTTTGATCTCTTTGGGCTATCATTGCACGGTAAAGTATATTTTGTGGTGGCAATGCAAACAAATGGAGAAAGATACTAGGAGCTGATGAGTGAAGCCAGTGTGTGAAAGCATGAGAAACAAAGAAGGCTATTCAGCCAACAGTGTCTGTGCAGACTCTCTAAGAACAGCTCAGCTAGTCCCATTCCTCTGACCGTTCTCTGTAGACCTGCAGCATCTGTCCTCAGCTGCTTACCCAATGGGTCCATGCAGGATGAAGAAAGATTACAGGGAGCGGGTGCTACCTAATATGTGGGTATTGCAAGCTGAGCAGGAGCCCTTGAAACAAATGGCAACCACTGTGACCCCTCGTGCCTCCAGCAACATCTGGATGTTCCAGAGGTATGGATCCAGTGACAGAGCTGCATCATGGCCAGCAACCGAGATTTCTCAACCTACAAGGTGAAGCTGTAATGATGTCAGGTGAATCTGGACCATCTAAAAGGCATCCTGAAATGGAATGGGAAAATGAATTTCTGGTCCCAACTGTAAAAGATGAAAGCATTTGCCTTGTGTGTCACCAAAATATGTGGATAAGTGAAAAGGGGAGTTGGGTATGACACCACGTAGCAGTAAATTCAAAGACAGTTTTCCCTTGAGCAGCATGCTTTGGACAAAGAAAGTTGATGAGCCGAAGGCAGTTCTGAAAGCTCAATGGTCAGATTTTCCTAACGCAGCACCAAAAGGTACAGCCTGCACTGAAGCATAATTTTGCATTTGCCATCTTCTGGCAAAGCACAAGACGAATTAATTTACGAAGCAATGTCTGTGGCTGCTAACTCCTTATTCAAGACTTTATGAACACAAAATTAATGGCAATTCAGAGCATGTCACTTAATGCTTCCACACAAGCAAGATGAGTGGAATCTTAGTCTGAAGATATCTTTCATTCAAATTCAACAGTAACTGCGAGAAGTTTGCTCCCAGCGGCTCCTTCCAGGGTAGAAGGTGTCATGGTGCAATCTGAGATCTGGCTGCTGGCACCAACTTGACCTGGTAATCTGTCAGAAGCTTTCGTTCAGTTCTTTTCCTCCAAACAGGAACAAAGATTAGTTTGGCGCACACCTTGCAGAAATCATTGTGATCATTGAAACAAAGAGTGCAGCTCATCTAGTTTGCAATCTGCTTCCTAAACCTAAAGGATGTGGCAATCACCTGCTATCCAAGGTAGTTGTGTAGAAGATGATGGAAGGTACTGTGCCAACAAGTATTGGACCAAACCATGGAAATAAATATGAATGACAGTGGTAACCTTGGTATAATGCACTTGGCTGCATCATCACCAGGTTTACTCCTTTGCATTTGAGAAAGTATTCGCTGACTGGAACAGGCAAATGGCTTTGTGGTAGTGCAGTACACTGAACTATGTACTAGACTTTGTCCCTGTGCTTGATAATCTTCTGCACCTACCTGCCATGTATGAACTTGATGTTAAACCCTAATGACTGCCAGAGGAAGTGGTGGAGGCTGGTACAATTCAACATTTAAAAGGCATTTGGATGGGTATATGAATAGGAAGGGTTTGGAGGGATATGGGCCGGGTGCTGGCAGGTGGGACTAGATTGGGTTGCGATATCTGGTCAGCATGGACGGTTTGGACCGAAGGGTCTGTTTCTGTGCTGTACATCTCTGACTTGAAGTCAGAAAAACCCAGCAGCTAGAAAATAGCCAGAAAGGATGGACACCACCTAGTTACTTGAGTATGGAAAGCCTCACTGACTGCTGTAACTGTGATCTCGATGACCTCTGCTGGAGAGAAAGCTCCATCCAACAGGGTACACCTGATACAAACGTCATGTTCATGAAAGAGATTCCAACGACAGCAGGAGCACCCTACTCCTCACTGTCACTGGGAAGACCGATGCCCGAGTCAGTCTATCAAGACTCCACAACAACTAGCAACATAACCAGTGGCAAAATATGTTTTCAGCACAAGCAGATCCTCTTCTGACCGCTTGAAGAGAAATGCAGAGAGCAGCAACCTTATTCAAGCTTGTTCTTGTCAATCTTATTAAAGCACTTGAGACAGTGTGCAGGGCAGGCTTCTGCTGGATACTTGAGAAAATCTGCTGTCCTCCTAAACTTTGCAGTCTCTCACAATCTCTTTCCTTCTGTGATAGCGTGCGTGGCTCCACTCAGTTGGATAGCTGACAGGTCTGAGATAAGGGATAGGGTGAAACAGTACAGAAACTCCTCAAACATTCAAGACTAAAAAACCAAGACATCAATGTGGTATGACTAGTCTGAGAACTTCAGTGTACTGATGAATCTGTAAAAGATCAGCTCCAAAGACTTGTGCATAATTTGTCACGTGCTTGTGTCCTGTTCCCCCTCACCATCACTGTTAAGAAAACTGGGACAGGCTGCTCTGCCGCTGCCTGTAATCAGATTCAACAACGTGCCATGAGAAGCAGTTAGTAAATTTTGCGACCTTCCATTCACAGTGTCAATCTGCTACTTAAGAGCTCAGTGCATGCACTGAAGTGGCACCACCAGAGTGAGCGAATAAACCATAATCACTAATGAGGCAACCATCTGGAGCAGGATGGTTGACTCATTCAGGAAGGGCTCATGCCCAAAAACGTCAATTCCCCTGCTCCTTTGATGCTGCCTGACCTGCTGTGCTTTTCCCGCAACACATTTTCAGCTCTGATCTCCAGCATCTGCGGTCCTCACTTTCTCTTACATGGCTGAGCAAACGATTCAGTTCAAGAGCAATTAGAGTTGGGGCAACAAAGGCCAGTGTTGTCCGTTTTGCCTACATTCCATCAAAAAAATTAAAAGCCCTTTACCTGCATACTACTGGTGTGGTAAAGTTATTATACAGATATAAATTACAAATGTTGTGGAGTGTTATGAACTTGAGAGCTATATTAATTTGGGATTTTTTCCTGAAAGTTTGAGTTATCTTTTCAAGGGAAAAACCATCAGTCACAGTTTTGTAGATCAAATTATTAACTCAAATGAGCTAACTTTCACTGCATGCAAGTTATTTATCTCTTTACATCTCATCTGAGAGAACAAGAGAAAGGAAACTGAAGAACTTGAGTTGCTGGATCAAAAAAAAACAGTCTAGTTTATCTTCCGCATTCCTGGGTGGCACACAATGCCACAATAATGGAGTTGTTGACTAATTGTCGTAATCAATCTCTGTCAATTATTTACAATGGGCCTAGTCATGTCTCATCAAACTTCTGATAGAGATCTTTGGCCATTAATAGTGCAAACTCACCTCTTCCTCTCCAGTAGATGAATCTGCCACTATTTATTTTAGTGACGATTATCTGTCGATCTGAGGAATGTATCCCAAGTTGGATTCCAAGTAAGCAAAGAAAAGATTGACATATCTTCATTTCCTAAGGAGGGACAAAAGCAAAGGACAGCCAGTGGCATCTCACATGTAGGAGAAAGTGAGGACTGCAGATGCTGGAGATCAGTGTCAAAATGTGTGGTGCTGGGTAAGTACAGCCGGTCAGGCAGCACCCGAGGAGTTAGAGTTGACATTTTGAGCATAAGCTCTTCATCAGGATGAAGAGCTTATGCTTGAAACATCGACTCTCCTGTTCCTCAGGTGCTGCCTGACCGGCTGTGCTTTTCCAGCACCACACTTATTGACATCTCACATGTAGTCACTTATTTAAATGTAGGAAATTTGGCAGCCATTAAATGCACCACAAGGTGTCCCAAGCAGCAGTGAAATAGATGATCAGATCATTTAATTTTAAAAAAAAAAAGGGAAAGGTATTGCTTATTTACATTTTTCTGAGATGAAGCAGTTTGGTTTCATGCTTTATTTGAAAGACCGCACTTCCTACAGTGTAGCACTCCGAGTACTGCAATGGATTGAAAGTTTAGATTTTTGAGCTTTACTTCTGGATTCAGACTTTGGTTCATTCTCTGTGATTTGCTCTGGGGCTTGAGTGAGAGCAATTCAACTGAGCCAAGGCTGACCCCTTTTTTATGATTTCTACTTTTCTTTGCTAACATTTTTGAATTCATTGACAAAGTGATGGGTGTTCTCTTAAAAAAGAATTAAAAACTGCAAAACAAACTTAGATGTAATGACTGTGTGGAGTTTGCACGTTCTCCCCGTGTCTGCGTGGGTTTCCTCCGGGTGCTCCGGTTTCCTCCCACAGTCCAAAGATGTGCAGGTCAGGTGAATTGGCCATGCTAAATTGCCCGTAGTGTTAGGTGAAGGAGTAGATGTGTAGGGGTATGGGTGGGTGACGCTTCGGCGGGGCGGTGTGGACTTGTTGGGCCGAAGGGCCTGTTTCCACACTGTAATGTAATCTAATCTGTAATCTGTTCTGTACACAGTGATCAAAATTTATAGTCTAATCCTATTAGTGATAACTACTTGTAGTAATTTCTTCAGATGCTTTCTTCAGCTTTAGAGAATATCGTTGTTATATCACTTTCAATTGCTTTCTTGCCAGGCATTTGCTCAGTTCGATGCAGAAGGAGATGGCACAGTTGCTGTGGAGAACATGTTGGAGTCATTGAAAACTTCTGGCGGTGCCAATCTGCAGGGTGAATTAAGTCATGTGATTCGGCAACTACAGGGGTGCTCCCTCACACCAGGTAGCGATGCTCATTACTAAATTGCAATAATTAAAAGCTGTTACTTTATTTGTCTTTTCCTGTGAAGATAGACAAATGTTTCATCAACATTTCTGCTGTCACATTTGTGTTAATTATTCTCTTTTTTTTATATACACTTTATAAAAGCTATGAGATTCTTTTTGCATCTGCTTCTGCACTATTTCATATTCTGTTTTCTCACTTCTTGTCAAGTTTTTGGTGTTTTGTTGGCTTCCAAAATACTCCCAAACATCAGCCCAGTGTTTATTCTTTTAACATTAAGCGCTTCTTCTTTTGCGACAGTGCGGCTTACTTCATAACTCATGGATTGATTAAGTTTTTGTAATTTTAACAATGTGTTTTAAGTGTTTTGTACTGTTCCCTTTAAATGTTTTCCACTTTATTTATTGTCATGACCTTTTTAGTCTATTTTGTTAATCAATCATAGCTATCACTCCCCTTACACTATGAACTTGAATTGATTTAAATTTAAATTTTTGTTTGCCATTGGAATATGTTGCTTTCAAATTTAATATGGAATTCAGTTGTGTTATGATCGCTTTTTCCCAGAGAATCCTTTGCTGTGAGAATATCGATTTTAATTCTGCCTAATTGCACAATACTGATATAAAATAGTTTTATTTCTAGTTGGCTTCAGAATATATTGCTCCACAAAACTGTTAGAAAAGCATTTTGCAAACTCATCTTCCTTTGTATCGGTTTACCAAATTTTATTTGTTTATTGTTTGTGAAAATTAAAATCCCACATTATTATGACATTGCATTTGTTACAAGCTCCAATTTCTTTTTGCTTAATGCCCTGGCCAATGGTATAACCATTATCAGCAGGCTCCCTAAATCATTTTCTAAGCACCTCATTCCTAATCTCCACATGTAGTGATTCTGCTTCCTGATCTTTTCTCACTGATGTTCTTATATCAGTCTTTATTGTCAGGACTATCCACCTTTTCTATTCTGACAGAAATTTAGGAACTGTCCTAAGTCTTACAGTTCAACCTTTATCAATGCCTAATTTTTGAATTTTTTTCACATTTCTCTCTCATCTCACATGAATACCGATAGGTTGTATATTATGCAGACATTGCAGCCAAACATGGTTACTCTAACATGTACATTTGAGAGTCACTGTTAATGTGGGAGATCTAACTGTTAATTGTTTTCCACTTTCCTGGCTTCTCTTAGCAGACCTCAGATAGACTTGGGTTTGAGATTAATGTATAATACGTTCCAGTATTTTATTTTTGAAATTTTTTATTTTTGAAATGCCATTTGTACCTTGATCTCCCTTGACATCTTTTCTTAAGCCGTTAGAGAACCTCCTTTAAAGGTTCCTTGCTGCATACTTTGTGCTCCAAATGTTGCTTTAACCATGTTATTCTTCACATGAGTCTTTAGACCATCTCTATTTCCTTTGAACTGACTAGGAGGCCATTCAAGCTTTAACCCTCCATAGAATGGGGGTCTGGTATCCAGCATCTGGATTATATGATCAACCCATTTTGGCTATACCATATTGGCATCTCTGTGCCTGGAATATTTGATTTTCTGAGTACCTCAGTACCTTGTGCTACCATTAAGTTTTCATGATTTTCCTGAAGCAGCCTTGATTTTTGGTGACAAGTGGTCCACATATATTATTATTGTTCATTCCGTGTCTGATTTTCAGTGAGTACCAATATTTATTTTGTCCCTATATGGTAGATTCCATTAACTACACATCACAATTGTGAAAGAAATTATAAAATATTGACTCCTTTTTTCATATTTTTGACCATAAAGTCATTAGCCGCAAATATTTTTGGAAGACTGGCATCCACTTGAATGGTAGGAGCTGGGCAGGAGAGTTGCACATCTACTGTGTGTGCTTAATTCCTCAGTGGACTCTAATTGATGGGTAAAATTTCAGTGTTGCAACAAACTGGAAAATTGCCCAATAAGAAATTTATAACTTTTTTTAGTTGACCTATTGTTTGCCTTCAAAATGTTTTTAAAATGTCTGTCTATTTGGGATTGAAACGTAATTATTGTGGGGCTTTCTTTTTGTCAACGCTTGTTCTAACCAGCGTTGTTCCCAAGATGTACTATGCATTTTGCGAAGATGGGAAGTTGTCTTAGGTTTTCTGAGTGGCACATTGTAACTGGTTTTCATTCATTGTACATGGTTGCTTTTGTTTGCATTTATTTCTCTTATTTTCTTCTTCCAGGGTTTGTTGACATCTTTTCAAAAAACAAGGAGCGCATGGGTGTTCATGCTGCAAAAATCTTGCGTTTCCTCCACAGGAACCGAATTCCAAGTAGTGCAATTCCATTCCCTGTGATGGACAGTTACAACAACATCTGTGCCATGCGTTCCTCTGTTTTGAAAGATTGCCTAAAGCAGCTATTAGAGAAAAAAAATGGTAAGATGTTTATCGTTATATAGTATATATAACTGTTTTGGTGGCATGAGTGTGGCTTTTAAAAAAGTTATTCGTTTTGTCAAACATACTTTAAAAACAGTTAAAGGTCTTGGTTGGCTTAAACCTTTGTGAAGCTGTTTATGAGGGTAGTCCGGTGTTATGGTTAAGTATGTGTTTTCCCCGCATGGTTCCTCGTCTATTTTAACGTGTTTGGGATCTCACTACTTGGTCTCTGGCAATGCTTTTAAAAGTAGCAACAAAGCTGGTCCTACTGTCTGAGAACAATGTGCATACTGAACCCTTATTTCATGGGGTATGTTGGGGAGCAAGTACCCAGGGCCACTTTTTAGATTAGATTAGATTCCCTACAGTGTGGAAACAGACCATTCGGCCCAACCAGTCCACACCAACCCTCCGAAGAGTAACCCACCCAGACCCATTTCACCTAACACTATGGGCAATTTAGCATGGCCAATACACTTGACCTGCACATCTTTGGACTGCGGGAGGAAACCAGAGCACCCGGAGGAAACCCACGTAGACACCGGGAGAATGTGTAAACTCCACACAGACAGTCACCGAGGCCGGAATCGAACCCGGGACCCTGGTATTGTGAGGCAGCGGTGCTAACCACTGAGCCATTGTGAAAGAGCTCCAAACAACTTGGTCAATCATCAAGTCCATACCATTTTATGGTATGGATTGGCAGCAGATAACCGGGAAGGATAAGAAACTCAGCATCCTATGTGGCGAGGGAAACGGAGTTGATGTTTCCATTCCAATGTGACTGTTCTTCAGGACTGAAGAGAGATGGAAATGAGATGGGTTTCATGTTGTGGAGAAAATGGGGGAGAGTCAAGTGAAACAGAAGAACAGGTCGGGGAAAGGTTTGAGGATGAGAGATATTAAAGATTGAAGGTGGCAAGGAAAATGATTCGAAGTAATATATATATATATATACATATATGTGTGTGAAAGAGTCTAACTGTAAAACAATGACAGAGAGCAAAGTGATTTCCAGGGCACCAAGAGAACACTAGGATTCTGAAGAAGAAAGGTGATGAACCAGGAATGTAATTATGGAAAACTTAGAATAGCTGATGATTTTAGGGAAGAATTGTCAAAGTTTCTTAGCCTTGATCATTCCAGTAAATGATATTTATTTGCATCAGAATTCAAAGGGGCAGCCTAAATCATTTCAGGGATAAATTGCTGCGCTCAAATTCACGTTTAGGAGACCAGCAAGCTTAAACTGTTTATTTGACCCCCAGGAAATGTATAATGTTTGATTTTTGTTTCTGCAGAGAAGTTAATTTGTGACCGTTTAAGCTTGGTTTGATGTGCTACTTATATAACGTAATGATGCTAATGTGTGTCAGGGTCAGGCAGAGCTGTGATTCTCTCTTGTTGAATAACTGTATGATACACATCTAGACTCATTAATATTACAGTAACAATTTTCAAGTTAACATTGCATGGATTTTTTTTGCAAAGCATCTGACATCTGTAAAGATTTTGCTTTGTACACCCAGTATTTTCACTGCAGTTCAGTTTGTTAATTTGAACTTTTTTAACTAAGTCCATTTGAAGACAATCCATTAGCGTGTTGATGCGTTATATCTTAAAATTAACTGCATAAGATGTACCTTTATATTCAAATGCCTTCAGGGCCAGGCTTTGCTATAGCAGGGCCTCCTGTGGTACCTACCATTGAATAAACACATCCTTGCACATTTCAGCTCAAAATATTATTGTCTATTACTGTAGAGCAAGCTAATAATGGAAGAGTGAGCAAAAGAGGGCTTTTGGGACTTGAGTGAACAGAGAAAACAACTATGGAACTCTTTAAGCAGAAAGGTTGAAAGAATGTGAAATAAAGGGTTGAGCAGGAAGTAGAAATTGTTACAGGTAGGTACAATGTTGAACCAGGTGCAGAGAGGAAATGTAAACTGTTTTTAATTTTGGCATTTTTAAAACTGTCAACATCATTACTATCTGGAGAAATGAGACTTCACAAATAATTAATTTTCCATGCCAGAGAGGTGGTTAGATTCTTGTTAGTAAAAGGGCACTCCTGATGGGTGCGGTCTAGGGTGTGAGATTTATATATACTTATATATTTTTAGATATTTGCTTTTGAGTTTGGCTTTTGAAGTAGTGGCATGTGGGTTTTGGTCTGTGAGTATGAGGGGGTTTAATGATTAATTTGTCATTATTTCTGGACCCTTTTTTTAAAGAACCAGTATGGAAAATGGGAGACCCTGGGGATATTATGGGAGTTATTTTTGCATTAGAAGAATTTTGAGTGTGAAACAAATGTTGAGGCACACTAATTAGGTTTGACTTTAGAAGGAGCAGGTTTCTTTGGCAGTGGGCCAAACTGATAGCATGGAAAACTGTTGGTTCAAATTAGCAGAAGTCCTGGTTCAAGTTAGATGTATGAAACACTTACTCACAGTGAAAGAGATAGTTGAGAATTGTTAGGAAATAGATAGCCTAAGTGTAAGAATTTGATTTTGAAAGTTCCAGAGGTATTTAATTAGAACCTTGAGGGTGTTATTTGAAGTTATGTTAGTCTATAATCAGTTGTGTGACTAATTAAGGAAGAGGTTACGAAATTCTCAAGACAAAGAATTGAACAAAACTATTCAATCTTTCAAATTGTGTAATTTGTTTATTCTGTTTCACCTTTTTGTGTAATAAACTTCCGTTTTATTGTTACAATTGGATCTTACAAGCTTGTTTCGATGAAAGACCATTTAAAAAAAAACACCCTGTGATCTATCAAATCAGATTCAGGTTAGGATTTCATTCGTCCTGCAACATCATCAGCTGGATCACAGTATGAGTCTTAAGTCGCTGTGCCAAGTTTACTTCACATCAACTACGTGACATTCAATATTCCTAAAGAGTGAGACAGGGAGCAAAGTACTACATTTGCAAAAATATCAGCTGAATAGCGCAAATTACACAGTAATAGGATGTTGGCATTTAACCACGCCTGTGTATTGCTCCAAGTTGCTGTGTCATATAAACATAATGAAATACCATTGGCATTCCTATTGTTTTGACAGCCTAATGAAATGACCCGTTATAATTCACTTGTTATCCAAATCGCCATAGAATCTTAGATAATTTTAACACACATGCCAACGTTTTGATTCTGGTCCTATTTTGTAATGGAGTTGATGGGAGTTCAGATACATGCTATCCTGTTCTACAGCACTGTCTGTTGATAACACTGACTACCGATGACTCCAGGTCTCTCCAAGGACATTCGACATCCTCCATCCCTGACCTGATTCCCAACACCCTTTCATCACAAAAAATAATCGTGCTCGCAATGATCATGCATGCCTCCCCTCCAGTCCCCCGTTTTTTCCCAAGCTCAGGCCTGACCCTTCTGAGCTGTCTCGGTACTTAGCCATCTACCTGATAATGTGTCCTCTTCCACACCCAGCTGGCATTGTGTCACCACCTCACCTGTCTCAAACTGCTGGCCACCTCCCACCTCATTTGGACCCTGGTGTGAAAATCTGTATTATTTGCAGGCATGAGAATTACACACATTGGAGTTTATTTTAGCTCGTGAGTTTGAGTCTCACTCCGATTGTCATTGCAGATTTTGAAACAACTAGATGTATCCCATGATTTGACAAGCAGTTTGGTAAATACGTCCCAAAACAAGATAACATAAGTTATTCAACTCCGATTGAAACATCATTTGGAGTTTGTTTGAATATCTGTGTTTGGAAGTTTTTTTTAAAAAAGTTATTTAATTTGATGACTTTAAACTCTAAGTTAGTTTCTTGTATTGCGAGGGATAATACAAGAAACTGGACGTGGGTATTGTGACATTAAAAGAACCAACAGAAACTGATAACAGCTCACTGATGTATATACCGATTACATTCAGTGCCTGATTTGACATTTGTTATCCATGTCATGCTTCAAATAACCTGAGGTAAGATGTAGTCTGAAACACTTATGCCCTCAGGTCACGTTGTAATCTAGTGGTGATATCGCAAGCATGCCTCTTAAAGATATAAAGACAGACTAACTGTAACTCCTCCCATAATGGAATTCAGGAAACCATGGATAAGCATTCATAAACAGCTGTGTATTTTTGTTTGAATTGTGTCTAATAAATGTAATGTATTTCTCAACTCTTTACAGAGCAGACAATTCAGTGTTCTACAGATAGCGATCGAGAGCTAGATAAGTTGAAGATGATAATCAAGTGCTACACCACCATAGAAGCATCTTCAAACTCTACAGATATTGACAAGATGACCAATGGAGAAACCACTTCTTATTGGCAATCAGATGGGAGTTCTTGTTCACACTGGATCAGGTGGGCAGACCAATCATAGCAGAAACCTTACATGTAAATGCTCATATGGGGATCACTTAGCTCAACTGGCTGGACAGCTGGTTTGTGATGCAGAGTCATGCCGACAGCATGAGTTCAATTCCTGCAATGGTTGAGGTGCTCGTGAAGGAACCTCTTTCTCAAGCCCTCCCATCTCTAATGAGACAACATCCCTATGGTCCTTTATAGCTATGGCAACTTCACCTTTTACCTTTGTATTTTGCTTGTAGGAACGAATATTTGTTTACAGAAGAACCTCACTTATGAGATG
Source organism: Chiloscyllium plagiosum (assembly GCF_037043375.1). Lineage (NCBI taxonomy): Eukaryota > Metazoa > Chordata > Chondrichthyes > Orectolobiformes > Hemiscylliidae > Chiloscyllium > Chiloscyllium plagiosum. Next base: position 54,820,039 of record NW_028270169.1, read on the forward strand.
ATCGGGCGTTATTTCATTCGGATAATTGATTATTCGGTTAATTGATTTAATGCATTTCCTCTGGGGTTCTGTTAAGTCTGCTCCCTGTCCAGGAGACTAGGCAGCAGCAGCAGCACCTCGTGCGAACCCCTGCCCCTCCCCCAACCCTGTCCAACACCACCTCCACCGTGGACCCCAACCCCGTTCAACGCCGTCCCCACCCCCTGACCCCAACCACAACCCTGTCCAACACCGCACCCAACCCCATCCAGCCCATGCCTGGCCCCAAACCCATCCAACACTGCCCCCAACACGGTCCGTGCCGCCAACGCCACCAACCTGCTGCGCCCCTGTCCAGCACTGCCCCCCCCAGGGGCAGCCGGGCTCTACACCAACAACAAGACTGCTGCTGCTCCTGCCTTTTGAGGGGTGAGTCTCCAAATACCATACTCACGCACACCTTTTTACTGTGACTTTTTGGTAGGTTCCACCTTTGTCCTGTACAGGACAGTATTGGTGAGATTACCTGGGGAAGAGGGGGTTAGGGTACACGCCTGTGTGGGGAGAGAGAGAGCGGGAGGTCAGTCACTTGGAGACAGTGCCTGGACTCCCATCGATGTCCTGGACTGTTCTCAGCAGCATTTCAGTATCCTTCGGATAATCGATATTCGGATAATCAAGGTTCCTCTGTAGTTCTCAGACTAAATTGAGTTTGAGTCATAAAGATTGAAGTAATTTAATCATTTGTGCCATTTTAAGGGAATGGAAAAATAAAAGTTTCCAAGTTTGCCAAATATATAAAGAATTAAAGTAAAATGAATTTGTAGATCTGTTTCAAGTTAAAACATGCTTTCTGGATAAAGGGACTTGAGTACAAATTTATTAAAAGGCAACCTTAGTACTGATACAGTGCTACAAGCAAAGATTTATATTTTTAAAAAATTACAAGTCATAGGCATCATTGGTAAAGCTAACGTTTTTGCCTATCTCTAACTTTCCTTGTGAAGACGCTGGTGGACCTTACATTGCTTGCTAGGCTAGTTCAGAAGGTGAAGAATTTTCATGACCCTGACGAAAGAAACCCCACTATTCCATGAGCCATGGCAAATGTAAAAATGGCCAATTGAATCGCCAAAATGGTTACATTGCTTGATCTTGATGCTGTCTAGGGCAAAAGAAATTCACACCAGGTTTCATTAGTAAACAAGAAAAACCTTATCTTATAAACAAGCGTATCCTTTAACAAGTGGTTGAAATTGATTAAATATAAACCGAAACAACTGTGGATGCTGTAAATCAGAAACAAAAATGGAAGTTGCTGGAAAAGCTCAGCAGATGCGGCAGCATCTGTGAAGAGAAATCCGTTAACGTTTTGGGTCCGGTGACCCTTCCTCGAACTTCTCAGATGCTGCCAGACCTGCTGAGATTTTTCAGCAACTTCTGCTTTTGTGGCAAAATTTATTATTCACTTACTACACATTTAAACTATGTCACCTTTAAACCCAAACATGCACACTTTCATTCACAAATAAGATAGACATAAGATAGATGCAGCTCTGTAGAAATATTATGGGTGGGAAATATAGGAAGAAAGACTCTTGTGGATCAAGAGTCCAAAATGTGAGGGTGGAATGAAGTAATTTTCTCTCAGTTCTTTTGTTTTTGACATGATGTCACATGATTGGCTGCAGAGTATGGATGATCTTCAATTGAGTAGACAGTCAGTTAGACCTAGGTCTTTGCTTAAGTTGGATATTCTTCTTTTCAAAGCCTATGAGGGTTGCTTTTTTTCCTTTATTCTGAGGATGAGAAAGCGAGTCCTGTCATTACTTGTAGATGTCTTTCCAGATGTCTTGAGTACAACTACCTTTCTCAATTCTGTGACCAATGATAATTTGAAAATTGAATAGCTGTTGCTCAGCACCTGTTAATTCCAAAGCTACCTAGTGCCAGCTTGTCTCTTAAAAAGTATCAAATCCAGTATTTTTTTAAAGTAGTTATATGACTCTCTCTAACCAATAAATGAACATCTCACAGATCTATGTTTGACCTTGGAATTGTTTTTTGAAAAAAAAGCACATTTGGTGCATTCTCTGCAAACAGCAGTGTCCAAATTTCCATTTTTTTTTCCCATGTTAATTTTCAAAAACATTTATGTAGTCTTTACCGAATTAAACAGATTGCTGAGAATCTAACATCCCCTATAGCTGACCATGATTTGGAGATGCCAGTGTTGGACTGGAGTGGACAAAGTCAGAAGTCACATGAAACCAGGTTTTATCACTTCACTTGAGCAAGGAGGGGCACTCCGAAACCTTGTGATTTTAAATAGAATTGTTGGACTATAATCTGGTGTTGTGTGACTTCTGACCGATTGGTGAGGCCAGGCAGATGTCCTTCTTGAAATGACTTTAGTGAATCTGATGGGTTTTTACAATAATTCAGCACTTTTATTGCTACCAATACTGATTTCTGTTCCAGGTTTATTCTACAATCCTATATTTGAATTAAAATTTCGCATCTGCCATGCACATGAAAATTAGGAATCAGTAAATCATTTAGCTTCTCAAACCTGAGTTTTCATCCATTAAGATTGGGACTGATCTTCTACTTCAGCTGCCACTGTGTCACTTCTTAACTGTGTTCTTTCTGAGTGCAGTTAAAATAATCTTTGCTCTTTTATAACTATCAAAATTAATAACCTCACACTTCCCTACCTTGTTGTTACATCTGCCCACTCATTTGATCTACTGTATCTCTTTTGCATACTCTTGCAACTCTTCTCTAAAGTTACATACCCATTGAGCTTTGTGTTGTTGGTTCTGATGGATTTATTTTTGTGTTCCATCAATTACAGTTGCCAAGTTACCAATGATCTGTTTATTGCTTAAAAATGTGTTGCTGGAAAAGCGCAGCAGGTCAGGCAGCATCAAAGGAGAAGGAGAATCGACGTTTCGGGCATAAGCCCTTCATGCCCGAAACGTCGATTCTCCTTCTCCTTTGATGCTGCCTGACCTGCTGCGCTTTTCCAGCAACACATTTTTAAGCTCTGATCCCCAGCATCTGCAGTCATCACTTTCTCCTAATGATCTGTTTATCACTATTTTCTAATTTCTGTAATGAGAGAATAATGCAACTGTTCAAAATAGTGGCATCTGGGCCCAAGTACCTCCAGGGAAACGAAATACACATGCGGGAGAGAGGAATACAGGTAATGCTGATGGTGTTAAGGTGAGGTAGAATGAGAGGAACATATATTTTTTTCTCTTTTTGCAGTGGAAGACACTGGTTTTGCACCAGAAATAGTGGATAACTATGGCCCTACTATTTTACATAAGCTTTTTTATCCTTACTCTGCTTGCTTTCTGTTAACCAGTCTTCCATCCATGATGATGTTATGCTTAATCCATGGGCTCTTATCTTACATATTAATCTTTTGTATGACCCCTTACGGAATGCCCTTTTGGAATCCGGGCATGCTATATCTATTGGTTTCCCTTTATCTAATCCTCAACAATCTCCAATATTTGTCAGCCAAATTTATTTTAATGAGACTGTTAATTTTGTCTGTTTATACTCTGATTTGCTACTTGCACTAAGGCTTCTTAATGACTTATATCAGAGTATTTACTCTGTAGTTCTCTTGTTACTCTCCCCTTCCTTGAATAATGGTGTTGCATTTTGTAACTTGCAATTAACTGTGACAAAGAGAAACCATTCTCGAATTTGAGGAATTTCAGAAAATAATATCTAGTGCATACATTGTCCTTTCACCTGCCTCTCTAATATTGCTAAGATGCAGGCTATCAAGTCCTGGAGGTTTGTTTTCATTAGCTCCATGGCTATTTGTTTTTTCTGTATGTTTGTGTCTTCTGTGAAAACAGAAACAAAATGTCTCTAATTCTGAAGAGGAGTCTTATTGGACTTGAAAAATTAGCTGTTTCTCTCTTCACAGATGTTGTCCGACCTCCTGAATGACTCCATTTTTATTTCAGGTCTCCAGCATCTGCAGTATTTTGCTTTCAATAACAAATAATAAAAGTAATAATAATAATTATAATGAACTAATTTATAACAATACAAAACACTTCCTTTCACCTAACACCATCAGTATTACCTCTGTTCCTTACTCCCTCAGGTATAGTTAGATTCCCTGGATTTACTTGGGCCTGGGTGCTATTACACAGAACAGGTTGCATAATTTTGTCATTACTTTTAGTACTGCAAACGACTAAGTAACAAATCTAATCATGACCACAATGTATCTGTAATCCCTTTGGCAGACATCAGGAACTCAGTACTGTTCTTGGCCCTTGAGGTATGGATCTGAAAATACAACTAGAGCAGTTAGCTTCAAGATCTAAATAATCAACCTTTGATCATTTTCAAGCTCACTTAGATGAGATTCCCTAAAGTGTGGAAACAGGCCATTTGGCCCAAGAAGTCCACACTGACCCTCCGAAGAGTAACTCACCCATTTTCCTCTGACTAATGCACCTGACACTATGGGCAATTTAGCATGACCTGCACATCTTTGGACTGTGGATGGAAACCAGAGCACCCGGAGGAAACCCACACAGACACGGGGAGAATGTGCAAATCCACGCAGACAGTCTGAGGCTGGAATCGAACCTGGGTCCCGGCTAACCACTGAGCCACCGTGCCACCCCAAGTTCAACTTAGTTCAAAGTTTGTTTATCCTTTCATGGAATGTGGGAGCTACCAGCATGGAAAGCATTTATTGTTTGTACCTAATTGCCTACGAACAAAGGGACCATTTCAGAGGACAGTTAATAGTCTACTACCTTGCTGTCAGTCCGGTGTCACATGTGGGTCAAACCAGGTAAGGATGGTAGATTTCATTATTTAAAGAACATTTGAGAGTCAGGCCAATTGAAAATAGTTATTATCATAATTAAAATTGGTTTTATACACCAATTTTATTCTTTGAATTTACGTTCCATTAGCTGCCTTGGGTGAGATTTGAACTCATGTTCTCAGAGTATTCATTTGGGCTTCTCGGTTGATAGTTCAATGACACTACCACTATGTCACCATCCTCCTCCTCCTCCTACCATCTCAAATAAAAAGAGAGAAAATATCAAGAAAGTGAGAGTGCAATGTAAAACCTTAGTTGCTCCCAGAAATGTATCTACCCAGTGCTAATTTGCACGGTTCTCAACATGGTGTCAGAAAGCTTCGAGAGAATCTCAGATCTGCCTGATCCTTTTGCACTTATGTCTATAACTGAGTTTCACATATAACATGACTTAGGTAGAATTTATGCAATAACATGAATTATGCCTCTAGAGAGGAAAAAAATCAAGCACCACACTTTTGGGCTTATGTAAGTAGCTTTGTGTGCTGGTTTGCTGCTGCATGAGATTCTGTAAACTGATGACTCTGAGGGTTGCAATTTAAATCCCATTGCAATCTGTGTTTTGTACCACCACTCTGATTGCTGGCGAGCTCAATATGATCATTTATTGGGCAATCTAACCCATGAAAATGTTACAATTTTTCTTAAAAGCATGGGGTGTTCCTAAACTCTGGTGTTCTGTGGTATCTTTTCAAAGTCCACCCTTGATCACAATGGCTTGGGACTACCTCTGCTTCATTTCTTGATTTCTTCCCATGGCCGCTCACCCAGTGTCATTGCTTCATCAGGCATCTTATATAGACATGCTCACATAATTATCTTATATTTACCTTTTATATTTATATGTTCCCTTTGTATAAATGTCAAGTGTTTTTTTGTTTTACCCATCATTGCCCCAAGCAAGGTCAGTTTGTATGCAATTCCAGTAGTTCGGTGTCAGATCTGGAATGAATTTGGGAGAGAGGAGTGCATTAGACTTTGGTCTATAGGACAGTTAGGTTATGTCTGGCAAAGGTACGTCGCTGGTTCACCATGACACCAAGGCTTAAGGGACCAGATTTATAATGAAAGGCAAGAGATGCTGGGCTGGATTTCGTTGAATGGACATAGTTTAAGGGTCAGATTAATAAACAAAATAAATATTGACAATTTTAATGGGTAAATATGTAGAAGTCAATGTGTTGACCACCAATTTAAAAAAGGGGAAACTAAAAAGATTATTTTTCCAAAATGTAACTGATGTATGTTCCTCCATTGCATTTAGAAATATCCTGCATAATTAAGATTTAAAAAGAAGGTAAAGCATGAGGGGAAAAAATAGAACTAATTTGGGAAGACAAAACCAAAATGTACAAGACCTGTCCCTGAGAGGTGTCTAGATTTGGTAAGGGCCCAGTGACCCCTCTTTTGCTGTTTTTTTTTCTGTTTGTACCACACTGTTATGGCTGTTATCACATTGATTGTACCGTTTATCAAAAAAGATTGGGTAAACCATTGAGCTCTGACTTCAATCTTTAATGAATGGCATCCCCTGAAATAATAACTTTGCTTCACTGGTACTAACTTCCCAAGTGTCTCCAGTACTGGCTGATTTTGAGTTTCAGTATCAGTTCCTTTAATAAGCTGTCGTCAAAAGATGTGTCAAAAGTTAATTTCTTTCTTGATGTCTGTCGTCACCTCTCCCTGCTCAGAAAAAAAATCAGTGTACTGATATTGGGACAAATTGTCAAACTCTGGACTGTGGTGAGAGGTTCAGGAAGAAGAAATTAAATGCAGTTCTCCAGCTTGGTGTAAATGCTTTATTCGTCAAATGTACACTACATATATATGTCTAATTTTCAAACAGAAATTTTCTAAGTGTGAATGAACTTGCTCTTTATTTTGTAGGTTGCGGTTAAAACCTGATGTCGTACTGAAGCACCTATCAATAGCAGTGGCAGCTAGTGATCAAAGCTACATGCCACAACAGGTCACTGTATCCTTGGGGAGGAATCCCAGCAATCTGCAGGAAATCCGTGATGTCCGTATTCCCAGTAACATGACTGGATACGTCACTCTGCTGGACAATGCAAACGTCAACCACCCAAGTAATTGTACAGAGCTTTGCTTTTGGTTGAAATCCAGGGTATAAACAAACTGTCTGTTTAATCTTGCATTGCGTTCAGCATGTATGCAGTATACATGGTTTCTAATACAGGCCGAGATTAGAGTGTAATCTGAAGATTAATTCTGACATGCTGGGTGACACAGACTAAGTTATAAAATTCATAATGTTTAGCTCGTGCATGAACCGAAATAGCACTTTCTCTTAGGCACTGCAGCAGCTTGCTTGATTCATTCTGTTTAATTTGACCAAGTTCTTCCAAATGTAACTCTTGTAGCAAGGGAGGGAAAGTGGCTACCTTGGAATTGAATATTGTGGCTGGGCATTGATAGGTAAAATAAAATGGTTCAACTCAAATTTATATAGTGATTGCGCAATCTATATTTTTTGGAGGGGCTAATAACTTGTACAGAATTGTAGATTAAATGTGGTCTATTTTGGAACTTGTGTGAAGTCCTGCATTGTCATCCTTTCAGAAGGGAATTGAATAAATGAGAGAGAAAAAGTACAGCAATACGTGGAAAGCTGAGGTGTGAAGGGATTGAGTTGGATTTGAAAAGATAATGGTAGAATGGCCTCCTGTACTGTACAGTTATATAACGCCTTGAGTACGTCCATGCAACATACAAGACTAAAATTTAAATTTTGGATAAAAAAGACTTGATACTTCAATTTACGCACATGAAGCATGCAAATTTTGTATAACAGTAAAAATGTTGTAAGAGGCATTAATTTCCTGTGTACTGTTTTTCTAATGGGAAAGTACAGGTTTACTTGTGCATGTACGTTGACGACTTCATTCCCATGAAGGGCTTATGCCCGAAATGTCGATTCTCCTGCTCCTTGGATGCTGCCTGACCTGCTGCGCTTTTCCAGCAACACATTTTGAGCTTCATTCCCATGTCACCTTGATGAGCTAGCCAAGCTTCTTTATTCTGGTTTTGAAAAAAAAAAATTGACTGTAATTTTTCTGAACTGAAACTTCTGGCATCCTCTGGGCTTTGAATATATATCTTCATCTCTAGAGTTAAGAGTTTTCAATGAAAGCTGCACTTTTGGAGCAGTTGCGGTTTGTGAAGTTTATTCTCAAGCTACCTGTTGAAAAGCGAAATAGTTTTCCCTTACTCATGAAGCTTCCTCGCTTTCTCCATTCCGTAATGTAACGGAATCATACAGTAGAGAGAGAGGCCCTTCAGCCCATCAAGAATCATTACTGACCCAGAATAAAGGCACTCCTGGAGACCCAGTGACTGCAACACGATTGAATTTTACATTAGTTTGAAAGGGAAGGAAGTTGGGTCGAAGACTGGTATTTTAAACTATGGGCATGAAAGCTGGTCTGGCTGAAGTGAACTGGCACACGATGGAAAGATCAGTAGAAACACAGTAGCAGACATTTAAGGACCACTTGAGAAAACTCAATAAGGGCTTACCATTCATGCTTAACTAACTCATTCAGGGAAACATCAACATAAGGAAAAAGCATATAACTGCACAAAGACAAGTGGCATGTTAGATGATTTGGTTAGAATATAAAGAATGCCAGTGTTTAAAATGTTAGTCAGGAGGAAGAAATTAGAGCATGAGGGAACTAGCTAGAAATGTAAAAACTTAGCAAGAGTTTCGACAAGTATCTTAAAAGAAAAAGAGGAAATAGAGTTTGTTGGTTCTCTAACAGAGAGTGAGGAATTAGTAGATAAGGAAATGGTAGATGAAAAGAACAAATGTTCTGCTCTGTCACTGTTGCGGATACAAAACTCTTCCGCTAATAGCGATAAGTATGCAAGGAGGAGGGAGAAAGGAACTTGGTGAAATTACAATCATGAAGGAAGTGGAACTCGGCAAACTGATGTCGCTGCAGGCTGTCAGGTCTCTGGGTCCAGGTGGGTATCACTCTAGCATCTTGATAGAGGTTGCCAGTATGGTAGTTGATGTGTGGGTATTAAAGGTTCAGGAAAGGTTTCAAAAAGGTGGGAAGTAACAAATATAATCCCTCTATTCAAGAAGGAGGGGAGGAAGTGATCTAGACCAGGTAGTTTGACAACTTGTGTTAGAATTGATCGTTGATGAGATTATAGTTGCATTCTTCAGAAAGTGCAAGGTCATGCTTAAAAAATTAATTGAAGGTTCTTTGAAGGAGTCTCATGCACTGTGGATTAAGGCATGTCGTTAGATGTACTATACGTGAATGGATGTAAGTTTAAAAAAACTTACATCCAGAACCTCAACGTGAGCTACAAATCTTCTCAAAACTCACTAACTATACTTGAATTTCCAGATGCATTTGATAAGGTGTCAAATCAAAGGGAAAATACAAGGTCATGGTACAGGGGTTAAAGATTACCATGTATGTGCGTAACTGTGCCTGTCTGATTGTCAGGATATGTCAAGACGAGTCCCAGGGAGATGTTTGTTGGGCCTCAACTTTTATAAAAATGTACAGCAATGACTTAGATGAGGGAAGCAAAAGACTAATCCTGAAATTTGCAGATGACACCCAATAGGCAGGAAAGTACATGGTGAAGAAGACAAGGAAGTTATAGGTGGACAGTAATAAGTGTGTTGAGTGAAAGGGCAAAAATCTGACCGCATATAATGTGGGAAAATATGAAGTTGGTCACTTTGGCTGGAAGAAATTAAATGGAAAATGGGTACGGATTTCCGTGGTGCAGAGAGATTTAGGTGTTATAGTGAGGGTCAGGTACAGCACATAATCAGGAAAGCTAATGGGGTGCTGTTTGTCGTTTTGAGGGGCATTGACATTAAAGTTGGGATGTTTTGCTTCACTTATGTAAGATATTGGAGTGTGCATATCTTGAATACTGTCTGCATTTTGGTTTTCTTATTTAAGGAAAGCTGTAAGTACATTGAAGATGATTGAGAGGATGTTTACAAGACTGGTAACCTAGAATGAGCAAATTGTTTTATGAAGATAGGTTGGACAGACTGGGCATGCTTCCACTGCAGTTTAAAGGAGTGAGTGGTAACTTGATTGAACCTTAAAAGGTCCTGAATATCCTAACACGGAGGTGGAAACAGTGTGGGTGAGTCCAGAGGTACAGTTTCAACAGCAGGCCCTTTCAGGACAGTGATGCAAGAACTTTGTTCTGAGGATTGAGAGACTCTGAGACACTTCCTCTCATAGTGGTGGAGGTGGGGGTTTTACAAACTTTTAAGGTATAGGTGGATAGATGCTTGAAAGACAGGAAAAGCAGAAGTTATGGTGGCCAGTTGGTAAATGCGAATGTGGAATTAGAAACAAATACACTAGACTAGGTAATGAATGTTGGAACAGACTTGAGAGGCTGAATGATCTACTTCCTCTCCTTTCTCAAATGTTGTAAAATATTTTGAAAACAGCTTTAGATTACTTTATTTAATAGAAGTCTGACATTTAGATTAGTTGTTTTTTGTTTTGCACTGCTTAGACAGATTGTACCTATGAACAGTCACACCTGAGCTGACAGCCCTCCTTTGACAATTGGGAACTGATTTGTTTTTTTTTTAAGCAACTATCTGTTTTTTAGTTGTGAAGAATCTCTCCTGATTAGTTTTGGAGGATTTTAAAGATTTTCTGGTATAACACGGCAACTTGGACAAAATCTTTAGTGGAAACTTGTGTTTATTACAGATTGTATTATTGAAGAGGAGATAAATGTGTGTTTTCCTTTCACATTAATAACATTTGATACATGAAATGTCTTTTGACTTTGTTTAGTTATTGTATTCCAACCATCTATTGTTCTCCTTCTGACATGAAAGATCAAATGATATATTTCTGCCGTCTGTTATATAGATTAATTAGATCTTGATTAAATTCTAAAATGTCTTTTAAATGCCCCATTTTCTGTACCCTTTTTTTCAACACTTGTACATGACATTTTTCGCACTTTATAAATTGGATCTTTGATTACGGATTATTCAACGTTGATTTTAATTATGTGCAGTAAATCCTTGACCATTGCTATGCAACCTTCAAAGATGCCCACTGCTCCATTCCCCCATCTGCACTTTGGCACATCTGAACACAAGTGCATCTTTAGCAACAGCACATCTTTACCCAATGAGCTCAATGATTCCATGCTCATTTTGAACAGAAGCTTACACGCAGAAATTGAAGTGTGAGGACCCAATACAGAAGGTAGTGCAGTGTTGGTCCGAGGAAACAGAAGGTCTTCTATGAGATTGATTAGAATTGGTGTAAAATTCCATATTCAAGACCTTAGCAGCCAACCTAAATGTGTATGCCACTCCTGTTACAGACCTCAGTGGTCAGTGTGTAGAAGACGGTGTGCTGAAGAAGTTATTCTGAATATTCCCTGGCTGATAACCACGGATGACCATGGCGATCCACTCCCTGTTGAAGTCGAGGTCTGAGGTGTACCAGTCGGGCAACCATGACCTATACAGGAAATCCAGGTACTACATTTGTAAGTCCATCAGAGACGCCAAGAGGCAATACCAAACCAAGCTTGAGACCCAGACTAACCACGTGGACACCCGTTGTTTGTGGCAAAGCTTAAACAATGTAACAGGCTACAAAGTGAAGTTGAACAGGATTGCAAGCAGCAGTATATCTTTACCCAATGAGCTCAACACATTCTATGCACGTTTTGAACAGAAATGCAGTGAATTGACGTCACCCACACCATCAGTCTCGGGTGCACCTGTACCCTTGGTCACTGCTGCAGATGTTAGATTGACCTTCTTAAGGCTGACCAGGGAAAGTGAACAGCCTGGATGGAGCTCCAGGCCCCATACTCAGGTCCTGTGTGGAAACAGCTGGCTGGAGTATATTCACTGGCGTCTTCATCCTCCTTATTTTGAAGCAAGTCCCCACCTGCTTCAAGCAGATGACCACCATCTTGATGCCAAAGAAAAATCATGCAGTGTGCCTTATTGATTACTGCCAGGTAACTCTGACCTCCATAATTATGAAGTGCTTCGAGAGGTTCGTCATGGCTCACATCAACACGAGCCAATCAGATTGCCCCGATCCTTTGCAATCCTCTACATATCTACGGCTGACGCCATCTCCCTAGCTCTACACTTATCCTTGGAATGTCTGGATAAAAATATACTTGTCAGGCTGCTGCTTATTGACTACAGCTCTGCCTTCCACACCGTAATTCCAAACAAGCTCATCTTTAAACTCCAAGAACTAGGTCTTAGCTCCCCCCTCTGTAACTGGATCCTTGATTTCCTGACCTGCAGACCGCAAGCAGTAGGAATAGGCAAAAACACCACCTGCACGATAATCCTCAGCACTGGTGCTCCGCAAGGCGCAGTCCCCTATTGTACTCCTTGTACACTCACGGCTGTGTGGCCAAATTCTGCATCAACTCCATTTTTAAGTTTGCTGATGACACCATTGTAGATTGAATCTCAAACGATGATGAGGCAGAGTATAGGGAAGATACTGAGACTTTAGTGGCCTGGTGTAAATACAACAATCTCTCCATCAACATCAGCAACATGAAGGAACTGGTCACTGACTTAAAGCAGTGGAGTGGAGGACTCTCGCCTGTCTGCATCAGTAATGCTGAGGTGGTGACGGTCCAGAGTGTCAAGTTCCTGTGAGTGATGATCACCGACAGTCTGTGTTGGTCCAGCCATATCAACTTGAAAGCACATCAATGTGTCTAATTCCTCAGGCTAAGGACATTCAGCATGTCCATAATTCACTTGCCTGTTTGTGTAGATGTACTGTTGAAAGCCTCCTATCTGGATGCTTCACAGTGTGGTATGGAAACTGCTGTTCCAAAACCACAAGAAACTTCAGAGAGTGCGAACACAGCCCAGGCCATCATGCAAACCAGCTTTCTATCTATTGAGTCAAGATTAGGATAGTGCTGGAAAAGCACAGCAGGTCAGGCAGCATCTGAGAAGCAGGAAAATCGATGTTTCGGGCAAAAGCTCTTCATCATTCCTGACCTCTGCTTTTCCAACACGACTGTAAACTTGACTCTAATGTCCAGCATCTGCAATACCCACTTTCGCCTGTCTATCCATTGACTCCCAACTATGCTTCCCATTGCCTCAGGAAAGCAACCAACTTGATCAAAGACCCCTCCCATCCCGGTTATACTGTCTTCTACCCTGTTCCAATGGGCTGAAGATACAAAAGTGTGAATGCATGTACGGACAGATTCAAGAACAGCATCTTCCCTGCTGTTATCAGACTTTTGAATGGACCTCTCAAACCTTAATTCTGATCTCTCTCTCGCTTTCTCTCTGCACCTTCACTGTGCTGTAACACTGTATTCTGCGGTCTGTTTTGCTACCCTGGTGTACTTTGTATGGTACAATCTGCCTGTATTAAGCATGCAAACAGAACTTTGTACTGTATTTTAGTACATCTGAAAACAATAAATAAAAGTCAAATTTGGCAATCTGCCAATTGAAATTTTCTAGGAGTTGGAATTTCCAGCAGCCAAACACTTTCAGTGGTCAGAAAATACATCCTTTTTTACAAAAAAAAACTCATAGATTGTAAATAAGTAGAGGTTGTATTTCAGTTTTACACTGACCGGAATTGATGCATGCATATAATTTCAGTGTGCCTAAGTGAAGATGTTACTGCTTGGAGTTGATGTAAGTGAAACCGACAGCTCATGTTTCATTGAAAGCTGTTGTGTTGGTCAACCTGATCTTCAGTTATAGTTTGGATATGTGGGGTCCTTGAATGCACAGCTGCTTCTCCTCTCCCTTCAGTCTCTCAAAGACAGAGCATAATCTTGCCTTGTGTCTGGAGTAATTCAACTACCTGTATGTTGGCATTTTCACTAACCAGCACCAGCAAGTCTACAGGCATGCCAGATGACAATTTTGCTGTACTTTCCTCTAGAACATTCTAGAATGAGAATTGCTGTATAATTTCTAACTATTTTAAGATGCTAGTTTTTGAATTAGATGGCAAAAGACTAATATTATGAATTTAAGTGCAGAGCTTTATTAGTTATACAGTATTAAGGTAGTCAGATTAGCCCATCCTCGTATTATTCAGCAACCTTAGTGCAGTGAAGGATACATTTTCCACTTCCGTAAGTCATGCAATTACAAACTGCCAGCCAGTGGGTTCTTCTCCATTCTTATTGCTAGACTATTAATCCAGAGACCTAGGTAATGTTCTGTGATCCAGGTTCAGATGCTGGAATTTGAATTTTAAATAAAATTCTGGAATCAAGAGTCTAATGATGGCCATGAAACTGTTGATAATTGTCAAAATAACCCATCTGGTTCACCAACGTCCTTTAGGAAACTGTTGTCCTTACCTAGTCTGGTCTACATGTAACTGCGCATCCATGGCAATGTGGTTGACTCTTAACTGCCCTCTGGGCTATTAGGGCTGGGCAATAAAATGCTGACCGAGCCAGTGATGCCCAACTCCTGTGAATGAAGTACACTCATTTATTATTTCTAAAGGTTTGGCAAAACGTGATCATGGCGAGCATTCGGAGAATGAAGTGACTGACAAAATATATAAAGTTGTCCCTATTAGCAACACTTGAGAGCTGTAATCATAACCCAATGTAACTGGAAACTTCCTTTATGGTGTAAGGTTAATAAGATTTCTTTGTTGGACCATGCATTTGTATGTTTAAATACGAGTCAGGTTTAAGAAAAATAAATTAATTGTACAAAGTGTGAACAAACAGGTAAGGTGACAGCAGAGTAATTTTCAAATTCTTTTTCTAATAAGTTGTACAGATAAATATTAAACGTTGCCATGGTGATGGTTGTGACACAAGGATTCATGGACTAAAGACAATGGGATACCAGGTTGTGAAGAAATCTGGAGTTTCAGTATCTGATGCTTCTGCAATTTGGTACTTGACCTTGCTAACAACGTTGGTGACTGCGTCCATAGAAACAAACCCTGACCTTGCGCAAAATGTCCTTCGAATAACACAGTAAGTAGTTCTTACTCCTATATTCAAAATATTTCTAATTGACCCAGGGATGATTCCAATTTCATACTGTATAGAATCATGGAAACATGTACATACTGATTTTTTTTTTCTTCCTCCACTATTAGTTGGTGCCAGTGATACTCATTTCACGGTATAACTTGCTGTTCTTTCTCTGCTTTTGTAGAAAAGCACTACAGCACATGCCACCGCTGTCCCTCACTGTAGGATCCACAGAGTTGCCAAGCTTCATGTCGTCGAATGTTTTAGAGAAAGTGGACAGCTTTCTCATCAGGATTGCAGGGTAATTTTAATTTTTGTAACTTACAATGATGAATGGATTTTGAATGCAATGCAAATGACTCTTGTGCGTTTTGTAAGTTTCCTCCAACTCTGCTACACCTATTTACTCCAATTCTGACGTTTAGGTATAGTTGGTTTCCTTATCCCGATCACTGGGAACCATGACTAGAGATTTGAAGGGTCAAACTTTAAGGTTCCCTCTCGAATCTCTTCACTTTCCATTTCTCTCCTATAACACTTCTTCTGTGCCTCTCTCAAATTATGTTTGATAATATTTCTAACATGTTTTGTGATGTTTTAATTCCATGAAGCTGCCTAAAAATAAGTTACACGAGTTGGCTAATGTGCTGCTTTGTGGTATACAGTGACTCCAATAAGACTGGTTCAATTCTCCCTTCCTGAACCTTGTCCCCACGGGTTAAGCAGACCACCAGTCTGCTCTAATCAGCCAGCAGCTGATTAGTCTCTGGGATTATGCTGACTTTTTTTTTCCTTTGCTATCTTGCACCATAGCAATTATCCCCAATATGACCCTTTTTTTTTTGCAACCTTCATTGGCACAATAAATATCAGTAGGAAGCAACTTCAATCTAAATCATACTCACTCACTCACTCACTCACTCACTCACTCACTCACTCACTCACTCACTCACTCACTCACTCACCTCCAGTAACTGTCTGTTTAAAAAGAAATTCAGAGTACATCATGTAGATATTTAAGGCAGCTACTTTATATATGTAGATAAGGATATTTAACAATAAGTTGTCTGAGTCCATAGATCACTTGTTCAATTCTGGGTCTGCTAATTTATAGTCAGAGGGTACAAAGTGCACTTCTGTCTCCGAAACAGATAGGATAAATTGATTATATTCTGGATTGCAATCCAGTCTAATCTCTTATCAAATAGCCCTCTGACACTCTATGTCCTGTACGAGTAAGGATGTGGCTTGGTGGATGCTGTACAAAAGAAGCCAGAACGAATCACTGCTTTTGGGAGTGTTATCCTTTTTATAAACAGTAAGGTCTGTGGGACAGTTTTGAATGAAGTTGTAACGACACCTCTGCTATTTGTCCTTTGTACCCAGCTTTAATCTAATAGCTGCTTCAGTATCAGGAATGCTGATCTGATATCTTAATCCCACTCAACTAATGAATTGCACCACGTTGTATCTAAGAGCTTGTGTGGCAGTGCACGAATAAGAGATGTTTGGAGGAATATGGGCCAAGTGCAGGCAGGTGGGACTAGTTTAGTTTGGGACTGTTCGGCATGGCCTGGTTGGAGCGGACAGTCTGTTTCTGTGCTGTATGACTCTGACTTCTGTTGGTTGCTAATGACTATATCTTATACTCTAATATTTCTGCATGTCTTGGAAAACAGGAATAAAAATAGAACATTGTGCAAGTTCAGGTTTGTGCATAGAATGTTAGTGCGTCAAGCCGATAACCTTTCATAAGAACTGGAAAAGTTAATGGTTTTTAAGCAGGAATGGAATTTGGAAGGAAAGGAAAGTACAAAAGGAAGAATCTATGTATTGTGAAAGTTGAAACAAAGGATGATGCAAGATAAAAGAACAAGCAAAGAAAAACTGATCAGCACAGGCAAAAATGGGTACAGCCGAATTATTACTAACACTGGTCACTGAAGAATAGCGGGAAGAGCAACCATGATTCATTGAGATTGGAGGTTGTAAAATACTGAACTGAAGCTTTTTCAGACTAATGGTGACTAAAGACAGAATGGTCAGTGGGGATAGGGTGGGAAAATCAAAATGATAGTGACTAGAAGCTTGGGATCAATGAAACAGAAGTATTCCATAAATCCAAATGTGTGTGGTCTTCCCATTCTCTATAGTAATTTACCTTGTGAACATGAATAAACATGTGGAAAATTGAAAGAAGCATATACAAGTTAACTGTTGGACTTTGGAGGGGTATTTGTGGCCCTGGACAGAGAGCGGAGCAGTGGGAAAAGGTGTTACATTTCCTGTACTCCAGTGGGAAGATGCAGTGGGAAAGGGAGTGAATACACTGTGGCTGATTGAAGAGCAGATTGCCCAGGGTGTCACAGTGGAAGTGTTCCCTTTGGAATACTGAAATGGAAGGGAAAATGGGTTTGGTGGTGGAATCAGAACTGAGATGGTGAAATGATGAAGTGTAATCCATTGATTGTGAAGATTGGTGAGTTAGAATGTGCGGACCCGACCATAATCCTGAGCGAGATGGGGTCAATGCAGAAGTAAGGGTTTTAGATTAGATTAGATACGGTTTAGATTAGATTACTTAGTGTGGAAACAAGCTCTTCGGCCCAACAAGTCCACGCCGACACTCCAAAGAGCAACTCACCCAGACCCATTCCCCTACATTTACCCCGTCACCTAACACTACGGGCAATTTAGCACGGCCAATTCACCTGACTTGCACATCTTTGGATGGTGGGAGGAAACCGGAGCACCCGGAGGAAACCCACACAGACACGGGGAGAACGTGCAAACTCCACACAGTCAGTCGCCTGAGGCGGGAATTGAACCCGGGTCTCTGGCGCTGTGAGGCAGCAGTGCTAACCACCGTGCCGCCCGGGAAATGGATTGAGAGCACTGTCAAGCCTGAGATAAAGTGGAAGGTGGGAGAGGTTGAACAGATGTGGAGAAGGCTCAATCATCAAAACATCTGGACAAGAATGGGGCATGCCAGGAATAGGATAGGAGGAAAGAATGTTTCACAGTTCCCAAGAAAGGGTAGGCATAATCTATAATCCCCATGGGCTCTTGTAGAAATGTATTTGAAAAAGTGAGCAGTGTCGGAAGAGGAGGAAAGCTAAGCCACCAGCCAAGGAAGCAGTGCAGTATTCTATTCTGGTGTGGTAGTAGGTGTGAATTTTGCAAGGTGGTTCTTCTGACTCCCTCCACCATTTTAACAGTTTCCAGTTTCTGGATCCTAACCATGTTCTCTCTATGGATTTCTTATTTCTGTGCTCTGTGTCCCCTCATTTCCTGGTGCAGTTTTGTACCAATGAGATGCAATGCTTGTGCTTTGACTTCCTTCCTTTCCACTGTCTAAGACTCACTCTCTCAGCTTACTGATGAAAGAGTGATTTCCTTGCACTCGTTTCAATTTAGTGTTTGCAGTATTTCACTGTGGTCTTTTTTTGCACAAACAGGGACCAAATACAAATTGGATGTTCATTCACTCTGCAATTCTGACCCTGAAGCCTCTGGTCATGATAATTCTCTGCCACACTCTCACTTTTTTATGATTTCCTTTGTTTTATATCCTTATTCTTTTGTTGTTCAACCTCTCCCACCTTTACTTTATCTCATTATTTCCACCCATTTCCTCATGCCATACCTCTGTATTTCCACAGAAGTGTTACCTGCTCTTATTCGTAGTCTCACTGGTCATTAGCCTAAAGCGTTAACTTTATTTATATCACACCCACATGCTGTTGAGTGTTTCACTTTTTTTTTCCTGTTGTGTTCATGGAAAAATAAGACATTTTGTCACACTCAAAACCCCTTTGATAGGAACAGATAAATGAAGGTTGCTTTGTGATAATAATGATGAGCATAACCATTTCTAAAGTAAAGTTCACTCATTTAAATCAATCTTGTGAAGAAAAATGAAATTGATTTAATATTTTTGAGCTGGATATTAAAGTTTGGACACTAAACTTTGGACCTAGGAGAAAATGTCTATTGGGCAGCATTGTGGTTCAGAGGTTAGCACTGCTGCCTCACAGCACCAGGGACTGGGTTGGATTCCACTTTCAGGTGACCGTCTGTATGGAGTTTGCAGATTCTCCCCATGTCTGCGTGGGTTTCCTCCGATTTCCTCCCACAGTATAAAGACGTGCATGTTAGGTACATTAGCCAAGCTAAATTGCCCATAGTGTCCAGCAATGTATAGGTTGGGTGAGTTAGCAATGGGAAGGGTAAGGGGTGGGTCTGGCGGGGGTGCTTTTTGGAGGGTTGATGTGGATTCAGTGGGCCAAATGGATTCTGATTCTATGTTTGTATGGTTCTATCTGGGTTGTTCCAACTGTAGCACTAAACTAGAACTTCACAACCTCTGGTAACATTTTGCAGTCTGCTTTAGTTCATGTATTATTCTGAACCTGTCAACACTACATATTTTATGAGCTACATTCATTTTTTAAAATTATTCATCCTCTGGGTATGTTTAACACTGGGTCAGATACACACAATGTCCCAAAAAGGCATTCTTCAAGCACATGCTTAGTTGTTGAATGTGACTGTGAATGGCTTTCTCAGTCACTGAAGAGAGAAGTTACGATTAGATAAATTAGACCTTTTTTATCTGAATATATTCTTTCTTTCTATTGCTAGCACGTCTGGACTTGGTTCAGTTATGTCACGGAATTTGATGAAAATGCAGACAAGGCAACATTGGCTAAGTCTGCATTTAAAGCTAATGCCACCGCTAGGTGGAGCGCTGCATCTGCAAGTAGCATTTCTATTGATGTATTGTGCTCATCAGGTGCAAGTTAACTGACCCAATATCAGCAAAGCATTGATAGGTAGATTCTGAAATTAATATTCAAAAACATCTTAAAGATGAATGAATGCAGTAGGGCGTAAGGTAGAACTGTGTCTATTAGACCGTAAGAAATAGGAACAGGATTAGACCTTGTGGCCTGTACAGCCTGCGCTGTCCCATGCAGTAGCATCATGGCTGATCTGACGTTCCTCATGTTCACTTCCTGCCTTTTATTTGTAACTCTTGATTCCCTGACTGATCAAGAATCCATCTATCTCAGCCTTAAATATGCACCAGTATTCTGCCCCCACAGCTTTCTGTGGCATGGAGTTCCAAAGACTCTTAACCCTCTGAAAGAAGAGATTCCTCCTCCTCCTCCTCAGTCTTAAATTGGTACCTGTTAATTTTGAGGCTATGCCCTCTGTTTCTAGACTCTACCATGAGGGGAACATCCCCTCAGCATTTACCTGTTGAGCCCCTTAAGAATTCTATATCTTTCAATAAGATCACCCCTCATTCTTCTAAACCCCAGTGAGTAGAGTCCCAGCCTGTTTAGGCTTTGCTGATAAGACAATCCTTCCATATCAGGGTAATCCTAATGAACCTTCTCTGAACTGCCTCCAGTGAAACGTTATCTTTCCTTAAATAAGGGGATCAAGACTGTGAACACTCCCCTAGTTGTGGTCCCACCAGCACCTTGTACAGTTACAGTAAGACTTGCCTACTCTTAGACTCAAAACTCTTGAAATAAAGGTCAACATTCCATTGCCCTTCCTGATTTCCCGCTGCACCAGTGTGCTAGCTTTGTGTTTCATCAGTTACATGATGCTATTAGATCATGAGCTACTTTAAAAAGCAATGGAACATTTTAGCTGTCAACATTTGCTGGAGACATGAGTGTACAACTGAATTAATTTCAGGAATGAGGTAGATCAATTGGGAGAAGGGAGAAAGTGACTCAGGTGAGTTTTGCCATGTCTCACCAGCTATTGTCAATTGACTTTTCAAACTGTGTACGCGTGTGATGTCAAGCAGAACTGAACATGCGCTGTTGGATTTTGGTGGCTGCTTTTGAATTGGGAACTGACTCCAATTTGACAAATATATTCGACTTGTATTTTTGGATGATGTACAAATAATTGGTCCATTGAACAACTTGAAGAGGTGGCATGTATTTCACGACTGCTGGATACAAGAAGCAGTCTGAAGACATTCCCACCACCCACCAACCTTGCAATATTGTCTTTGATTATTGTTGAGCAGTATACTTCCGTTTCAGTTGCTGTGCCAATCCTGAAGCAGAGTTGACTCTCCTAGCATTTGCTTTGGCCAGAGGAAGCATAGCCAAAGTGATGACATCACTTCTGACCATCAGTGATCACTTGGACACAGAGTATGAGGCATCCTCACTCCTTACTGCCATGGCATCTGTACGACTAAACCAGCTTCAGAAATATGGTAGGTCTTGCTGTTATGATCTCTGCAGAAATTGTTTTTTAAAATGGAGGAATCCCCACAAGCAAACCAAGTAATATCAGAATCAGACATAGAAACGTACAATTAGGAGCAGGAGTCAGCCATTCAACCTTTGACTCAGCTTCGCCTTTCAGTGACATCATAGCTGATCTGATTATAATTCCAAACGCCTGCACCATTGATAACTTTCACCCTTGCTTAACAAGGATCAAGCGACCCCTCTCTCAACATTATTCAAGGACTCTGCTTTCACCAACTTTAAGGGAGAGCATTCCAAAAACTGATGATCCTCTGAGGGGAAAGAAATCGCACCTCGTCTGTTTTAAATTGGCTCTCCTTGATTTTTAAGCAGTGACTATAGAGTCCTTCATAAGAAGGAACATCCTCTCTATACTTGGCTTGCACTATAGGCCCGTCAACAGCCATAGAGAGATTAAGGAACAAATATATCAGCAGATTATGGGAAGATGCAATGAAAACAGTTTCATAGTGGGTGACTTTAACTCCCCCAATATTGACTGGGACTCCCTTGGAGCAAGAGGCTTAGATGGGACAGAATTTAACCACATCCAGGACGGTTCCTTGAAACAGTGTGTGGATAGTCCAACTAGAGGAGGGGCCATACCGGACCTTGTATTAACTAATGGGCCTGGCCAGGTGACTGACTTTTCAGTGGGAGAGCATTTCAGAAACAGTGATCATAATTCCTTAAGTTTTAAGATAGCTATGAATAAGGATATGTCTGGACCTTGCAGGAAAGTACTAAATTAGGAGAAGGCAAATTACTAATTACTTTCTGTGCCTTGATTCTAACTTTTTGTGCAAGACACCCAGGTCCCACTGCAACCTAAGGTTCTGCAATCTTTCACAATTTCGCTAAAAAAAAATTCTTTAACCCAAAATAGACCATTTTATATTTCCCTGCATCAGGCAATAGACAATAGGTGCAGGAGTAGGCCATTCTGCCCTGCGAGCCTGCACCACCATTCAATATGATCATGGCTGATCAT
Source organism: Chiloscyllium plagiosum (assembly GCF_037043375.1). Lineage (NCBI taxonomy): Eukaryota > Metazoa > Chordata > Chondrichthyes > Orectolobiformes > Hemiscylliidae > Chiloscyllium > Chiloscyllium plagiosum. Next base: position 54,842,195 of record NW_028270169.1, read on the forward strand.
CCTTAATCAGTATCCTGTTCCTGCCTTATCTCCATACCCCTTGATTCCACTATCCTTGGGAGCTCGATCCAACTCTTTCTGAAATGAATCCAGAGACTGGGCCTCCACTGCCCTCTGGGGCAGAGCATTCCACACAGCTACCACTCTCTGGGTGAAGAAGTTTCTCCTCATCTCTGTCCTAAATGGTCTACTGCGTATTTTTAAGCTGTGTCCTCTGGTTCGGTACTCATCCATCAGCTGAAACATGTTTCCTGCCTCCAGAGTGTCCAATCCTTTAATAATCTTATATGTCTCAATCAGATCCCCTCTGTCTTCTAAACTCAAGGGTATACAAGCCCAGTCGCTCCAGTCTTTCAGCGTAAGGTAGTCCAGCCATTCCAGGAATTGACCTCGTGAACCTACGCTGCACTCCCTCAATAGCCAGAATGTCTTTCCTCAAATATGGAGACCAAAACTGCACGCAATACTCCAGGTGTGGTCTTACCAGGGCCCTGTACAGCTGCAGAATCCATTTGTCATGTTTGTCAACCCATTTAACCTATTTATATGGTTTTGTAGCCTCCACATCATCTTCACAACTTCATATCTTTGTGTCATCAGCAGATCTGGCAATTGTCCCTAACATTCCTGCACCTAAGTCATTTAAATGAATTGTAAGTAGTTAAGATGCTAGCACTGATCCCTTTGGCACATGACTCGTGACATCTTGCCAAAACACCCATTTATACCTACCCTGTTTTCCTGGTAACCAGCCAGCCCCCTATGCCAGGCCAATATGCCCTCCTGAGCAGTCTTCTGATATGCTACCCACCTTTGCAAAATTATGTACTCTCTCATAAACACTTATCAACAGGTTAAAAATAAATAAGTAAATTAATTTTGATTTAAATAGTTGATACAACAAAGATGTGCCTTGCGTGGTGCAAGGACTCTCATTACTTCACATGTGGTATCCCACTCAGTCTGAGTCTGTTTAAATCAATCTTGGTTTTAAAGGCTCTCACTTGCCATCCAATTATTTCTTTGTTGAGTCATATTAGGCAAGTGGCTGTATTTCACCTGACGTCCCTGGACATGCTTACTGTTGACGAGGTAGATGCAAGGTTTGTAGCTCAGGTTGAGGTTTAGGGTGTAGGTTTGCTCGCTGAGCTGTCGGTTTGATATCCAGATGTTTCATTACCTGGCTAGGTAACATCATCAGTGGCAACCTCCAAGTGAAGCGAAGCTGTTGTCTCCTGCTTTCTATTTATATGTTTGTCCTGGATGGGGTTCCTGGGGTTTGTGGTGATGTCATTTCCTATTCGCTTTCTGAGGGGTTCTTCAAGATAGAAGAGACATTTAACATCATCAACAACACACTCACAGGTATAAAGTTCACCAAGGAGGAAGAAACCGACAACAAACTCGCATTCCTGGACGTTACAGTCGAAAGAACGATCAACGGAGAACTACAAACCTGCATATACAGAAAACCGACAAACACTGACCAAATACTTAACTACACCAGCAACCATCCCAACACACACAAACAAAGCTGTATCAGAACACTCTTCCAACGAGCCACCTCACACTGCAGCACAGACGAACTTCGGAAAACAGAGGAGAACCACCTATACAATGTATTCAAGAAGAACGGATACTCAAAAAATACAGACCGCAGATTCCTCAAGAACAAACCACCCTAACCACCTTACCATACATCAAAGAAGTTTCAGAAATGACAGCCAGACTACTAAGACCCCTCGGAATCCGAGTAGCACACAAACTCACCAACACTCTCAAAACAAAAACTAACAAACTTAAAAGACCCAGTACAACCCATGGACAAAACCAACATCTACAAAATTCCATGCAAGGATTGCCACAAACACTATGTAGGACAAACAGGAAGAAAGTTAGCCACCAGGATACGTGAACACCAGCTAGCCACAAAAAGACACAACCCTCCCTCCCTCACATGGATGAAAAAAACCACCATTTCTATTGGGACAACACATCTATCCTGGGACGGGCTAAGCAAAGACATGCCAGAGAATTCCTAGAGGCCTGGCACTCCAACCACAACGCCATAAACAACACACAGATCTAGATACCATCCATCAACCCTTCAGAAAACGAACAGGAAATGACATCACCACAAATCCCAGGAACCCCATCCTAGCCAGGTAATGAAACGTCTGGATATCAAACCTACAGCTCAGCGAGCAAACCTACACCCTAAACAAGGTAGATGCCCATTCTCTCTCGGGTTGTGGCTCAGAATCCCTAGAGACTACTTTCTCTGATCTGTTTAAATATTGAGGTAAACTCTGGCAAAATCCGTGAGTATAGTTCATTGCCCAAGCCATCAAGCTTCCTGTTTTTTGTTTGGTCCCGAATAACACACACACATACGACAAATCTTTATCCCATTTGGAAACAATCTTCTCGTTTTGCTTTTGACCAGTGTGTTCTGAACTGCCGAATAGAAAACGAAAACAGAAATTGCTAGAAAAGCTCAGCAGGTCTGGCAGCGTCTGTAGAGAGAAATCAGAGTTAACGTTTTGGGTCGGGTGACCCTTCCTCAGAACGAGGAAAATGTTGGTTTTTATGCAGAAGACAGGGAAGGGGTAAGGTGTAAACAATAGGTGGAGGTAGGGCCCAGAGAGAGAGAACAACGGTCGGACAGTTCTATCAACTAAGTAAAAACAAACACTTGAAGGTTAATTCCATTCTCAAACTCGATTTTAACACTCAGACCTTCATGCTAGGTGATTGATAACCCTAAATTTGCATGAATAGGACTCATTTTCTTTGGGAACTTTTCACACTGGAATATGAAAATAGAAAATTCTTGTTCTGGTTAGCATGTTAGACAACTACTGCACAATGCACCATCAAACTACAGTTTAGCAAAATTGGTTAAAACTATTGTCTTGCAGACTTGTGTTGATCACTTATTTACTCTGTTTGGTAGTTTTGGCCAAAAGGGTTTTTTTTGAGAGCACAGAAGACCACAATCAGCTCTGCGTGTTTGTGCACGTGCTTGATATTGAGCTTCCCCAGAGTTTGTCCTGTGGCAGGTGAATGTTATTTGAAGATTGGAGACAGTACACTCTCACAAAGAGGTTAGCTAATGATCTCAAGAGATGTGAAGGTTTCCACTTACTTATATGACCTGTGACTGCCTTTTTGTTTTTGGTGTTTGAAAGTACACAGCTAAAGATTTGCTTTCATGTTCTCTTTACAGGGAAACCACTGCAGTTGACTGTGGAGGCATGCGATGCCAAAGAAGGGAAAGAAAAAGGATTTGGGCCGACTGCTGTGCTTTATGAATCACTGCTGGGAGATGGTAAATGTTTTAACTGTAGTTCTTCAACAAATGCTTGTACATTCGGGGGCAGAGAGGATGACAAGGCAGTGGGAGAGGGAAATGACGGACATCTGTCACATTTCTGCAAAGGTAATGGCAATGGAATTCCATTGGGTGAGGCTTATTATTCAGTAACAACACAGGTTTTAAGCTTCTGCAACATCTCTTTGGATTTTTGTCAATGAAGAGTTTTGGTGAGAGGTGTTTTTTACTCTCCAGGAACATAGTTTTGCATCTGCAGTCACTTGTCTCCCTTATTCTGTTGCAGGATTTCTGTCTGAGGCCGGACATACACGAGCCAGCTTCATTTTGTCGTCCAGAACAAAACTATCCATCCAGGTTTCTCAGGTTAGGATCAAGGTAAGCACAGAGGGTGTGGGCACAAATATGGGCTCAGCTACTTCCAAGCCTGCCTAGGTCTCAATGATACATCTGGGTCCTCCACTTCCTTACCAAGGTCCCTTCCTGTTCCGCGCAGTCATGAATCTAAGAACTTCGCAATCCTCCTCAATTCCTTCAGAGCTTCATTCCAGCCCTTGGAACCTTCGGTGGCCTCTCCTATACCATTCGGACCTTTGAGTTTTCTCTCAGCTTTTAGAGATCCTCTGTTTCAAACCAACTTACTGAGATCTGGATGTTGCCAGGGATGGAGAGTTTGAGATATAAAAGACTGGAAAGGCTGGAACTTTTTTCACTGGAGCATAAGAAATTATGGGGTCACCTCATTGAAGTGTATAAAATCACAAGAGACATAGATAAGGTGAATGACAAGGGTCTTTTCCCTAGGATGGGGGCATTTCAAGGCGAGGGTTCATCTTTTTAAGGTGAGAGGAAAAAGATTTAGAAAGGGTATGAGGGGCAACTTTTTTATTTAAAGAGTGGTTCATGTATAGAATCGTAAAATCATCGACAGTATGCAAGCAGGCCATTCGACTCATCGAATCCACACCGATCCTCTAAGAAGCATCCCACCTGGACCCACCCCATTGCTGTAACCCTGTATTTTCCATGGCTAAACCACCTAGCCTGCAAAACTATGGGCAATCTAGCCTGGCCAATTGACCTAACTTGTACATCTTTGGACTGTGGGAGAAAACTGGAGCTCCCGGAGGAAACTCACGCAGATGCAGGGAGGATGTGCAAACTCTGCACAGACAGTCACCTGAGGGTGGAATCAAACCCGGGTCTCTGGCGCTGTGAGGCAGCAGTGCTAACCACTGAGCCACCGTGCTGCCCAATGGAATCTACTGCCAGACAAAGTGGTGGATGCAGGTTACAGTTAGAACATTTAAAAGACAATTGGATAAGTTGTTGAACTGGAAACGTTTGGAAAGATATGGGCCAAGCGCAGGCAGGGGGTACTGGTTTAGTTTGGGAAAGCTGGTTAGCACGGACTGGTTGGACCGAAGGGTCTGTTTCCATTCTGTATGACTTTACCTCCCCACGGACCTGTCCCTTTCAATTCTGTCCTAATCCCTCCCTCCCTCCTTCCCTTCCCCTTCCATTTTGGTGCTCTCTCTTTGCTCTTGGTGCTCCTGTTGAGATTTGTTCGCCATGTGTCATGTTAATAGGGTTTTGTACATGTCCAAGGAGCAGTCAATTCAACGGGCCTGTTCATGTCATTTTTCTTTGTGTTTTACTCAGGTGCACAACGGAGCTAAAGGAGCCAAATGTGGTTTAATCTTTGCATATAATGATGAGTCAGAAACTTTCGATGCAGAGAAACATTTCCAGAGGTTTGAAAAATACAATAAGTGGAAGCTGCAAGAATTCCGACAGTTTGTGAGGGAAAGGTGAGGCAAGCATCAAACTAATTTAGATCACAACAAAAACAAGAAAACACCAATGTGAATGTTTTCCGGTCGGGTTTTGCAAGTTACTGTGCTGTGATGTCAGGACTTTGTTGCATGAGCTGGATCAGATATATAAAATTTAGGAAGCTGCAGCAATAAAGGAATTATTTGATTTTAAACAAAAGTAAAAATACTGCAGATGCTGGAAATCTGACATGAGAAGAGAGCATGTTGGTGAAACTCATCAGGTCGAGCAGTGCCTGTGGACTGAGAAACAGAGTTAACGTTTTGAGTTTGATATGTCACTTCTTCATAGCATCTCAAAACGTTAACTGTTTCTTTTCTCCCCAGATGCTGCCAGACCTCCTGAGTAGCTCCAGCATTTTGTTTCTGTTTGGGTTAAAGGTTTAATTGAGTACGTGTGGGTCTGCATTTGTCAGTTTCATATCTCAGGCTGACGTAATTGTGTAAATAGATCTCAGAACTTATTCTCATGTTGAATGTATTGCTGGTGCTGCATATGTGCACTGGAGGTTGTTTCAAGCAGCAAGTATTCAGTGTTTACATTGTCTGAAGCACACAATCTACATTAAAGCTCAATTACAGAAACTGCTGCTGAGAATTTGTCCACTTGTCCTGTTTTTATCTTGACATCTGTGGAGAAAGAAATGATAGAACAGCACTTAATCACAAGGTCGTCTTGGAGTAGATTCAATGGCAGCATTGCTGGTTCCATATCGTGCATTCGTATGAATCTCCTTGTCTCAGTCTTAAATTAGAGACTTTTTTTTCAGCTGCGGTCCCCGAGTGCTAGTGTCTCCTCAAGCATCCTCACAGCATTCACACTATGAAGTCCCCTCAGGATCTTTTAATGCTTTACTAAGGTCACCTCTCATTCTTCTTAGGTCCAATGAATGCCAGCCCAGTCAGTCAAACCTTTGCTCATGAGTTAACATCCTCATCCTAAGAATGACTTGAGTGAACCTTCTCTCAAATGTTTTCAACACAATTATGTCCATTCTTTTTAAAAAAAAGAAGTACATTATACTTTTGAAGTGGTCTCACCAAAGCTGTGTACAGCTTTTGTAAAACATCCCTAATTTTATCCTCAGTTCACTGTCATAACAGCAGCATCAATTTGCATTCTTCGTCACTTGCTATACCTGCATTCAAAGTTGTCTTTCATGTACCTGAGCACCTAATGTGTTCTGCAGTCTCTCTGTAATAATACGCTGCTTTTCTCTTCCAATACAGACGAGATAACATTTTCCCAAACAGCGCTCCCATCTGCCAATTTCATGCCCACTCACTTAACCCATCTCTACGCTTTGCAGTCTCCATGTCTTTTTCACAACTTACTTTGCTACTTATCTTTATGACGTGCAAACTTATCAGCTGTACATTTAGTTCCTTTATAAAATCATTTATGGAGATTGTAAACAATTGAAGCCCCAGAACTCCGCCCTCTGGCCTCTCATTCATTTTATGCCAATATGAAAATGTTTCCTTTGTGCCTACACTTCATTTCCTGTTAGGTAACTGATTCTCAATCCGTAATATTTAGACATTGGGTATTATTAATTTGCTGAAAACTCTTATCTTTCAGTACAATTTATTGTAAGAAAATATTGGCCTCTTCACTTAGGGGCATCTACTGTTGCAGTCATCTTGGAAGTTGCACGTTGTTTGGTTTAATAATGAATGGTTATTTGCATCCATCTACACCAGGCACAATGGTCACAGTACTGATCTGGGTGAGCCTGTTGGCTGGTTTGAACTGGAAGATGAATGGAATGAGACAGAAGTAAAATTACAGACCTGCCGAATCAGCAAGGTAATGAAGGACTGACTCACTGTCTTCAATGTTTGCAGTAGGACTGAAATGTTGATTGTCTGGTGTTTGTGTAGTTGAGTTATTGTTTATTTTATTTCGTGCGTGCATACTCAGCCATGCACCAGCCTTGCCACTAACTAGTTGGAGTTCTTTAAGCCACTGTCACTTTTAATCAATGAACTCTCCTTAACGATGGTCTGCAGCACAACAGCAGCCTGGTGATTGTAGAAACCCAATGATGTTAGCATAAGGGCTTTGACCAGCCCAAAAATGGTTCAGAAGAGCCCAGTGTAACTGTGGGATGTGAAAGCTGGGTGGGAACGCAGTTTGTTCTATAATGAGGAAGTGATTTCTACTGGATGTTTCCTCCTTCTAAACCTTCTGCCAAAAGCGGTCACTTCTTGGTTCTAACCATAGGGGTGGTTTAAGAGACCGTGTTTTCTGCATCTGGTTTGAGAAGGTCCTTGGGTAAGGGCAGGCTGAGGTTGAGTAGACTATAGGGTCGTGCACGTTACAATAATTACTTTGCTGAAGCAGAGACAAGGAAGTAAGGTGTAAATGTTGCTCAGAATTGGGGGTCAGGGAAGTGATTTGGTCAGAGAGTATGTGCATAGTTCAGTTGTACATTTGATAAGTTTGATGTGGTCAGATTGTTGCCATATCTGGGCACAATATTCTGCAATTAAATACGTAATGGCAAGAGTAGAGCCATTTAGGGTCTGGTCCTGTGATCCCTGTTAGAATCGGCCAGCATTACTGAAGAGCTTATTGTGGATTTTAATTTTTACTGCAGTCTTGAGGCGCTATCCATAGCAGTGACAAAGCCCAGATAAATGTTGGAGATTATGTTTCAGTCTCCCTCAATCTCAGATGATGTTTAGTTCCCTCATGGTGCTGGTATTAGAAAGTTGGAATGTACCAAAGAGACAAACTACTGTTTAATGAAAGACCTCGTATCTTGAGGGAGGTAGCCAGCCAGCTTTGCAATATTATTGTTCAGTCCATTGTATTGGATTGTTATTTTTTTTTGTTCCAGCAAAGTCAAAGTTGCTGGCATGGTCAGCATTTGTTGTTTAGCCTTGAGGGTGGTTGTGAGCTGCCTTCTTGAATCACTGCACTATCTCATCACTGTTTGTTAATTCTTTTATGAGTTTGGACAATGTTGGCGAGGCTAGCATTTACAAGCCATCCCAACTTGCCCTTCCCAGGGTAGTGGTGAGCTGTTGTCTTGAACCACTGCCGTCCTCTGGGATTTGGGGGCCACGCAGCTTTGGAGAGTTAGTGTGCCAACAGACATGGTCTCCAAAGGTATGTTTCTGGGACTGCATTGAGGGCAGATTATTGGTGTGCATGCTTTAACACCAACTTGTTGAACGCAAGTTGAACTGGGGGTCAGAGGAAACACTTCAAGCACATCCTCAAATTATAATTGAAGAAATGCTATATATCTGCTCTGACATGAGAATCTCTTGCCTGAGACTAGCCAAACAGGACCATGAAACGTTGAGAAGGTGCCACTCACTTCAGCTATCCCTGACATGCCCAGGTAGGATGGAAAGCCCTCCCCAAAATATGTACCCACCTATGGCTGGGTCAGTGGATCCATCGAGTTGCCACAGGACCCATAACTCGGGAACAAGGGAAAGTTATCCCTGGTATCGAGGGCCCAGCCTAAGGAGCAGACACATTAGATAGGGTTGGGGCTAAGACAGACCCTTGGAGTTAGTTCTTGTTAGCAGTATTGCAGCCTGATTCATCTGTCCTTTTGTCACAGTTCAACAGCATCAGTCACCCACGGAAGGAGAGCCCTTGATATTTTGACAAATAAACCAATGTGCCAGTCCGTTTGTACACTGCAGTGAGGTCACAGAATCTTCACTCTGTTTGGACATACCTTTGCAAACGTCAGTTCAAGGCAGTAATGTAGGGACCAATTGAGTGCTTCTTCCTTGCTGAAAACCTGCTGAGTCCATCACCCAAAGTTCTCCCCTTCTGCCTTGTTCCACTGGAGGATTAGGTGCTCCACTACCCCTCAGCACACTGGGAGCAGGGGTATTGGTTGAGTTTGGTGGTAATTTTAGATCTGCGCTGGCTTTGGGAGGCTGATGCAAGGAGAAAGTGAGGACTGCAGATGCTGGAGATCCGAGTCGGGAGTGTGGTGCTGGAAAAGCACAGCAGGTCAGGCAGCATCCGAGGAGCAGGAGAATCCACGTTTCAGGCATGAGCCCAATTCCTGATGAAGGGTCTTATGAGGTCATGTTGAGGCTGTACAGGACATTGGTCAGGCCACTGTTGGAATATTGTGTGCAAGCCTGGTCTCCTTCTGATCGGAAAGATGTTGTGAAACTTGAAAGGGTTCAGAAAAGATTTACAAAGGTGTTGCCAGGGTTGGAGGATTTGAGCTATAGGGAGAGGTTGAATAGGCTGGGGCTGTTTTCCTTGGAGCGTCGGAGGCTGAGGGGTGATCTTATAGAAGTTTATAAAATAATGAGGGGCATGGATAGGATAAATAGGCAAGGTCGTTTCCCTGGGGTGGGGGTGTCCAGAACTAGAGGGCATAGGTTTAGGGTGAGAAGGCAAAGATATAAAAGAGACCTAAGGGGCAACTTTTTCACGCAGAGGGTGGTACGTGTATGGAATAAGCTGCCTGAGGAAGTGGTGGAGGCTGGTACAATTGCAACACTTAACAGGCATCAGGATGGGTATATGAATAGGAAAGGTTTGGAGGGATATGGGGTAGGTGCTGGCAGGTGGGACTAGATTGGGTTGGGATATCTGGTCGGCATGAATGGGTTGGACCGAAGGGTCTGTTTCCGTGCTGTATGACTCTATGCCTGAAACTTTAATTCTCCTGCTCCTCAGATGCTACCTGACTTAGAGTCATAGAACATAGAACCTAGTTCTGGACTCCCCGACCCCAGGGAAAAGACTTTGTCTATTTATTCTATCCATGCCCCATATAATTTTGTAAACCTCTATAAGGTCACTTCTCAGCCTCTGACGCTCCAGGGAAAACAGCCCCAGCCTGTTCAGCCTCTCCTGATAGCTCAGATCCTCCAACCCTGGCAACATCCTTGTAAATCTTTTCTGAACCCTTTCAAGTTTCACAACATCTTTCCGATAGGATGGAGACCAGAAATGCACACAATATTCCAACAGTGACATAACCAATGTCCTGTACAGCCGCAACTGACCTCCCAACTCCTGTACTCAATACTCTGACCAATAAAGGAAAGCATACCAAACGCCTTCTTCACTATCCTATCTACCTGCGACTGCACTTTCAAGGAGCTATGAGCCTGCACTCCAAGGTCTCTTTGTTCAGCAACACTCCCTCGGACCCGACTTCCTGTGTTTTCAGCACTGCTGTTGAGGCTGATGTTCGAGTTGTTGAGGAATTTGTAATGATGGGGTTTTTCTAATGCGATCTGTAAATTTAATATGTTTTCTCACGTATTGTGCAGCTTTCTGCTTTCTATTTGTATGATATAAAATTGGGTAAAAACTCTGCTCTGAACTTGAAAGTCTGCAATTATTGAAGATAGCTGTGCAGCTCCTGTGGATGATGAGCAGGCAAGATTTTCATTATCGACATTTGCTGTGCCGGTTGGTGCCAGTAGATGGCATCTGTGTAGTGACTATTTCAACAAACAGCCTTCTGCAAATTGTAACAAAGATTTGACTTGTTCTTTGAGTGCTCGCTACCTACTTTTTGCTGGCAGAAGTCTTCCAAATGGTTAGACAGTGGTGTGGGCCATGCAGCTGCTGGACTGCCAGGCAGTCACTTTTCAAACGTGGCTTGAATTTGAATTGTGCATGGGCGGCACGATGGTTCAGTGATTAACACTGCTGCCTCAGTGCCACGGGCCTGGGTTCGATTCCAGCCCCAGGCCACACAGTCTGTTCTCCCCGTCTCTGCGTGGGTTGCCTCTGGGTGCTTCGGTTTCCTCCCACAATCCAGAGATGTGCAGGTTAGATGAATTGGCCATGCTCAATTGTCCCATAATGTTCAGCGATATGTAAATTAGGTACATTAATCAGGAGTAAATGTAGGGGAGTAGGTCTGGGTGGATTGGTCTTCGGAGGGTCAGTGTGGACTTGTTGGGCCGAAGGGCCTGTTTCCACACTAGGGATTCTGTGTTCTATGAAATGCACAATGACGTTTCAGTAAATCTGATAAGGTTTCTCATTTGTCTTGCAGAGACTATGTAACCATCAATGACCCAAACAAGACAGTAGTTCAGTCGAACTCATCTGTTGTTTGTTGTTTTTATTTGTTCTCGGGAGGTCAGCGTTGCTGGCAAGGCCAGTGTTTGTTGTTCATCCATGAAATTGGGTGATTGGGAGTTACTGCCTTGAACCACTAGACTCACTCATCACTGTTCCTGTATTCTTTCATGGGCTTGGACATGGCTAGGCTAGCATTTGCAGGCCATCCCAGCGTACCCTTCACAGTAGTGGGGAAGTTAGTTTTTTTTTAAATCATTGCAGTCCTCGGCGTTTATGGGGTACACACAGTGCTGTTAGAGAGGGAGTTCTAGGATTTTCACCTGGTGATACTGATGGAATTTGCAAGTCAGAATGGTGAGTAGCTTAGAGGGGACCTCCGAGATGGTGATGTTCCCATGTATCGCTGCCCTCATCGTTTTTGATGGGAGTGGTCATAAGTTTAGAAGGTGCAGTCTAAAGAGATTTTGTGAATCTCTGCAGTCCCAACACATCTACAACATGAATGAATAAATGAGGTAAAAAGGAGGACAAATCCAAACCAGGAATTATTAATCTATCAGGCTACCTACGATCATCAGTTAAGTGGGGGAATGATTCTTCAGCAGTGCTATCAAGTGACCAGTGTACTGTAATAGCTTGCTCACTCAGCTCTGGACCTCATTACAGCCCTGGTCCAAACATGGATAAAAGCTGAATTCCAGAGGTGAGGTGAGAGGCTGCATTTGACAGAGTCTGGCATGAAGGAGCCCAGGTAAAACTGGAGTTAAAAAAATCAGGAGGAAAACACCACTGAAGGGAGTCATACCTAGCACAAAGGTGGTGATCGGAGGTCATTCCTAGGACATTCTCTGCAGGAGTTCCTAAGGGTTATGTCCTAGGCCCAACCATCTTCAGCTGCTTCATCAATGACCTTCCCTCCATCACAAGGTCAGACGTGCAGGTGTCCACCCTTGCTTGTCAATGTTCAGCACTACTTGCAACTCCACATACTGAAGCATGTGCCCAAATGCAGCAAGACCTGGGTAATATTCAGATAAGTGGCAAGTAACATTTGTAACAAAAATTCCAAACAATGACTATCTTCAACAAAAGAGAATCTAACCATCTCCCCTTGACACTCAAAGACATTATCAGCATTGACATCCCCTACTTTCAACATCTTGTGGGTTACCATTGACCAGAAGCCATTTTGTGCCATCCATAGCATCACTCTGATTCCAGGAGCAGGTTAGAGGTTGGGATGTCCCGCCCCTCAAAAAACCTGTCTGTCATCTGCAAGGCAGAGACAGGAGTTTAATAGAATACTCCCCACTTGCACCAGCAACACTCTGGAGATTCAACACCACTCAGGACAAAGCAGTTTGTTTGATTGGCAAACTGTCTTTAATATTCACTCCCTCCACCTCTGTTCAAGCTAACAACCTTAACCACCATATATGGAAGCCCACATCCGATGTATTAATCAAAAGTTTTTTCCATTTGTTAATATAAGTTTGCTCGCTGAGCTGGAAGGTTCGTTTTCAGACGTTTCATCACCTTACTAGGTGACATCTTCAGTGAGCCTCCGGTGAAGCGCTGGGTGTTATGCCCTGCTTTCTTTTTGTGTTTAGGTTTCCTGGGATTAGTGATGTCATTTCCTGTTCATTGTCAGAGGGTGGTAGATGGGTCCAAATCGATGTGTTTGTTGATAGAGTTTTGGTTGGCATGACTTGCTTTAAGGAGTTCTCATGCATATCTCTGTTTGGATTGTCTTAGGATGGATGTGTTGTCCCAGTTGAAGTGGTGTCCTTCCTTGTCTAAAGGTACTAGTGAGAGAAGGTCATGTCTTTTTGTGGCTAGTTGATGTTCACGTATCCTGGTGGCTAGTTTTCTGCCTGTTTGTCCAATGTAATATTTGTTACAGTCCTTGCACAGTATTTTGTAAATGACATTAGTTTTGCTCGTCTGTATAGGGTCTTTCAAGTTCATTAGCTGCTGTTTTAGTGTGTTGGTGGGTTTGTGGATTACCGTGATGCCAAGGGGTCTGAGTAGTCTGGCAGTCATTTCCGAAATGCCTTTGATGTAAGGGAGAGTGGCTAGGGTTTGATTGGGTTTGTTGCTGAGAAATCGGCAGACTGTGTTCATTGGGTACCCATTCTTTTTGAACAGGTTGTGTCGGTGATTTTCCTCTGCTCTGCGTAGTTCCTCTGTGCTGCAGTGTGGTGGCTTATTGAAATAATGTTCTAATGTAGATATTGGGATGATTGCTTCTGTAGTTCGGTATTTGGTCTGTATGTGTAGTTTTTCTGTATTTCCTGTAGACGCTGGTTTGAAGTTCCCCATTGGCTGTTCTCTCGACATCTAGGAATGGCAGTTTATTGTTGCTTTCCTTTTTTTTTGTGAATTTTATGGGCCAACACATCCATCCTAACATAAGCCAAACAGAGACACGCACGAGAATTCCTAGAAGCATGGCATTCCAACTGGAACTTGATCAACAAACATATCGATTTGGACCCCATCTACCACTCTGAGAAAAAGAACAGGAAATAACATCACCAACCCAAGGAAATCTAAGCACATGAATAGAAAGCAGGACATAACACCAGTGCTTCACCGGAGGCAGGCGGATGATGTTACCTAGTATGGTGATGAAACGTCTGAAAATGAACCTTCCAACTCAGCGAGCAAACCTACATTCAGAACCTCAACTTGAGCTACAAATCTTCTCAAATTTGTTAATATATTTGAAAATATATGTTACACAGCTTATGCCTTTAACTTGAATCTATTAAGAGTTGGGTGAAGATCATAATGTGTTCCAGAACTGGCTGCACTTCTGGTCAAGTTGTTGCAGTGCAGCTACAACATTGACATCCACACAACAGTATCCTGTGATTGAATAAATGAGGTAAAAAAGGAACAAATCCAAACCAGGACCATCGCAGGCATTTTTGATGGCCATGGGTTTTTTTGTGAACACCAAATGGGTATTCAAGTGATTTGGTGTAATCCTTGTTAATCAGTTGATATTCTAGATCCATAGTTTTTGTAATATTAGTTAAGGTCTTTGGACTGGGGAAAAGGTTTAATGGTATCAGCCTTCTCAACCGCTTTTGTTGAATGACTCTTTTGCATTGAAAATGACTGCGCTCCATCTTAATCTTTTTTTTTCTCCCCAGTATCTGATGGTGAAGTTTCTCTGTCCCCGCCAAGAGGATGAGAACAACGTGCGTATTGGCATCAAACATCTAAGTATTCGAGGTTACTTGAGACCATCCAATCAAGAGTATCTCTCTCTCTCTGATACAGCGTCAAGTGGTCATGTTACTGGGCAGACCCTCATGTTGAAGACACTCTACTTTATTCAGCAACTGGCCCAGGATGCAGTATGTTAAAATACATTTTTAAAATTCCTCATAAACTATCAGGCGGTGAAGACATGAGGGGAAACCTTTATATACAGTCAGTGCAGGAATCGGGAATGCACTGCCTGAGGGTGTGGTAAAGGCAGGTTCCGCTGAGGCATTCAAGGGGGAATTGGATTATTATCTGAAAGTTAAAAATGTGCAGGGGTATGGAGAAAAGGCAGGAAAATGGCACTTGTGCTCTTTACACTCAGACAGCTGACACAGTCGATGGACCAAATGGCCGCCAACTGTGCTGTGATAATTCTGTGATGTGTTGTACTACTGCGACTTTTGCTGGGGTGTTAGTTCCAAGCATCAGCAGCTCTTCATATCCTCCCACCTGATGATTAATTTGTATTACGGCCTAGTGGGTGGCTCTCCACTTGGCTATGGTTGATTGTAGCCAGACAGATTTTTTGAGTCCAAGATTCATGCAGCACAGGAGAAGATTATTGGGTAGTTATGCCTGTGCTGATTCATCCAAAGAGCTGTTCATATAAACCCACTGCTGTGCCCTTTTGCCCCACAACGTTTTGGTCTTCCATTTCTCTTTTGAAAATTGTTACTGTATCCTGCCCACTGTTTTAAGCCATGGATTCCAGATCAGAACAACCAGCTGCTGAAGATATTTTTGCTCATCTTACCTCTACTTCTTCAGCTATTTACCTCGAATCTGTGTCATTGCTGACCAGTGTTAAATATTTCCTTTGATCAAAAATCATTTATGATTTCAACACCTCTATTCAATGGCAGCTTAAGTTTGCCTGGTGTATGCAGAATAACCCCAGTGTTTGTAGTTTATCCATGTGATTGACACCCTGTGTCCTCCTCATTTGAGTAAATCTTCTCTGTGGTCTCTTCCAACATCATCCTTAAAGAATGGGATTCAAAAGTAGTTACAGTCCTTTAGCTGGGCCTAACCAGTAATTCTGACACGCATGAGATAACTTCCTTACTTTTGTATTCTCTGCATCTGTTTATAAATTCAAGAACTCACACTTTTTTTTTTAAATAGTCCTCTCAATTTTGTGATTTCAAAGATGTAAATCACCAGGCCTGAGCCCCATTTAGAATTGTGCCCTTTAATCTATATTGCCTCTGTTATTTTCCTACCAAAATGCATCACCAGTTGTTTTACTGTAAGTACCATCTGTGATATCTGCACATTTTTATATACTCCTGAAGTCAGTCACTCTCTCACTCTTTACTCTGCTTTTTTGAGCGTTTCAGGTCAGCTGCAAACTTTGAAATATATCCTGGATATGTATCAGAAAATGCAGTAATCCTAATTCTGCCCCCTTAAAAAAACCATGAAAGTTTAATTCTATCCAGGGCAAAAAAATGATCTTTCACTATGACTGACTGCTTTCTCTCTGTTGGCCAGTTTCACATCCACATTTCCATTGTCCCTTAGTTTTCCTAATGCGTCTATTTTCTACATTATCAAGTGAGTGTGCACGTTGATCTGACTAATTTCTTTAGTGAACCTAGTCAAGTTGACTGAAAGCAATTTGGCTTCAGCAAATCAATTCTGATCATTTTTGTTCATTCGAATAATATTGTAAAATCATATTAACCCCAGCAAGGATCAATGTGAGCCTTCTACATAATGAGGTATGATTGGTGCTGGTGGTCTGTATTGTGTTGCCCAGTGGCTTCATGGTTAACTGATGTACTTCCTTCACCTGTAGGCAGAATTGAGAGAGCGGAGGGTAAAGCAGAAACCTAACCTGGACTATTCAGACCTTAATCTGCAGCTCTTCTGGAATTTCTATGAAAAGTTCAGACAAAAGTAAGCCAGCATTTTTTTTTCTTTCGTCTGATTTTATTCTTGTGGCTTGACTTCCATAGTGCAGAGAGTCAAGTTGTAGTAGAATTTTCAGGTGATAGTTTGGGTTCTGCCAGGGCCCGCGGTTCCTGACATAATCACAGCCTGGTTGAAAGGTACTGAACTCTAGAAGTGAGGTGTGAATGATCAGACTTGACCTCAAGGCAGCCATGGGGAGTCGGGGAAACTGTATTAGCTGGAATCGTTGCTGGCATAAGGAAGATGGCTGTGGTTGCTGGAGGTCAGTCATCTCAGGGCTGGGGTAACACTATTGGAGTTCCTCAGGGTAATACCCTAGCCTCAACCATCTTCAACTGTTTCATCAATGAACTTCCCTCCATCACAAGGTCAGAAGTGAGGCACCATTCATATCTCCTGTCAGCTTGAAGCAGTCCATATCCATAATCAAGAAGCTCTGGACCATATCCAGGCTTGGACTGACAAGTGGCACAAAAGTGACAGACAGTGACCACCTAAAACAAGGGAGAATCTGACTGTCTTATGTTATTCAATGATATTTACCAACCCTGAATCTCATACTGTCAACATCCTGTGGGTTATAAAGACTAGAAACTGAACTGGACCAATAATAAATGCGCACTATGGCTACAAGAACAAGTCAGAGGCTGGGAATTCTGTAGTGAGTTAACTCCCATTTTCTCTATCCAGAGCCTGCCCAACATCTACAAAGTGCAGTTCAAGACTGATGAACTACTGTATGTGCATAGATCACTACAGAGGGGTGTAACCTATTAGTGCTTATCTGCAATATAGGAAAGAGAAGGAACTGCAATTTGTCTAAATGTCTGACAAGTGGAAAGCAGTAGCCATATAATTTTATAACTGGTTCATGGCTCAGTTATTTTAAAACCAACTAAAGTATGATGCCTCATGTTAATTCCAGAATATAATTCAGAACTGGGTTGTATCTGAGAGAGGCAAAGAGGGAATGTGAGATGAGATTTGCAGCTGATAAAGATGAAAATCTGTTGGCCTAGTAATACTAAAAGCATGGTAAAAAGCAGAAATGGGACAGGTCATAAACAAAAAGGGGATTTGTGCCTTGAGAAAGCTCTCTGTTTTTAACGAGGAAGTAGGTGCTCTGAATTTCGTAGTGAAATAGGTTATTGTTGGGACATTGGATGGGCTAAAACTTGATTGAGAAGGTTTCAGAAAGGTTGGCCGTACTTAAAATTGATGAGTCATCAGGAGGTGAATCCAAGGCTTCTAAGTAATAAAGGTGGAAATTCCGGAGGGGCTGCCCATAATTTTCCAATCATCCTGGGTACATGGGGCTATGACGTTGGAGACGGTGGAGGGGAGATCACCGGAGGTGATATGTTCACGGACAGTGTGAGTGATGGTGGCCGAGTGAGCTGTGGAGGAGTCATGGTCAAGGGAGAGATCGGATGTAGTGTCAGAGAGCCTGCAACTGGCCTCTGCGACATAGAGGCTCGTCCTCCAGACTACCACCGCCCTGCCTTTGTCAGCAGGTTTGATGGTGAAATGTGCATTGGTGCAGAGAGAGTGGAGTGCTGAATGATCGGAGGGGGTGAGAGGGGTTGGAGGAATTGAGATGGCCGATGTCACGTCGGCAGTCAGCAACGACTAAGTCTAGGGCAGGTATGGTAAATCAGGCAGGGCTTATGCCCATAATGGTTGGATCCTGGGGAGTGTGGCTGAACAAAGACTTGGAGGGTAGGTTCATAGTTCCTTGAAAGTAGAGTGGCAGGTAGACAGGATAGTGGAGAAGGTATTTGATATGCTTGCCTTTATTGGTCAGTGTATTGAGTGTCGGACTTGGGAGGACATGTTGCGACTGTACAGGACATTGGTTGGGCCACTTTCAGAATACTGTGCGCAGTTCTGGTCTCCCTTCTATAGGAAAGATGTTGTGAAACTTGAAAGGGTTCAGAAAAGATCTACAATTATGTTGCAAAGTTGAAGGGTTTGAGCTACAGGGTGAGGCTAAATAGACTGAGACTATTTTCCCTGGAGTGTTGGAAGCTGAGGGCTGAAAGTATAGATGTTTATAAAATCATGGATACGGTGAATAGCCCGGGTGTCTGTCCCTGAGTAAGGGAGTCCAAAACTAGAGGACATAGATTTATGGTGAGAGGGGAAAGATATGAAAGGAACCGCAGGAGCAACGTTTTTCACGTAGAGGGTGGTGCGTGTGTGGAATGAGCTGCCAGAGGAAGTGGTGGAGGTTGGTACAATTGTAACAATTAAAAGGCACCTGGATGGGTATATAAATAAGATGGGTTCAGAGGATTATTGGCCAAATGCTGGCAAATGGGACGAGATTAATTTAGGATATCTGGTCAGCATGGATGAGTTGGACCAAAGGTTCTCTTTCCTTGCTGTACATCCCTAAGACGCTAAGTTGCCTGAATAACAAGAAACAAGGTTCTGGTAAGTTGTTGGTTGTTTGTTTTGTATTGAAGGAATTGGGGTTCTCCAGGAGTTGGTCCTGGGACCTCTCCTCTTCTTAACTTAATTTTCCTTAGTCTATAAAAACGACTCAGATGTAGAGGGGAACATTTCAAAATTTGCAGGAGACACCAAATTTTGAAACATTGTGTGCTGTGAAGAAAATAAAGTGATAAACTTGCGAAGAGCATAGACAAGTTGGTGGTGTGACATATGGCAGGTAAAACTTTAATGCAGAGAAGCATAGTCAATTTTTTTGGAAGATTTTCACAAGGAGAGGCAATATAAAGCAGAAATTGTAAAGGTGGTGCAGGAGCGATTGGCACTGGAATTAAATGTGCATAAATTACTGATGTAGCAGGGCAGGCAGAGAAATTGGTCAATAAAGTTTATGGAATCCTGGGTGTTTTAAAAGAAGTATAGTGTACAGAAGCATGGCATGGATATTATGGTGAACTTTGATAAAACTCGGTTCAGCCTCAGTTCGAGTAATGTGTCCAATTTTGGGCACCACACATTTGGAAGGATTTTGAAGTCTTTAGTGAAGGTGCAGAAAAGAGGGTTCCAGCAATAAATAAATAAACAAATTGAGTGAGATTGAAGAAGCTGGAGCTGTTCTCCTTGAGAAAAGAAGTTTCTTGAAATTTTATAATAGAATTCACCATCATGGGAGTCTTGTTAGAGAATCTATTGCCATAGCGGAAAGGTGAAGAACCAAAGGATGTTGATTTAAGTGTTTGCCAAAGGAACCAAAGGATCATGAGGGATTCATGAAGCGGTGGTGATGTATTGGAATGTCACTAGACCAGTAATCCACAGACCCAGGGTCATGTACTAGGGACTTGGGTTCAAATCCCACCATGGCAATTGGTATAATTTAAATTCAATTAATAGAAAAATCTGAATTTGAAAGCTAGCCTCAATTATAGTGACAAAGAAGCTATCATCCAGTGGCATTTAAAGAAATCCATCCGAAATGTGAGTGTCAGTTAGAGAAGGTAATTTAACATCCTTACCCAGTCAAGAGTGGTAAACAGATTAGGCCTTCGTTAATAATTTAGAAGAAGGAGGGATGATCTTCTTGAAATATACAAGATTCTAAAGGGGCTGGATTAGGTAAGTATTGAATTCATATATTCACTGGTGGAGCAATCTTGAATTGGGGCCATAGTTACAGTATAAGGAGGCACTCAGTTGGAAATGACATGCATAAGAGTTCCTTCTGAGGGTACAGGAACAGGAATGTCTTACTGCAATTGTACAGGGCTTCAGTGAGATCATAACTGGGATGATGTGTGCAGTTTTAGTCTCCTTATCTGAGGAAAGATGTTCTGGCTATGAAGAGATGCAACAGAGGTTTACCAGACTGATTCCTGGGATGGAGAAAGTGAGGGCTGCAGATGCTGGAGATCAGAGCTGAAAATGTGTTGCTGGAAAAGCACAGCAGGTCAGGCAGCATCCGAGGAGCAGGAGAATCGACGGTTCGGGCATGAGCCCGAAGAAGGGCTCATGCCGAAACGTCGATTCTCCTGCTCCTTGGATGCTGCCTAACCTGCTGTGCTTTTCCAGCAACACATTTTCAGCTCTGATTCCTGGGATGCAAGACTGACATGTGAGGAGACACTGGATTGGTTAGGACTATATTCACTGGAGTTTAGGAGAATGAGGGGATGTTTCATTGAAATCGATAATATTCAAAGAGGAGTGGAGGATAAACCCACAAAGAATGTTCCTGATGACTGCGGAGTCCAGAACCAGGGTTCACAGCCTGAAGATACAGTGTAGGCCGTTTAGGGCTGAGATGTGTGTACTTTGGGACATAAATCTCCTCCTCAACCTAATTATTTGAAATTGAGACTGAAGTGGCTAGAATATTTCTTGTTTGAAAGAGAAGAGTGAACTCATAGGAGTCTTTAAAATTCTGGAGAGTGTGATTGTGGAACTCAAACAAGGAGTATTTAGAGCAAGTTGTATAGATTTATTGAATGAGAAGCTGAGTAAAAAGGAGGGAGAATAGAAGAAATAGTTTGGGAGGAACACAGATGGACTAGCTGGGTGGAATGGTCTCTTTCTCTGTTTTACATCAAACAACAACATTTGTACAAGTGTTTTCTCTTTGAAGAGAGCTCCATTGATTTAATTTCATCTTAGCTGGAAGCGTGAATTGAGTGTGATTTTTATGCATATGCCAAGGACAGACATGATACTGTTGCTGCTCCATCTTTTTTGTAAACAGCAGTTTTGCTCACTCACTCACTCTCTCTTCCATCCTTCCTGTTTGCTGTTTCTTTGTCTCGCCAACCTTGCCCCCACTGCACTCCATCCCAATCACTCCTTCCATCTTTCAATGCTGTGTTCCCTCCCACTCAGTGGCCCCCTCGCACTCTCTCCTCCCGACTCTCTTGTTCCCACTAAGCCACAGTGGGAGAATCGGGGGACAGAGGTAGCAAGCAGAGTGAGCAATCAGGTTGGCTGAGGAATGTGGCAAGTGGGAGTGAGAGAGATGGTGGGGGTGAGGATAGTGATGAGGGAGGGGGTTGAAGGAAAGATGTGAAAAGAGTTGCTAGTTAGAAAGTAGCCAGGATAGTGAAGGTGGTGTTTGGTATGCTTTCCTTTATTGGTCAGAGCATCAAGAATACAAGTTGGGAAGTCACGTTGCGGCTGTGTAGGACATTGGTTAGGTCACTTTTGGAATATTGCATGCAATCCTGGTCCCCATCCTATCGGAAGGATGTTGTGAAACTTGAAAGCATTCAGAAAAGATTTACAAGGATTGTAAATTATTATCACAGGTTGCCAGGGTTGGAGGTTTGAGCTATAGGGACAGGCTGAACAGGCTGGAGCTGTTTTCCCTGGAATGTCTGAGGCTGAGGGGTGACCTTTTGGAGGTTTATAAAATCATGAGCTTGGATAGCGTAAATGGACAAGATCTTTTCCCTTGGTTGGGGGAGTCGAGAACTAGAGGGTGTAGGTTTAGGGTGAGAGGGGAAAAAACATAAAAGGGACCGAAGGGCAACTTTTTCACACAGAGGGTGGTGCGTGTATGGAATGAGCTGCCAAGGAAGTGGTGAAGGCTGGTACAATTGCAACATTTAAAAGGCCTCTGAATGAGGGATATGGGCCAAATGATGGCAAATGGGACTATATTAGTTTTAGGATATCTGGTCGGCATTGACGAGTTTGACCGAAGATTCTGTTTCTGTGCTGTACATCGTTATGACTCTATGGTTCGATGACTAAGTTAAAATCAGATTTTTGGTTCAGTTAGGTTCAAGGCAGCCAATAGAATTTGTAAGTGTGGTGTGGGAGGAGTTCTGGGATTTTGACCCAGTGAATATGAAAATGAATTTTGGCCAAGAGGAAGTGGACCTTTGAATGGTGTGTACTGGAGCCAGAGTGTTAGTGTTTTCAGACTTCTGTTGATTTGAGGGACTGTGCTCCTAACTCTGATTCTAAAGAAATCTTTACAGAAACAGTTGTAACCTCAGGTTAGTTCGCTCTGAGAGGTTGTGGTGGAATGTCGTCTCCTGGGAATTTGCAATGTTGCAGTAATCTTCTTTGTGTTTGTCACTATTGGGACGCAAGAGCCATCTTTGGATTGTGGGAGGAAACAGGAGCACGCAGAGGAAACCCACACCAACACAGGGAGAATGTGCAAACTCTACACAGATGAGTCACCCAAGGCTGGAATTGAACCCGGGTCCCTGGCACTGAGAGACAGCAGTGCTAACCACTGAGCCACCATGCCACTCCAAAAATGTGCAGGTTAGGTGAACTGGCCATGCTAAATTGCCCATCATGTTTAGGGAAGTGTAGGTTAGGTACATTAGTCAGGATAAATGTAGAGTTTTGGGTGGGTTACTCTTCAGAGGGTTGCTGTGGACTTGTTGGGCCAAAAGGCCTATTTCCACACTGTAGGGATTCGATGAGAACCAGGCTGACTTTATAGCGATGACAGTTTCTCCCTGTCCTCATAAGGTGGGTTAGAAAGATAAGGGCTCAAATTATGGCAAACATTGTCTTTGTTAAAAGGGCAAACTTCTAGGACAACCATCTTCACTAAGAGAAAAATAATGTCACAAATGTAACTTTCATGTTTTGTTTTTCTTACAGTCATGATATTGAGTGCCTCCAAGCACAAAGGATTTTGTTACAACTGCTACAAAGTTGTTTGGTGTTGCTGTCTGGACCTCAGCCTGTAAAAACTCAGTCCAAAGGACAACCAACCACCGAGAGCAAGCCCCCTATTGATCGAGAATCTGCTCACGAACTCTATGAGTACCTTTGTAAAGGTAATGAGTAGCACCGATTTGATGGTGGTTTGAATAGTTTGTGTTTTATGTATTTCTTGAAAGGTTTAAAGAGAGGTAGTTTGGTAAATGTTAGTGATCTCTTTTCCTTTATACATTCCTGCTGAGCAAAGAAGAGTAGATGATTGTTTGCACACTGGGTTGCGTAATGTGTATGGCTGAGGGACTGATGTCCCAAGTATTTAGCTTTCGAGGTGCTGATTAGCTGTGCAGCTTTGAATAATGTCTTTTCTCTGAGTAGTAGTGGATGATGCAGAATATGACACGGTTGCCGGGGAGACGCTGAGGAAGGAGGCTGTAAATACCATCCTTAGTGGAGCAGCCATCTTTTTTCCAGATGTGCAGACTCGGCGGGATCAGCTTTTTAAAATGATGGTGAGGCTCAGTATACTTTTCAGTCTGAGTTTGCTCTTTGTGGTCAAAGTGTAACCCATGTACTGTCTTCTACAGCAAGGCCTCCCAACTTGTACTCTTTAACTTTTACAGGAAACAGTCACTGAACCGTCTCAACCTCAATCTGCAACAATTACGTTCCAGTCCCTGTGTCATTACTTCAGGTGAGTCAGACGTGCACAGGACTTTAAACCAAAGAAACGTGGGGACTAGAAAGGGGGAAAAAAAACCTTCTGATTGTACAGAGTTTGTACAGAATTAATGTTTTGGGTCCAATGACCCTTCCTCAATGGCAAAAGGGATCACTGGACCAGAAACGTTAATGCTGATTTCTCTCTGCGGATGCTGCCAGACCTGCTGAGCTTTTCTAGCAATTTGTTTTTGTTTCTGATTTATATAATCCGCAGTTCTTTCATTTTTGTTAAGTACTTTTGAAAAGTAGTCTATTATAATGGAGAGAAATCAAGCAGGCAATTTGTATGGAGTAGATAAGGTGATTGGAAGATGTCTGTTTCCTAGGCTGGGGGATATTTTGAAGACGGGAGGAGAAAGATTTAAAAAACATGAGGAGCAACATTTTTACACAGAATGGTTCACATGAGGAATGAACTTTCAGAGGAAATAGTGGATCCGGGTACAATTCCAATATTTAAAAGACATATCGATAAGTACTGAACAAGAAATGTTTGGTGGCCAAGTGCAGGCAGGTGGGGCTAGTTTAGTTTGGGATTATGGTCGGCATGGACTGGTTGGACCGAAGGGTCTGTTTCTGAGCCGTATGACTCTATGATAAAGCTGGATAAACAGATGAGATAAAAATGACCATATCATTCAGTTCCATACCTGGTTAAGTATTGATTGGGATGCCAGAATTTCCCATGCCCTCAGTTGCATTCAGTTACATTTAGCTGGGACAACCTGAACTGAATTCATTCTCATTGGAAAGGTGGCACCTTTAGCAATGTAATTCTGCAGGAAAGTGTCAGCCTAGATTATATGCTTAAATCTCCGGAATGGAGCTTGGCCGCCGTGAGCTCTGAATTAGAGATGCAAGTCTCATCTCCGAATCTCTGCAAAATATCTCGAGGGTAAGAAGTAACAGCTGTATATCATTTGTTAATAGAGGTGTATTAATGGATCTAAGGTAAGGGACAATAACACTCATTCCCAATTTTATGAAGTTATAGCACTACAATTGCAATATTTAAGAGGCATTTGGATGGGTATATGAATAGGAAGGGTTTGGAGGGATATGGGCCGAGTGCTGGCAGTTGGAACTAGATTGGGTTGGGATATCTGGTCGGCATGGACGGGTTGGACCGAAGGGTCTGTTTCCACTCTGTACATCTCTATGACTCTAATTAAATTGATTGCAGGGATCAAAACATTCACAGTTCCTCCATGCTTCCAGATTTGAGCTGTATTAGTGCTATCCCTCTGCCTAGTTAGAGTCTGGATTAATACTGCTCCTCAAAAAATCTTTCCTCTTGAAAGATAATACAAAATATCAGAGTAGAGTCCACAGTAATCTGATTAAATTTGTGAATTTGCTGGGAGGTTGAGCTCAAGAACTAGTAAATTTGATGATAGTTGGTGGAAGTTTTCATCTATAAAATTACAAATTAAATTGCAATACATTAAATTTCAGGGTGATATTCAGTAAATTATCTTGCTTATTTGGCCAGCATTCAGCTGTAACTTTTGGGTCATGCTAGCATTATTATAATTTAAAGTACATGAATTTCAGTTTTATATTATCAAGTGCCTTATTAAAGTTGAAATGAAATGTTTGGAGAATAATTTTAAAAAAAATCAATTTATCCAACATAAATTAAGGGAGCTCTCCCTGTCAACTCTCTTTGCTAGGCTCTGTCATTCACCACCAGCCTTGCTCAAACCGCTGAGGTGGCAGGCCCTGTAACTGATCCCGGGAACTTCTACCTGGCCGTCACATCTTTTGCTGTTGATTGGACACACCAGTTGCATAAGTTCAGTTTAGCAGAAGAGTCAGCTTTATGTTTACTGATGTAATCCTCCCACATGTACAGAACAGCATATCTTCCTAGTGTACTGACTTATAGATCTTCTACTTCTAGAAAGAACCTTCAAACCGGGGCGGCACGGTGGCACGGTGGTTAGCACTGCTCCCTCACAGCGCCAGAGACCCGGGTTCAATTCCCGCCTCAGGCGACTGACTGTGTGGAGTTTGCACATTCTCCCCGTGTCTGCATGGGTTTCCTCCGGGTGCTCCGGTTTCCTTCCACAGTCCAAAAATGTGCAGGTTAGATGAATTGATCATGCTAAATTACCCGTAGTAATAGGTGCATTAGTCAGGGGGAAGTGTAGGGGAATGGATTGGTGTGGACTTGTTGGGCCGAAGGGCCTGTTTCCACACTGTAGGGAATCTAATCTAATCAAATTTAAAAAAAACCTTGTGACAAATGCATTTTCATCTATAAATGAATCTGTAAGGATTTTTTCTGGAGCTTTCTCATGATGGGTCTTGGAAATTTTCTACTTCCAAACTCCAAAATGAAACAATTGGCCATTCTTTTGGGATTGTCTTTTTTTTTAAAAATGGCCTTCATTTTTTTTGTATGCAGACGCCGCCATGTTGTGATTTAATCATATTAAAAAATCAGTGCGTTCTAACTATGATCTATTTGAGTTGAGCTGTTGTAGCAAAGCCTCAAATTGCTCATTATGGTCCAGCCTGCTAAATATTGCCTCCCCTCGTAAGGAAAATAATTAATGTTCTGGTTGGATCAATCCAGGAAATGAGTGTCTTTTACATCATGGAGTTGTACAGTGATGCTTTGGAAGTCTGTAAGAGTTAGTAAGTCAGAAGATTCTTTTGACTAAGCACAGAAGGAACACAAATGTTTGCTTCATTTTTCAGGATATAGTATTATGAGTCACAGTATTTATGGATCTAAATGATTATATTTTGAACAAATTGTGGTAATTTGTATTGTTTTCTGGTGCAGCAATCAAGATCCAAGTGGGCTGCTTCAGTTGCCACAGAAGGGAGTTCCTGCCGAATTTGACATTAATCCAGTAATGAAGGTCATGGATACTTTGCTGTTAGTTGCAACACGAGAGGTAAGGGGACCATTGTCTATGCTTTTGAGTGAATGAGTGGTTTTGAGCAATTAAATATTTTTGGTGAAAGGTTGGTAATTTGCAACATGAAATTCCAGCATGTTTAAAACTAAACATTACTGATCACATATAACTTTTTTCAATTACCTATGAAATTCTGTTAGCTTCAATGATGAAGGGAATCACCCAAGATCAGGGCAAAGGGTTACCACACAGCAGTGAATCCCTTCCACCTTACCAAAGCTCCCTGGGATTCAGGATGATAGCACTTGATATAAAGTGCTGTATGCCTAAGCTATCAATGGCTTCCTTAAACAGCCCGGCAATAAAGTTAGACCCTTGGTCTGACTGAATCTCTCTGGGTAGCCCATACTGAGTAAGGAAAGCTATTAACTCCCCCACCACCCTTTTTTATTCTAACACTCTGTAATGGAGTTGCCTCCGGAAATCTGGTAGACACATCCATTATGGTTAGCAAGTACTGGTTCCCACTTCTAGTTTTAGGAAGGGGACCTACACAATCAATCATAACCTGCATGAAAGATTCTTTGAATGCAGGAATTGGCACCAATGGTGCTGGTTTTATTACTGTCAGTGGCTTACCTACCATTTGGCACGTATGATTTATATGGCAAAATTTAACCACATCCTTGCGCAGTCCTGGCCAGTGGAAATGATTTTGTACCTTAGCCTGAGTCTTACTCACGCCTAAATGACCTTCTACTGCTAATTCATGTGCTACCTATAATATTTCCTGTCTGTATGCTACCAGCAACACAATCTGGTGCGCTTCCCTCCCATTTCTGCTCTGCTGTGGTCTCCATTTTCGTCTTAGGATTCTATCTTTAAGATAATAACCCTCAGGAATACATTCTGACTCCTTTTCTGAGTATGTATCAATAATTAGGTCTTTTATTGTCTCATTTTTCTGTTGTAAGTCCATTAACCTTTCAGAACTAAACATTTCTGCCTGACTCTGTACCTGTTCAGGTTTTTCCTGCACCATTGCAACAAACAGGGTGTCTGCTAACTGAATTTTAACTCCTTCATCTTTCTCTTTAGGTTTTGCTTCTTGTGACTTATGATAGTGGGATCTTATTACTACATAGTCTGAAAACATTTCAGGGTATTTTTCTTTGAACTCCTCAGCTTCCCTGGTCATCATTTGGCTTCTGCACAACAAGGGGTGTCACTCTCACCTTGGATCCTGCTAAATCGTTACCAAGAACAAACTGCGTTCCCGGAACTGACACACTGTCAGTCACGCCCACTGTTACTTCCTTAGTCTTGATTTTGCTCTCCAACCTGATCTTACACAGGGGAACGATAAATTTCTGTCCATCTATTCCAAAAGTTACCACTCTGTCTGGTAACATGTCAGAAAGAATGCAAATACGTTCATCTCTTATTAGAGATTGATTAACTCCCGTATCTCTCAAAATTGTAACTACTTTTCTTTCTCCCTCTATACTTCCTGAGTAAACTTTACCCATAGAGGTGAAATTTTTATAGAGTTCAGTCATTAACTCAATACCCAACCCCTGCCTAGACTGTGCACTCCGCTGCACTTCCTCGGCTTTTCTTGGGGCCTCCTCTGCTACCTTGACTAATGACACTAGCTTAACCTCTTTTACCACATCTTTCCCACAATACCTTTCTTTAATGACCAGCACGTGACTTTACATGTCCCACTTTACACACCTGAGGCCTTTCACTTCCTTTTCACCCTCTTGGGCTTTTTCCAGCTGTGGCAAACTATTACCAGTTTACTGTACTCTTTGTTTTATAGTGAAGAATCTCCCCTTCTCCCAATTTCTATCCCTTCCAGGATGAAGTTCCTGTCAGAAGCTAAATTTCACCTTATGCACCAATGAATATTCATCTGCCATCTCTGCTGCTGCTCTCACTTCTTGAACTTTCTATTCATCCACATGAATTTGTATCATCTCTGGAAGTGAGTTTTTTTAACTCCTTCAACAGGACAATCTCTCTTAGAGCCTCATAGGTCTTATCTATTTTTAAGGCCTGCACCCATCTATCAAAATGACTATGACTAATTCTTTTGAGCTCAACATAAGTCTGACCTGATTCCTCCTTTATGTTTCTGAACCGTTGTCTATATGCTTCTGGTACCAATTCATAAGGAGTGTTTGACATCTGCATAATCTTTTGACCCCCTCATCTGACAGAGAGCTGCAAATACCACATTAGCTCTGTCGACCAGCTTAGTCTGAACTAACATTACCCAGAAGTTCTCTGACCACCCCATCTGCCTAGCCATCTTTTTTCAAATAAAATAAAGAATGCTTCAACATCCTTCTCATCATAAAATGGCAATGTTTTAACATATTTGCATACATCACTGCCTTCTCTCTTCATCTCCAACATGTTGACTTTCTTGACAAATTCACAATTTCTGAAGTTCAAATTCTCTCTCCCTTTCTCTTTCTCCTCTCTCTTTGCTCAGCAAAGAACCTTCTCTCCCTTTTTCCCCTCTCTCTTTTCTCCCTTTCTTTATTTTCTAATTCCATTTGCCTCAATTGTAATTTCAGTTTTTTCTAACTCTACTGCACTTGTCTGTTTCTCTAATACACTCATGTGCTTGAACAACTCCGTTACAATTTCAGCTTTCCTTTTGTCCTTGGTTAAACCCAATTCTAACCTATTTGCTAATTCTAAAAGTATGACCTAAACTTTCTTGACAAGTTTGGGAAGCAGCTTCAAACCCCAGAAACTCTTTAGCAATCTTAACAGCCATTTCTCTCTCGTTTAATGTAACCAACCATAAGTCACCAAAATTCAACAAATTTTCTCACCTTTGTTTTATTTAAAGATTTAGAACACTAATCGGCAAGTGTTTAAATCTGCTGGGACCCAAAAACCCCAAATCTGCTCAAATCTCAGACTGGATCTGTCTAAACCAGCCCAAATCTCAGACCGAATCCCCAAAATGTTATGGCACGGGTGTGAACCCTTCTGTTAATTAAACCAACCCCAGAATAGCTCACCTCACCTCATAATCTATTAAAATATGAGTGACAGAGAAGACCCAAATTCCACTATTTAAAGAAAATAACAATTTTTTTAACTCTAAAAGTGAACATTAAACAACAACTATTCCCAACTCTAAGCTACCTTTTCTCTCAACTGCTTATTACCTGCCTCCAACTTTATAACAATATGCTGTTTCATTAAGACAATTATTAAAATTGCATCATTTAATTTCAAAATCACACGGCTGCTTTCGTCTTCTGTGACTTCACCCTTCTAGCTGCTGAACTCCCAGGGTCGTTATCGGTCTTTTTACTGCAAGTATGTTTCATATGATAGAGAGTGCTTCCTAATTTCTTGAATCTGTTTCAATGGCAGTTGCGCGCTCTCCAATTTTCAAAATGCCTGTATTTTTTATATCTCCTAACACCAGATTGTCTCATTGGCTCGATTTTGGCAAAACAATAAATTCAAACTCGATTGGGCTTTAGTATCCTGGGGCATAATTTAAACTGGTTAAATTTGAATTGTTGTCTAAACAACAACCAAAACTCCAGTATCAATTTCACAGCCAAATGTTACATTTTTTCAAATTTCCAGTACATTCTGGGACTGTTGTCTAGTCATATACAAAGGTGCTTGTAATCTCTCAGTTCAGAACAGCATTCACTCTCTCTCAAAGATGCGGTACACACCTTCAAGTTGATAACACTAGGAGGGAGGAAACAAGGTCAGACCAGGGTGGGAGGGGCAAGCTTGAAGGCATGACTGAGGCAAGGCCAGAAGGATGCAATTCCTAGGAAATGGGGGGGGGTTCAAATTTAAACTGGGACTGTGAACATTAAACAAAGATGCAGACCTTAAAAATGAAACAGTGTTAAAATGAAACTATGTTAAGCGGGGCAGCTTAAAGTGAGGACTTAATATAGAGGTGTACATCTTGTCATGGACCAGAGCACCCACCATCAAAATATGTTAAGAGGATAGCTTAGGTCCTAATTTTTCCCAATGTTAAAGATGGGTGTAAGGCGTTGCATTCCAGATGCAATTCAATTGCTTAAACTGCTTAACTTCAACCAAAATACACTTTATTTTCACACAATAGTTCAAATACAGACAAAGTGAAAAAAATTGGATCAACTATAACTCCATCAAAATGTTTAACAAAGTAATATATATATTTTAAATACTACTAATTAATATAGTACAGTATAGTAACATCCCATATAAACACACCTCTCGCAAAGGCAAATACAGTGAAATACAATTCTAGCAGCAGCAAGGGAACCACAGTTTGAAGATGTAATACAGAGCTATTGCCATTGTCAACAAAAGATGTTCACAGCACTACACTTTGATTAAACGTGATAAAAGTTTTTAAAAGTTACACTCCATTTAAGTTTGTTTGCTGCAGTAACCCAAATACAAAAAGTTCAATATTCAAGTAGTCCAAAACCAGAGATCTCAAAATCCCCATTATTCAGATTGTGTGGGGAGACCTTAGATGATCAGTAGTTTACCTTCAGCCACTTTTTAAAATCTCAATCATTCAAAACTTAAATCTGTTTTTTATTCTAGTTGTTCTAATAGTGAAATGCTCCACCATATGCCTGAACTAAGAAATGCAGGTTTAGATAGTTTAAGTGGTGAAATATACACAGACAATGAAGTACGAGCAAAATTTGGAATTAAGAGAAAAAAAAGAGTTTTTTTTAAAAAATGTAGTATTTTATGTCAACAATGATTAAGATGTGAAGAAATGAGATTTCAGATTTGTAAAAGTTAAATTTCTGCACCACACAGTTGCTGTCAAAGCACCTAAGACTTAACACTTAATTACACTTAAATGGACAAGTTCTGTTTGTCATTTTGTGCGTCATTCATTGGCAGTCTGTTGGAAATGAGGAGGACTCTCTCCCACCTTCAGGATGAGGCTGTAGGTTGCTATACAGACTGATGGAGCTCCCAAAGGCTCTGTTATACTTGTGGCAGAAGGTGGTCGCAGGAAGGGGTGGGTAGGAACTCCTTTTCCTACTTTTGACTGGCTTCCATTTTCTCTCAATGGCAAGTCTGAAGATGCTTGGTGCCTTCCTGAAGCTGCTCCTCTACTTTGGATGGTCTTGGTCCAGTGATTCCTAGGTGTCTGTGGGAATGCAGCACTTTGCCACTCAGACCTTTAATGTAACACTGAAGCGCTTCCTCTGTCCATCTGGGGTGCACCTGCTTGGGGAGTCTCGTGTCAGTCATGTGGATGACATGCCCAGCCCAGCACAACCAAACAAGGGTAGACTGTGCCTCGATGCTGGGGATTTTGGCCTGGTTGGGAACACTGGTGTTGGTTCATCTTTCTTCCCAGCAGATTTGCAGGATCTTATGCTGGCAGTGTTGGTACTGCTCCAGTGCCTTGAGGTGTCTGCTGTAGACACTCCATGTCTCGGAGTTTTTTTGGGAAATTGGGAGCCACCACAGCCCGGTAAACCATGATCCTTCGTGTCGGATCTGATGTTGTCCTTGAAAGCCCTTTTCCTCAGACTGCACTAGCACACTGAAGGCAGTGTTGGATCTCTTCATCAATAGCTGCTTTGGCCAACCGGATACTCCTGAGGTATTAGAATTGGTCACCATTCTCTAAGGCCTCCCTGTGGACCTTGATGATCGGGGGTTTGCTCTGCAATGCCAGGCCAGGTTGTTGGAGGACCCTCATCTTGCCGATGTTCAGGATGAGACCCGTGCTCTCAGATGCCTCTCTGAAGATGATGACGCCAGTGTGGACCATGTCCTCTGAGATTGCACATACGCAAGCGTTGTCTGTGTACTGCAGCTCAATGACGCTGGTTGGGGTGACTTTTTGGTTTTGACTTGAAGTTGGTGGAAGTTGAATAAATTCCTACAGGGTTTAGAGGTTAGCTCCACTTCAGTGGCCAACTTGTTGGTGGTGTCGCAACGAGGTGATTCAAGAATTGTGTTGGGGTGATGATGCAGCCCTGTTTGACACTGATCTGAACGGGGAATGGGTCGGTGGTGGAGCCATTTGTCATTACCACAACTTCTATGTCTTTGTGGAGCAGGCAAAGGATGGTGACAAACATTGTGGTGCAACCAAAACAGAAAAGGACACTCCACAATGCTTCCCGATTGACGGTGTCAAAGGCCTTTGTAAGATTGAAGGAGGCCATGTATAGGGATAGGTACTTCTCTCTGCGTTTCTCCTGCAGCTTTCATGCTGTGAAGATCATGTCCATTGTGCCCCTCTGGCCAGAAGCCCACCATGATTCTGGAGAATTTCCTCAGCCATAGGGAGGAGGCACTTGAGGAGGACCTTGGCGATGGTCAACAGCAGGAAGATTCCACTGTCATTATCATAGTCAGACTTGATCCTTTGTTTGAAAATGCTCTTGACTGTGGCACCTCTGAGCCTTCCTCGGATGCTCTCCTTCCAGATAAATCAGAAAGGGTGTGTGACTGCGCTGGGAGCTCTGTGCCACCGCACTTCAGTGCCCTAGCAGGGATGCTGTTGTTCCTAAGTTGGCAGATGTCCTTCTCTACTTCGTGCAGAGCTGCGGTGTTTCTGAGCTCATGGCATGTAGCATGCAGTGGGAAGCGTTCAAGGATGTTCGGATCGACACCAGAGCCCTGTTGAGAAGGTCTCTGAACCGATTCACCTCCAGCATTGTTTGATGGCTGCTTTAACTTGGCTAAGAGTCATTTTGTGGATATCTATCACTTGAGTCCAGCGAGTTTGCATACTTTATTATTGAATTCCTCAGAGAAACTCTTATGAAAGCACAACTGTTGGAGCAGTAGGGAACCTTAACAGCAACTTCCTAATTGCAGAGATGAAAGAGGGACGTGAGTAGGCTATCTGGCTACTCGGGCCTGCTATGCCATTCGATTACATCACTGGTCATCCACCAGAATGCAATTCTGACCGTTTCCGCTCAAAAATGCTGAAAGTGGCCCTGTGACTCCTCGGTAACGGAGAGAGCCTCACCGACATATTTACTGTAAACGCTGGGAAAATCTCTAATACCTGCAACTGTTTTCATTTGTTGCATCAAGCTGATTTGTAAAATTACATATATATAAGACTTTACACATACTGATTAGAATCTCAATGGTATTTGTAATAGGGAATGAGTAAAAAAAAGTGTGCAATAAGTAAATATTACTACACGAAAATTAAAGATTAAAATAAGTAGCAAAATTGTTTTAAATACATCAAAATTTAACCGATCCACTTCTACATTGCTGTTAATTGTAATCAGAAGAGAAGATTTGCTTGAATGGTAGCTGCTTCCTTTGTTTTCGATGCCAGAAGAATGTTTTGCATTTCTGCTCTTTTGAGGATATATTTGATGTCCATTTTTAAATAATAACTTCTCAGTAATTTCATACTCCTTTCCCTCCCCATCTATTGAAGTCCTGCGGCTTTCACAATTCATACAATTGGTAATAGTGCTGCTGTAAAGTGATCCAGTCAGTGCAATTAGGAGAAAATCTTGAACAATTTAATTTCCTTTCCATGAAGAATCTACCCAAGTAACCACGTTAGTATGAGAAAGTGGAGCTTGAACATAAGACCCCTTGCCGTGCAATCCCGTAAGATCGTCATTGAGGTTGAATTGAACCCTACTTGCCTACCCAATCTCCACACCCCTTACTGATAAAAGGTTGTCTTAACTTTCATTGATGGCTGAAGTCTTCTGTGTGGATTCCCCATTCCATGTTCTCTATTATCTGTTGCTGCATATGAAGGTCTAGTCTGGGTACACGTGTGCTCAGGCCTTTGCTGGAAACTGCTTCTTTCACGTTGCGATTTAATGCGTCCTATTACTGTTCTAATGATTGATCCCTTACTCATAGATAGACTTGTCTCAATTTTAGCACTACTTAGATAATTGATCAAGACGCCTCTGGTTACAAACTTTTTCTTTAGGAGCCAACTTACTTGTGGAATCCGTAACAGCAAAGCCGTTTTCAGATCTGGTTGATCTGTTGCCACATGTAAATCTGCGCTTAATTTTTGGATTGATTGTTTTGTAAGGAGGTTCAATATTTTTCTGCATTCTTTCACTTCAAAGCTGCGGAGCCTTGGGACTTCTCTCGCTGGATTTGCATCCCAGTAATCTTGTATGATAAGCACAAGATCTTTCTTCTGACTTTTCTGGCCTGAAATATTCACATCAATACTTCTCAAATAAGTGAACAGCACATCTTTTGTAAGACATTTGTAAGATAATAGTTGCTTTGAGGATATGGTGCTCTCAATGATCTTGATAATGAGCTCGCGTCGGCTGTATTTTGAGCCACCCTCTCTGTATTCCGAGCCACCCTCTCTGTATTCCTTGTCCAGTCTTTGATAGATCTTCCTCAGTTCCTGGTCACTGCATTTGTTGAGAAGTTCTTTCCAACTGGCTAACTCCATTTTAGTGGGCATTGTCTTGCTGCTTTTGCAGGTGTTCAGTGTAGTTTCTCTGAATTGGTGTGGGGAAAGACTTCAGTGTTGTGTAATGTTAGTTACAAGACTCTCAGCATAACAAGGGGTGGACTTTTGGTTTCATTGCGTGAGTCATACTTTCTGTAATCCTTGCTGGTTAAGCAAATGTTTAACCCATGCTGATGATTATCGCAAGTTGTGCAAATTACACAACGAAGCTCAGTCAGTTTTAGAACAAAGAGCAATACAACACAGGAACAGGTCCTTCTACTTGCCAAACACACTCCGCCACATTTTTAGTAGACAGGCAGGAGGCTGGAAGAACACAACAGGCCCAGACAGCATTGGGAGGGACAGGCAGGACGCTGGAAGAACACAACAGGCCAGGCAGCATCGGGAGGGACAAGCAGGAGGCTGGGAAAACACAGCAGGCCAGGCAGCATCGGGAGGTACAGGCAGGAGGCTGGAAGAACACAGCAGGCCAGGCAGGAGGCTGGAAGAACACAGCAGGCCAGGCAGCATCAGGAGCTGCAGAAGTCAAAGTTTCGGGTGTAATCGTTCTTCAGGACTGGGGGTGGGTGGAGGAAGAACTACAGATAAAGGGGGTGGTGGGGATAGGTGAAGACAGGTAGAGGGTATGACCTGGTTGGTCAATGGGAGGAATGAATCTGGTAGGTGGCTGAGAGGAGGGGGAGGGACTGGTAAGAGGGTCGGGGGATGGGAAGGGATGTTATTTGAAATTGGAGAACTCCATAGTGAATCCTACAGGTCATAGGCTGCCCAGCAGAAGATGAGGTGATGTTCCTCCAATTTGCCGTGTGCTTCACTGCAGCAATGGAGGAGGCCAAGGATGGTCGTGTTGGAAAGGCAGTGGAAGGGGGAAATAAAATGTGCGGTGACTGGGAGGTCTAGTTGGCCCCTGCAGACCCAGCTGAGGTGCTTGGTGAACCACTCCCTAAGCTTACGCTTTTGTCTCTCTCCTGCCAAACTTTTCCCTTTCACAGTAAAACTGTCTTCACTTACAGGAACCGTATCCCTCTATTCCCTTCCTGTTCATGTATTTGTCCAAGTGCTTCGTGAATGCTGCTAGTGTGCCTGCTTCCACTGCTATCTCTGGCAACATGTTCCAGGTACTCACCACTCTGTGTGTGTGGAAAAACTTTCTCATACATCTCCTTTAAACTTCCTGCCCCACACCTTGAACCTGTGTCCCCTAGTAACTGACTACTCTACTCTATTTAAAAAAAAAAGACTCATACTTGATAATCTTATTAACTTCTATTAGGTCACCCCTCAACCTCCTGCGTTCCATTTAAAAACAAACCCAATCTATCCAAACTTTCTTCATAAAATCCCCCATACCGAGCAATATCCTGGAAAACCTTTTTGTACCCTCTCCAAAGCATCCATGTCCTTCTGGTGGTGTGATGACCAGAACTATACGCAATATTCCAAGTGTGGCCTAACCAAAGTTCTGTAAAGCTGCAGCATAACTGCCTATCTTTATACTCGATGTCCATTCCAATGAAGGCAAGCATGCCCAAGGCCTTTTTTACTATCTCATCTATCTGCTGTTGCCACCTTCAGTGATCTGTGGGCCTGCACACCCAGATGCTTCTGCATATCAATGCTCCAAGGATTCTGCCATTCACTGTATAATTTCCACCTGTACTTGACCTTCCAAAATGCGTCACCTCACACTTGTCTGAATTAAACTCCATCTGCCATTTTTCTTCCCATGCTTCCAACTGATCTATATCCTGCTGTATCCTCTGACAATCCTCCTCACTATCTGCAGCTCCACCAATCTTTGTATATTGCCTGCAAACTTACTAATTAGAGCAGCCATGTTTTCTTCCAAATCATTCATGTAGATCACGAACAGCAGATGTCCAAGCACTAATCCCTGTAGAACACCGCTAGTCACAGCCTTCCATTCCGAAAAGCATCCTTCCACTACTACCCTCTGTCTCCTATGAGTAAGCCAGTATTGTATCCATCTTGCCACTGCACCTCTAATAACATGTGACTTCACCTTTTGTACCAGTCTGCCATGAGGATCCTTGTCAAAGGCTTTAGTGAAATCCATGTGGACAACATCAACCACTTTTCTCTCATCAATTATCTTCACCACCTCCTCAAATAAAACTCTATTGTGACCTCCCTTGCACAAAACCATGCCGTTTGTTGTTAATAAGTCTGTTGGCTTCTGAATGTGTATAGATCTTGTCCCTGAGAATCTTTTCCAATAATTTCCCTATCACCGACATGAGATTCATAGGCCTACAATTTCCAGGGTTACCATTGCTACCCTTCTTAAACAATGGGACAACATTGGCTATTCTTTAGTTCTCTGGGACCTCACCTGTGGCTAAAGAGGATACAAAGATGTCTGTCAATGCTATGCATATTTCTTCTCTTGCCCCCATCATATTCTTGGATAGAACCCATCAGGACTCAGGGATATATCCACCTCCTTACTTTTTTTTAAGACGCACAACACTTCTTCCTTTTTAAAAGCAACTTGGCTTAGAAATTCGCCATTGCCTTCCCTGAGATCATCCTCCACCAATTCTTTCTCTTTGGTGCATACCAGCACAAAGTATTCATTTAGGATCTCATCTACCTCTTCTGGATCCACCATATAGATTCCCTCCTTTGACCTTGAGTGAGCCAATCATTTCCCTGGATACCTCCTTGCTTTTTATGTATGCCTTGGGATTCTACTTAATCCTGTTTATCGATAACTTTTCATGACCCCTTTTAGTCCTTCTAATTACATGTTTAACTTATTTATTATTTTCCTTATATACCTGAAGGGCTTTGTCAGTTCCAATCCTTCTAGACCTTACGTGTGCTTCCTTTTCCTTTCTGACTTGGTCATAACATCCATGGTCATCCAAGGTTCACTTAACTTGCTGTACCTACCCTTCATTCTCATAGGAATGTGCCACTCCTGAACTTAACTGCTGTTTGAAATACTCCCACATGTCCAATGTTGACTTACCTTCAGTCACCTCCAGTACTTTGCATTCCTTTTAGTCCTTTCAAAGTAAATCACCTCTCACTTTTCTGCATTAAACTCCATCTGCCACCCCTCAGTCCAACTCTGCAGTTTATCTATGTCCCTGTGTAACCTACAACATCCTTTAGCACTATCTACAACTGTACCGACCTTCGTGTCGTTTGCAAATTTACTAACCCATCCTTCTACGCCCTCATCCAGGTCATTCATAAAAATGACAAACAGTGGACCCAAAGCAGATCCTTGTGTTACCCCACTAGTAACTGAACTTTAGGATGAATATTTCCCATCCACCACCACCCTCTGTCTTCTTTCAGCTAGCCAATTTCTGATCCAAACTGCTAAATCGCCCTCTATCCCATGTCTTCGCAATTTTGTAGAATAGCCGACCATGGGGAACCTTATCAAATGCCTTACTGAAATCCATTTATATCACATCAGTGGCTTTACACACACCCACCCTGTTCCTAATTCTCTATATTCTGCTTTTAGGACGTCATCTCTTTTTGTTTCACTTATGTCATTTGTACCAATGTGTACCATGATCATTGGCTGTTTGCCCTCCTTCTCCAGAATGTCCTGCGACCACACCAAGCCATTTAGCACCCTAGCACCAGGGAGACAACAAATCATCTTGGACACTCGTTTGCAGCTGCGGAAAAACTCATCTATTCCCATTACAGTTGAATCCGTTATAGCTATAGCATTTCTATGCCTACCTCTCCTTCCCTCTGCAGCAGATCCAACCATGGTACCATGAATTTGGCTGCTGCTGTTATCCCGAGAGGCCAATCCTCTCAACAGTATCCAGAATGATATATCTGTTTGAGAGTTTTGAGAAGATTTGTAGCTCAGGTTGAGGTTTGCTCGCTGAGCCTGGAAGGTTCATTTTCAAACGTTTCGTCACCCTACTAGGTAATATCTTCAGTGAGCCTCTGGATGAAGCACTGGTGATATAGCCGGCTTTCTATTTGTGTTTGGGTTGGTGACGTCATTTCTGTTCTTTTTCTCAGGGGATGGTAAATGGGATTAAAGTCAATGTGTTTGTTGATAGAGTTCCAGTTGGAATGCTGCGCTTTTAGGAATTCTCGTGCGTGTCTCTGTTTGGCTTGTCCTAGGATTGTTGTGTTGTCCCAGTCGAAGTGGTGTCCTTCCTCATCCATATGTAGGGATACTAGTGAGAGTGGGTCATGAAGAAAAAAAAGACATGACCCACTCTCAGTGCTTCATCCGGAGGCTCACTGAAGATGTTAGCGAGTATGGTGACGAAACATCTGAAACTGAACCTTCCAGCTCAGTGAGCAAACTTATATCCAGGTATATCTGTTTGGCAGAGGAATTGCCACAGGAGATTCCTGTGCTGTCTGCTTAACTCTCCTGCTCTGCCTGATGGTCACCCATTCCCTTCCTGTAACTGGTGTGACCAGTTCTCTGTATGTGCTTTCCACAACATGCTCCACCTTGCAAATGCTCCACAGTGTCCCCAGACGCCGGTCTAACTCTGAAACTATGCATTCCAGGGGAGGAGACATTTCTTGCACACATGCAGGTCCAGGGCACTGGAAATGTGCCCAGCTTCCCAGATTGAGCAAGAGGAGGAGAGTACCATTTGGAGCTCTCCTGTGATGTCTTACCCCTTTAAGTTAATTAATCTTTACAATGTTAAATTCTTTTAATTCTGTGTTGGAACATCTGATTATCTCTACTCTGATAATTTCTCAAAATGTACCTGTTACTCACCAACAGTTTCAAGAAACCGTTTAGTCTTACACTCCTTTACCCATGAACTCTCGCTGCCAGCCTCTCTCTCTCTTTCTTCCCCCCCCCCCCCCCCCCCCCTCACACACGTATGCACGCACCCACAAAATATGTTCTGTCTCCTCAGAACCTTGTCTGTCCCTTTTTTTTGATTTGAGGAGAAAGGAGGGATGTGATGTGATGTTTGGGGCTAACTGTTCGTTAACAGAGTAGGTTCTTCTGTGATACCCCTCACGCCATGTTGGCTGCGAAGTCCATTCCTCGAATTCAAATGAGTGATGACTCAGCAACCACCTTCAAGGTTTTGTGTGCTTCAGGGACAGGCCTCTTTTTGTGATGCATCTAGCTTCTAATCTTGTTCGTTACTATTTTTTACTGAATTTAACGCAATATTGTTTATGACATTGCACCTCCTGTGAATCTGGGTTCTTCCACCTGAATGCAAGGCCACAATTGTTTAAATTGTGGGCTGCATCAAGTGATATCTTTTGTGAATTCATTGATTTTCTGGTTATTTACAATTCAGCAAGGGAGACATGAGTAACTTATCGACCAGATAAATTTCAAACTTTTCATATTCATGAGAACACCTATACCTTATGGCTTGGTTGGTAACCTCCTCTTACAGGACAGAGAATCCCTACGGTTTGGAAACAGGCCCTTTGGCACAAGAAGTCCTTTAGGAGGTTTGAGAGTTTAAGTTCCATTCCTGGACTTAAACATGAAAATCAAGGCTGATACTTCAGTCCCATACTGAAGGATTACTTCACTGTCAAAGGTGCCATCTTCCTGTGGGAAAATTGAGACTTGTTGCCCTTTCAAGTTGATGCAAAAAATCCAGTGGCACCATTTCCCCCCTCCATGTTTATTCCTGAACCATCTTCACAGAATCAGATGATCTGGTCATTATCATATGGATGTTTTTGAGAGCTTGCTGTTTGCTGTCCTACTTAGTCATAGTGTCATAGAGATGTACAGCACAGAAACAGACCTTCAGTCCCACTGCCCATGCTGACCAGTTATCCTAACCTAGTCTAGTCCCATTTTCCAGCACTTGACCCATATTGCTCTAAGCCTTTCCTATTCATATACCCATCCAAATGCCTTTCAAATGTTGTAATTGTACCAGCCTCCTCCACTTCCTCTGGCAGCTCATTCCATACACATACCACCCTCTGCGTGAAAAAGTTGCCCCTTAGGTCCCTTTTAAATCTTTCCCCTCACCCTAAACCTATGCCCTCTAGTTCTGGACTCCCCCACCCCAGGGAAGAGACCTTGTCTCTTTATCCTATCCATGCCCCTCATAATTTTATAAACCTCGACAAGGTCACCCACAGACTCCGATACTCCAGGGAAAACAGTTTCAGCCTTTCCCTGTAGCTCAAACCCTCCAACCCTGGCAACATCCTTGTAAATCTTTTCTGAGCCCTTTCAGGTTTCACAACATCCTTCCAATAGGATCCTGTACAGCTGCAGCATGACCTCCCAACTCCTCTGACCATTACAGGAAAGCATACCAAACGCCTCCTTCACTATCCTATCTACCTGTGACTCTACTTTCAAGGAACTATGAACCTGCACTCCAAGGTCTTTGTTCAGCAACACTCCCTAGGACCTTACCATTAAGTGTGTAAGTCCTGCACTGATGTGCTTTTCCAAAATGCAGCACTTCACATTTATCTAAATTAACCTCCATCTGCCTCTCAGTCCATTGGTCCATCTGATCAAGATCCTGTTGTAATCTGAGGTAACCATCTTCACTATCCCCTATACCTCCAATTTTGGTGTCATCTGCCAACATAGTAATCATACCTTCTATGTTTACATCCAACTCATTTATGTAAATGATGTAAAGTAGTGGACCCAGCACTGATCCTTGTGGCACTCCACTGGTCACAGGCCTCCAGTCTGAAAAGCAGCCCACAACCACCCTCTGTCTTCTACCTTTGAGTCAGTTCTGTATCCAGATGGCTAGTTCTCCCTGTATTCCATGAGATCTAACCTTGCTAATCAGTCTACCACGGGAACCTTGTCAAATGCTTTACTGAAGTCCATATAGATCACATTTACTGCTCTGCCCTCATCAATCTTCTTGCTTACTTCAAAAAACTCAATCACGTTTGTGAGACATGATTTCCTATGCACAAGGAGAAAGTGAGGTCTGCAGATGCTGGAGATCATAGCTG
The DNA here is from genome assembly GCF_037043375.1 of Chiloscyllium plagiosum. Lineage (NCBI taxonomy): Eukaryota > Metazoa > Chordata > Chondrichthyes > Orectolobiformes > Hemiscylliidae > Chiloscyllium > Chiloscyllium plagiosum. The sequence goes on from NW_028270169.1 coordinate 54,884,256, forward strand.
AAAATGTGTTGCTGGAAAAGCGCAGCAGGTCAGGCAGCATCCAGGTAACAGGAGAATCGACGTTTCGGGCATAAGCCCTTCTTCAGGAATTCCTGAAGAAGGGCTTATGCCCGAAACGTCGATTTTCCTATGCGAAAGCCAGGTTGACTATCTCTAATAGTCTTTGCCTTTCCAAATACTTGTAAATTCTGTCCCTCGGGATTCCCGCCAACAACTTGCCCACCACTGATGTCAGGCTCACTGGTCTATACTTCACTGGCTTGTCCTTACCACTCTTCTTAAACAGTGGCACCACGTTTGCCAACCTCCAGTCTTCCGGCACCTCACCTGTGACTATCGATGATACAAATATCTCAGCAAGGAGCCCAGCAATCCCTTCCCTAGCTTCCCACAGAGTTGGAGGGTACAACTGATCAAATCCTGGAGATTTATCCACTTAATGCATTTCAAGACATCCAGCACCACCACCTCTGTAATATGGACATTTTTCAAGATGTCACCATCTATTTTCCCACATTCTATATCTTCCATATCCATCTCCATAATAAACACTGATGCAAATACTCGTTTAGGATCTCCCCCATCTCTTGCTGCTCCACACATAGGCCGCCTTGCAGATCTTTGAGGGGCCCTGTTCTTTCCCTAGTTACTCTTTAGACCTTCAATGTATTTATAAAAACCCTTTGGATTCCACTTAACTCTTTTTGCCCTCCTGACTTCCCTCTTAAGTGTACTCCTGCCTTTATACTCTTCTAAGGACTCATTCAATCTATCCTGTCTATACCTGACATATGCTTCCTTCTTTTTCTTAACCGAAACCCCAATTTCTTTAGTCATCCAGCATTCCTGCCTTTCCTTTCACCCAGACAGGAATATACTTTCTCGGGACTCTTGTTATTTCATTTCTGAAGGCTTCCCATTTTCCAGCTGTCCCTTTACCTGCGAACATCTGCACCCAATCAGCTTTTGAAAGTTCTTGCATAATACCGTCAAAATTAGCCCTCCTCCAATATAGAACTTCAGCTTTTAGATCTGGTCTATCCTTTTTCATCACTTTTAAAACGAATAGAATTATGGTTGCTGGTCCCAAAGTTCTCCCCCACTGAATCCTCAGTCACCTGCCCTGCCTTATTTCCCAAGAGTAGGTCAAAGTTTGCACCTTTTCTCGAAGGAACATCTGTATACTGAATCAGAAAATTTTCTTGTTCACACTTAATAAATTCCTCTCCATCTAAACCCTTCACACTATGGCAGTCTCAGTCTATGTTTGGAAAGTTAAAATCCCCTACCATAATCACCCCATTATTCTTACAGATCGCTGAGATCTCCTTACAAATTTATTTCTTAGTTTCCTGCTGACTATTAGGGGGGGTTTATAGAATAATCCTAATAAGGTGATCATCCCTTTCTTATTTCTCAGTTCTACACAAATAACTTCCCTGGAAGTATTGTCAGCAATACCCTCCCTCAGTACAGCTGTAATGCTATCCCTTATCAAAAACACCATTCCCCCTCCTCTCTTGTCCCCGCCACCCCTTTCTATCCTTAGCATTTGTATCTTGGAATATTAAGCTGCCAGTCCTGCCCTGAGCGACATCTCTGTAATTGCTATGATATCCCAGTCCCATGTTCCTCACCATGCCCTGAGTTCATCTGCCTTCCCTGTTCAGCCTCTTGCATTGAAGTATTTATTTAGTTTGAGTCCTACTTTGCTTTGTCCCTGCCTGCCCTGTTTGATTCGCTCCCTTTTCCAACTGTACCAGTCTCAGATTGATCTCCTTCTTCAGGATTACCCTGGGTTCTCTCTGCCCCCCCACCACCCACCGTCCTTTACTAGTTTAAATCCTCCTGAGCAGCTCTAGCAAATTTCCATGCCAGTATATTGGTCCCCTTCCAATTTAGGTGCAATCTGTCTTTCTTGTACAGGTCACTTCTACCCCAGAAGAGATTCCAATGATCCAAAATGTGAATCCTTCTCCCATACACCAACTCCTCAACCACACATTTATCTGCTCTAATCCTCTTATTCCTGCCCTCACTAGCTCGTAGAACTGGGAGTAATCCAGATATTACGACCCTCAAGGACCTAATTTTTAAATTCCTCCCTAACTTTCTATATTCTCCCTTCAGAATCTCATCCTTTTCTCTTCATATGTTGTTTGTTCCAATGTGTACAATGACCTCCTGCTGGGCCCTCTCCCTCTTGACAACATTCTGCACCCTCTCTGAGACATCCTTGATCCTGGCACCAGGGAGGCAACACACCATTCTGTTTTCTTGCTGCTGGCTGCAGAAATGTCTGTCTGTGCCTCTGACCAGACAGCCCCCTAGCCCAATCGGTCGCTTGGAACCCATTGCATCAGAGCCTGTCTCAATACCAGAAGCTTGGCTGTTTGTGCTACATTCCTCTAAGAGTCCATCACTCCCTACATTTTCCAAAACAGCTTTCTTGTTTCAAATGGGGATAGCCAGATGAGTCGACCTTGACTACCTGCGTACCCTTCCTATCCCTCCTGGAGTGAACCCATCTACCTGACTGTATGTATGGCTTTTCCTTCCTACAACTGCCATGCATTTTACCCCCTAGCTCTGGTGAATTCCTGTTTGCCTCTTAACTGCCGCTCCATGCAACAGGATAGGATTCACAGCCACAGACATTTTCTGCATACTCATCAGTAACCTGGAAACTCTCCCTAAACTCCCACATCTGACAAGAAGAACATATCAATATACTAAAGGTCATCTTTGCTCCTTCACAAACTACTGACCCAGAAAATAGCACTTGACAGCAGTGACTAAGCTTCACAGTTATATTGGCTGCATAATACTTAGGAATATTTTGCACTCGTGGAAAATGCTCTTTTTTTTTCAGTTCCCAAATCCATTATCTTTTTTAGATATGTATCCTGTGCATGATCAATGCATCCAAGAACTTTTTTTGTTATCTCCATTATCTTTAGGCTTCCATTTTTAATGTTTCATTATTTTGTACTGCATTTTACAGCAACCCCTCAGAAATAAAATATGTAATTTTAATAAGTGCTAACTTTCCCAAGCAGAAAAGTTGGTGTTGTATCCAGAATTTATTTTGGCAAGTAGTCATGCACTTGTAAACCAGTATGGTATAATGGGACTTATCATATGGAAGGTCAGTTGGCTCAAGTGTGCCACCAGGTAGTGTTGTAGTTGATAACACCTTTTAAAAATGACTGGGAGAAGCAGAGAATTCCTCAAGATGATGAGCCTTTATTTGCATACAAAAGTTGTGGCCATCACAGAAGACATCCCCGAAAGCCCTTGAACAGCGACAGTACTCTCATGTTTATGCTGTTCTAAAAGCCACGCCCTATCCCTGTTACATTAGCATAACCAATCATACTAAGCCTACGTTATATCCCCTGAACCAATCCGACTCTGCCCCAATTGTCTTCTGGATTGCTGCAGACCATCATGTTGTGCCTGGTCATCTTTCTTCACCGTCTGTCATCTGACAGGCCACAGTCACGAAAGGCTGACTGAAGCACGCAAGCCAGACCTTACACTTATGGAACCTCCCAACACTTATTATTTAATAGTTTTATATTCATATTTACCATAGTCGCCAATTAGTTTGATCCTGCAGTCTTGGTCTTGGTCCATGACCTTGTAGGTCACAGTACCTTGGAGGCATATCAAGCTGCTTGTTGTCATTAGGATGTCTGCCACAACTGTCCTTTCAGTCCATATGTTTCAGATTCCTACCACCTCTGAAATCCACTAATGCTTACCTTAAATTCATGCCTACATGTGAAGCTGTGTTTGCATTGGATATTAAAGACCTGTTTGGTTGAGCCAGCCTTTGGTTATTGTATGAACAATAAATAGTATTGTGGCTTAGTAAGAATGTAGACCTGCAGGAGAAATGTAAATGATATGAGTCACTGGATAAATATGTCTGTTCTTGTCGGAACTTGTGGAGCGAGCAAAATCATGTTTGTTCATCTAATCTTTGGAAGAGATCAAGTATATATTTTCATATTCGAGCATGAAAGACTTATTATTCTTCACTTCCTTGTGCCCTGTATTATTTCTGTTGTCACAACACACTGGGGGAAGTGCACTGATACTGGCACGCTCCAGAGATCACTCAAAAGTTGAACATATAATCAAGTTACTCAGTGTCCAATTTGTGTGCTTGACAAGCTCAGATTGTCAACTACACCAACCAGTTTTCTGTCCTTAACAAGAAGCTACTACTTACTGTAAATAAAATGGTTCTAACCACAGGCCAACAAGATATACCTTCTCAACTTATTGTGCTTAAACTCTAAGGAAGAAGGAAGCTTACTTAAGGTTGAAGGAGCAAGGATCAAGCAGGCCTATAGAGGGCTGTAAGGTAGCCAGAAAGGAACTGAAGAATGGACTGAGAAGAGGTAGAAGGGGGCATGAAAAAACCTTGATTGGTAGGAGTATGGAAAACCTCATGGTGTTCTACACTTGTATGAGAACAAGAGGATGGCCAGAGTGAGGGTAAGGGCGATCAGGGATAGTGGAGGAAACTTGTACCTGTAGTCGGAGGAGGTAGGGGAGGTCCTTGATTAATACTTTTCTTCAGTATTCTTTAGTGAGAGGGGCCTTGTCATTTGTGAGGACAGCATGCAACAGGTGAGAGGCTCAACAGGTTGATGTTAAAAAGGAGAATGTGCTGGACATTTTGAAAAACATGAGGATAGATAAGTTCCCTGGGCCAGACGAGATATTCCAAATTTACTACAGGAAGCGAAGAAAGAGATTGTTGCTCTTTTGGTGGTCATCTTGGTGTGCTCACTGTCCACTGGAGAAGTACCAGATGATTTGAGGGTGGCAAATGTTATTCCCTTGTTCAAGAAAGGGAATTACAGACCAGTCACACTCACTTCTGTGATAGGAAAATTATTGGAGAGGATTCTGAGAATAGAATTCATGATTATTTGGAAAAGCATAGTTTGATTCGAGACGGCATGGCTTTGTGAGGGGCACAAACCTTATTGAATTATTTGAGAATGTAACAAAACACATTGAAGAAGGTAGAGCAGTGGATGTGGTGTAAATGGAATTTAGCAAGGTGTTTGATAAGGTTTCCCATGGTAGGCTCATTCAGGAAGTAAGGAGGCATGGGGTACAGGGAAACCTGTATGTCTGGATACAGAATTCGCAGGCCCATAGAAGACAGAAGGTGGTATTGATGGAAAGTATTCAGTCTGAAGCTTGATGACATGTGGTGTTCTGCAGGGATCTGTTCTGGGACCTCTACTCTGTGATTTTCATAAATGACTTGGATGAGGAAGTGGAAAGGTGAGTTAGTAAGTTTGCCAATGACACGAAGGTTGGTGGAGTTGTGGATAGTGTGGAGGGCTGTTGTAGGTTGCAATGGGATATTGACAGGATGCAGAGCTGGGCTGAGAAGTGGCAGTAGGAGTTCAACCTGGAAAAGTGTGAAGTCATTTACTTTGGAAAGTTGAATTTGAATGCAGGTTGCAGGGTTAAAGGAGGATTCTTCGTCGTGTGGAGGAACAGAGCGATCTTGGGGTCCAGGTCCACAGTTCCCTCAAAGTTGCCACCCAAGTTGATAGGATTGTTAAGAAGGCATACGGTGTGTTGGCTTTCATTAACAGGAGGATTGAGTTTAAGAGCTGCGAGGTTATGCCGCAGCTCTATAAATCCCTGGTTAGATGACACTTGGAATATTGTGTTCAGTTCCAGTCGCTTCATTATAGGAAGGATGTGGAAGCTTTAGAGGGGGTGCAGAGGAGATTTACCAGGATGCTGCCTGGACAGGAGGGCATATCTTATAAAGAAAGGTTGAGGGAGCTAGGACTTTTCTAATTTGAGCAAAGAAGGATGAGAGGTGTACAAAGTGATGAGAGACATAGAGTGGGTAGGAGAAAGTGCGGACTGCAGATGCTGGAGATCAGAGCTGAAAATGTGTTGCTGGAAAAGTGCAGCAGGTCAGGCAGCATCCAAGGAACAGGAGAATTGACGTTTCGGGCATAAGCCCTTCTTCAGGAATGAGGAAAGTGTGTCCAGCAGGCTAAGATAAAAGGTAGGGAGGAGGGGCTTTGGAAATGCGATAGATGGAGGGAGGTCAAGGTGAGGGTGATAGGCCGGAGTGGGGTGGGGGCGGAGAGGTCAGGAAGAAGATTGCAGGTTAGGAAGGCGGTGCTGAGTTCGAGGGATTTGACTGAGACAAGGTGGGGGGAGGGGAAATGAGGAAACTGGAGAAATCGGAGTTCATCCCTTGTGGTTGGAGAGTTCCCAAACAGAAGATGAGGCGCTCTTTCTCCAACCGTCGTGTTGCCATGGTCTGGCGATGGAGGAGTCCAAGGACCTGCATGTCCTTGGTGGAGTGGGAGGGGGAGTTAAAGTGTTGGGCTACGGGGTGGTTGGGTTGGTTGGTCCGGGTGTCCCAGAGGTGTTCTCTGAAACGTTCCGTAAGTAGGCGGCCTGTCTCCCCAATATAGAGGAGGCCACATCGGGTGCAGCGGATGCAATAGATGATGTGTGGAGGTGCAGGTGAATCTGTGGCGGATATAGAAGTGTCCCTTGGGGCCTTGGAGGGATGTAAGGGGGGAGGTGTGGGCACATGTTTTGCATTTCTTGCGGTTGCAGGGGAAGGTGCCGGGAGTGGAGCTTGGGTTGGTGGGGGGTGTGGACCTGACAAGGGAGTCACGGAGGGAGTGGTCTTGTCGGAACGCTGATAGGGGAGGGGAGGGAAATATATCACTGGTGGTGGGGTCCATTTGGAGGTGGCGGAAATGACGGCGGATGATACGTTGTACATGGAGGTTGGTGGGGTGGTAGGTGAGGACCAGTGGGGTTCTGTCCTGGTGGCGGTTGGAGGGGCGGGGCTCAAGGGCGGAGGAGCGGGAAGTGGAAGAGATGCGGTGGAGGGCGGTTGGAGGGACGGGACTAGCCAGAGACCTTTTCCCAGAGTGGAAATGTCTATTACGAGGGGTCATAACTTTAAGGTGATTGGAGGAAGGTTATGGGGAGATGTCAGAGGTAGGTACTTTACACAGAGAGTGGTGAGTGTATGGAATTCGCTGCCAGAGGTGGTGGTAGAGTTAGATACATTAGGGTCATTTAAGAGACTCTTGGATAGGCACATGGATGATAGTACAATGAAGACTATGTAGGTTAGTTTGATCTTTGAGTAGGATAAAAGATTGGCACAACATCGTGGGCCACAAGCCTCGTTCCTGATAGAGCTAATGCCCGAAACGTTGACTCTCCCGCTCCATGGATGTTGCCTGACCGGCTGTGCTTTTCCAGCGCCACACTGTTCGACTCTGAGCTCCAGCATCTGCAGTCCTCACTTTCTCCTCCCTGCAGGAGGGAAGGGGGTGTGATTGGCGGTTGTGGAGTTGAAGTACTAAGTTGCGGCATTCATATTGGTAACGATGAAAAGTAGGAGTTTTCTCATCCTGTATAACATTTATTTTAAATTCAGTCAGGTTATTTACTGAGATTTGCTTTCAGACCCATCATTTATATGCTTTGCCAAAAATAAAATTGGAAATCCAAAACAAAAAGATGAAAGTTCAGTCCCGAAACGCACTTTTTTGACTTTACAGATGTTTCCATACTCCAATACTAACACAGTAATTTCCATCATAGTCTGTTCAATTATGTAGATCTGAAGATGATCCTAATGTTAAGAAGTCTTTTTATATTTATGCTGAGGCTACTTCTATACAAATGAATAGGAATAAGAAAGACAAGGGCATCACATATATGGGAGTACGTCCACCTGCAGTGTTCCCTCCCAAATCTCTCTCAAACCTGACTTGAAATTATACAGCTGTTTGTTCACTGTCACTATGTTCAAATCCTGGAAATTCTTCCTTAACACTGTTGGTATCCCTGACCATATAGATTACACTGTGCTTCAGGAAGGCGACTGACTCTCATTTCTCAAGGACGCTTGGGATGAGCAATAGATGTTGACCTGACCAGTGATGCCCACATCCTCTGAATGAATAAATTTGATGAGTTTCACTCCCATAACATATGACACAAATTGTAACAGGTGTTGAATCAGTTGAACCATAACAAAAGCAAAATTCTGCAGATCCTGTAAAGTTGAAATAAAAAGCCAAATAGCTGCTTCTGCATTAGTTTACTGCCCTCTTCAGGGAGAGGAACAGGGATAATGTATCAGGTCAGTTGTCTTTCATTGTTCTGAAGAAAGTTCACTGATCTAAAGCATTGATTCTGCTCTTCCATCCACAGGTGCTGAGTGTTTCCAGCATCTTTTTGCAAAAAACAACGGAATATTATATCTGTGATTTCCTTTTGGGTGGAGTTGAACCGAGCTCCTGTAAAGTGAAATATTTCTGCCTGTGCCATAGCAGCATTTTTGGAAGAACTGTTCCTAGATTCCAGAATGATATTCAGGAAGAGAAACATATCATGGATGCTGTTCAATTTAGCTCAATCCTTTACACTCCTTTTGAGTGTGCATACACAGGAGCTGCAGTATATGAAAGCATCTGTCATTTCGTTAAGGTGTCTATCCCAGTACTTGGCGCCATGCAGACCTGACTGATTTGGTTTTATTTTAATTTGTTCAATGAATGTTTAGACCTGAACATCAGGTTTTCAGAAATCAGAGGGCCACATAATGAACTAATTGTTCACAGCATACTTAGGAATTTTTATCACAATTTTGCACAGTTGCAATTTCTGTTTCTTAATGCCCATTGTTTTTATGATGCCAAGGTTCTTAGAGTTAGTGCTTTCTCCCAGGATCTTGCACAGCCAGTTCCAGTCAGCCCCAGTGAATATCCATTGTCCTCACAGCCTTGAGCCAGCAATCTGAGGCTCAGGTGGCTGCTGTCAGACCTTTGCATCACGAATCCTGGCCAGGGATGTGAATCTTTTGTTTGATATTAGAGAAGTGGGTTGGTGCATGTATGAAATGGGCTGTCAGAGGAAGTGGTGGAGGCTGGTACAATTACAGCATTTAAAAGGCATCTGGATGGGTATATGAATAGGAAGGGTTTCGAGGGATATGGGCCAGGTGCTGGCAGGTGGGACTGAATTGTGTTGAAATATCTGGTCGGCATGGACGAGTTGGACCGAAGGGTCTGTTTCCATGCTGTACAACTCTATGACTCTAAGCTTGGCTAAACAGGTGCTAATGGCTTTTTTTATGCTGCTTACTTTCAGTGCGAGTTGATGTTCACGAACAACTTGTTTGGGAAGAATGAAGCTGTTCTCGTCAATCTACTCTGGGCATTGCAGGGTCACCTTCTTTCCTGGTGTTACCTGCAATTGAAGGGGAATGATGCCTTGTCTCTCCGTCACACCAGAGAAATCCTCCTTAACTGTACGTACCATTGTCTTTACACTGTCAACTTCTGCTTGTAATTTAAATTGGAAGGATAATATTTAAAAATGTATAGAAAGAGAGCACCTTTCAAGAGATTACCTTATAAATTTGGGAAATGCAATTGCACTGAAAATTCTTTGAATGATGTTGAGAACCCAGGTTGATAGGGTTGTTAAGAAGGCATAAGGTATGTTAGCTTTTATTAGTAGAGGGTTTGGGTTTTGGAGCCCCCATGAGGTAATGTTGCAGCTGTACAAAACTCTAGTGCAGAATATTGTGTACAGTTCTGGTCACTGCATTATAGGAAGGACGTGGAAACTCTGGAAAGGGTTCAGAGGCAATTTACTAGGATGTTGCCTGGGATGGAGGGAAGACAAGAAAAGACTGAGGAACTTGAGGCTGTTTTCGTTGGAGAGAAGAAGGTCGAGAGGTGACTTAATTGAGACACATAAGATAATCAGAGGGTTAGATAGGGTGGACAGGCGAGCATGAGGGAACATAGCTTTAAATTGTGGGATGATAGATATAGGACCGATGTCAGAGGTAGTTTCTTTACTCAGATTAGTAAGGGCATGGAACGCACCTGCCTGCAACAGATGTAGACACACCAATTTTAAGGGCATTTAAATGGTCATTGGGTAAACATTTGGATGAAAGTGGAATAGTGTAGGATTGATGGGCTTCAGATTGGTTTCACAGGTCGGTGCAACATTGAAGGCGAAAGGGCCTGTTTTGCGCTGTAATGTTCGATGTTCTATCTTTACCATGTTCCATCTGAATATCGCTACTTCTGATCCTATTTCCTAATTTCAGTGTAATAAGGTTGATGCCATCTGAAAGTTGATCACCAACCCTAAAGTCAGATCAAAATTTCAGTTTGGTTAGTGTTGAAAATCATTACTGCCACATCTTGATCACTTCAACATCTCAACTGAAAGACAGCAACTCATGACATTTAGAACTTTTGGGGTTGAGTTTTAAGTTGAATTCAGCAATAGTGTGGATAATTTGTCTTTCTGTTCAGAGATGTTATGACACATATCTGGAGCAGGTGGACCTTGAACCTAGAGGTACAGTTGCTACCGCTGCGCCTCCAGAGCCCTATTACTTGAATTTAAATTCTACCAGCTGGTGGAACTTGAACCCATGTACCCAGGAAAATGTATCCTGGGATTCTAGCCCAGTGACATTCCCACTGTACCATTGTGACCTTTGTGGAGTTGAATTGACTATGCAAAATTTCACCTGTATTGTCGGGAATGCCTAGACTGGAAACTGATTTGGATTTCTCTGTTCTTCACCATAATGTTTGCTGAGCAGATGTCAAACGCCACATTTCCAGTGCATCCAATGTTCTGGATTTTATGATGCTGAAATGCAGTGCGAAGCAGATCATGTCGAGCTTGAATAATTCCTTTCTTGCGATGACAACCAGACAACTGGTAAGTGAGGTTAAAAAATGAAACATGCTTATCATTTTAATGAAATACTATCATCAAAAATTGACAGATATACTAATGTGATAAGAAAACATGGCAAATTTGTCTCGGTACAACTTATGAGAAATGATGATATACATCATGAAACTCAAAAGATGGGTGACTATGTCCAGCACTTTTATCATAGTTCTTCTTCCCCATTTTCAGTTCATTTTAAAATAATTCCTGGATTGGATTTGTTAATTTATAGCACAGTGCACTATTGCCAGTTTTAAAGTTGGAGCTGAATGAAAAATTATTACGCAATTATTTGCTCCCTGCAGTTAAGAGTCATATAAAGCACAGAAACAGACCCTTTTGGTCTAACTCGTCCATGCTGACCAGATATCCTCAACAAATATAGCCCCATTGGCCCATACCCCTCTAAACCCTTCCTTTTCATGTACCCATCCAGATGCCTTTTATATGTTGCAATTATACAAGTCTCCACTACTTCATTCCACACACGCACCACCCTCTGTGTCAAAACATTGCCCCTTAAATCCCTTTTAAATCTTTCCCCTCTCACCGTAAACCTGTGCCTTCTAGTTCTGGACTCCTCTACCCCTGGGTAACAAACTTGGGTCTATTAAACCTATCCATGCCCCTCATGGTTTCATAAATCTCTACAAGGTCACCCCTCAGCTTCCGATGCTCCAGGGAAAATAATTCTTTCTGTTCATCCTCTCCTAATTGCTCAAACCCTTCAACCCTGGCAACATTCTTGTAAATGTTTTTTGAATCCTTTCAAGTTTCACAATATCCTTCCTATAGCAGGGACCAGAATTGCACACAGAATTCCAAAAGTGGCCTAACCAATGTCCTGTACAGCTGCAACATGACCTCCCAATTCCTATGCTCAATGCTCTGACCAATAAAGGCAAGCATACCAAACACCCTTTTCACTATCCTTCCTACTTGTGATTCCACTTTCAAGGAACTATGTATCTGCACTCCAAGGTTGTTTTGTTCAGCAACATTCCCCAGGGCGTTACCACTAAGTGTATAAGTCCTGCCCTGATTTGCTTTTCCAAAATGCAGCTCCTTACATTTATCTAAATTAAACTCCATCTGCCACTCCTTAGCCCATTGGCCCATCTGATCAAGAACCTGTTGTAATCTGTTGTAATTCTTCTCTGTCCACGATACCTCCAATTTTGGTGTCATCTGCAAACTTACTGACCATACCTCATATATTACATTATTTTACATTACAGTGTGGAAACAGGCCGTTTCAGCCCAACAAGTCCACACCGACCTGCCAAAGCACAACCCTCCCATACCCCTACATTTACCCCTTACCTAACACTATGGACAATTTAGCATGGCCAATTCACCTGACCTGCACATCTTTGGACTGTGGGAGGAAACCGGAGCACCCAGAGGAAACCCACGCAGACACGGGGAGAACGTGCAAACTCCACACAGTCAGTCGCCTGAGGCGGCAATTGAACCCGGGTCTCTGGCGCTGTGAGGCAGCAGTGCTAACCACCGTGCCGCCCACATGTTCACATTCAAATCATTTATATAAATGACAAAATGTAGTGGACCCAGCACCGATCCTTACGGCACTCCACTGGTCACAAGCCTCCAGTATGACAAGCAAACCTCCACCACCATCACCATCTCCCTTCGAGCCAGTTCTGTATCCAAATGGCTAGTTCTCTAGCCTTGCTAACCAGTCTACCATGAGGCTCTTTGTTGAACGCCTTACTAAAGTCCATATCGATCACATCCACCTCCTGCCCTCGTCAATCCTCTTCGGTACTGTTTTAAAAAAACTTGACCAAGTTAGTGATACACAATTTCCCACGCACACAGCCATGTTGACTATCCCTAATCAGTCCATGCCTTTCCAAATACTATCCCTCAGGAATTCCCTCCAGTAGCGTGCCCACCGACAATGTTGGACTCACCAATCTATAGTTCCCTGGCTTTTCCTTGCCACCTTTAAAATTGTGACACCACGTTAGCCAGCCTCTAGTCTTCTGGCACCTCACCTGTGGCTGTTGATGATTCACATATCTCAGCAAGGGGCCCAGCAATCACTTCCCTAGCTTCCCACAGAGTTCTAGGGTACACCTGACCAGATTCCGTCCCGGACGGCCCGGTAGCTCAATGGTTAGCACTGTTGCCTCGGGCAACTGTCTGTGTGGGGTTTGCACATTCTCCCTGTGTCTGTATGGGTTTTCTCCAGGTGCTCTGGTTTCCTCCCACAGTCCAAAGATGTGCAGGTTAGGTGAATTGGTCATGCTAAATCGCCCGCAGTGTTCGGTGGGTTAGTCAGAGGTAAATGTAGAGGAATGGGTCAGGTAGGTTGCTCTTCGGAGGGTCGGTGTGGACTTGGGCCGAAAGGACTGTTTCCACACTGTAGGTAATCTAATCTAATCTTACCCATCCTTTGTGTTTTAAGACATTCAGCAGCACCTCCTCTGTAATATGGACATTTTTCAAGATGTTGCGATTCATTTTTCCACATTCTGTATCTTCCATATCCTTCTCCACAATAAACACTGATGCACAATACTTGTTTCGTACAGTTGTTAAGGAAGGTGCAGTAAAGCTCTAACTTCAAAATGAAATTAAAATTTGGTTTGATATGAGAACGCAACAGGACTGGTTGGGCATGTAGTGTAAAACTAACTGCCAAATCCAAAATAATGGCTTATACTAATGTGATTAACCAGCATTGTGGCAATTCCATGTGACGCAGGTAAAGCTGAAAGACAAAAAAGGAATGAATCCTTGATGCCAGTGCAAGTGGGGCAAGATCAGTAGAGTTACAAATTGGATAGCTCTTTCTAAGAGTTGGCAATGACTTGGCCAACAGACCATGCCTTCTGCTTTAAGATTCTGAGTTTATGACCACTTATCTTTCCTGTCCAGATCATTTTTGCATCAGCACAATGATGGAAATAAAAACCTCATTCCTACAGCCCGCTTGATTGGCACAGCATCCACAAACAGTTTTGTCCCAATCTACTCTGTCCAGACTCCCCTTGCTTTTGAACATTTCCATCAAATGTCCTCTTAATCTCCACTTTTTTGAGGAAAGCAGCCCCACCTTCTCAAATCTATAAAAGTAACTGAAATTCCTCATTCCTCTTTAAATCCTTCCTTAAGTGTGGGATCTAGATTTCAACACCAGTGTTTTATACAGGTTCTTCATAACTCCCTTGATTTTTCTCCTCCGTATCCCTGTTCACAAAGCCCAGGATCCAATCTGCTTTATTAGCTGCATTGTTGCATCTTCAGCCATTTTTGCACATATACTCAGCTCTTGTGCCCCCTTTATATTCTTATTCATTGTTACAGGCAGAGTTTCAGATTATTATCACACTCTGGGTGAAAGCTTGTTTTCCTCACATCCCTTCAAAAACGCCTACCCGCTGCCCTCCTGGTCGTCATCAATCTCTCCACAATGGGGGAAAAAGTCTTCAATCGTCTGCCCTGTCTATGCCGCTCATAATTTTATACACCTCAATCACGACCTTCAGTCTCCTCTGCTCCAAGGAAAACAGTCTATACAGTCTTTCTTCCTAACTAAAACTCTCCAGCGCAGGCAACATCCTGGTAAATCTCCTCTGCATCTTCTCCAGTGCAGTCACATCCCTCCTATTAATGTGGATTCTGAAACTGTACACAGTACGGCAGCACGGTGGCTCAGTGGTTTAGCACTGCTGCCTCACAGCACCAGGCTCCCAGGTTCGATTCCAGCCTCAGGTGACTGTCTGTGTGGAGTTTGCACATTCTCCCCGTGTCTGCATGGGTTTCCTTCAGATGCTCTGGTTTCCTCCTACAGTCCAAAGATGTGCAGGTTAGGTGAATTGGTCATGCTAAACTGCCCATAGTGTTAGGTGCATTAGTCAGAGGGAAATGGGTCTGGGTGGGTTACTCTTCAGAGGGTTGGTGTGGACTGGTTGGACCGGTTTCCACTCTGTAAGGAATTTTAAAAATCAAATACTCTAGCTGTGACCTAACCAATATTTTGTACCAGTTCCAGCGTAGCTACTGTTCTTAAACTTTGTCTTAGCTAATAAAGGCAAGTATCTCTAATCTAATCCTGAGAGCCATGTATCTGAGTAGCCTTCACAATATGTATTTTCTGGTTGTACAATTCCACTAAATGTTATTGGATACGACAAAGCATGTTGTTTTGCACAGATATCTTTATAATAGATTCTAGGGTAGTAAGAACAATATTACGACCTCAGAAGTTGGCAGACCAGTCCTTGCCAGCATAATGGTCTGTTGTGTTTAAAGCTATAACATGACACACGCAGATACCTGCATTAATGCTTCATATACAATTCAAGCCATACTGCTTGTAATATTTCCCTTATGCTATTCCAGCAAATATGCGTCTGTGTCTTTGCATCTGTTCTATACCAACTGATTAATTTAGATTAGTTTTGCATTGCCATTAAATAATGTTTTTATCAATTTTTGTTGCAGATAATCTACCTTTTGGAGCTTTCTAGTTTGGACATTCCTCACTGTGCACTTCTACAGGCCTTTACTCCACTGGCTAAAATATTGAAGACCCTCTGTTGCGAAACTGGTGACGACTTTCTCAAAGTAAGCAGTCTGTATCTAACGTCTGCCTTGTTGATGCAGACTTTTTGGTACTCATCTAGAAAATATATTAGTAAGATGAGAAGAAATAGGTGCTGGAGGTAGCCTAGGAGAGTTACTCGTGGAAAGCTACAGAAATCGGCTGGGCGACAATTATTTACGATGTATATTGATGACAGTAATGAATATACAGTTGCCAGATTTGCTGGTGACGCAAAAATAGATGGGAAGGCAAAGGGTGAGGATGACACAGTCTGCAGAGGGATATAGATAGATTAAGCAAGTGGGCAAAAAATTTGGCAAAAGGAATTTAATGTGGACAAATGTGAGGTTAAGCACTTGGACAGGAAGAACAGAGGAGCAGAAGTAGGGCGATTGTGCTATATCTATACAAGAGCCTAGTCAGACTGCAGCTGGAATATGTGAACAGGTTTTGGGCCCCTGAGCTAGAAAGTCATACCAGCATTTTAGGCAGGTTCATCCCAGGTATGGTGGGAATTTTTTATGAGAATAGGTTGCATAGATTGGGCCTGTGTCCATTGGAATTTAGAGGAATGATAGATGATCTTATTGAAGTATACAAGGTATTTGGGGAATTTGACAGGGTAGATGCAGAAAATCTGTTTTCCCCCTTATGGGCGAGTCTCAGGCCAGAGGTCATAATCTCAGAATAAAGCGCTGCCCACTGAAGGCAGTGGCTAAGAATTTCCCCTGTCAGAGGGTGGTAAGTCTGTCAAATTATTTATCTCCGAGGCCTGTCGAGGCTGTGTTAAGTGTATTCAAGGCTGAAATAGTCAGATTTTTAATCAGAAAGGTAATCAAGAGTTGTAAGGAAAAAGCAGGCAAGTGAATTTAAGGATTATCTGATCCTCCATGATCTCATCGCAGAGCAGACTCGATGGACTGAATGGCTTTCTTCTAGTCCTCGGTCTTGAGCTATTTGGTCCATTACTTTTGCTTCATCATTCAATGAGATCATAGCTGACATGTTTTTTTTTCTCTGCCCCCTTAAGCCCCTTGTTGGTCAAAAAACTGCCCAACTCCGTCTTGAATAAGTTTAATGACCCAGACTCCAATGCTTTTCAGGGAAAAGAATTCCAACGACTAACAGTCTGAGAGATATTTATTTCCTTCTCCGTTTTCAATGGGAGACTCTTTAGTTTTAGACTGTACCCACAGTTCTAGATTCCATCATGAGGAAAAACCTCCTCAGCATCTTTCCTGTCAATCCCACAAGAATGTTGTAGACATTTTCGAACCAACCTGTTCAGAGGTATTCTTACACATCTGTGGTCAGATAGGATTTGAACCCAGGCTTCTTGCTCAGGACTGTCCTGGCCTCTGCGGTCATGGCACCACAAGGTTCCTGCATAGGATGTAGGATGTTTGAATAAGATCAAATCTCATTTTCCTAAACCTCAGAAGTAAAAGGCCCAATCTCTCACCCTTTCCTTACAGATTTCCCAGAAATTAGCCGGGTGAACCTTTTGAACTGCTTCCAGTACAAGTACAGTGGAAGTCCATTATCATACAGATGTTGATATGTCCAAATATTAAAACTATATTAATGATAAACTTCTGTAACTCCTATTTTCCTCCTTTTATTTGGCGATTTGAAGATTTGACTATTTACGTTTTTGTTTGGAGCCAGGAGGGCCCTTCATTGTGTGAGCCGGGGAATATTGAATCACAATATAATGAATTAATTCTGTATATCTCTCCTATATGTCATGATTGTACATTGTGCTACAGGAAAGTCTCTAAATGTCTTGTACAGTTGTCTCAGTCTTCCCCAATTTTAAACTCCATTCCCTATTCGATGCTGACCAACCTTTCCAACTATTTTCTCAATTATGATTCATAACCCAGAGCCTTCTGTACCACAGCATTCTGTAACCCCTCTTATTTAAATAATATTTTCCTTTTCTATTAGCTTTGCCGAAATGAGCAACCTTTCAGTTTCCTGTGTACTTCTACAAATTTATGCAGTTATTTAACCTGTCTATAACCCTTTATACTCTTTGTGATCCTCTTCACAACTTGCTTCCCTATCTACCTTTGTGCTGTCAGTAAATTTGGCTACAATGCAGTTGATCCCTTGAACATCATTGTGGTTGTGGAAGTCCGTCATCTCAGGTCCAGGAGTCCCTCAGGGTAGCGTTGAGAGTGTGTTGCTGGAAAAGCACAGCCTGACTTGGAAATATAAGGCAGTTCCTTCAGAGTCATTGGGTCAAAATCCTGGAATTCCTGATGAAGGGCTTCGCCCGGAACATCAGTCCTCCTTCTCGGATGCTGCCTGACCTGCTGTGCTTTTCCAGCAATACATTCTCAACTCTTGTCTCCAGCATCTGCAGACCTCACTGTCTTCCCTCAGGGTAGTGTCCCAGGCCCAACAATCTTGGCTGCTTCATCAATGACTTTTCCTCTGTCATGACGTCAGAAGTGCGAATGTTCACCGATGATTGCGCAGTGTTCAGCACCATTCACGACGACTCAGATTCTGAAGCAATCCGTGCTCAAATGCAACAAGATCTGGACAATATCCAGACTTGGGCCGACAAGTGGCAAATAACATTCACGCCACACAAATGCCAGACAATGACCATCACCAATAAGAGACACTCTAACTACTGCCCCTTGACATTTAACGGTATTACTGTCACTGAATCCCCAACTATTAACATCCTTGACTCACCATTGACCAGAAACTCAACTGGACTCACCATATAAACAGTGGCTACAAGAGCAGGTCTGAGACTAAGGATACTGCGGCGAGTAACTCACCTCCAGACACCTGAAAGTCTATCCACCATCTACAAGGCACAAGTCAGGAGTGTAATGGAATACTCCCTATTTGCCTGGATGGGGGGGAGCTCCAACATTATTCAAGAAGCTTGACACCACCCAGGGCAAAGCAACCTGCTTGATTGGCACCACATCCACAAACATTCAATCCCTCCCCCACTGGCACTCAGTAGCAGCAGTGTATACTATCTACAAGATGCTGTGCAACAATTCACCAAAGATCCTCAGACAGCACCTTCCAAACCCACAACCACTTCCATCTAGAAGGACAAGGGCAGCAGGTACTTGGGAACACCACCACCTGCAAGATCCCCTCCAAGCCATTCACCACTCTGACTTGGAAATATACGGCCGTTCCTTCAGAGTCATTGGGTCAAAATCCTGGAATTCCCTCTCTACCGGCATTACGGGTCAAGCAAGTGAACTGCAAGGCAGCTCACCGTCGCCTTCTCAAGGGCAAATAGGGATGGGCTATCAGTGCTGGCCAGCCAGTGATGCCCAAGTCCCACAAATGAATAAAACAAAGTTCTGCGGCTTTTCAGTATGTATATACATTTTAACCTTTCACTTTGTTACATAAGGGTGCTTCTTGAAATAATGAAAAAGCTTTGTTTCAATTCTGATTTAAAAGCTTGGTGGTGAGAACTTGGAGAAATCAGAGGAGCCTGTGTTTCTCAGGATGTGGAGCATGGAGTCTACTCACAACTACGAAAACAACAGTCACGAGACAACGGTCTTTGTTTGTCCAGGTGCAACATCTTTTGAAGTGGAGTTTGATGAAAAGTGTGAAACAGAGAAAAGGTATTGTCCAGTTTCAAACAATGAGATGCTACCAGTGATATTGTGAGGAATGGTTTATTTTTAGTTGGCAGGGGAAAAGAGACAGAGAGAGAGAGAGAACAAGAGTTGGTGTTCCTTACACTCATTCTTTCCAATAAAATCAAGAGCTTTAAAGAAGGGGATAGGAAAAGCCTAAGGGAAAAAATCTGATCATATTTGGTCTCTAATCTGCTGTGTCTGCTTCTTTATGTCCTTCAATCTCTCTTATAGAATGGGCATTGCAGCAGTGAAGGGGTCCCTTCAGCCTATCATGTCATGCTGGATCTCTGTGAAAGACCACCTCATCTAATGTCACTCCCATGGTTTTACTCTGTAATCTTTGATTTTTCTTCCCCTTCAGATGATTATCCAGTTCTATTCCAGACATCTCAATTAAATCTGCCTACACCGTGCTCTCATTCCAGATTCCGACTACTCAGTTTATGAAACTGTTCTTCCTCCTGTTGCAATTGTTGAGTTGCCAATCAGAACAGTTTCTCCCTATCTACTATGTTCATAATCCTCATAAATTTGAGGAACTCTATCAACTTGCTCTTAATTTTCTCTAATTATCCACTGAACTGAAGTTCCTTACCCCTGAAGCCATTCCTTTGGATCTGTGGGCCAAGCTTTGGCAAACGTATATTGTAGAAAAACGTCTAATTGTCTATTTTGGTCGGAAGAATAAAAATAAAGTATGATCCGTTAAATGGTGCAAAGTTGCAGAGCTCTGAGACACAGGGATGTGGGTGTCCTCGTGCATGAATCGCAGAAGGTTAGCATGCAGGTGCAGCAAGTAATTAGGAAAGCTAATAGAATGTTATTGTGTATCACAAGGCGAATTAATTACAAGAGTAGGGAGGTTTTGCTTCAGATGCAGTCTACTGCTGAGACCACATCTGGAGTATTGTGCACAGTATTGTCATCAAGGGTGTAAATATTTTGGTGACACTACAGAGATGGTTTACCAAACTACTATCTGGAATGAGGACTGATTTACGAGGGAAGGCTAGACAAGCTTGTGTCGCTAGAGTTTAGAACAGTAAGACATGACTGAATTGAAATACGCAAGATGCCGAGGAGCCATATCTGGTCCAGTATGGAGAGGTTGTTTCCTCTTGTGGGAAAATTTAGAACGAGGGATCACATTTTGCAACTCTGTGGTCACTGCTTCAAAACTGGAATGTGAAGGTGGAGTCTTTGGGCCCCTTTTTGAATAGGTGGCGGTTGCAAAATCCTTGTTTTTAAGGCAGAACTGCTTTGGCTGTTGTCAAGCAAAGGATAAACGGTTATTCAGTAGACAGGATTGTGGATTTCAAGATCCAAGCAAATCAGCTCTGATCTTTCTGAATGGGAGAGCAGGGTTGAGAGGCTGAATGGCCTACTGCTGTTTTGTATATTTGTATAATCAAATTCTACACCAGACTTAGTGCACCTTCCTTGTTTTGTACAGTGTGCTATTATTAATCACTTTTTCAACCTACCCTGTCAGCTCCAGTGATTTGACCATGTGTACCCCAGATCCAGCTGCTTCTCCATCATCTCTTAAAGCTGTACCCTTTATTTTCTATTGTTTTTCTTTGTACCAACCAACTTGTTTGTTCACTTTGAAAAGCTAACTCTGCTCGGTTGAGTCTTGTCTTACGTTTTAGCTACGTCTCCTTCAATTTTAATTGTTCACAATCATGAAGCAATGCCTATTGATTAACTTGTCAGTCACCCTTTTAGTAATCTTGAAAGTCTCCGTTTGGCCACCTCAGCTGCCAAAGAGCCAAACATTCCGTTGGATCTTAATTCCAGAATTATTATGGCCCTTTTCCTCTGCCCTCTGAAGGACGGGACATGCTGCTTTTATCCTCCATGTGTAATGGTTCTAATCCAGATTTGTAGCTGTTTGTTTAGCTGAGTGGTATGATTTAGAGGTGGAATATTTAAATATGGAATAATTGTACCAATCAGCACCCTATGTACAACATGACGTGAAACTTGTCAGTACTTAAATAGCTCACTTGTGAAACTTTTCTCAAAGGTATGATTATTTGGAATTTACGGACTCTAGAGGAGTGAAAGTGCGTTATGATGGAAAGGTTGGAACAGAGAAATGGCCAAAGGTAAGACTTTTGCCAACGGGTTTAACTTCGCAAAGATCTTATTTATACTTCACACTTGTTCCTAGGTCTGGGAAAACATGGTCTTCCAGTATCGCACTGGGACTTAAATATCTAATTTAGGACAAGATGTTGTGTTGGGTTGAGATGATTCTTGGAGGGACCAGCAGTTAGATGAGATGTTAATTCTGTGTCTGTTACTTTGGTAGGTGTAGAAATTAAAATTCTTGAGAGCTTTGCATTCTTGTTCACATTCCTCGTATATTAAAGAGTTACGCAAAGGCAAGACCATTAATCCATGCTGCTCATGTTGATGTGAAATCTTGATAATCCACACTCATCATTTATTCTCTTTGTGGAAACTAGGTTAAATTCTTTTCCTGCCCATTGCTGAGGGAAAGCAGTATCTGACAAGCTTGTGATTCAGGCAAATATGATCATTCAACAAAATCCAAGTACTTCATACAATCATAAATTCCCAACATCGTGGAAGCAGGCCGTTCGGACCATCGAGTCCATACCAACCCTCCAAAGAGCATTCCACCCAGACCCTTAGCTCATGTAATAAAGATGATAATTTTTTCTGAGATTCCTTTTGTCCACTAATATTTGAAAATGGTGTGTTTTGTAACCTGGTGCACTGTCACTTTGTGTTATTGCATACTTTGCATTGGGTACATAATTACTCCCAAATGATTTAACTTCCATCACTGAGATTCTGGCATATTGATAGGTGTCCTGGAATCATGAAGATTAGTGCAAAGTTTTGTTTTGGGCATCCGTGTTGGTATAGAATTGAACTGCTCATAAGCAAATGTGTCACTGAAGCCTGGGGAAAGTAGCTAAATTCAACAGTGCTCTAGCTAATCAGGAGTGATGACCATCCTCATTCCTTTGTACGGGCTCCAGATCAAAGCTGGAATTTTATTTTAAATTGTTAGGTGTCCTTGTTTGTTTACGAATCTGTTTTGTTTTTTAAAAAAAAGTGGTCTTTCAGTTCAGCAAGTTTTTTATTTATGTCTGTAATTGAAGTCTGTACATTTCTTGGAAATTTTTATAAGATTTCAATATTTGATTTGAAAGTTCTACCTTTTCCCAAGGATCCAGCTGTCCTCTGGAGTTCAGTCAAGATCTCAGTGAGAACATCACAGGAGCAGTATTTCATTCTGGTTATGAATAACTTTCTACTATATATCTTTGTTTGTAGTCAGTGACGTTTAAATCTGGCCCACGGCTGCAGTTTCTGTTCCACTCTGACAACTGCAACAACGAATGGGGATACAAGTTCATTGCCAAAGCATACGGCCTGCCAGATGTGCGGGTACCTTGGGTTGCAGATCTACAGCTTCTGGTGTCACGGCTGATGGGCTGCCTTGCCTCCCGAGCACTGTCTTTAAATTCAGCCTGCGGTAAGATTTGTTGTTCTCCCTAATTTTAAGAGTAGTTCGATGTTAGGTAGTTAACTGGTTGCTTGGGTGTTGTATCACATTTTTAAACTTGGACAACTTTTATTCCACATGACCTGTATAGACAGAGTGGGGTGTTCATCTTAGTTCAAATTGCTAAGAAGTGAAAGACTAATGTTTAGTCCACTGTGGCTCAAAGCTCGACTGTCGGCCTTCTAATTCCTTGTCTGACTTGAGAAAATTTCTATTATTTTTTGTCTACATTGTTTTACAGTGTCAACTTTTGCACAGGTGAATGCCTTCCCTGCCTGCTATTTTTACTTCATATTTCTGCTGTTTTGGCTGGATAATATGGTACTTCTCTCCCTCTGCACTTCCACCCAGGCTTTGCTTGTTCATCTCAATGTAGGAGCAAGTTACTGCAAATGGTGGAATCTGTACTAAAAAGAACAAATGCTGGAGATCACAGCGGGTCAGACAGCATCCATCATCTAGACTCAAATGTTAGCTTGCTCTCTCTCCATGGATGCAGTCTGGCCCACTGTGATCTCCAGCATTTGTTGTTGTTTTTGCTGGTTCATGATAAATTTTACTGGTTGGATTGTTGGCTTCCAGAGCAGTGTGACGCCAACAGCGTAGGTTCAATTCCCATCACCGGTTGGAGGTTACCATGAAGGGCTGACCATCACAACCTCTTCTGTTACCTGAGGTCTGCTGACCCTCAGGTTAAATCACCACCAATTGCTTCTCTCTAATGAGAGAATATTATGGCGGTAATGTTATGGCGACACAACAATGATAAACCCTAATGTTTGTAAACATAAAATACAAGCCTACTTAAAATATCTTTACAGATTTCCAGTGGATTTGGGCATTCTGCGTAGTAATGTAGATCTACACAGCTGGTGTTCAGCCATTTTCCAATACATTCATAACTAATTAAACTTATTTTCTAATGAGTATACTGGTTGAGTGGTTCTCTTGATGTGTTTCATGATTGTTGTGACAGTTACACTGAGAATGACCAAGTCAAGCATGGCAGAACCAGGGAGTGAAAAATAGGCCTTGATGTTTTCCCTGTTTCTCCCCCTCTGCTGTCCTTAACCCTCAGCAGCTTTAGCTGAGTCCATTTACAATGCACTTTGGACCCTGTAGATGGGGTAGTGCAGCGCAGAGGAAGGGCATTCAGGTCTAGTCTGCAGTAGTTTTTTTTCCACAGTTGTCCAGTCAGTCCTACCACAGCTGTCCCACTTTTTTCTTCCTTTTTTTGGATTTCTTCTCACAAGTATTTATACCATTTTCTTAGCCACCACAATACAGGGAGGATTCCAAATCTTAACCATCGTTCTGTAAAATGTTTCCTTGTGTTCCTTCTGATTCTTTTCCCAATCAACTTAAGAAATTAAATCTGAGCCATCCTTCAGCCATTGGAAGCCACTTTCATTCTGTTGAAATCCTTACTAATTTTAGTGTCACTCTGTCAAATCCTGCTATAGCCTCCTTGGCGTTTAGGAACGTTCCAGGCACCAATACCCTCTGTGTAAAGTACATGCCATGTATATTGAACGCGTGAGCTTTTGTTATTGAATCCCTCATCCTGGGAAAAGCTTATCTCCATCCACCCTGTCTATACCCTTCATGATTTTGTACACCTCAATCAGGTCCCTCCTCCATCTCCTTTTTTCTAATGAAAGCAATCCTAATCTACTCAACCTCTCTTCATAGCTAGCATCTTCCGTACCAGGCAACATCCTCGTAAACCTTCTCTGCACCCTCTCCAAAGCGTCCACATCCTTTTGGTAATGTGGCGACCAGAACTGTACACCGTATCTAAATGTGGCCGAACCAATGTCTTGTGCAATTTTAACATGACCTGCCAGCTCTTATACTCCATATCTTGTCTGATGAAGGCAAGCATATCATATGCCGCCTTGACCACTCTATCCACCTGAGCAGCCACCTTCAGGGTACAACGGACCCAAACTCCCAGATCTCTCTGCTCATCAAGTTTTCCCAAGGCTCTTCCGTTTACAGTATAGTTGGCTCAAGAATTAGACTTCCCAAAATGCATCACCTCACATTTGCCTAGATTGAACTCCATCTTCCAACTCTCCAGTCTATATATATTCTCCTGTATTCTTTGACAGTCCCCAATGCTTTCTGCTACTCCACCAATCTTTGTGTTGTCTGCAAACTTACTGATCAGACCAATAGTGTCCCCTTCCAGATAATTGATGTATATCACAAACAACAGTGGCCCCAGCACTGATCCCTGTGGAACACCACTGGTCACCTTCAACTACTACTGTCTCCTGTTGCTCAACCAGTTCTTTATCCACCTAGCTAGAACACCCTGCACACCATGTGACTTCACTTTCTCTATTAGTTTACCATGGGGGAATCAAAGATCAAATGAACCTACATAGCCTTCATTGTATTATCTTCCATGAGCCTATCCAAGAGTTGCTTAAATGTCCCTAATGTATCTGACTCTACTACCACTGCTGGCAGTGCATTCCACCCACCCACCACTCTGTGTAAAGAACCTACCTCTGACATCTCCCCTAAACCTTCCTCCAATCGCCTTAAAATTATGCCCCCTCATGATAGACATTTCTGCCCTGGCCATCCACTCTAGCTGTGCCTCTCATCATCTTGTACACCTCTAACAAGTCACCTCTCATCCTTCTTCACTCCAATGAGAAAAGCCCTAGCTCACTCAACCTTTCTTCATAAGACATGCCCTCCAGTCCAGGCAGCATCCTGGTAAATCTCCTCTAAAGCTTTCACATGCTCCCTACAATGAGGCGACTGGAACTGAACACAATATTCCAATTGTGGTCTAATCAGTTCTTTATAGAGTGGCAGTATAACCTCGTAGCTCTTAAACTCAATCCTCCTGCTAATGAAAGACAACACACCATATGCCACCTTAACCCTAACAACCTGACCTGCAACTTTGAGGGATCTGTGGACATGGACCCCAAGATCCCTCTGTTCTTTCACACTACCAAGAATCCTGCCTTTAACCCTGTATTCTGCATTCAAATTCAACATTTCAAAGTGAATGATTTCACACTTTTCCAGGTCGAACTCCATCTGCCACTTATCAGTCCAGTTCTGCATCCTGTCAATGTCCCGTTGCAACCTACAACAGCCCTCCACACTATCCACAACTCCACCAACCTTCGTGTCATCGGCAAACTTACTAACCCACTCTTCCACTTCCTCATCCAAGTCATTTATAAAAATCACAAAGAGCAGAGGTCCCAGAGCCCATCCCTGTGAAACATCACTGGTCACTCAGCTCCAGGCTGAATATTTTCCATCTACTACCACCCTCTGTCATCTATGGGCCAGCCTATTCTGTATCCATACAGCGAGATTTTCCTGTCTCCCATGCCTCCTCACTTTCTGAATGAGCCTACCATGGGGAACCTTATCAAATACCTTGCTAAAATCTATATACCCCAAATCCACTGCTCTACCTTCATCAGTGTGCTTTGTCACATTCTCAAAGAATTCAGTAAAGTTTGTGAGACATGACCTGCCCTCCTCACAAAGCCATGCTGACTATCTCTAATCAAGCTATGGTTTAACAAGTAATCATAAACTGTCAGTCAGAATCCTCTCCAATACTTTGCCCACCACAGATGTAAGACTGATTGGTCTGTAATTCCCAGAATTATCCCTATTCCCTTTCTTGAACAAGGGAATAACATTTGCCAGCCTCCAGACATCTGGTGCTATTCCAGTGGACAGTGAGGATGCAAAGATCATTACCAATGCTGCTGTAATCTCTTCCTTCACTTCCTGTAGTAACCTTGGATATATCCCATCTGGCCCAGGGGACCTATCTGTCCTTTTGTTTTTCAAAATATCTAGCGCATCCTCCTCCTCCTATACATCAACTTGTTTGAGCATATCATCCTGTTTCACGGTGTCTTCCTAAATGTCAAGGTCCCTTTCAGCAGTGAATACTGAAGCAAAGTATTTAATAAGGACCTCTCCTACCGCCTCCGACTCCAGGTGCAAGTTCTCTCCACTATCCCTGATTGGCCCTACCGTCACATAAGCCATCCTCTTGTTCCTCACCGAAGTGTAGAACGCCTTTGGGTTTTCCTTAATCCTACCCGCTAAAGTGTTTTCATGCCCCCCCTCCTTGCTATCCTAAGTCCATTCTTCAGTTCTCCCTGGCTACCTTGTAACATTTAAGCCCTGTCCAATCTTTGTCTCCTCAACCTTAAGTAAGCTTCCTCCTTCCTTTTGTCTAGATGTTCCACATGCCTTGTCTCCCAAGGTTCCTTCACCCTACCATCCCTTCATTGCCTCAGTGGGACAAACATATCCAGTACTATCAGCAAGTGCTTCCTAAACAACCTCCACATTTGTCGTGCATTTCCCTGGAACATCTGTTCCCAATTTAGCTGCCCCAGTTCCTGCCTTGTATAAATAGCATTGTAATTCCCCCTTTTCCAATTAAGTAATTTTGTAAGCCTCTCCAGGACGATAGTAAAGGTCAGGGAGTTGGTGATCATTATCACTGCTAAGCTCTTCCCCCTGCCAGACACCTGGCAGACAATAAGAAATTACCTGGCACTGGATGGCATCAAGAATTGGGCACAGTTGGCCTTTTTTAATGCTGTGTCTCCCAGGCTTGGCAATGGGTAGAGTGGGTAAACCCCTGATGGAAACCTGTGGTATCCAGCAGATAACTGATGGTCACAACAGGAAGAAAGGACATTTGAGCACTGCCATTGCCTTCAATTATTCACTCTCCTCTGGGGATGTCAACATTCCGGTTTATGTGTCTCAAATTTATGCTGATGCATGTTACCTGAGTTGCCTCCTCTGATCCTGACCTAGGCAGGTTAAGGAGCGAAGGTCAACAGGCCTCCAGTTGTTGGGGGACTCCCTGATGGAGTGAGCTAGCAAATCTTTGGGCCTCAGTATCTTCAAGCTGAAAATACAGCAAGGAGTAGAAGTAGCAATGAGCACCTCCTTGTAGGATGAAAGCATTAGAAGTTGGTTTTTAAAGCGGTAATTGTGTCAAGAAGATGCTTTACCTCTTTTATGCAACAGCCTGGTTTATATATTCAAATCCTGTAGAAATCATTTTGATAGAGTTCTGATCTTCTTGCAGAAATCTTGCAGGTCGTGGCTTTGAGTAGCAGGCAGCCCCCTTCCTTGCTTCCGACTCAGATGGTCATGAGTGCAGGTCCAACTCTGGAGGCATAAACTTGCAGCTATGCACTGCCGTTATGTGCAATACTGAGACTATTGTATTGTCAGTAGTGCCATCTTTTGCATGAGGCTGAGGTTCTGTCTGAGGTCCTATGCCAAGATTCCAATTTATTGTTCCGAGAGGCTCATCGCAGCCAACCTTTCTCCCAATAATAAAGCAGTGACTACTTTACTTCAGTGACTTGAAATAGCTTTGGGATATGTAGAGTTCAAAAAAAGGGTCAATCTTTTTTATGTCTTCATTTACATTCATTTGGTAATTGAATTACTGCTCACAGCAATTACTCAGTGTTGCTAAAAACATTTTCATCTTGCATCTGTTTCTTTGTAAAGGATTACTTCCTGCAGTTGAGTTACCTGTAGAGAAAGTTGCATCTGTTGTGGAGTCTCATCTGTGGAAACCCATCCTGAGACACGGAACGTGTCCAGAGGGAGCGTTGGACAGCACATCACCACAAGAAATGGTAAAGATGAATTAAACTGTGTTTTTTCTTTCTGAAGCAGAAAATATTAACCTGAAATCTAAGCCGTAAGTCCTAACTAAAGTTGTTGTCATGACTAAATCAGAATGGGTGAGAGTTCAGTAAAATGTTAACTTATGTCTTTTACTTTGACATTTTTGTAACTGACACAGTCTCAACATTAGCAAAGCAGGATTGGTTGTGCCTAATAATTTGGAAGTTAAGAAGTAACTTCTGAATGTCGGACAGCAGTCACATGTAGGCATTCTGCAAATTAGCCTTTGAGCTCAATTTGTTAACTTGCTATGGTGGGGTTTAGACTGCGTGCACTAAACTGCTAATCAGTATACACTATACCCTAAATTAGAGAGTATAGTATATCACAAAGATGCAATCAGAATCTTAATGATACCTGTGATGAGATGTTTATTTTTCGCCTTTTGCAGCTTTATTTAAGGATTTATTTAACAATGTTAATGTCTATGAAAAGAATGATGGAGAAATAATTCCCAATTATCATTGGGAATATCGTTTATAACTTCAGTTAGAAGCATTTCAATTTTTTGAAAGGAGTGAGTTACCTTGAAGAGATCAAGCTTATTTGCAAGAGAAATGTGCATAAATGTCAGACAACATATATTGAAGAAACTTGAAAATTGGGTGATAGTGAGAATCTGAGGATTGAGGTGTTTTCTGAACAGGGGAACAGATTTTAATAAGTTGACCAAAGAGAGGGAACTATTTGCTTTGGCGGCCAGCACAAAAACCAAGAAGGGAAGTTGGGTGGGTCAGTGATGGGACTGAGTTACAGCTGAATGGGTCTGGAGAGGGTGGGGAATGTGAGAGTGAAAATAGGCCGAGATGAGGGTTCAGACTTAGACTCATGGGAGGAGTTGTTGAATTTGAATTTGAATTGAATTTATTGTCACGTGTATCAAGGAACAGTGAAAAACTTTGTCTTGCGAGCAATACAGGCAGATCACAGAGTTAAATAGCATAGATAAGTAAATAATAGGTAAACAGAGGCAAAAACCAAAACACAGGTACAGGCGAATGTTAAGATTTTGAGAGTCCATTCAATATTCTAACAACAGCAGTAGGGTAGAAACTGTTACAAAACCGGCAGGTGCATGTGTCCAGGCTTCTGTACCTTCTCCCCAATGGTAGAGGTTGTAGAAAAGCATTGCCAGGATGGGATGGATCTTTGAGAATGCTGGTGGCCTGGTAGGTGGATTCTATAGATGGGAGGTTGGCCTTTGTGACTGTCCGGGCCGAGTTCACCACTCTCTGTAACCGTCTCCAATCTTGAATGGTACAGTTGCCATACCAGTTGTGATGATACATCCAGACAGAATGCTCTCAATGGTGTACCTATAAAAGTTGGCAAGGGTATTCGCCCTCATGCCAAACTTTCTCAGCTGCCTGAGGAAGAAGAGACTTTCTTGGGCCTTGGTAACCAGTGCATCCACATGAAGAGTCCAAGAAAGCTTGTTGATGACCACTCCCAGGAGCTTGACACTCTCCACTCGTTCCACCTCTGTGCTGTTAATGTGTAGGGGGACATGAGTAACATCCTGCTGAAAGTCAAGAATGAGTTTCTTGGTTTTGCCAGCATTGAGAGCTAGATTGTTGTTGTGGTTCTGTTTGCCGAGCTGGAAGTTTTTGTTGCAAACGTTTCGTCCCCTGGCTAGGCGACATCATCAGTGCTTGGGAACCTCCTGCGAAGCGCTTCTTTGATGTTTCCTCCGGTGTTTATAGTGGTCTGTCCCTGCCGCTTCCGGTTGTCAGTTTCAGCTGTCCGCTGTAGTGGTTGGTATATTGGGTCCAGGTCGATGTGTTTGTTGATGGAGTTTGTGGATGAATGCCATGCCTCTAGGAATTCCCTGGCTGTTCTCTGTCTGGCTTGCCCTATGATAGTAGTGTTGTCCCAGTCGAATTCGTGTTGCTTGTTGTCTGTGTGTGGCTACTAAGGATAGCTGGTCGTGTCGTTTCGTGGCTAGTTGATGTTCATGTATGTGGATTGTTAGCTGTCTTCCTGTGTGTCCTATATAGTGATTAGTGCAGTCCTTGCATGGTATTTTGTACACTACCATGCAAGGACTGCACTAAACACTATATAGGACACACAGGAAGACAGCTAACAATCCACATACATGAACATCAACTAGCCACGAAACGACACGACCAGCTATCCTTAGTAGCCACACACAGACAACAAGCAACACGAATTCGACTGGGACAACACTACTATCATAGGGCAAGCCAGACAGAGAACAGCCAGGGAATTCCTAGAGGCATGGCATTCACCCACAAACTCCATCAACAAACACATCGACCTGGACCCAATATACCAACCACTACAGCGGACAGCTGAAACTGACAACCGGAAGCGGCAGGGACAGACCACTATAAACACCGGAGGAAACATCAAAGAAGCGCTTCGCAGGAGGCTCCCAAGCACTGATGATGTCGCCTAGCCAGGGGACGAAACGTTTGCAACAAAAACTTCCAGCTCGGCGAACAGAACCACAACAACGAGCACCCGAGCTGCAAATCTTCGCACAAACTTTGAGCTAGATTGTTCTCAGTGCATCATTTTTCCAGGTCTTCCACCTTCCGTCTGTAGTCTGTTTCGTCACCATCTGTGATTCAACCAACTTGGTGTCATCAGCGAACTCGTAAATGGCATTAGTCTGGCATTTGGCGACTCAGTCATGAGTATACAGCGAGTACAGTAGGGAGCTGAGTACGTACCCCTGGGGGGCTCCAGTGTTGAGTGTTAGTGAGGATGAAATATTGTCCCCAATCTACACTGAATGTGGCCTGTGGGCCAGGAAACTGAGGATAGATCTTTTGGCCTATGCATGGATTAGAGGCTTGTAGTTGAGTTAGCTGAATGAATTGTCTTTATCTTAGTGATGAATGAATCCAGTTTGTGGTGAAATTGGAACGGAAGTGGAGGAGGTATTTAAGGAACAGATTTAGAGTTCTTCAGGTGAAGATCATACAATTGTTTTTACTAACTTAAAGTTTTACTTTTCTTAAAGCAGGATGTAAGTTTTGTTTAGTCCTCCACACCCCAATTTCTAGTGAAAGTGGTGTTTCTGCAATCAGTGTCCAAAGGAAATAACATTTTTTTGCACTTTGTGTATTGTGTATTGTAGGCCAAGAACGATGTTCATAAGTTCCTGATTCAGGTTGCTCTCTGGGATCCTTCTCAAGAGGATTCCTCTGACTCTCAGTCCGATCTAATTAAGAGACTTATAAGCCTATGCAAGAAACATTCGGCAAAGACGGAAGTAGTTAGTGGATTTGATCTTGGGTCAAAAGTTGATCAAGCTGTGAACTCAGTCTTTGCAGCCATGGTGTACCACAGCCCTGATCTTCACAGTGCACTGAGAACTTATGGTAAATTATACTTTTTGGTTAAAAATCTATCAAAATTAATTAACGTATTTAATTTTGAGTTCATGTGTTGCATTGTAAAAGAATCCCTGGAAATGTTTAAATGTCACCGAATTTTCATAGGCTTCTTGAACTACTCAGCCATCTAAAGAAATTTGAACAAATTGTGATGTATGTTTGAAGAAGAAATGGAGTCCAACAGGAATCCAGCTGCTGCTCTTGTAGATCACTTGCTGAAATGCTGTGGATGTACCACAATTTTATCTTGTGTCAGTAAAACTGCACGAAGTGCCTGGAAGCCAGCGTATAGTTCTTGGCAAACCCTGACCCATTTGGTTTGTGTCAGGAAGTAATTGAACTTCTTGATCTAACTTCTGACACAATGAAGCTGCCTTCTGATTCTGCTCTGTGCTGCATCCAGCACCTGAAATGACCACTGGTTATTTTTGATCTGACCAGTGATCAGACTGCCTGTTATTTGAATGCTGCTTCCTCATTGCTGCTTTGCATTATTGGCTGTATTGAGTTACAATGGCTTCCAGGTCTCACCAACTGCATCATGAGCTATTTTAATGTCATTGAAGTATTTGCAGAGCCTTATTTGCTCTTTGTATGTACAGTAGTTGACATTTTTTCTGCATCAAATTTCACTTACAATTGTTCAATCATATAGCATTTTAGTTCATCCCTTGGTCCATCTCAGATAATTTAATCAATTTTCATAGAATTTTTGATTCTAAGTCAGAAAGTAAAGCACTGGTGTTTTTAACCTGAGACTTGTCCCTTTTGTCTGTGGCTCAGTGACCTTCTTCTGTCAGTCTGGGGACTGGGTAGTAAGTCACGTGTCAGAAACCTGAGCATTTAATCCGCCTGATTCTCTAGTGTCCTACTGAAGGAACACTGCAATGTTGGACATTAGGGAGTTACTAAACAAAGAGCAATTATAACCAATATTTATCAAAACAGATTAATTGGTCATTTATTAAAAAAAACAGAAAATGCTGAGTAAACTTACTGGCAGCACCGATGAGCAAAGAAACAGTTAACCTTTCAAGTCAAAAGACTGCTCTTTGGAGCTGTTTGTGGCTGATTTTCAAATTCCACTCTGCCTGATCTTCTTAAAGCCCCTAGCTTCTGCAGAAATCTGTCCCAGCCTTGAACAACTGAACACCTGCAGCCCTCGAAGCTTTGACTGAAGAGGTTCCTTGTCCTCTCAATTTGAGACTATTACCCCTTTTTCTAGACTCTGTAGGCAGGAACAGAGCCTTCCAGGGTTTCCATTATAGGCTACTTGAGAAACTTGTGTGTTTCAGTGAGATCACCTCTCCTTCTTCTAAATGCCAGAGAATATAACTCAATCAACTGTCTGTCAAACCTTTGATCTCAGGAATCAGAGTTGAAAAATGTGCTGGAAAAACACAGCAGGCCAGGCAGCATCCGAGGAGCAGGAGAATTGACGTTTTGGGCATAAGCCCTTTTTCAGGAATAAGAAGGGCTTATGCCCGCAAAGTCGATTCTCCTGCTCCTCGGATGCTGCCTGGCCTGCTGTGTTTTTCCAGCACCACATTTTTCAACTCTGGTCTCCAGCATCTGCAGTCCTCACTTTCTCCTAGTTGATCTCAGGAATCAACCTGCCTCACTGCCCTACCTGCAGTGCAAGCATGACCTTTCAAAATTGCACTTTCAAAAATAATCCAGGTACATTATCACCTGAACAATGGCTGCAATATTTCCTTGCACATCAACTCATCCCCTTGCAATAAAGGCCATTTACCTTTCGAATAGTTTGAAGCATCTGCACGCTAATTTTGTTTCTTCAGACCAAAACCACCTCCAGCAATGCAGAAGCTTTCAGCCTTTAAAACGAGTTTTTTTTTTCTGACCGCCAGCCACAAATTTCCTCTCATTATCTTCCACTTCTTCCTCATTCTCCACTTAACTGGTTCATATCCTTTTTTGCCTCTGTACATTGCCACCACATTGCATCCACACGCTTGAATATTTGTTCTTGGCATCTCCATCTTAGTCATTGTCATAAATTGTAAATATCTGAGGCCTGAGCACTGATTCTTGCAGCACCTCATGTGCTACAGCCTGCCAACTTGGAAATGACTCACTTATCCCTGCTCTCTGCTTTCTGCCTGTTAACCAGTTCTCTATCCATGCAAATTAAAAATTAGCTCAGTCTCATGAACTCTTATTTTCTATGATAACCTTTTATGTGGCACGTTATTAAATGCTTTTTGAAAATGCATACGTTGTATAGTCATTGGTTCCCATATATCTATCTGACTAGATAAACTCCTCAGAAAAATTGTTAAACATGATTTCCCTTTTATAATAGATTCCAGTGCTTTAGTTTTAGTAAGTGCTTTGGAATGTGCAAAGATTGACGGTGGAGAGAAAAATAAGGTTATTGTTGATCGGTTCCGTTTTTTTAACATGAAATTAAGGCAAGACAGATTGATGCTTGCTTTTCTAGATCATTTATTATTTATCCATACTTGGATTATTAGAGAATGGGTCCAGAGATACTTCAAACAGGAAAATATACAGATTGGCAGAAGAATCCAGGGTCAAGAGGATAGGGAAAGGCAGTGAATTTAATTTGATTTGCTGTTACATTAAACACACAGGGTTGTGTTATCCCTCATCCTAATGGATCCCAAGCAGCAGTCTGTAAGATGAATGCACGATGGAAGCCCTTCTCACAAAGTGTAGGGTGTAGTTAACATACCTTATAAAGCTAGCAGAGTGAAAAGAGCTTGACCGTTTTAAATTCTTTCCCTCTGTTTTTTGAGAAAAGAAGCACAAAAGTGTTCCAGGAAAACAAGATGAATTTGCTATTAATAGTAACGCAGGTTTGTGCCTGCTTTGCTGTGGGTAATGAGTTTGATTTGCATTGGAACAATTTTCTGCCAGCCTTCCATATGTTGTGAAAGGTGCAATGAATTTCCACTTGAGAAGAAAAATCCCACCCTAATTTTTATTTATAAATGTATAAAAAGAAGCCAACCTCTCCATGATTCGTGGAATATTTTCTGCATTCCATTTTTTACCCTGCTTCGTAAAAGGAAGTTGAATAATGCTTATTTTTAAGAATTCACTCTCACGATATGGGCATCGCTATGTAAGCCAACATTTATTGCCCATCCCTAGTTGCTGTGGGTCTAGAGTCACATGTAGGCCAGACCAGGTAAGGATGGCATTTTCCTTCCCTCGAGGCATTAGTGAATCAGATGAGTTTCTTTCCTGATAATCTACAATGGATTTGTGGTCATCATTAGACTCTTAATTCAAAATTTTTATTGAATTCATATTCCACCATCTGCCTTGGTGGGATTTCAACCTATGTCCCTACAACATTACCTGTGTCTATGGATTATCAGTCCAGCAATAATACCACTTGACCTTTGCCTCCCCATTGGGAGCAATCCAATGGGGAATATAAATTTTTATACAGTTTTATTTTAATTTTAAATTGCTGTTTTATGCAGTCTCTTGATTGCTGTACTTCTCTTATTCCTAATCACTGAACTTGTACAAGTAGGACTCTGATTTAAAAAAAAAACTGCTGTCTTTCTCCTGCCCTTCTCTGTTGACTGTCAAACTGGAGGATTGAAAATATTGTGATCAAGTGGTGGGCTTGGTGTGGCATCTCATCCCAATTTTTACACACACTTGGAAACCCTCAGCCTTTGCTTGCCATGTGACACAGGAGACATGGTGAAGAACAATCAATCCATTCCTTACTGGTATCTACCTTTTGACAAATCTCATTTTTTTTGGCAGATGAGCATTGCTGGTATGGCAATTTATTGCCTGTCCCTGCAGTCCATGTGTGGATACATCTGCAATGTTAGATTGGGAGAGAGTTCCAGGGTTTTTATCGAGTTGATCAATGCCTTCCAAACGAAGATTCTTTTAGCCTGACACGTTGATGAATTATTTTGATATCTAATCCAACAGTGCTTGAGCACCTTATTTTACTATTAAATGTCTCCTAGATATTTTTGCATGTAATTGAGAGAAGCCCAGATCTGTTTGATTCTGCTGCAGCTGAGGAACATTTCCTGTTTGGTAATATAATGTAGCCTGCTTCTATTAAATGTGGATATGGGTTTACCAGAAACCAAGCTTCCAATCCTAAAATAAGTCCATGAAT
Organism: Chiloscyllium plagiosum; assembly: GCF_037043375.1. NCBI lineage: Eukaryota > Metazoa > Chordata > Chondrichthyes > Orectolobiformes > Hemiscylliidae > Chiloscyllium > Chiloscyllium plagiosum. The sequence continues at coordinate 54,920,074 of NW_028270169.1, forward strand.
TTCAGAGCTCTACTCTGAATTTACAGGAATGAGAGGTGATCTAATCCAAACATACAGGATTCTTAAGGAGCTTGTCAGGGTAAATGCTGAGAAGATTTTTCCCTTTTAGGAGAGTTTAGGACCAACAGTCTTACTCAAGATTGTTAGTGAATCTTGGTTTGAAATTCTAATCTGGAAATCCATTATATAATTCCTATTCAGCTTTCAGTTCTTGTTAACCAAATTGTGATTTAATCTGCTGGTCTAATAATATTGCAATTTAGGCTGGTGGAAGAGACTTAACATAGAAAGGTAAAACTGAGTACTGGGATCTGCTGTAACCACTCTGAGCTATAGGTGATGCTGTTGGTGTGCCAAAACTGGAGCACTTAATCCAGAAGCTTAAATTGCATTCTGTTCTTGAGGGACCAGTAGATTAGCTACTTACAATGAACTGTATGCTCAGTCAGAAAGCAATCTGTTATTAGCAATAGACATTGTCTCTTAACTTTGTTAATCCACATTTCCTGTTTCTGTAGTTACAAGTGGAGGTACTACAGGTTTCACTGAAGAGATGGCTGAAGTGTATGGATTAGCTGAAGGAATGAAGACGTGGATAGTAAGTTTCATAACAAGTGACATTTTCCTTCACCTAATTTATGTATGCCTATTTCCTTTTCAAGTAGTACAGCTGAGGTTATTTTCAAAGAGTCTTGATAAGCCAAGTCAGGTGATCTAAATAGCCGTATGAACTGTCTGTAAAATGAAAGTCAAGATTAAAGGCTGCAATGCAGACTTGTGAAAGGTGGGAAGTAATGTTCTGAATGGATCAGGACCCGGAATCAGAGAAAAAAAAAGGGCTACCATTGGCACTGAGGAAAACTGTGATAAACTCTAAGATATTAATGATTTTGCAGATTGGCCATGTAGGTGGCAAATTAATTTCTGTCTACTCAAGGGTGAGATGGTAAACTTTGGTTGGAGAAATAGAGAGATTACATACTGGTTGGAAAATGGACAAAGCGATCAGCATTTGCAAAGACCATAAGCATTTATTAATTAGTAAAAACACAAAGGACGTCAACAAGATCATAAATACAAAAAAAGCACTGGGCTTCATTGCTGTAGGAGTAAAATTGAAAAGCAGGTAAGTTGTTTTGAACTTGCTTTGAGCATTGGTTTAACCACACTTGAGTGCTGGCCTCCATTTTACCAACATAACACAGCAGCATTGGAGAGGTGCACAAGTACTATCAACTTGCCAAGGTCATAACTGTTGGGAAAGGATAAACAGATTGGGATTAGAACAGAAAGGAGAAGTAGAAGGGCTGAGGTTAAAGGGTGAACTGATTAAGATTAAATTCTTTTTTTAGATTAGATTAAATTCCCTACAGTGTGGAAACAGGCCCTTCAGCCCAACCAGTTCACACCGACCTTCCGAAGAGTAACCCATCCAGGCCCATTTCCTTCTGACTAATTGACCTAATACTATCGGACAAATTAACATGGCCAATTCACCTGACCTGCACATCTTTGGACTGTGGGAGGAAACCGGAGCACCTGGAGGAATCCCATGCAGACATGGGGCGAATGTGCAAACTCCACCCAGACAGTCACACAAGGCTGGAATCAAACCTGGGACCCTGGTACTGTGAGGCAGCAGTGCTAACCACAGAGCCACCGTGCTGCCCCGAAGATCTTAAAAATTGAGGAGATTAATAGTGAAGATACTCCTACTTTAAGGAAACACAATAATTCCCTTATATACATAGTGATCATTATAAGTCAAGTGGTGAGATTAAACTTGACCCAGGAAGTGGTTAAGATGGGAATTTCTCAAACACAAGCAGCGATTGAGATGAATAACATGGATGATTTTAAAGAGAAGGTACATGCACAAGGTAGAAATCAATGGAATGGTTGCTGGGTAGGGTTAGACAGAAGAGGATGAAAAGGTTTGTGCAGGACATATGCACTTGCATAGAGCAATAGGACCGAAAGGGTTCTCCGCTCTGTGTTCCACATAATTGTGTTTCTGTGCTAAATTTAGAGAAGTGAAATAATTGCAGAATAATTGGGCAGTGGACAAGAGAACAATCTTAAAGGCTTCTCTTTGGTACTCATTAAAGGTCTTTGTAAGAAATCTTTTTCTGTGAAACCTAGGAAATTTAGAGAGAGGAAAGGAACAGATGGTGTAAGTACAATGTGGATATGTATCCAGCACTTCAGACCCCTGCCCATTATGGGAGCTTATACATTTTGAAATGTCACATTGGTTAACAGGGATTTTCTGTTAAATAAGGCATCTTCTATGCCATGTCTCATGGATATTTTGCAACAGACCTGTATGGGCACTGTTTCAAAAGATTGAGAAATAATATTGCCACACTGTAGATAAGTGACTGTTAGTTACCCCGCAATGCATTTAGTTACATTAATGTATCAAGGAAAAAAAACAGAAACTGTACTTGAGTATTGTTGAAGAAAGTCACAAAGGTTTTCAACTTGCAATTATCAGGACATTCACAGGAAATACCCAAGGGAAAACAACTTTCATATTGTGAGAGAGGAGCTTTCTGATTGGTAGAGATGCTACCATGAAATATGCACCAGTTAATTATGTCTGAAGAAGGGTTTATGCCCGAAACGTCAATTCTCCTGCTCCTCGGATGCTGCCTGGCCTGCTGTGTCTTTCCAGCACTACATTTTTTCAATTATGTCTGACAGTCAACTATAAATTTTGTTTAATTTTCTAAGCAAGCCAGGTTGATTCTGGTTCAGGCATTGGCCTGAGAATGAAGCATAGAATGTCTGTCAGTATTCTGTTGTGTTGAAACAACTGCAATGCATGTACACAGTGTCTAATATTAGAAATGATTCTGCAATTGGACAACATTTGTTTCATAATCCTGAGTGAGAAGAATTAACCTGATGACCTATCCAGTAAGCATGGTGTATTTTTAAGCGCAGGAAGCTTCATGTATTAACACATTGTGTCCTGTTCTTTGCAAACAGAATGGAAATGTACACTATTAAACCTTTTTTTAACGTGGTAAAATAGGTGACAGCCATTTTCTGGTTCGTTCCTCAGGGGTAATACCTTCACCAATCTGCCATGTTTTAAAATTTAAACAAAGCTTGCCATTTAACTGTCAGCCATCATTTATTGGCTGATTCTCCTGCAATGCCCCCACCAATCAGAATCCACTAGCTAACCAATTGGCATTTTCCTCTCACATGATGTAAATGTTGTTTTCCCTTTGATATTTCTTGCACATGATCCTAACGAGCCCAAGAGCGAAAAGCTTCTTCCCAGTAATACTCAAATTGTATACTACCAAATAACTGCACAATATAATTTTGGTTTCTTGTTACAGGGCTGACAGTTTCATTGCAGTAGACATTGAAATCTGATGTTGTTGTTAGTTATTTGTCTTGAGTTTAAGAGAAACAAATATGATGATCAGGAATGGAAGTTAAGTACCTCATTTTAATAGATGAATTGAGAAGCAGGATGCTGTTGAATGCCAAGGGCATGTCTTTGCAGTACTTGGTGTTTGAAATGCTCATTGTTTGACACTTATGCACCATGAATGGTACCTGCCACTCAGACTGTACCAAGGTCAGGAGCTGAGTGCTTCTCGTGAAACCCAGAACTGAACATTAACAAGGAGCAGACTGATTGCATAAAGTGCTGCTTGATGATTATGTTGAAGATTTGACCGCCACTGATTGGGAGAGCTTTCCAAGTTTAAAAGTTTCTTCAATAAGAAAGATGAATAGATCTGAAGGCTAAAACTAGTTGTTTCAGGGCAATATTACTGAGTGACTTGTAAACTTCATTGCTGGGCTGACATGTATATTATTTTCTGAAAGTAACTGGATAACTTAGTTCTTGGGTGCATCTATATACCACCCTTAATGCAATAAAATACTGAAGAGTTAGCAAACAAAGTTTGACCCTTAGCCATATAAACAATATTAACCCAAGTGAGTTAAAGCAAACACCAGTCAAGCGTGGTGACTCGATTATTCTGACTGTATGATCTTGCGTGGATTAATTTTTCTTTCCTTGGTCCCCACCTCTCTCAATCAAGATGGAACGTAAACAGAAATATCTTATGATGCTGAGCGATAAAGAGGTACAAGACGACAGCAAGATGAATCCAGACAGTATCAGTGAGTAAATCTATCCATTGGCTTAAACAAATGAACTCTACTGTGATAATTCAAGCGACTAGATGGTTCTATAACTGCATTGACTTCAGGGTCTGGATAAAGAGACCTGCTGTTGAACATCATGGGCTAATATCCTTGTGATAGTCAGGGCTGCATCTTGTAAAATATATAATGAAGGGTGACATTGTACATGAAAATAAGGACATGGTGAATATGCCAAATAATCACTCTGCATCAGTATAGCCAGTAGATGAAGTGTTCAACCTTCCCACAAAACTGATATTGAATCAAAGACAGTGACTCGCTCAGATCGATACAAGCAAAATAACAGTAATGTAGAAAGTAATGCACTGACAAGCAACAGCACCCCACAACCAGGGGTTTATTCTTTCACAGGGTTTTAAAGAAAGCAAAGAAATATTACAGATGCTGTAAATATAATCTTCTAACCCTCTCTCGTGTAACTTTGGGATAAAAATTGTGCGCTCCACTATCTAAGGAAGTTGAGAGAAGGAAACGAGAGGATTATAGATCTGGTATCCTGACCTCTATTATCATGAAATTGCTGGAGTCTGCAGTTGAACATAGGAACACTAGTAGGCCATTCAGCCTTGGGGTCTGTTCCACCATTTACTGAGCTCATGGCTGATCTATGGGCTGACTCTTTGGCCTATATCCCTTAATACCTTTGTTTAACCAAAACAAATCTATCTCAGATTTAAAATTAACAACTGAGAGCATCCACTGGTGTTTGTGGAAGTGAGTTCCATACATCTTGTCATCCTTTGTGTAGAGCTGCTTCTGAACATCTCTCTGCAATGGACTGGCCCTAACTCTCAGACTCTGCCCCGGTTCTAAAATCTCCAACAAGTGGAAATAGGTTATTTTTATTTACCTTGTTTTTTCTTGTAAATATTTTGAAGACTTCAATCAGATGACCGGTAAATCTTCTAAATTCTAGAGAAAACCAGCTAATTCGTATATTCTCCCCTCCAACGTAACCCCTGAAGACTAAGTATCATTCTTGTAAACCTGTATTATACTCCATCGATGGCCAATGTATCTTTTCTAAAATGTGCCCAGATCTGCTCTCAGTACTCCAAGTGGGGTCTAACCAAGGTTTTGTAGAGCTGCAGTCCTTGTGCTCCAGACCTTGAGATATAAACCTTGGCCAGCCTTCCATTAGCCTTTTTGAGTATTTCTGTGCCTGTTCATGACATTTTAAAGACCGAAACACCTGAACACCAAGTCCCTTTGAACATCCATTGTATTTAATTTCATAGCATCTAGAAAATACCCTGATCTATCCTTTTTAAATCCATTACGGATACCCTCATGCTGCTTGCACTGAACTCTGTCTGCCACAGTTTTGCCCATTCACTTTGTGTGTGCAGCCTAAATTTGTGTCATCAGCAAATTTGGATAATGTGAATAATTCTGAATAATTGAGTATGTAACACACATCCTTGAGGGATACCACTAGTCACATCCTGCCGCTTTAAGTTTCTACTCATTACCCCTACTTTGTGTCACCTGTCACTCAGCAATTTCCGAGCAATGTCAGTAAACTGCCCTCAATTCTGTGGGCTTTAGATTCCCTACAGTGTGGAAACAGGCTCTTTGGCCCAACACGTCCACACTGACCCTCTGAAGAGTAACCCACCCAGACCCATTTCCCTCTGACTAATGCACCTAACACTACGGGCAATTTAGTATGACCAATTCACCTGACCTGCACATCTTAGGACTGTGGGAGGAAACCCACGCAGGCGCGGTGAGAATGTGCAAACTCCACACAGCCAGTCACCTGAGGCTGGAATCGAACCCAGGTCCTGGCGCTGTGATGCTGCTGTGCCGTCGGGGAATTAGTTCAAATGGTGGCTCGCTCACTTAGCATGCGAGAGGTAGTGGGATCGATGCCCACATTCTCCCATTTGGTTTGTGTCAGGAAGTAATCAAACCTCTTGATCTAACATCTGACACAATGAAGCTGCCTTCTAATTCTGCTCTGTGCTGCATCCAGCACCTGAATGACCCCTGGTTATTTTTGATCTGACCAGTGCTCGGCTTTTGCTGTAACCTGTTATGTGAGGCTTCGTCAAATGCCTTTGGGGTGTCCATATAACAACAGCCGTAGACATTCCCCTGTCCACTGCCTTAGTCACCTCTTCAAAACATTCAATGAGGTTTGTTATACATGCTGCTGTCCCTAATTAACTGAAAAAATTTCAAGGAATTAAGTTATCCCATCTTTAATTATATATGCTAACAATTACCCTACCACAAAATCTTGAAGCTTTTATCCCTCAGTAAGGTACTGGGTGATAAAATATATTTATATTTTGAAAAGAATGGGCTTATCAGTAATAGGTAACATGGTTTTGTGTGGAGGCGATCGTGCCGTACTAACTTAAGAGTTCTTCGAGGAAGTGACCAAGTTGATAGATGAAGGAAGAGTTGTTGATGTCATATACATGGACTTTAGTGAGGCGTTTGATAAGGTTCCCCATGGTAGGCTAATGGAGAAAGTGAAGTCACATGGTGTGCAGAGCTAGGTGGATAAAGAACTGGCTGAGCAACACAAGACAGAGTAATAGTTGAAGGGAGTTTCTCGAAATGGAGAAAGGTGACCAGTGGTGTTCCACAGGGATCAGTGCTGGGGCCACTGTGGTTTGTGATATACGTAAATGATCTAGAAGAAGGCACTGTTGGTATGATCAGTAAGTTTGCAGATGACACTAAGATTGGTGGACTCGCAGAAAGTATAGGGGACTGATAACCAGACTGACAGAAAGCATAGATAAACCTGAGAGTTGGGCGGACAGTTGGCAGATGGAGTTCAATCCAGGCAAATGTAAGGTGATGTGTTTTGGGAAGTTTAATTTTCGAATCAACTATATTGTAAATGAAAGAGCCTTTTGTACCCTGAAGGTGGCTGCACAGGTGGCTAGAGTGGTCAAGAAGGCATATGGTATGTTTGCCTTCATCGGACGGGGTGTTGAGTATAAGAGCAGGTCATGTTAAAATTGTACAAGACATTGGTTCGGCTGCATTTAGAATACTGTGTGCGGTTCTGGTCATTACCAAAAGGATGTGGACCCTTTGGAGAGGGAGCAGAGAAGATTTATGAGGGTGTTGCCTGGTATGGCAGGTTCTAGCTATGAAGAGAGGCTGAGTAGGTTAGGTTTCATTAGAAAACAGGAGATTGAGGTGGGGCCATATTGAGGTCGACAAAATCATGAAGGGTATAGACAGGGTGGATAGAGATAAGCTTTTTCCCAGGGTGAGTGATTCAATAACGAGAGCTCATGCGTTCACGGTGAGAGATGAAAAGTTTAAGGGTGGATACACGTGACTAGTACTTTACACAGAGGGTGGTAGGTGCCTGGAATGCATTACCAGCAAAGGTAGTAGAGGCAGGCATGGTAGATTCATTTAAGGTGCGTCTGGACAGATGCATGAGTAGGTGGGGAGCAGAGGGATACAGGTGCTTCGGAATTGGGCGACAGGTTTAGACAGTGGATTTGGATTGGCTCAGGCTTGGAGGACGGAAGGGCCTGTTCCTGGGCTGTAAATTTTCTTTGTTCTTTCTAGCTAATCAGATCCAGTGTCTATTTTTAAAGAAAAGGTTATGTCTGATGAAACTTTCAGTTTTTAAAGAAGTTATTAACCTAGTGAAAATAGGGGAAATATCTGTAATGTTATCCATGTCTGTAACAGTTTGATAGCTAGGTTTGAAGCTCATGAAATTAAAATTAGAGTTCTGATATGGTTATGAAATTGACTGGGTGGCAGGAGACTGTGTGTCAGGATATTGAGCAGGATCTCTTTTTGACAGGATGTGACTAATAGTGTTCTGCATGGATCTCTGTTGAGTCCTCATCCATTAACACTATTTATCAACAATTTAAATGCTGGGATAGCTTGCCACATTGCAGATTTGCCTGTGTTGCAAATATTTGCAATATAAGAAATAACGTTTGAAGTTCTTCAGAAAATTTGTTGCTCGGATCGTAAATGCGGTTGTTGACTTGCTCGCTGAGCTGGTAAGCTTGTTTGCAGATCTTTCATCGTCACACTAGTTAACATCATCAGTGAGCCTCTGGTGAAGCGTTGGTGTTCTATCCTGCTTTCTATTTATCTATCCTGGTGTGCTGAGGTGGGTGATATCGTTTCCAGTTTTGTTTATTAGTGGTTAGTATATGGGCTCTAACTCTACATGTTTGTTAATGGAGTTCCGGGTTGAGTGCTAGGCTTCCAGGAATTCCGATGTGTGTCTCTGTTTGGCTTGTCCAAAGATAGATATGTTGTCCCAGTCGAATTGGTGTCCTTCTTTGTCCATGTATGGACACAAGTGATAGTTGATAATGTCACTTGGTGGCTAGTTGGTGTTCAATTCTTTAATATCCATAGGTATCCAAAGGAGTAATGGTCAAATCATGCATAATGAACAGTTTTTAATCTTGTTATTGCTCTGATATGGTAAAAGCGAGAAATAATTTTTGAAGTGTACTTCATAATTTTTGTTGTTTCCTTTCTCTTCGTTTTCACCATCCCTTTACTTCATAGCTAAGCAGGGACCATTCTTAGTCATTTCTAATAGTGAGGATTTTTAAATACACTAGCCTTACAGTAATCTTGGACCAGTGCAAGATGTCACATCAAATGTAACCCTTTGTGGTATAACGTTCCAGATTGGTTGTGAAGTCAAGTTGTGTTCCTGTGCGTCATTTAGTTTTGTGCTTGCTGAGGTCTTTTTTTGAGTAAAATTAAACATGTTGTTTAATAAAATATTAAATAAGTGTTTTAATAAAATAGATTTGTTTGTGGAATGTGTCGTCTTTTGTCTGTGCATGAGGATGATATTCAGAAATAGATTTTTGATATGGTGTAAAATTTTTGTTAGTTTGTACTCGACTTCAAAGAACTGCATTTTTATAAAACCTGTTTTTATTTTAATTATTGCTGTAAATTTAAAGATGCAAATAACATTTTTTTAACTTACACTTGTAGATGAAAATTGGATTGAAAAGAGCTTTTTGCTACTAAAGTTTTCACCTTTCCCAACAAAAATCGCTGTATCTTCATCTGATTTTAAGAGGATTGATATTTTGCAAGAACAGAACGAGGTTTTGGCCAGGGCCACCGATTCACCAGCACAGCAAGTTACTTCCGAGTCCACAGTGTCCCAGGATCTTAGTGCATCGTCACAGAGCACAGCGGCAGAAAAGCCCCAACAAGTAATCCCGGATACCACAGCTCCAAGGGATGATCTTGATAATGCTGTTCCACCCCAAAATGAGAGTCCCGCTTCTTCAGTGAGCACAACGCCCAGTGAGAACTTTGTTTCTCCTTATGTTGATCTTCCTTCCCCATTCAGCTCAAAAGCCAAGCCTGCTTTTGGTAAAGGTCGACTTCGGCTACTTTCACTCAGGTCCATGGAGGAATTTAAAATGGTCCTCATCCAAGACAAATATCCAATTTTGAAGAACATTTTAGATTTCATGAAAGATTCCAACATTTCTTCTGAAAGGTAAGCGGGATAAGTCTTTATATGTTCAACCAAAGGACCTTCTATGAAGATAGATTGGAGAGGTTTAGAACTGCTCTCCTTGGAGAAGAGAAAATTGAGAGTAAATCTGAAAATGGTACTTACTGTAATGAAGGGTCTGCATAGATTAATTGCACTCCCGAAAGAATCCAGAATGGTTTAAAGTAATTGGATAAAGAAGTAAAATAAATGAGTGAAAACTTGCTCATGCAGTGAGTTGTTATGGTTTGCTGTGTACAGCCTGAGAGTGTGGTGGAGGCAGGTTCAGTCCAGGCACTCAAAAAGCACACGCAGAGGGCAGTGCGTGTATGGAATGATCTGCTAGAGGAGGTGGTGAAGACTGGTACAAATACAGCATTTAAAAGGCATCTGGATGGGTACATGAATATGATATGGGCCAATTGCTGGCAGATGGGACCAGACTACTGAAGAATACCTGGTTGGCACAGGCGAGTTGGACTGAAGCACTGTTTCCGTGCTGTACAGCTCTATGACTCTAAACGAAGTTAAACTGTTTTTTGAAAAGGAAGATTGTGCAGGTTTACAGGGAGAGAGCGGGTGAATAACACAAAGTAAGGCTCATTTGCATTTCAAAGAGAATGTCAGTAGGTAATTTAGTGGTTAAGCGGGAAAATAGAAGGAAATATAAACTGAAACTGATGTTTTTTTTCTTTTAATCTAAACTTAATTTAGCAACCCACAGGTGCAGTATAATAATGCTGCTTTCAGAGATTGTACTCAGGTGGTCTTTCAGAAGCAGTCATTACAGGGGCTGGAGGGGGAGAAGACAGATGGAAGAAAGGGAGATAATTAGCAGTTTCATGGTAGCTTTGGTCATAAGATCAAACTGCTGGGGAGAGCTGCCTGTGTTTTTATGACTTCCAGATATAAATTAGATACTAAGGATAAGAGATTATGTTTGAGGCTCAATACAAACTCCTCTGATTTGCAAATGTTAATTTGACCACAAACTTGAATGCTGTTGGCCAATAGTAACTTGCATTCATGAGCAGTTCAATGTGATAAACAAAGCCAGCTAACTGTTGAGAATAAGCTGAAACTGGACTAAGAGGTTTGTTGATTTAGAGGATATTAGATTCTTACACTGAAGAAAGAAGCCACTTTAACTCGTCATGCCTGTACTGGCTCTTTGTAAAAGCTATCCAACTAGAGAAGTGATTGAACTTGTAACTTGAGTCCCACTGAATTCCATTGTGACAAAAATTGAAGGTCTGGCTAGGAGCCCATTGATCACTGCTCTCTTGGTCACCATTAGGTTTTGATGTGCCAGCAGATCTTTGAGGTCTTTTATTTTTGAGACTTTTAATGTACAAATGGAATGTTGAAGATATGGGTTTCACGTGATGCATGCTGTCACTCAACCACACTGAGGAAGAACCTCATGGTGATGTACCAAACAGAGGTCAAATACCCATTGTGCTGTCAGGAAGGAGTGTGATTTGAGAGGATCACAAGCTATTCAGCAATGTGTGAGGCAGACACTGCCTTGGAACTAGATGGTGCACTACATCATATTTGATCCAATGATTTGTTACAGTTGTAAGAAAGTGTTGTGCTGTACACCATATTTACATTCTTTTGTGTTCAACTTTACCAATATTTATGTGTGTTCACACTACATGAGGATGGCAATGCAGCAAGCATTCTGTCCTGGTATTAGGTGTACAGTGATCTATGCTGAGTGAGAACAGTGAAGCACTTTGTACTGACAAAAAGCAGCTTCAGTCATAACAATAGAAATCCTTTGCAGTGTCTTACAGGTTTTGTCTATGAGGAAGGCACAGGCCAAGAGCATCACTGATGTTCTGCATGCAGTCACTGAATGCCTACAATCACTTGGGCAACCTCATATCTTCCAGATCTTCTGCATTCTCTTTTTACAGGAAGTATTAGCCTGCCAGAAGGAATTGACCAGGTAAGCAACTAAACTTGACCTTTTGAACTTAAACCATATCCCACAATGATTAAGCAACCAAAAACGTGATTTCTAATTTAAAGCATTTGGGACGTTTTCATTGCAGGCGTGGTTACTTATCTTGAGGGGTCCCATCGGATGACATGCTATTTATTAACAAATTGTCAGTGTTGTTTATTTGTATTTTCTATTTGCTGTTGAGTAAATATAGGCTTTGTATGATTTACTTCGGAATTTTTATCAGAAACAAGGTGGTAAGTGCAGAGGATCAATGCTTTGCATCTTCCTATCTTCCTTGTTCTTTAAAGTCACTGTAATGCATTTTTAAGAATAGTAAAGATATTGTTATGGTAGTTGAAGAAAGATTATCCCCCCTCATGGAGGAATCCAGAGCATTAGAGGCCTTAGTTTAAAATTAGAGCTAGGAATGGTAGAGTGTACTTTGCCCAAAGGGCTACAAAAATCTGGAACAATTGCCTTCAAAGGATATTCAAGATCACTTGAAAGTTTCAAAGCTGACATCAATCGATATTTGTAACTGAAAACAATTCAGGTATGTGACATCAGTGCAGGTAAATTACGTGCTATAGGTTAGTTTTCTAATTGAGTGACAGAACAGGCTCAAGGATCTAAGCATCAATCGTAGATTGGTTATGCACCGCAAGAGACCATTCCCTTTGAAGAGCATCTTGACGACTACTACTTCTCCACATTTTCTCCATATCCCAACATTTGTACTCCTTTCATGTGCTTTGTCAATTCCCTTTTAAAAGCTGCAATTAAATCTGCTACCACTAAACTCTGAGCTACTATATACCAGAATCTAACCACTTACTGTATTTTTTTTAAAAAATGCTTCTTACCTCTTTTAGTTCTTGACATTTCTGCTAACTGGAGCAGTTTCTCTCTACCTAGTTAAAAATCACACCTCCAGGTTATAGTCCAACAGGTTTATTTGGAAGCATTAGCTTTCAAAGTACTGCTTATTCATCAGGTGGTTATAAACCAAGAAGGTTGTTGATTTAAAGGATATTAGATTCTTACACTGAAGAAAGAAGCCACTTTAACTCGTCATGCCTGATGAAGGAACAGCGCTCTGAAAGCTAGTGCTTCCAAATAAACCTGTTGTACTACAACCTGGTGTTGCGTGATTTTTAACTTTTTACACCCCGGTCCAACCCCGGCATCTCTAACTCATCTCTCTACCTACTCTGTCATGAATCCATGTGTCAGGAAGAACTCTATCAAATTGCCTTTTAATTCTGACCGTGCTAGGGAGAGCAACCTCAGCTTTTACCAATCCATCCTCATAGCTGAAGTCTGACATCCCTGGGACCATTCCTTTTCTGCCTTCTGTAGAAAGCCTTCATAATTGAGTCTGAACCAGTGTTTTGTAAGTGTTCATTAGAACTTCCTGGCTAGTTTAATCCATGTCTGCATAAAGTCCGGGAACTTGCATACCTTTGTAACCACTTTCTCGAGTTGCCCTGCTACCTTCATAGCTTTGGATACACAAGCTTCCATGTTCCTCTGCTTCATACCCTTTTTGAAATTTCAGTCTATTCTTAGACTGTTGTAATTGAAGCAAAACAAGACCATAATGAAAATATAAGAATCATGACACTAAAATAAGCTTCCTTGATGACTCTGCTTTGACATCTTGAAACATTGGAGAAAGTGAGGACTGCAGATGCTGGAGATCAGTTTCAAAGAACGTTTCAGAGAACACCTCTGGGACACCCGCACCAACCAACCTAACCGCCCCGTGGCTGAACACTTTAACTCTCCCTCCCACTCCGCCAAGGACATGCAGGTCCTTGGTCGCCTCCATCGCCAGACCATGGCAATGTGACGCCTGGAGGAAGACCGCCTAGTCTTCCGCCTAGGAACCCTCCAACCACAAGGGATGAATGCAGATTTCTCCAGCTTCCTCATTTCCCCTCCCCCCACCTTTTCTCAGCCCCAACCCTCGGACTCAGCACCGCCTTCTTGACCTGCAATCTTCTTCCTGACCTCTTCCCCCCCCCTCCCCACCCACCCCCCCTCCCCCCCTCCCCACCCACCCCCCCTCTCCGGCCTATCACCCTCACCTTAACCTCCTTCCAACTATCACATTTCCACCGCCCCTCCCCCAAGTCCCTCCTCCCTACCTTTTATCTTAGCCTGCTTGGCACACCCTCCTCATTCATGAAGAAAGGCTTATGCCCAAAACGTCGATTCTCCTGCTCCTTGGATGCTGCCTGACCTGCTGTGCTTTTCCAGCAACATGTTTTTCTGATTTCACTGCCAGACACTGCGATTTTTAAATTTAACCAGAAATGTACTGTGTTGTCTTTGTAAATAACTTCCTGTTGTGGCAGTTGGAGTGTTTTAGGTTACACAAGCAGTTAGCCTTGTATTCACATGCAGGCAACCAAATTAAGCATAGATTAGACTCTTTACATGATTTAGCTCTAGGATGCTGTCGTCTTTAAGTGTCTGCTTTTCATTGTGGGAATCATGTTATTAACTGTTGGCAGTTCAGTTAACTGTAGGAATGTATCATCTGAGCCCAGTTTCGTCCTTGACTGATGCATATTCTCCGGTTTTCCAGGCGCTAGGGGGTAAGAGACTGTTGGGGTACTGGAAACCTGCTTTTATCGCCCCCATTCACTGCTGAGGAATAATGTATCCAACAAGCATGTGTTTACTGAGCCACTGCAATTGGCGAGCAAGGCACAGGCTGGAAATTGAATGTGCATCTTCTGATTTCTTTGACTTGTTTGCACATTGCTTTCACTCACTCCAGCCAAAGTAAATACACCATGGGCCATGCATTGGAAGTTATCTTTATTTGTAGTTAGTTGTCACACATTTACAAGATGATTAGGGGGTTAGATAGGGTTGACAGTGTGAACCTTTTCCCGCGTATGGAGTCGGGTATTACAAGGGGGCATAGCTTTAAATTAAGGGGGGGTAGATATAGGACTGAAGTTAGGGGTAGGTTCTTCACTCAGCGAGTCGTAAGTTCATGGAATGCCCTGCCAGCAGCAGTGGTGGACTCTCCCTCTTTATGGGCATTTAAGCGGGCATTGGATAGGTATATGGAGGATAGTGGGTTAGTATAGGTTAGGTGGGCTTGGATCGGCGCAACATCGAGGGCCGAAGGGCCTGTACTGCGCTGTATTCTTCTATGTTCTATGTACTTATGCCACCCATTGATGTAAAAGCCATTTTATGGTGACTTTGTTTTGTTTCGATTTGATTCAGAATAGTCCTTGTACTTTAAATAAGCAAGTTACCAATTTTTTGATAGTGCTGTGTACTCATGCAGATAGAGACCATGTATGGGGTGTGTGTGTGTAAGAGAGATGGCCATTTGGAGATAGCTGCCAAAGAAGTTTGCCTTTTCTATGCATTTTATTATAAGCATTTTGTTTAAAAATCGAATAAAATTGCCATTCATCATTTCTCAGCCAGATGTGCTTAACCCCCTTTCTCTTTTCCTGATGTCACACATCATTCAATGCAATATTGTACACTGTTGTCTCTGGAGATACATGCCTTGGGGAAGGTGGAAGTAAATAACAAGGATGAAAAGAAAAGAGAAGGGCATTTTAAGTGCTCTCCCCTCGGAAGTGTGATTTTGGTTTGGTTTAGTGCGACCTGTTAGTAAAATCATGAAGTATTTTCAAATATAAAAATTTATTGGAGAATTTGGAGTCTGAAGTCTAATGAAACAAAAGTAATTTTTAAATATTGTCAACTCCACATTTTAAAAAAAAATAATTGACTCTGGGATTCCTTTGATGCTAAAAGGGAAAGTAAATGATAGGATTATGACAGACCTAGATTGGATTAACGAGTTTCTTATCACTGTACTGTCATGTCTGAGCCAGTGAATTGCTATATCAACAAGCACTTCTATTAACACCCAAGAGCAGTGTATCCTGAACTCTGACTCTGTGTGACCCCGGTTTGAGGCTTGGAAATTGTTGTAACCCATGATTGAGAGCTGTTTTAACTTGGTTAGAGTGTGGCATTGGCAATTGCTGCCTCGGAGCTCTTAACCCCACTTGAGGTCCTGGCATCCACCTTGGGAAGTCCTGCCCTCAGATGGAGTTTGTCAGAACCAGGGAATTTGTCAGGTTTAACTTCTAATCCTTTCTCGATGCTTTTTTTCCTGGTGATTGTAATTGTATAAAGTTCCTCTTTCCCTTTCACGTTTTGATTCAAAATTATTTCAGAGATATCATTTATATCCTCTTTCTGTTTACTATTATTACTTTTCCCAGGCATACACTCCAAGACACTACTCTCATTTTCTTAACTTACTCTCTCCATTTTCATCTAGCTGTAGAAACTCTAGCTAACTTCCTCTCTTACTCTAATTTCTCCATCTTTATTAACCTTCTAACCATTCTTTGTATTCTGTCAAATCTTCTAATTTGGAACTTGAAATTATCAATATTTTCCTTAAGTTTGATACTCTCCTCAAGTTCCTCAGTTGTCCACAGATGCTGCTTCCTTACTGGAATGTATATTAATTAAGTATTTTGAAACAGTTCTTTAAATGCCTGGCACAGTATCTTTCGTGAACTATCCCTTACCTATTTTCCCAGTTCACTTTAGCCAGCTTGATTATCATGCCTTCATAATTGTCCTTAAAGTTAAAAACATTAGTACTAAATCTACTTTTCTCTTCAGACTGAATGTGAATTTCCAAGATGATATGATCACTACTACCTAGAGTTAACCTTACTATGAGATTATTAATTATTCCTGTCCTTTATGACATTGCCAGTTTCAGCATGCTCTCTCAACTTTTTCTAGTTAATTTATGGAAACTTCCCAAAATTGTAACCCCCCCCCCCCCAAATTTTGTTTGAAGCTCTCTCTGCTATTTTAGTTATACAACTTGCTAGAATATTGATCTTATGTGGTAAAGACTGTCCCAACTGCATACTCTGTACACCAATGCAACAGCAATAACTTTCAGGCCATCCCCAGACAGTGTCAAGCACAGTTCCCATTTACAACTCAAATGTGTAAAGGGTAATATTTGACCCAGCAAAGAAGTCCTTGTTGCTTTAAATTGCTTACTGGAAATGCGACAAAGCCTTTCCTATCCTTTAAAGGAGAAACACAATCAGGTTGTGCAACTTGAGCTGTTATTATGATGGAGCTTCCCAACTTAGCAAAGGAAAATTCAGATGAAGATCATCCCAACAGTACAGCTCCCACATTCCCTGGTACTACTGCCAGTCTCTCATGAACCAACATCCACTTCTGTCTCCCCAGTCTTACAGCCCACACTCATTCTCTAATTTTATTTATTGTCAATTTTCTCATGCAGAGATCATGACCTCTGACGACCTATTTTTTATTTTAACTGGTAGTTGCTCACACCTGTATCAGCGGTGTCTATGTGGCAGGTCATGTTAACATTGTACAGGACATTGGTTCGGCCACATTTTGAATACTGTGTACAGTTCTGGTCACCACATTATCAAAAGGATGTGGACGCTTTGGAGAGGGTGCAGAGAAGGTTTACGAGGATGTTGCCTGGTATGGAAGGTGGTAGCCCTGAAGAGAGGTTGAGTAGGTTAGGTTTGTTTTCTTTAGAAAAAAGGAGATTGAGGGGGGACCTGATTGAGGTTTATAAAATCATGAAGGGTATAGAGAGGGTGGATAGAGATAAGCTTTTTCTCAGGGTGAAGGATTCAATAATGAGAGGTGGAAAGTTTAAGGGGGATACACGCGGCAAGTACTTCACACAGAGGGTGGTAGGTGCCTGGAGCACGTTGCCAGCAGAGTTGGTAGAGGCAGGCACGGTAGATTCATTTAAGATGCGTCTGGACAGGTGCATGAGTAAGTGGGGAGCAGAGGGATACAGATGCTTAGGAATTGGGCGACAGTGGATTTGGATCAGCTCAGGCTTGGAGGGCTGAAGGGCCTGTTCCTGGGCTGTAGATTTTCTTTGTTCTTTATATCGACTGTTACACTGGGTCATCTTTCTCTGTTGCAGCAATTCGTGATATCAGGAAAGTAGCGTAGCTGAGTGATCTCTCTTATGAAGGATGCTGTATAATTTGTACTGTCTCATCTTAACATTATATTCCTGTTGACTCCCTCCACGTGAATGGCTTCCTTTACCTTGGTACCATGTTCAGTTTGCTCATCCAGCCTGTAGTTCCTGCTTTTGTCCATGCACGTTGTCCATGTGTCCTTGAACCTGTTGGGCAATTGCAAGGTCTGAGGCTTCTCAACTCCTCTTTGTTCTCCTTACCTGTTCTACTTGTAGATACACCTTTCTGTCCATAACCACTGACTAAATCAGAAGACACTATCCTCAGGGGTGTGATTTCATCCGAGAGAAAAGTGTCCAAGTAACTTCCCCTGCCCCTACACTGCCCGTAGTTCAATGTCCAGCTCTGAGCCGAAGCTCCTCAATCTGCTAACCCTCACTACAGACATCATTGCCCTGGATCATACCAGTGTCCAGGCGCTACCATGTTCTGCAGTCATGACACATCATCTGACCTGCCATCCAAATTGAGTTAATTAGCTTATTATTTTTGCTTAATTTATATTTTATAAACTCTACAACTCCCAGTAGATTTTATTGCTTCCAATAAACTTGCCAAATCAAACTTTGCAATTACTAACAAATTACCTGAATCATGAAAGAAAAATGGACAAAGTACTCATCGACTAATCTGTTTCCCTGTGACATTGCACTTTTGATTTTTTTTTTCATTTCTCCCAAAGTGATCAGTTCACAGTCTGAGTCCCAGCCCAGTCCAGCCCCAGCCAACTACTTTTCAAAGCTCTGCTGCTCTGGGCCATGGGGTAAAAATGGGCCATTTTCAGATTGGCAGGCTGTATCTCATGGGGTGCCACAATGTTTGGGCCCCAGCTATTCAGAATCGACGTGGAGTATTTGAATATGTGGATCAAATGTGATCCCCATGGCTGAACACTTCAACTCCCCCTCCTACTCCGTCAAGGACATGCAGGTCCTGGGCTGCCTCCATCATCAAAATCTCACCACCCGACGCCTGGAGGAACAACGCCTCATATTCTGCCTTGGGACCCTGCAACCACACAGGATCAATGCAGATTTCAGCAATTTCCTCTGTTCCCCTTCATCCACATTATCCAGTCCCAAGCCTCCAACTTGTCCATCACCTTTCCCATCTATCCGCTCCACCATCCTCTCCTACCTATCACCTTCATCTACCTGTCACATTCCCAGCTACCTTACCCCCAGCACCAACCTCCCTTTCCATTTATCTCTCAGCCCCGCCGGCCCACAAGCCTCATTCCTGATGAAGGGCTTATGCTCGAAACGTCGATTCTCCTGCTCCTCGGATGCTGCCTGACCAGCTGTGCTTTTCCACACTCTCAACTCAAATGTATTATTTCCAAATTTACAGATGACATCAAAGTAAATGGAAATGTGAATTATGAGGAAGATATCAAGATACTTCAATGGGTTTTGGGTGTCGCTTTGGTTGCCTGAGTTAATGTTGCAAAGCTTCCTTGAAGTCCTTGTTGATAATGACCTGGTACTGCTTTTCTGATCTCTTGGTAAATAGTACAGTTAGTGCAGTGTGCAGTTATGCTCCTGATCGCAAGAATCTGAGAAATCCAAGCTTTCTATTCCAAATGTTGGTAAGGAGCTCTCTCCACTTGTTTCTAACGTCCAAAAAAAGCTTGGATTGGAGCAGTAGCTCTCAAAAGTTTTGGTTTGTAGCATATTTAAGTAAAGCAAAAATTCCAGTGTCAGTGTACCAACCTATTTTCACCAGCCCCCACCAAAACAATAAATGAAGAGAATGGCTCAGCTTTTTGATGAAATAGCAATGTAGTGATGTCTGGTTCCAAGCTGGGCAGCTTCATTCCAGCCCCAGGCACCACGTTCAGCTGGATCGTCTTTATTTGCAGCCCCTCAGGTTTTGAAAATCTAATCACATTGTCTCCTGTAACTGTAACACAAATCTTATTTTATTGTTGCTTGAGTTTATTACAACTTGTTCTGTGCACTCACGAGCCTGTCTGCTTGTGTGAAACTTATGTGAATGGTGGGCATGAGGGCTCTGGTTTATCCCCTTACATGGTCTTGATTGCAAGGTTGTGCATCCGTGACTTGCATTTTGAAGCAGCCCCTGTACCACTGAGAGGACATTAGAAACTCCTGGGGTAGAGAGTGAATATTGCAGATATTTTCTGAACTGTAAGAGAGCATGATCAATCTGCAGAAATATTTTTTACATTTTAGGTTTAACCTTAATCTCCAGTTGCGATGGAGGTCATACTTGGCACGAGTTTGCGAATAAATATCAGTGCTGCTCTTGTATGCTTCCTCCTTCACTTTTGCACAGAACTTATTTTCTTCAACTTGGATTTGAACAAAAAAGTGTGATCAGGACGTTGGAATGAATGTTGTTTCCACTTTTCACCACCTAAAGTTAAGCTCATCAAAAACTCTGCTGAACAACTCATGCCAAGTCCTATTCATCCATCACCTCTGTGCCCACTGACCTACACTGGCTTCCTGTTAAGCAGCACCAATTGTAGAAAAGAAAATTCTCATCTTGTTTTCAAATGCCCCCAACACCTCACCCTTTCTCTGTAATATCCTCCAGCCTCACAACCCAACTCCTATATGATGCCTACTTCTATAATTCTGGTCTCTTGTACATCTCCAATTTTCACTGCAGCTCTGCCTCTGATTGCAAGGCTGTAAACTCTGGAATTCTGTTGCTAGACCTCAACCTATCTCATGTTTGAGATATTTCTTATACCTCACACTTTGTCCAAATTTTTTGGTATTTGTCTTAAATTTTGTTTTTGGGGCTGGTCAGTTTTATTCCATAAAATTTCTGACTAAATCCTTTTGGACATCTTATTGTGTTAGAGGTACCATATAAATGATGTAATTGGTCAGTTTAATATGAAGGTAATCTGGAGTTCTTTTTATGATATATAAGTAATGCTTTCTCTGGTGGTTGCAGGTGCTCATGTGGCTTTATTAATATGTTATTTTATCATATAACAACAGTAAAACAGTTTCTAACTCTGTCTTTGTGTCTGCAGCTATCATCAGCAACTGGAGGGCTGTGGAAAGAAGCAATGGAATGATCTGCGGCAGGCTTACTATAATCTTGTGCTGCTGCTGGTTAATGCTGTCCGCCAGTTTAACTCTGAGAAAGACCGGTAGGTTCTCCAATCTACTCAACACTAAAATTCAATTATTTGTTGTATTTATTCATTTTTCCATGTACTTCAGAGCAAGCCAATTGGCCTTTTGGAGAATGTCGGAGCAGAGGGTGGTACTTGCGTGATACTTCTTTCTGAGCAGCTCTGCATTCTTTACTTGCCGTTGAATTCTCCTGTTTTCTGTGTTTCGAATAAGTGAGTGATGCAACTGTTGTTTTTGGTGTCCCTCTTGTCTTGGCTCAAACATTTTTACTTGTTTGTGAATTTTTGGCTGCTGTGCCCCAGGACTTAGGATGTATGCTGCATAAACATAGACCCTCAATTCCTGGAATTTGAAGCCTTGAAAGTCCCTTTTCTGGGTTTCCTTGCCTCCTTTCAAAATGTTAGTTGGATCCCACTGATGCATGTCATTGGAAAAGTATGCACTTAACCATAGCTGCAAGATTTGCGGAGCTAAGTGATTTGTTGTTTAATACATTGCCAGCTCTAACCATTGTCAAATAGTACAAATCAGGAAAAAAAACCCAGCATATTCTTTAACATCAAGATCCTTAAATCTTTTGAAGATAATTCTTTCATTCTCCGGTTTTAGCAATGTGCTAGAAACAGATCTTAGAATTTGTGCATTTGACCTAGTCTCATTTCAAACTCAGCATAGAAATAACCCCTTGACCCCAAGTGGTCTGCTGGCCATCATGGCGGCCACCTCCTCGTAATCATTTGCAGGATGTGACTGTCACTGCCAGGGCCAGCATTTATTGCCCTGCCCTAGTTGCCCAGAGGGCAGTTGAGAGTCAACCGCATTGCTATGGGTCTGGAGCCACACGTCAGTGAGACTGGGTAAGACTGACAGATTTCCTTCTCTAAGGGACATTAGTGAACCGGGTGGGTTATTTTGATAATTGCCAATGGTTGCATTGTTAGATTCTTTAATTCCAGACTCTCTTTATTGAATTCAAATTCCACATCTTCCATGGCAGGATTTGAACCTGGATCCCCAGAACATTACCTGGATCTCTGGATTAATAGTTTAGTAATAATACCACTAGGCCATCAGCTCCCGTTTAATTTGTAAATATTTCTTTAGTTTCTCTTTTATGTATCTACCTAGCTTCCCATTGAAAGCATCCATATTTGCATCACTTACTTTTTGTGGCAGCAGGTTCCACAATGCAGTATGAATAAAGTGGTCCCTCCAGGCAACATCTTTGGATGTTTGGTCATAATTTTAGGTTGATAGCAATTTCCCCACATGATGGAAACCTCCTCTCTACGTTTAGCCTCCCAAACACTTTCACAATTCTGTTAGATTACCTCTCAATCTTATCTTTTTTGGCGAATAGAGCTTGGGTGTATTCAGTCTTTTCTGACAATCATAACCTCTTAATTCTTGCATCTTAAGTCTCTCATTGACTATATTTGTTACATTTTTGGTTTCTAGATTTGTCTTGCAGAGCATATTTCATGTTCTGTCCAGACACGGCAAACAATGAGCACTTCAAATCTAGGTTGGCTGAAGGAGAGTCAAGCCCTCGGCAGGTTTAATTTACTGACTGGCTAAAGAACCTAAGAGTTTGTATCTTGAGCACTTTGGATGGAGAGAAGTAAAGTGCAGGCCCATTAGTTGTAATTGTAATGTATTAAACCGACAAGACTACTAAGGATGATTTTAGCTGTTTAATGGGCATAGAGGTGCATAAGGGCCTGAGGAGATGTTTCCTGGGCTGCTGTGGGAGGCAAGGGAGGAGATCGCAGAGGCCCTGGTGAAGATATTTAATACTTTACTGGCCACAGCTGGAGTGCCTGATGACTGGAGCATAGCTAATGTGGCTCCATTGTTCAGAATGGCAATAAAGATAGGCCAGATAATTACGCACCAGTTACATCACTGGAAAAAAGTTCTGAGGTACAGGTTTAATCAACACTTGGAAAGGCAGGAATTAATGATCAATAGCCATCATGGATTTGTGAAAGGAGATCCTGTCTGACTAAATTAATTGCATTGTTTAAAAAGGTGACTAACCTTATTGATGAGAGTATGGCAGTTGATGTGGTTTACATGGACTTCAGTAAGATCTTTGACAAGGTCCCACATGGAAGGCTGCTCCAAATGCTAAGAGCCCAAGTGTTTCCAGGAGGTATTGAGAGAGATGATATGGTGTGCTGAAGGTTAGTCCAAGCAAGGAATAACCATGGAAGGAGGAACAATGGACATGTGAAGATGGCAGACAAGAAAAGACCCACTGAGTTATCCCACTGGTGTCTGGAACATTGACTAGCCGCACAACTGCAGCCATTGTTTGCTTAGCAAGAGTGTTGGGTGGTGGCCATGTTCCAAAGTCAGGGTGGATTTATCATTTTGTGTCCATTAGAATGTTGTGTGGATCAATGGTACTGAGAAGTTGTAGTCATAGCTTCTGTGATGTACAGGACCATTGCTTGTGTTACGGACCAAACCAAACCCCCACAATACAAATTAAGGAGGTAGCCTAGACCTTAACTTTCTTCTTTCTTAGAAGCAGGTGTGAGGTGCTGCGTCCCAGATGTCATTCGATTGTTCAAACTACTTTAAGCAAAGTACACTTTGTTCTTACACCAGTAGTTGAAATACAAACTAAAAAAGGCATAACTTTATCTCTATCGAAATACTTAACAAAATAGTATATTATTTAACTACTACTCATCGACTGTTCCAATATGCAGAATCCTATAAACAAACCCTTGGCGAATTCAGCCAAACCAATTTCCCTTCCTTGTTACCTCCTCCAGTCCTGGAGAAGGAACTCCCAAAGAATGAATCTAGCAGCAGAAAGAGAGAGAGAGAGAGAGAACTCCCGCTTTTGCAGCAGCAGAGAGAGAATTGTATCTAGCAGTTTCAACTCCAAACACCCCAACTTCAACAACTGAACTCAAACTTAAAACGCTGCGTCTGTGTGAGCTGACTCCACCCACTCATACTACTTTTGTCTTAGTTATGAAAAACTCAAAACTATTTACTCTGCTTTCCGTGAAGCAGACATCAAGGCATCAGGTTTACAACACATCTCCAAGAGAAACAGGATAGAACAAATCCCTGTGAAAGGTACATATTGCCACAGCTGAAACAGTCAAAATGTTATAGAGGGCAAAGATCTGGAGTCAAGAGGATCTTGAAATTGATTCTCTGGTGATTATGACTGTAATGCAACTGGACTAAGATCAGATTAGTTAAAAATATGGCTGTTTTCATGTGGTATCAATGTTATCTTGATGTGGTCTTGTATTTAGAAGTCAACTTGGTGCAGTTCTGAATCACATAACATTGCATTCGAGGCTTAATTGCTCAAAAGTGTCAGAATTGTACAGTTGGATTCTGCGTGGCTGAGATCAGCCACTAATCCTTATACAGTTGTGGGCAAATTTATTTCATTGTCTTGACAGAAGGAAGTTGTAGTCATAATTATTTTATCTCAGACTGGTGACTTCTTTTTCCAGCGACGACTCATTTATTTTTGCAATTTTCTACAGGATAAGGCTGTCTAAAAAGGTTCCCAGATCTCTTCAAATCTCAGGCACAGTGGGATGGATCAGTGTACAACGTTCAGGCTTCGGTCTGCAGTCAACATTGCCATGTTTTCTGAATCGTCATTCCCGAGCGCCATTACTTATAACGTTTTTAGATACTTTGACTGTGGGAATAAGGCTGAAACCTGGATGAGAGGATTGCAAAGTGCAATAAGAGGAAGTGGAAAGCATTAAAACTTGCTTGTAAACTTCAATTTAAAAAAAAAAATGGATTTCCAAGGAAATCTGTGCTCAAGATTAAGTTAGTGCCCCTCCTTTCTTTTCCTCTCTATTTCTTGGTTAATTTGTTTGCAACTGGTGCCTAGATGTAGCATGAATGCAGGTAAACTGTGCAGTTCTTTCTCTCCCTCACTTGTGAAATGCTGCTCCCCATCAATTTGGTCATGTTCGTAACATGTAAATTTGCTGCATGGCTTCCTGAATAGATTCAAAGTGAACACTCTCTCTCTTTTGTTTTGTACTGCTTCATTGTTTTAGGTCTCTGCTCCCGGCATTGTCCTGTGTGCAGACCTGTCTACTTCACCTGCTGGATATGGGCTGGGAGCCCTTGGATATGCCCTTCTTCCATGAAATCCAGCTGCCTGATTTTTTACTGGCAATGTCACAAGAAAATATCAGTATCCATGACAGTGCAATACAGTGAGTACAACCTTAGTGTGGTCTGAATTGGCTGAGAAATGAGTACTTAAAAGGATCGAGATTTCATGCACAGCAACCTTTGCCTGACTTGCGTCTTGATAAGGCTGTCTAGCTGTATGTTTAAATATCAAAAAGTACCTCTGTTGATTTTCTGAGTATCTGCTTAATATATGGAGTGGGGAAGAAGGTCTTTATGTGAGATGGACATTTAAGCAAATTCAAATGATAAAATTGCGAATGTGGTAATGGTTTTTGAACAGATTTGCCAGGCAAAACAGATATGTATATTTCCGGGTTGATCCCAGTTTTTTGTGGATGACACATGCTTCTCTATCATTGGTTTCTGTGTTATACTTTTGGTTATCATTCGGCTGATCAGCAGGACAATATGAAAGCCCAACAGCAGCTGCTCATGCATGCACCTTATATACATGACCTTTAATGTTAAAAAGCATGAGGCACTGTCATAAGCCATTGTTGTTTTTCATGTGATATCAGTGTTATCTTGATGTGGTCTTGTATTTAGAAATCAACTTGGTGCAGTTCTGAATCGCAACATTGGATTTGAGGCTTAATTGCTCAAAGTGTCAGAATTGTACAGTTGGATTCTGCGTGGCAATGAGATCAGCCACTAACCATTGTTTATGACAGTGGGGATTAAGGGGTTAGGGACTAAGGATGTGGTTGAACAGGATTTAAAGAAGTCTTTGGAAATGTAGTCGGTGGGGAGGAGATTCCAGAATATAATGATTGAAGTTTCTAGAGGAGCGTTGGCGGTTTGGAGAAGAGGAGTGAAGGCTAAAGATAAAGGATTAGGTTGTGATCCAGGGGCTAGGGCTGGAAATAATACTTGAAGTGGAACAAGAAAGGACCCTAAAGGTTCAACGGACAAAGAGAATTTTGAATCCTGTGTGTACCTCAATAAAGGTCAGTGAGGATGAAGTACTGAGTTAATGGGAATTGTAAAAATTAGGAAGCGGCGGTGAAGGGGTTTTGGTACAAGCAAGAGTCCTGGGGAGTTTAGTGTCTGTGATGGTAACAAAGTGAGTTTCTGTAAAGGATACGTTGTTTGGGAAGGTCATTTTGTACAGAATAGGGTGAGAGATTTGCTTCAGGTACAGTCTGTTCTGCTATAGTGCGATAGTTTTGTTCTCATGTTATAGAAAATTGTGCAATAGAAATACTGGCGTCTATGGGGAAACAAAGTTGAATGAACCACCAAAATATCAGTAAAAATTGCAACGAAAATAATAGTTAGCCGAATATAAACAATAGAACAGTCTAAGTCAATGTTAAAATCATATATTTTAATGAGGTAATACAATAAATTTAATACTTTAAGGAGTTTGAGTTTACTGAGTTACAGTACAGATCATAACAGTCTGTACCCAGGCTTTCCTGCTCATACAATCGTCTGAGTGACAGTCTGTAGAGAATAGCACAATCCAAGAAACTCCACTGTATGGGTCAGGGTTAAGATAGAGGTTTTATTCTCGCCACTTGGAACCAATTCTGGCTTCAGTAATTGTGAAGTTCATGGTGATGAACGGGATTAGAGGGGTCAGGAGGATTGTTGGGAATTGCAGAGGTTTCCAAGCTTAGGAACGTTGTAGGGACTGGAGGAGGTTACCAAGGTAGGGAGTGTGGAGATTTACAATGGCAGGGCGAGGTTTATGGAAGCTGGAGGGGAGGGGGCCTGAAGGAAGTGACACAGAGTTGGGAGTGGAGGAGGTTACGGAAAGAGCATTGGTCTGAACTGGAGCAGTTGGAGGTGGTTTCACAATGAGGGAAAGTATAGAGCCACAGGAGGTTACAGAAGTAAACACCTCGAATGGACTTAAGGTAACTGGGGAAGGAATCGCCTAATAGCCAACGGGAGTTGATGTTTTCAAAGAAAGCGTTCCCCAATTCATCAATCGGGTTACAGTCAAATTGCATTGACGAAACTCGCATTATAGGAGAACGACCTGTAGAGTAAAGGTTTGTGGTTTCAAAATGGGGTTGAAACGTGAGATTCAGCATATGTTGGGTTTGGGATCTTTTGGGGTTTGTGTAGGGTGGAACTCAGGAAGCCTGAGGAAACTGTTACTTTGGTTTCCAGAGAGAAAGTGCAGCATTTCAAATTGTTCATAGGGAGAGGCTGAATAGGCTGGGGCTGTTTTCTCTGGACCGTTGGAGGCTTGGGGGGTGACCTTAAGCAGAGTCCTAGAATAGAATCCCTAGAGTGTGGAAACAGGCCCTTCAGCCCAACAAGTCGACACTGACCCTCTGAAGAGTAACCCATCCAGATACATTCCCCTCCCCTATTATCCTACATTTACTCTGACTAATGCTCCTAACCTACACATCACTGAAAACTATGGGCAATTTAGCATGGCCAATCCACTTAACCTGCATGTCTTTGGATTATGGGAGGAAACCGGAGCACCAGGAGGAAACCCATGCAGACACAGGGAGAATGTGCGAACTCCACACAGGGAGAATGTGCGAACTCCACACAGGCAGGCACCTGAGGTTGGAATCGAACCTGGCGTTGTGAAACAGCATTGCTAACCACTGAGCCACCGTGCTGCCCCTTTTTATAAAATCATGAAGGGCATGGGTGGGTCCAAAACTAAAGGCATAGGCTTGAGATGAAAGGGGTAAAAACTGAAAAGGGATTTAAGGGGCAACTTTTTCCACAGAGGGTGGTGCGTGTATGGAATGAGCTGCCAGAGGAAGTAGTAATGCCTGGTACAATTACAGCATTTAAAAGGCATCTGGATGGGCATATGACTCGAAAGGGTTTGGAGGGATATGGGCCAAATGCTGGCAAATGGGACAACGTTTACATTGGATATTTGGTCAGCATGGACGAGTTGGACTGAAGGGTCTGTTTCCGTGCTGTACATCTCTGACTCTTATGACTCTAAGTGATTTGAGCCTTGTATTTGTTTAGCCAGTGGAGTGAAGAGGATGAGATTGCAGATTATGAGTGTAACAAAGAGTGGATGGAGGAATGTCAAGATGGAATACAGCTTCGGGTATGGTACGAGAGAATGTCTAATGCAACTGCTGAGGACAAAAGAAGGGTAAGTAAGATCAATGTATCCCTCAGCTTGCCTACTGTTTGTCACTGGCATGCCTCACTTCATATTTAACTGAGAGAAAAAAAAACTCTGGTTTATGAAAATTCTTTAATGTTGTGTTAAATATTTATTAAATGTGGGAATAGAATATACTGTCTAATGTGCTTTCTGTTTGAGTGGAGTAAAA
The DNA here is from genome assembly GCF_037043375.1 of Chiloscyllium plagiosum. NCBI lineage: Eukaryota > Metazoa > Chordata > Chondrichthyes > Orectolobiformes > Hemiscylliidae > Chiloscyllium > Chiloscyllium plagiosum. The sequence goes on from NW_028270169.1 coordinate 54,948,381, forward strand.
ATGACGTTTCTTTTCCAGAAAAAAACTTGGATACATTTTATGTGTTTTGACGACTTTTTTACCTTCTGTGCAGGATTATTCTGTGCACGTGCATTTTTTTCTCTATATCGTCTTTCTGCTTGACGCTAGCAGCTTCCACTGTTTCCGAAGGGGCCACCAATTATGTGAAAATGCCTGGAACACTCCAATGACCAATTTGTTTGTGTGTTTTGTGACAGATGCACATGTTTGTTGCACGTTACTGTGACTTGCTGAATGTGGAGATATCCTGTGACGGGTGTCATAAAATAGCCCCCTGGCATCGCTATCGGTGTCTGCAGTGTCCAGACATGGATCTCTGCAAAACATGTTTCCTTGGTAAGAACTTGATCCTAATGTAAGGAGAAAATTACTTGATTCGTGTCAGCTATCAGCCGAGACCTTGGATGGGCAGAGCTCGAACGTGTTACAGTTTGCTTTATTTAATGAGCACTGGGATTTAAAAGTTGTGGGAAATTAATTTTAAAGAGAACTCAATCTCTTATTTTAAAGTACTGCAGAAATAGTTTTGGTGTGGAAACTGAGCTGTTAACTTGGGTGACAGCAGAGTCAGTGGAGGAGGAGACTGCGCTGGCTGTTGAGCTTTCGGTCAGGCTGCGATTTGAGTATGTTAACTAGTTTCGGGTGCCAGTCCGGGAAGGAGGTGGCCGCACTGTGGATCTGGTTCAGAGCAGTGCCACGGTGAGTGGCCCTTCAAATCCTCGGAGATTGTGCTATGAAGAAAGGGCCGTAGGAACAGAGTCAGCTCTCTCTCAAATCAGATTGTGACTGATCTGTATCTCAATCCATGTCCCTTCGTATCCTTACCCAGCAAAGCTCTGTCAGTCTCAGTCAAATGGAGCTTTCAAAACTGTCTAGTTCCATGGTCTTTTCAGGGGTGAGTGTTTCAAATGTTAGCTAATCTTTGTATGAAAAGGTGCTTCCTGACATCCTTGTGAACAGCTGACCTCTAATTTTAAACTTTTGCTTTCTTGTTCTGAAGTATACAACCAGAACGAGTAGTATCTCAGTATTTATCTGATGAAATTCTTTAACCGTATCAAATATCCTGATTAGATTACCTTTCAGTCTTTAAAAAGCAAGACAATCAGTCAAGGAATGAAACAGCACTGGAATCCATTATCTCTGTGCTGGATTTTTGAAAGAGCTGTTTGATTAGTCCCCTTCTCTTTGTCTTGAGCCCAGAAAATCTTTCCTTTTCAGTATTCATTTTTCTTTTGGAAGTTATTATTGCATATGCTCCCTCCATCCTTTCAAGCAGAACATACCAGATTATAAC